>NC_057917.1:53783463-54415463 GCF_018873765.1 Telopea speciosissima
CTTTCTTGGTTACAAACAGACACACCCTATATCCTGATGAGACAAGTGGGTGTGTATGCAAGTTATAATTGACATAAACTTGTTGAACTTTTTTAGCACGCGGTTGAAACTTGAAAGTACAAGGCAAATAAAGGGAATCGAAATTAATTTAAAAATAAAATATTTTTTAAAAACCAGAAACTTATGTAATTATGATCGAGTAACTAACTTAAAATGTGACTAACTACGACAATTAAACTTTTCAAATAGATACTTTATTTTTCTATCTAAATCTAAGGAATTCCATTGAACGCAAAGTAAAATGTTTTGGATTAATCATATAATCATTATTGATAATGATTACAAAATTTCTACTAAATTAATTATCATTTTATTTTTGTTCTCCTTTCACTTCCACATCCAGATCGACCATATATTACTAGCTAGGCTGCTAAATGGCTTCGCTATAAGGAATGGAAGAAAATGATTGCATCCTTTGTGGGTGAATCACCCAATTACCTTACTTAATGAGCAGAAGAGCTCTTCATCATGCATATTGAAATTCACTCATGACTAATAAAACAGTAATCCACAAAAGTCTGAACTTCAAGAGCCGTCTGCAAAAAGATCATTAATTTGTAATGTTTTCAACTTATATGGACTATGCATCAGTCATTGTGTGGGTTCGGATTAGTGGATGAATGTTGATTGACAGACTTGATTTGATATATGGAGCCCAATTGAGAGTAATCCCCATAATGGATTAATGGACTTTAGTTAACGGTCTTATTGTGTATAATATAGAGTAGGCCTATTACTGATTGGTCTTTATTATGGAAGAAACTCAATTACATATTCCTATTTCAGGGTTAGTCCTTGCTTCCGTCCATATAAGGATTGTTATGCCCATTAGTAGTGATTATCAATAACTTGTACAGAGAAATGAGTAGACAAGACTGTCAAGTGTGAGAAAAGAGCATTCGAGGAATTCTTCGATAAATTTATATAGATCCAAATATCATTGTATTCGAATCTCTTATTTTTATTAAGATCATAAAAAATTCTCAATGTATTGTATATATGCACTCTTTCAATAACAATCAATATCAATTAATGTATTTAAGAAATAGTCAGGGAATTAGAGGTTCCTTTTGAAGAGAATATATATATATATATAAAATAAAATGTTTATTAGTCATTCCAGATTGAAATGCATCAATGCATATCTATTTGTCCAATTTAATATGACATGCAAGCTCTAGTAGTAGATATTAAATATAGGAGGGATAACTTTAAATATTATTAATTAATTAAGGGTTATATATATATATATATAGATATATTCCCATTATTTTCATATCTAGTGGCTATCCAGTGTAGTTCCAACATGATAGTGGAGAGTGGAAGACACCCTAAAGCTTTTTACACCTCTTAACTTGTGAATTGAACTTATTGGTTTTGTTATAATAAATTATCGATATATGCTTTCCAACTCCCAATTATTTAGATCCATCAACTGTCGATCTTCATAGATGTATATCTACTGGAAACTTGAAAGGAAAAGGTACTGTTCTCTTTCCCCAATCAGAAATTGACATGTGTGTTTATGATGTGACACGTGGATTTTCTTTGCGGTAATAAATCTGTCCCTAAACCCTAATCAAATTCGGATATTTGGAATTGGCGACGGTAATAAATCCCTCGCCCTCAATTGAAAATGGTATTTTTGTTTTGGACTTTTAACGGCAATTTATGTTACCGCCGCGAAAGATGAGGCCCTAAATTGGTAATGAAATAGAATGCTGACACTTGGCATCATAGAATTGACATGGCAATTTGGTATTGGAGCTTTAGCGGCGCTAAAGATGAAGCCCTAAATAGGATGCATACATGTGGTCATTTCACATGTAAAGTGCTGACATGTCCTCCACAAATTTGAAATATGCAATCATTTGTCAACACATGTCCACAACTGCTTGAGGTACATTAGTTTAGTTTAGGTATTAGGGAATTGGTAATAGGGTTTAGCTTGATTCTTATTGATTCTAATTATTCATAATTTTTTTAAAAATACATTGTGAAAATAAACTTATACAATGTTCCCAATTTCAATTTTAATTTTAATCATCTATGGGTTTGTGTTTAGTTTGAACCGGTGTGTAATCGGTTAGACTAATAGCTTTGGTTTGGTACGATTACACTGATTCAGACCAATAAGCTTTGCACCGGTTCAGTTTAATAAGTTTTGATTTGGTCTGATTACACAAGTTTGGCCTAATTCAATCCAGTTTTTCTGGTTTGTACTAAACACAAAATCAAAAACCTGAACCCAAAATCTGTTGAGGTATGGCTGACATTGGGGGTGACTCAGTGAATCAAATTTTCTTTCTTTTTAACGGCCCACTGTACTTTGCAACTGATTGGTGACATTGATGATGTCAAGCACACATTCATGTGACACACATTTCCTCTCAACCACAGGCAAACATACAATCCTATGGCAAGGTCTGTCTGGTGTGCACACTCATCCTGCAAACAATATATTCCATATACATACAAGACATTCACAAGACAAAATATATGTAGTTCGACAGGTTACCTACATCTATAGAGCTATAATACTAAGGGTTTCGTATTTTCTCAACACACTACTTTTAGGTACACCTACAACTGTGAACACACAAAAACAAAACAAAATAAAAAAAACAGCTGGGAACATCCATACCCAAATTCACCCAGCATATAACTGAGAGGGTACAACAATACCAGTATTAGTGATAGCACTCACTCCAAGTGTCCAGCATCCACTGAACACCCCATTTTGGAAAATAAAGATGAGCTTATAAATGATGCCTTACAATGATGCACAACAGCCTAAGTATTCAATAGTACTTTACCTAGTTCTTTAAATGTATACAAGAATGCTAATAAATGGGGTTAAGTGGTAGGGGTCTTCTTGTCGAAACTTTGTATCCAGAGGAGTCTTTTGTCACCAACAATACTTCAAATGTCACGAAATTTTATCCGGAATAGATAGTTTTTCCCCACAAATTTCAAAAGCCCATATGTTGGGCTACACAACTCTGTTTTGGGTCATTAAAATTGCATATTTTTCAAAAAAAAGGGAACTATCACTTGGAGTATGCGTGAGAGCCATTTGGACATTGGCTTCATTTTTTGATCTTCCAAGAACAACGGTGGAGTACTTCAAGTGGTTTAATCCACTTTGGTAACCTCTACACCATTTCTCTTGTATTGTGGGTAGCTTGTGTGGGTAATTTGTATTGAAATGCATTAGTTACATGTGGCGAGATATTAAGAGTGGTATATTAGTTTGATTTTGTCAATTGTAAGCCTAGTTGAGTGCGTACTCTATAGGTGTTAGTAGAAAAATCTTATTGATAGTAGGTGCTATTGTAGGGGATGGTTGGAGTCCTTAACAGAGTTGATGCAGTCTCTGAAGTAGGAGTTGTAACTCCTGAACTGTAGTAGCATTTAAAGTGTTGAATGTTGGGTAATGTACGAAACTCAGGATTGAGCATTACCCCATGGATGTAGACACACTGCCGAACCATGTATATTGTGTTTGTATTGTCTACTTGTGTTTTTGGAATGCTGTGGTTTTTGAAGGATGGGCATGTAACCTTTGGTAGGCCTGACCTCTCTTTGTTGAAGGCGAAAGTACATGCGAATTATAGCCAATAAAATCTGAAGCTTCGACTAGTTGTGTGAATAGATAACAACGATGCAATGACATCAGTGATAGTGTAGTGATAGCAGTGTGTGACATGTGAGCACTGTTAGGGTTTAGGGTTTAAGCACAAGGTTGCTTAAAGCATTACACCTTGAGTATCGGGTTTGGAATACCCAGGCTGTTGCCTCCAGCTAGTATTTATAGGGAAACTAGGGTTTAAGTCAGATTGACTAATTACTAGATTGCCCCTCACAGCCTGAGCCATAAATACAAGTAGAATTATATTAGAACATATGAAGGGATATTACCTTAATACCCTTATAATCTCATCCTATGTTCTACATATATCCACAATACATGTATAGAAACCATTGTTCAATCAGTAATTGAATCAATATAAATTGAATAAGTTGAATATCAATAATCCAAATAATCAAGGAAGTAAACTTCAAGAACTAAGACTAGGGTTTTAGGTCAAAACTAAACCCAACAATAAATTCAAAATTCCACATGCAAGTGGCTAAACCAAAAGAAATAAAGAAAAGTCCTTGCAATCTATGTGACTTTACTCATCAAGTAAGTCATCCTCATCGAGATTCAGATTCAACTGTTCTCCTCCACCTTCGTCATTCTCTGTAATTTGTCAAATATGAATTTCATAAGATAATATGAATTCAATCATTTGCACAATAGTATCTAGTTCAACAATAAGAACTTAGTACATTCCATATATGGCTGAAGGTAAATAAAAAACAATAAGCATCATCATCAAGTTTCTTTATAAGAACTCGATCCTATATAGTCTCTATCACAAGGACCATAGCATGTTTTCATTTGGAATACTGTGTTCGTCATATCAATCATAGATTTATGTTGTATCATTAAATCTGGAATGGTACACCATACTATGAAAGACATGTCATCAAATTTGCAATGACATAAAGACTAGCACAATATCATTGAAACATATCAGACATTTTTCATATTCCTTTGTGGAATAACGAAGTAAGGAAACTTCACACGAAAAATTTGCTATACCATTAAATTTGGAATGGTTTCACAAACCCCTATACTTAGTAACCTAACTAAGTTATCTGAAACATGTAAACTGTCCTGAATGCTTTCCAAGGCTAGATGAGATTTGAATAATTCAAAATAATACTGGGTTAGGTTAAGACCTGACTAAATGATCTTTAAACCCATCTCTCCCGTAGTTTTGAATGTTCGATCTTTATTCAATCCCTTTGTAAGGACATTTGTCGTATTAGCCTTTGATCTCACATCAATCAAAGTGATAATTCCTTGTTCTATTCGATAATTCAGCATGGCCTGTTTCAGCCTAATGTGTCTCCCCTTATCATTAAAGAGTGAGTTATTCACTATCGTCTTTGTTGCCTGATTATCATAGAAAATAGATATAGAGTTTAACTTTAAATTCCTCAATGGAATATCCATGATCAGATCCTTTATCCACTCTGCTTCATCTCCCGCAGAAGCTAAAGCAATACCAATCTGTCTCTTAGACTTCCATGCTACAGCTGCTCCTCCTAGTGTAAATACATAACCACTAGTGGATCTATTGTCTTCCAAATTCGAGCACCAAGATACATCAAAATATCCTTTCAAAGTTGGAGGATGTCCAGTATAACATAGAGCATAACCTAAAGTACCCTTAAGGTATCTCATCAGTCTCGTCAGGGCATCCTAATGCTCTTTTTCAGGATTACTAGTGAAACGACTCAGCATGCCTATCGTAAAGGCTATGTCTGGCCTAGTGCAATTCATTGTATACATGAGACTACCAATCAGTTTAGAATATTTTAACTAATTCACCGTGTCACCTGTGTTAGATTTCAACGGTTTGTTATAGTCATAGGATGTCTCAATCGATTTATTTTACTGTATCTCCAACTAGAAAGTAGCTTCTCAATGTAATGAGGCTGACTAAGGGTGATCCCTTGCTTACTAAAACTTACTCTCATCCCAAAAATGGTGTCTACCACACCAAGATCTTTCATGTCGAATTCTTTGGACAAGGTTTCTTTAATGTCACTCACTACAGAGAGATCAGAACCTAGAATCAATATGTCGTCTGCATACAAGAAAATAATCGCGATCTTGTTTGACTAAAACAAAAAATAAAGGCACTTATCCGAGTTGCTGGTTTGAAAACCAATGCTCTTTACTGTCTTGTTAAACTTCTCATGCCACAATTTAGGTTCTTATTTAAGGCCATAGAGAGATTTGTTTAATTTACAAACTCTTTTTTCAGAACCTTCCATGATAAACCCTTCAGGTTGGTTCATGTAGATTTCTTCTGTTAGGTCTCCATTAAGGAAAGCCATTTTTATATCCATTCGATGCACAACATAGTGCTCAATAGATGCTATGGCAAGAAAAATCCTTATCGTTACCAAATGGCAGACTGGGGAGTAAATGTCAAAATTATCTATCCCTCTCACCTGGGTATAGCCCTTAGCTACTAACCGTGCTTTATACATGGCTATAAACCCATCCGGATTAAGTTTCTTCTTCAGTACCCACTTACATCCTATTGTCTTAGCCCCTCTAGGCAGATCAACAAAGTGTCAGGTCTCATTCTACATTAAAGAGCTCATTTCCTCATCAATGGTTTCTTTTCATAGCAGTGAGTCCCTAGATCTCATCGCTTCCTTATAGGTGGATGGATCAGCCTCTACATGGTAAGTCACAAAATCCTCATCAAAATTCTTGGCTATTCGATCTCTAGTAGATACTCTTCTAGATTCTGATTTAGGGAGCATGTTGGGAGTAATGTCAGAAATAATTGGTTTAGATTTCAAAGGTGATTCTGTAACCATTTCAGTCAGACCAGGCAAGGTCAGACCTTTATCTCTAAGGAATTTATCCTCAAAGAATATAGCATCCTTAGATTCTATTATCACATTGGTTGATAGATCCAAAAATTGATCTTCAACACTGTCTTCTGCACAACCTAGATACACACAAGTGTTTGTTCTAGTTCCCACCTTAGGTCTCCTAGGGTGTATCCTAACATAAGCTATACAGCCCCAAACCTTAAGACTGTCATATCTACAGGGATGGTTATGCCATAGTTCATAAGATGTAGAAGTCAGTTTTGAATGTGGTAGTCTATTTAGAATGTGATTTGTAGTCAACACTACTTCTCTCCAATAACAAGAGGGCATGATAGCTGTCCATAATATGGAGTTTAACATCTCTGTTAACATCCTGTTCTTTCTTTCAGTTATGCCATTTGATTGAGGTGAGTAAGGAGCAGTAGTTTTAAAGATTATGCCTGAAGAGATATAAAATTCCTTGAACTTTGTCAATTTGTATTCTCCTCCCCTATCACTTCTAAATCTTTTAATTTTCAAGTTCAATTGATTTTCTACCCTATTCTTGAAAATTTTAAAATTTTCAAATGCTTCATCTTTAGATTTTAACAAGTATAAATGACAATATCTAAAAAAATCATCTATAAATATTATCAAATACTTCCAACCTCCTCTAGTTGTGTAGCTTTTAAAATCACAAATATCAGAATGTATAAGTTCAAGAAGTTGAGTACTCCTAGAAATCGGTCTAAAAGATTTTCTAGTTATTTTGGTTTGAGCACACACTTCACATCTGTTAAATCTAATTGAAGTGTCTAATGGTAAATTATGAGTTTTAGCTAGTTTGAACATTTTTCTATAGTTCACATGTCCTAACCTACAGTGTAGTATTTTGGGATCAAGTGAAATATGATTAACCTGATTTATTGTCTCATTAGCTAAATTCAACCTAAACATACCATTCAAATTGTAAGCGCATCCAAAATAAAAAGAGTTAACAGACAGTGTTACTCTATCACTATTGAAAATAATAGACATGCCAATATCAAACAAAATTTCAATTGAAATTAAATTCTTTTCAAAATTAAGAAAGACTTTCATATTTTTCAAAATAAGTATTTTATCTGATGATAGAACCAAGTTCGTTGTTCCTTGTTGAGCCACTTCCACGACGTCTCCATTTGCAACAGTGACAGTCTCTGCTACTTAAACAACATCAGTTAGCAAGTTCTTGCTATTGCAAACATGACAAGTCGCCCCAGAGTCTAACCACTAATCTGAAAATGTACTGGTCAACCCCTTATCCTTGCCAACCATGGCAACAAAGTTAGTAGGCTCAGTCTTGTCCACCAACATATGAGCTTCCTTTTGTGGTCTGTCAGTGTTCCCTTTCTTAGGACCCCTACACTTAGATGCATAGTGACCCCACTTTCCACAGTTGCGATACTTGTCCTTCTTTCTAAAGTTAGTCTTTTTGGCCTCCAACTATTGGGGTTCTTTCTTAGGTGGCTTGGACTTCCTAGGATTTTTCTTGGGTTGTGAAACTAAATTGGCAGATGCCTGTTGTTGTTTCACCATCTCCAAGTTGTTCCTGGCTCTGTTCTCATCTTCGATTCTAATGAACTGTTTGAGATCATCCAGCCCCACTTGTGCTTTTTTCCTATACATCTCAGTTTTAAAGGAATGCCAAGTAGAGGGTAACTTAAAAATAATGGCACCCACTAAGAATGCATCAACAACAGGGATATTCTCTTGGTTTAATTTTGTTCTCAAGTTCTCAAAATCTGTTATTTTGATGAAGTATATCCTTATCTTCTTGAAACTTAAAATCCATGAACTTATCAACCAAGTTGGTCTTTAATAGTTCCTCCACTTTTTTGAATTGGGCTTCTAGGTTTTCCCAAATCTCTTTTGCAGTCTCATATCTACTATAGATCTCTGCCAGCCTATCTGACAGCTAGTTCAAAAGGTAGTCTTTGCAAAAGTCCTCATCACTTATCCATTGGGCTTCAGTTAGGTCCGTGCAATCAAAAAATTCATTTACCACAGTGTAAAAAATATTGAGGTACTTCAGTCCAAACTAAATCCTCCTTTTCCAAGAACTAAACTCAGAGCCACTAAAACTTTTCAATTTGATCATCTCAATTGGAACAGCATGTTTCTCCTTTATTATGTGATTTGTTTATATACCTAAGGAAAAATTCAAATAAAAATAAATGCTTCAAAGAACAATCACACCTGAGATAGAGAACCCTGGATTTAGGCGGAAGAGGAAAGGATCACGACGGTGCAGTGGCATCGACACTCGTGGCATGCATGCTAGTGCTGGCTGCTGGCGTGGGTGTTGGCTGCTCTCGGGTAGTGGCCGAACCCAAAAAAAAAAAAGAATTTCTGCCAAAAAGTGCTTTTATCCTTTTCTCAAATAAAAAAAAAAAAGAAAGAATCGATGCTCTTTGAAGAAAGCTTTCTGCAAACCACTTTTGGCTTTTGAAATTGAATCAAAAGCAAATAATCCAGAAGCAAACGTCCTCCTCTAACAGAGTTTTTTTTTTTTTTTTTTGTTTTTTTCTTTTGTGTTTCCAATCGATCAAATCAGCTTGACAAAAGCTAACAAATAGCTTTCTCTCACTTTTGTCGTCCCTTTCCTTTTTTTTTTTTTTTTTGTATCAATCAATCAAATCAAATCAAAGACAAAGTACCTTTTAATTTGTTTTTTTTTTTAATCTATCAAAAGAAGTTGAAGACAAAAGGGACAAAAGCTTATTTCTCTGAAATCAGAACCGTGAACGATTAACAAACCATAATTCTCCAAATGGGTAACGACGCACGATTGAAGAGAAAGATTCTATAGAACCCACGCACGATGACCAAAGCCGAGTGCAAAACCGATCTCTAAAGTCGATCGCAAAGCCGTAATCCGATCTCCAAAATCAGAATTGTGAATCCAAAAATCCAAAGCCGATTAAGAGAAAATATTTAATGCTTTAAGATTGTTAGGGTTTTGGGTCTAAGCACAAGGTTGCGTAAAGCATTATACCCTGAGTATCGAGTTTGGAATACCCAGGCTGCTGCCTCCAGCTAGTATTTATAGGAAAACTAGGGTTTAGGTTAGATGGGCTAATTACTAGATTGCCCCTCACAGCTTGAGCCATAAATACAAGTAGAATTATATTAGAACATATGAAGGGATATTACCTTAATACCCTTACAAGCACAATGGATTTGTGAGTACATTGGAGGAAATAATTTTTTTGTACAACACTGATTCATCCCCTCCCTCTCAGTGTCGGCCTGGTATTTCATATATAGGAGAGTATATTGCAAGAAAAATATATTTGAGTTTTCTAATATTAAAATCCATGTTGATAGCTGTAATTATAAAAGGGTTCATACAAGTATTCTACCCTCATCAGCTCCTCCTATTTGGAAATTAGACATTCTTCCCAAGCTCAAGTTATTTCTATATATGGTGATACTATTCTAATTTTTTAGTTTTTAATTGGCCAGCTTCTCTTTACTAGGAAGCTAAGCTTTGATCTCCCTTTGCCTCTCTTTGTATAGTAATATATATAACACAAAAGATTATAAGAAGTTATCTAGTATGTAGCAATTTCCACTGATGGGAGGCTTGATTCGGAATCACCAATACTAGAACTCGATTCTCTATGAAGGTATGTCTAAAGAAAAGACACAAATACAATGTATATCTGTTTATTACGAGCCTAAGCTTTGATCCCCCTTTGCCCCTCTTTGTGTAGTAATATATTACACAAAAAATGAACTTATCTCGTATGCAATATTGGGCCTTAAACCAGCCCCAAAAACAAAAGGCCCATGACTTAAAATTAACTCACAACCAAACCCAAAAGAACTTGGAGTTTATTATGCAAAAAATATTAATGTATTAGACCCAAGACTAAGCCCACCTACAGACCAAACCAACCTGACCTGGCCCGGCCTAGCCTAGCGCATGTGAGGAGCATAGTTAGTAAGTTTGGGTATAACAATAATACGGGAACGGATACGTACGACAATGAATCGGCACACACGACAATAGTTCGTTTTCAAAGTCCGACGCAATAAAATATATATGGCAATGATACGGTACATGTTTTAATATGGTTGTGCTGAATTAGTACGAGAGCACAAATACAGGTTTATCCTAGTAAAAATCAAGGAACAAACTGATATTTTTGCAACTTAATTCTAATTTTCTCATGCATTCATGAACACTTAAAACCAATATGTCTTTTCAATTTGAAATCATTTTCCATTCTTTTGGATCTTTACACCTAATATACAAGGAGCACATTCCATATGATCAAACAACCATATCACATTAAAAAAATACCAAACAACTATAAAAATAATGAACAATTTAAGAGAAGTTGGAATTGCATGTGGTTGACCCTGTATTAGCCCTGATTGACCTTGAATTGCTTGCAATTGTGCTAGAAACTAAGAAAGAGTTTCATAACAGTAAACTAATAGCAACAGATTCACAGACTTAAAACTTGTACCTAATCAATAGTAAACTAGTAACAACAATTATATTATTTTCAAGTTCTGATAGCAAAATCAACTTGAAATGTGATTAGGTACAAGTTCGAAAATCAGACGATTATTTAATTGTTAAAAGCAAGTAGAAAAAGAAGAAGCAACAACACCATCATTAAAAAGAGAGAGAGAGAGAGAGAGAGAGAAGTAGAAGAATAAGAAGAAGTAACATCAATGTCATCATCCAAAAAAATAGCATACACAGAAGGGGAAAAAAAAAAAGCAGCACCATACACAAGTAGAAGAAGAAGAAGCACCGTTAGTTCATAAAATAAAAAAATAAACAACATCCACAAGTAGAAGAAGAAGAAGAACACTATTTACTACTCTACTTACCTTGATAGAGCAGGGATAGTTGAAAGAAATCTATCGGAACCGAAATAGAGGGAGATAATGCCGCTGGTGAATAGTGTTTTTTGTTTTCTCATAAAGACCAAACAAGAGAATAAGGGCGCGTTTGGTAACGTTCAGAACGCCGTTCAGAACAGTTCTTTTGTTCTAAAAGAACAAAAAAACACGAAAATGTGTTTGGATGTTTGGTTCGTTTTTTCGTTCTTTGAGAACGAACCAGAGGTTATTATCACCGAACAAGAACAAATCAAAGGGGACAAAATTCGTTCAACCCGTGATTTTTTGAGACAAAACCCATGAGGAGTGAAGTGTGGAAGGAAGAGGTCTCTCGCCCGTGGAAGTTTGGAGAAGAAGAAGCAGATCTCGCTCTGCAACCCTAGAAGGTGAGATCTCTCTCTCTCTCTCTCTCTCTCTTGCAATCTCTGCATCTTTCTCGCCCTGTTTCCCTCTCTCTGTCCCTCTCTCTCTCCCTCTTGCAGTCTCTGCATCTCTCTCTCGCTCTCTCCCTCTCTCTGTCTCTCTCTCTCTCTCTCATACTCTCCCTCTCACTGTCTCTGTGTCACTCTCTCGCTCTTTCCCTCTCTCTGTCTCTCTTTCTCGCCTTGAGACCCTTCATCAGACCCTGCTTTTGGTCTTTGCCATTCTTATGAAAGATAGAGCACCAACCAAATCTGTCCCCTTTTTTGAAAGTTTTTGTTAATCTTGGTAAACCCCACAGATTTTACATCTGTTAATTTGTTTGCTTTTGGTATTCATCCCCCAAAAAAATAAAAAACAGAAAAAGCCAAATCAAGAAGGGATTATTTATTTGTGTGCCATCCCGTCGAGGACTTTTGTGTAGTTGATTTTTGCTCCATTCCTCTCTTATATTTAATTTTTCCCCCTTTTAATTGGCCATCAGAAGTTGATGTCAAAGTCCTGATCTGCTTTGAGTTTTTATCTTTTTCTTAGGATGTGCCCAGCTCATCCGATCTCACCAACCTTATCCTCTATTGTATTCTTAGTATGTAGTTGATGTACATACCATATATAAGACAACAGATTAGGAAATTCAATTTGTATATTTGCAACATCTCACATTCATTTTTAATTCAATGGAAAGTCAATATCCATTCCAGAATTTTCACATTAACATGGTAGCAGCTTAAGGAACGATCCTTCTTTTTTTCTCTTTGCCTTCATGACTGGTTCACCCACGGCGGCAGCAACCGCTGCTC
Source organism: Telopea speciosissima (assembly GCF_018873765.1). Taxonomy (NCBI): domain Eukaryota; kingdom Viridiplantae; phylum Streptophyta; class Magnoliopsida; order Proteales; family Proteaceae; genus Telopea; species Telopea speciosissima. Next base: position 53,796,099 of record NC_057917.1, read on the forward strand.
CAGCAAACTTATCTTCTTCTTCCCCATATTTTTTGCACTCCAATGCCCAGCGGGGTGCCTCTCTCGTCACTCCACTCTTGGATGGTGACAACTATCCCACCTGGCATCGTTCTATGTTGATGGCCCTTAAAGCAAAACATAAGACTGGTTTCATTGATGGTTCTCTTCAGATTCCGGCGTCTTCTTCCCCAGATTACCCTCACTGGGTTCGCTATAATAGCATGGTGAAGTCATGGATTATACACTCCACTGTTGCTTCAATCTCTCACAGCATTCTCTGGATCGATTCAGCCAAGGATATTTTGACTGATCTCAGAGATCGGTTTTCACCCAAGAATGCCCCATGTATTTTTGAGATACGTCGGGCCCTTTTCATGCACGTTCAAGGCAGTGACTCTATTTCAGCATACTATACCATCATCAAGGGCTATCGCGACGAGTTGCTGTCCTACCATGCCCTCCCTGCTTGCTCTTGTGGTGCCCTCAAGACACTTCATGAGTACTTGGAAACCAATCATTTGTTGGACTTTCTCCATGGTTTACATGAAAAATATTCGGCTGTTCGTAGCCAAATACTATTCATGGAGCCTCTTCCCACGGTGGCTAAGGCTTATTTGCTACTCTTACAGGAAAAGCAGCAACGTAGTATTCATGATGTTCGTGCCCTTCCTACCGATCAGGTCGCAATGGCTGTTTCACGCCCATCTGATGCTCCCAAATCTGGTGGTAGTACCACGTCTAAGCCACCCTATCACTGCACTTTTTGTAATAAGGACGGATACTCTGAGTCTCGGTGCTTCAAGAAGCACGGTTTTCCTGATTGGTGGAAGTCGCGGGATGGCTCAAACAAGGGCGTAGGTTCGGCCAACCCTGTCCCATCTCGTGCCTCTAGCACCCGGCCAATGGCTACTACCGTGGACACTTCTTCCACACCATCTTTAACTGCCGATCAGATTCAAATGTTGTTGGCTCTCCTCCCTTCTAGTGATCACCCTTTGGTCAATTTAGTAGGTACTCCCGCCCCCCCCCCCTCTTGTTTCACTTCCGTTCATTCGTGGGTCTTGGATTCAGGAGCCACGGATCACATGGCTTTTGACTCCTCTTTGTTTGCTTCCACTGATGTAACTACATCCCCCTCCCCTGTCTTATTACCCGATGGTTCTCATATCCTTGTTACCCATGTAGGTAGCGTCACTTTATTTCCAGGCCTTCAACCCCTTAATGTTCTTTGCATTCCATCCTTTCGTTTTAATTTAATTTCGGTTCGCAAACTCATCACTAATTCTAACTGTTGGGTTATTTTTACTTCTGACCCTTGTCTTATTCAGGACCCTCAATCGAAGATGACTTTAGCGACGGGTAGGCGGCATGGTGGTCTCTATTTTTTGGATGCGGTTCCCCCTTCCACTTTTGTCTCAGTTGCCTCTCCGGGTGCTCATTTCGACCTCTAGCATTGGTGGTTGGGTCACCCTGGATCCACTTCTCATTCTAGTATTTGCCGTATTGATTCTAGTATTTCTTTTTCGGACAATTGCACTTGCACTATATGCCCTCTTGCTAAACAAACTCGTTTGTCTTTTACTTCTAGTACAATAAAAACTACTGCTTGCTTTGAACTGTTACATGTTGATGTATGGGTCCATTTTGCATTAACTCTTTATCTGGTGCTTAGTTTTTTCTCACCAGAGTTGATGATTTTTCAAGATGCACATGGGTATATTTATTTCAATCCAAATCTGAAGTGCAATCCCTCATAATTCATTTTTTCAATGTGGTACATACACAGTTTAAGGCCACCATTCGGTGCCTTCGATCAGATAATGGCACAGAATTTTTCAACACCCCAATTTCTGCTTATTTGAACTCATTGGGCATCCTCCACCAGTCCAGCTGCGTTGACACCCCTCAACAAAATGGGGTGGTCGAACACAAGTATAGGCACCTCTTAAATGTTGCTCGTGCCCTGCGCTTTCAAGCACGCTTGCCACTTGAATTTTAGGGTGAATGCCTTTTGACGGCCGCATATTTAATAAATCGCTTACCCACCAAAATCCTTCAAGGCAAGGTGCCATTTGAAATTCTTCATGGCCGCCCCCCCAATCTGATGTTTGGCATTTGGTCGTCACCCTCACATCAACCATAAATTTGATAAAAGGGCTTCCTCAAGAGTTTTTGTGGGTTACCCACATGGTCAAAAGGGGTACAGGATTTTTGATCTCACCTCTAAAAAAATTTATGTGACCCGTGATGTGGTATTTCATGAAACCGTATTCCCATTTTCTTTACATTCTGACCCAACCCTTTCAGGGTCTCCTATTCTCCCATTACCCATCCATGAACCTACCGATCCCATTGCACCTTCCAATCCACTTGCTGCACCACCATCCAACCTGCCACCACCACCAACTCCACCTTCCAACCCACCTCCACCACCCAACACCACTTCTTTAAGGCGTTCTCAACGCACCTGTGTTCCACCATGTCATCTCGATGATTACCATTGCCCGCTTCCCTCGTCAAAAATTTCTTCGACGACTGTTGGGTCAGGTACCACCCATCCTATGGCCAATTTTTTATCATATTCTCATTTTTGTCCTGCACATTTGCCTTTTCTTACTTCTTTATCTAGTGTGTCAGAACTTGCTATATTTACTGAAGCTGTGAAACACCAAGAATGGAGAGATGCTATGCAAGCTGAAATTCAGGCATTGACTCATAATAATACTTGGACTGTTGTTCCTCTACCACCTGGCAAGAAGCCTATTGGCTCCAAATGGGTTTACAAACTCAAACGTGCTTTTGATGGTTCAATTGAACGCTACAAAGCCCGTTTGGTAGCTACGGGATACACTCAGGTGGAAGACATAGACTATTATGATACCTTTGCACCTATTGGCAAATTGGTAACTATTTGGTTGCTTCTTGCCATTGCCACTGTTCGTGGATGGCCCCTCCGTCAAATGGATGTGCATAATGCTTTCCTCCATGGCGATCTCGACGAGGAGGTGTACATGATCCCTCCACCCGGTTATCATCGTAAGGGGGAGACTTTTGTTTGTCGTCTCAATAAGTCTCTCTATGGTCTGAAGTAGGCATCTCACCAATGGTACTCTAAATTTTTCACATCATTGTGTCGTTATGGCTTTCAACACTCTCAGGCAGATTATTCCTTATTTTTTATGCATCGTGGGGAGCAAAGTATTTTCATCAATTTGTATGTGGATGACATAATCATTACTAGTTTCGATGATACTTGGATTAGCACCATCAAGGCTATGCTTCACAATGATTTTCACATCACAGACCTCGGCCCATTGAAGTACTTTCTTGAAATCGAGGTGGCTAGGTCTCAAAATGGCCTCTCTCTTTGTCAACAGAAGTATGTTCTGGACATTTTGGACGACACTGGTTTGAGTGGGGCCCGGCCTTCTGACACACCCATGGAGCAGAATTTGAAACTCAGTGATTCAGATGGCACTCTGTTACCAGATCCGTCCTCTTACAGACGCTTAGTTGGGCGCCTAATTTATCTAACGGTCACTAGACTGGATATTTCATATACAGTCAATATCTTGAGCTAGTTCATGCACCAGCCTCGCCAACCCCATCTTGATGCAGCTCTTCGGCTCCTACGCTATTTAAAAGCCACGGTTGGTCAAGGCCTTTACTTTCCTGCCAATTGCACCCTAGAATTGCGTGCATACTGTGACTCAGATTGGGTTAGTTGCCCCATGACTCGTCAGTCCACTCCTGGTTACTACATCTTCCTTGGTGATTGCCCGATTTCATGGAAAACAAAAAAACAACACACCGTGTCTCGCTCCTCTGCCAAAGTTGAATATTGCACCATGGCTATCACCACGTGTGAAATCACGTGGCTAGCCTCTCTCTTTAGAGATGTAGGTCATCAATGCTCTCAACCCATACCACTTTTTTCACGCCAACCAGGCAGCACTTCACATTGCGGCAAACCGGATGTTTCACGAACGAACCAAACATATAGAAATTGACTGTCATTTAGTTCATGAGAAGTTGCACTAAGGACTCATCAAACCGGCCAAGATTCCCACGGCTTCACAGGTTGCGGGTCTGTTCACGAAACCATTGGGATGTGACCGGTTTCGCTATCTTATTTCCAAGTTGGGCACTCGCAATCTTCACGCTCCAACTTGAGGGGGAGTCTTAGGATGTGCCCAGCTCATCCGATCTCGCCAACCTTATCCTCTATTGTATTCTTAGTATGTAGTTGATGTACATACCATATATAAGACAATAGATTAGGAATAGATTAGGAAATTCAATTTGTATATTTACGACATCTCACATTCTTTTTTAATTCAATGGAATGTCAATATCCATTCCAGAGTTTTCACATTAACACTTTTGGATGTTATGGTATCCAACTGCTTGCACTTTTCTTTTCGAATTTGTGTTTGGATATTCCTTGAAACAGTTAGTTGAAATTGAGAAACTTGCTTTAAGCATGAGCTAACAAACTGCCCAGCAAAAAATATAACTGAATATAGCTAATGGATTTTAAGTCATTGTAAAAATGATGACTCAATTGTGTGAATTCTGATTATTATATCTTAAACCTAGCAATCCCATTTTTAAGCTCTACATGGCTGAGGTGAGGTTTTGACTTCCTTTGTTTTGTACATCTCATTTCATCAATTATAGTTCTGTTGTGTTAGTTTTGGTTGTTCTGTTTGTTGGATGGAAGAAACAGTGTTGATTTATTAATCTTCTCTGGTTAATCCAAAAATTGCCTAAATGCACGAGTACCTTCTATGGAGATCCTAAGATTTTTTCTGATGAATGAGAATGCTATTCCCATATGGATGAAGAAGTGGTACCGTCGTCTGGAAACTGTGAATTTGGATTAGGTAGGTTGGAGTCTGGGATTCTGGTTTTTTTAGCTCCCATTCATGGACAAGGCTTGCTTTGAGTGTAAGAGATCACATGTGGTGCAGCCAGCTTCAAAGGCCCCTGAATAAGGGCTTTGGAGGATTCTAAGCTTTTACTTGCAGTATAAACTTGGGATGTTCATGGTTGATGGCTGTTGTGAAAGTTTATAAAGTTTTAAGTTTATCTCTACCATTTGAATAGAGTGTATGTTTTTGTTAAAACAATAGCTAATTAAGCATAACATGTCAATCAGTAGCATTGCCATATTTATTCATAAGTTCTTTTAGCATATTGCATCATATGCATTTTTAAAATAAAAGCATGCATGTATGGGTTGCTGAAACAACTAAATACTTGGGTTTAATCTAATAACAGTAAATTAGACCTGCAAGTTAATTCATTAGGAGTCCTAGATATGGCTGAGGCCACCATTGGCAGCCACACACACACACACTTGGAACATGAGCATGTTCCAAGGGGGTGGTGGTTCGAATCCACCAAGGCCCTTTGAATCACACACACACACTTACACACTTGGAACATGAGCATGTTCCAAGGGGGGGGGTTCGAATCCACCAAGGCCCTTTTTATTCAACTGTTCATATCATAGTTAGTTATGGCACTAATCCACACAAGAACTCAATTTTAATGGCATCTTTGAAATTTTACATATTTTTATAAATACTTTGCTTATGTTAATGAGATATTTTAATTTATGTTAAGGTTGGTAATTTATTAGATATTTTAATTTATGTTAAATATGAAAATTTTTGAGATATTTTAATTTATGTTTTTGGTTGGTAAGAGAGAAAAACATTTCCATGTTTTTTTTTTTTTTGTCTTAATATAGATGAGGATAGTATTATTGTAATTGATATCAAATTTGGAAGAACAAGTTTTTCCAAACACTATTTTCGTTCTGAACACGTTCTTGAGACTGTTATCAAACAATCATTTTTTGTCACAGAACACCGTTCCAGACCAGAAACGCCAAAGAGATGGGTCGAGGATTTTGGAATTAGGGATTTAGAAATAGTGTTGATCCCACGTATGTGTGTGTAGAGACTTAACATACACCTACAAATCAAAACCAAAGAAACAGAATACTGAATAAATGCTAATACATAAATATGTATTAATACAACTGTTCTTAAGAGTGACGTATGGAATTAAACTACCTCATAAAATATGATAAGAGTCGAAATATTGAATTATACGATCAAATACGACAATTAATACGCGAATTTACTAACTATGATAAGAACACCTAAGATGTATTATAGAGGAGATACCTCTCTTCAAGGAACTCTGCCTTTATATTCGCATAAGTATATATGAACTAGTCTTTTCACTTGTTCATGAACAATGTGGGAATAAAGAGTGATCGAACCGTGGTCAAGGGCCTAGTGCAATTGGTTGGTAGCAGCCGTGTGGCCAGCATGCAACTTCTATTAGGGATATCTCTAGCAGGTTTATGATGGCGAATGCAAATTCTAGTAGGGTCTCTCAGCCTAATTTCGATCCTCTGCTGCCCTAGCAGCCGTGTGGCCGCATGCGGCATCACACAGGTAGGGCATGGACCCCACCCTGGCAGATTGTTCGGGCAGTGGGTGGGGCGGTCATTTCAACCCTACCTGTGTGAGGTCACATGCGGGTCGCACAGCTGCTCGGCAGTAGAGGATCACGATCCCTCTCAGCCTCAGCTATAGAAGAGACCGAGACGCCCTCTTCTGCTAAAATTATGAAGCTTCAAACTAGTTATTTTTCTGCAAGGACATTCTTTTATATTTTGGTTTTTTTTTTTTGTTTTTAATCTCTATTTCCTTCCATTGCACACCGTAGCTCCAATACAGAGGCTCACCTTCTTGCCATGGGCACCTCAAAAATTTTCTCATGTTTGGTGGATACAAACACCTATTGTTCTTGTAAATTTCCCTTTATTTCTTGATCGAAAGTTTTCTCCAACCTTGTTTTAAAAAGGCCACAGTGCATAAGGCTCCCGCGTTTAGCCCTGTCTGAGGAGGGTCAAATGTACACAGCCTTCTCCAACTTTGTTTAAGTAAATTTCAATTTGTGTTTTCTATAAAAAAGAATAGGGTGATAATAAGACAAAAGATTTTGTGCACCACAGTGAATGATTTCTTTCTCCATATAATAAGGGATTGAGTTACATGTTCGGCTACGTAACGTACTCTAATGGTTCCTTGTGTCTATCTCTTTCCTCCCACAATAAGGGGGCAGTTATGTCTTTTTATAGGAGGGATCGAGATGATAGACACAGGGAGATGTTAGCATACACTACACAATGTGACGGCGTTCTTTCTTCTAGAAGGATTTTATCAAAAAGGATCTTCTTAATTATAAAATCCTTAAAAAATTAGACATTGACCAGTTGAGAGCCGGTTTTAGTAATCGGTATCGATCTGGGCTGATACTGATCCAGATCGGAAAGATTTACTCATATTTCCTTTGAAAAGTTGAAATTTGTTTACATTTTTACCCTTATCCATACCGATCCATCGATACTAGATCGGCCAGGAATCAATATCAATCTCCACTGATACCGATATGAATCAGCCGATCCGGGCGATCCGATATCGATTCCTCAAACCATGGTTAGGAGGCTTTTCCTAACATACACCATACGCCATGTGACAAGCAAGCAAACCTGAAAACCAAGAGATCATTGCATTTAGTTTTCTATAATTTATGGGAAAAAGATCTCTACTTTGTGGTGTTTCCTACGCCCTCTCACGAGGCATCATGAAATGACGCCTCTGCTCTTGGGTAGATACCCAGGCGTGCTCCCCCATTGGCCAAACACTTGTGTAGAGACCGTGCGACCAAGTAGAGGTCTCTTGCCCATAATTTATATAAGGGAGAAGGTTCCCACGCCGATATTGTGGGTGAAATTTTTTACGTTGGCATCAATTGCCCAATTATGGTGCAAGAGACACTTTTGTCAAAAGGGGAGCCACATGGTCAGGAAGAGAGTGTGTCAATATGGAGTCTACATGTGTGTTGGGCTCCTCTGTAGCGCGACACAGTGTGTAGCGCACATCCAACGGCCCTATGTGCTCGGGCATGCAGCCCGACACCCTGCCTGTGTGTTGGGCCACGTGCCCTTTCACACAGGGCCGTCGGATGGTGCGCTACACACTGTGTCACCCGACAAAAGACCCGAATCCATCTACATGTCATGATCAGAATGTGAGAGGGCATGAGAAAGCATCCCTACACCATTGGCATAGGGATCTTTTCCCTTAAATAAAATAGTGATACTTTTGAAATTTTAGTTTTTGCTCCAACCAGTTCAAGAACTAGGAAACAGGGAATAAGAAAATTTAATTTTTGTCCACTCTCCGCTTTTGCAGTCTCTACTATACTCTCACTAAATTTTTGTGACCATCATCAATGCTCCTTTGAAGAAGCTGTAAGTTTAACTTTATGGGGTTTATTTATTTTTTGTTGAGGAAAGAATCTTTATGGATATTTTTGTATAATATAATTTCTTCATTTATTTACTTTTTGAGAGAAAGAATGCCACTTGGCTGGGTGCCGTAGTGTGTATCTGTGCCCAAACGCAATCGAGTGTAAAATGATCAGCACACCCCTACCTTTCCATGGGGATGGGGCAGTTATTTCACGTCCGACTATGTCTAGGCACAAGTACACGTCACAACACACGACCAGGTAGCATTCCCTTTCCCTTACGTTTCTTAAAGAAATTGAGTATTTTTCATTTGTGCTTATTAAATTTGATTTTGGCTGTATTACTCTTGAAGAATAGACAAATAATATAGTGGAGAGAAGGTAATCCAAACTTTTAGAAATTAACTAATTTCTTCTCTCTTCTCTTCAAAATTCCTTCTCTCTCTCCCAACCCCCCAACCCCACCCCCCCAAAAAAAAAACTCTCCTTCTCTTCACAAGTCACAATCTCCTTACCCCCCCCCCCTTTCAAGGCCTCAATTCAGGCCCTGTCCGGCCAAACCCCGAACTTAGAAATCGCAGCCCGTACTTGTCTCATGGATTGATTGGCCCACACTAGACCTTGCCAGGCTCAGGGCGAGCATCAATTGGGCTTGGGTTCGTTGGCCCAAACTTGCACTCCTATAAAAAGTACTTAAAAATAAGATAAACGTTGCCAGGAATTAATTCTTCCCTTGTCAATTGATATGATAATTCCAACTGTTAGGTATATAGGGCATGGCTGATATGTTGAATTCTAATCCTGTTCTATCTTTGACGACATGTTAAATGAGATCAAAACCAAAATGAAGCAACATTTTTGTTTCACCCCAAGTTTAAAGTTTTCTTCTGGTGTGTTCTAAATGCAAGACTTCTAATCAAAGCTATCATTTTCAAATGGTTCCAAATCGATCCCTCCTGTGCTTTTTTTGGAAATAGTGTCGAATCCTATTGGCACTTATTCCTATTTTGCGATTGGGTCAAATACATTTGGGTGGCTAGACCTCTGGGGCTGAGAACTGAATATCTGACCCACTCCTCCTTCAGAGACTTCTGCTTCTATTTCTTCTTTTCTCAAAAGTTAGATAAAAAAATCTTTTTGTTGGTTCTTTGAAGTTTTTATTATTACTTGTTACTTTATTTGAGCTATCAGGAACAAAACTGTTGTTGGTTCAGAAAAACCTGATCGTATTTGGGTGGTGAATCAGGTCAACCGTTGGTTAGTTGATTTAAATATATCCCCCCCCCCCCAAATTTTGTCTCATTCTGTATATTCTAGTGCTAAGAGGGACATTATAATCTCCACCAACTCTTCCTTACCAAATTTTAAATTTCCTGTTTTAATCTCTGCAGGATACCAGCCTCTGGGAGTAGAATTAACAGGATGGTCCTATATTATTTTGCTACATGGAAGGTTTATCTTTTTTACTGCAAGTTATATAAAGTCTACTACCTATATGGAGTTTGAACTATTCAGCATTAGATCTGGACTAGACCATGCTTCTAGTTTGGGGTTGCAGCTTGAAGAAGTTTGGTGTTCAAATCAACATATCACCGATGTTCTTCCATCTCCAACTTCCTCTCCTTGGCCTTGGCATCTTTTTAAAGACCTTCTATATATACATAACCTAGCTAAGAACATCTCTTTTGATAAATTTAAAAAAAAGGGATAATTTTTGTGTGTCAATAGCTCTAAACTTAGCTAGATATGCTCAAGCTAACAACATTGTTAATATTTCGCTTATAGAATACCCTCCCCCCACTTTTTTGATTAATAGTAACTTTTGTTATTGATAAGGACATGAGTTACACAAGGCTTCGATAACACATTCCATGAATCCAAGGAGTTGAATGCATTGATACCGTTTTACATGTCTTTGATAGAGCCTTCCTCGTTAAGAAACTTGGGAATAAGTTCAAAAAAAGAACCTACAAAACAACATAAAGGAGCGGCATACCTATCCATGGTTGTTAACTATTGCCCCTGTTTATGAATGATCAATAATACTCTTATTATTCCCTTCTATCCTATGAACACCATCCGATGGTCTCGATCAAAGGATTCTCCCTTAATCTTTTGCGGCCATCTCTCTGGCAAGATGGGTTCCCGCGATACTTACAAGATAGCCAATGGGACCCCCCAAAATCAATTCAATTCGCTGGGGGAAAGCTGGGGGAAATTATAATTGGGCAATGAGAAACAACACATGCATGCAAAATTGCTCATAACCAATGACTAATGTGTCATGAATCTCATGACAGTACTACTCAACTCAATATATAGAGAGTCATTGTCATTACAGGTATAAGTCCTGTAATGTCCTTATAAAAGGCGATGCGTGTGGGACCAGATCCTCTGTAGTACCGCCGGGTGTGTGGTCTACACACCGGACCATTAAATGGCTCTACCAACAACTACCAGAACCCATTATGAACAAATTAAATTCCCTAAATTGTATAGTAAAATAAATCTCCAAGGTAGTAATCATAAAAAGAAAATGAGAAAACCCAATTTTTTGGTGTTTCCTCTTCATCTTCTTTATGTATGTTCAGGTTCAATAGATTGATTGGTGACCTTGTGAGGTGGGTGGCCATTAAGATCTAATTAAGAAGAAGAAGAAGAAGATGGATGTAGCAGGTTTGAACTGTTGATTGGTTGTCACACCAAAAGCAAAGCCGTAAGAAGTTGGCTCTTTTTGCATGTTTCAGTATTCTCTCTGATTCTCCAAGTCTAGAACTACAACCCAACCCCAGGGCCCATCCTCACTTACTCCTCTCATACCATACCCATTTCTCCAGTTTCAGTTATCGTTTCTCACATCTTTCTGTCCTTGGCTTCTTTTTTTCTTTATTTGTTTTATTTTTTTGTGTTCTTCTCTCTTCTGCTGATTGTGAATCCATTTGATACATATATCCTGATACCTATCTTCTGTTTTTGGTATCTTCATTAGTTAATCTGATATACTAATGGCGAGTAGTGAACAAAAGAAAATGAAGAGCTCTGCAACTGCAAGTCATGTGATAATGGAGATAGAGGCTAGCAAGCCACAGGGTAATGGTATTACGGTAGGAGGGCTCAGCCCCTTGAGTGAGAGCCTGTGGAGGGAGAAGACCGATATGGAATTTGTGGGAGATGTGTCGGCGAAGGTTACATGGAAGGATCTGACAGTGACGGTGACCCTCAGCAACGGAGAGACGCAGAAGGTGTTGGAGAGTCTAACAGGGTATGCGGAGCCAGGTACCCTCACTGCCCTCATGGGTCCGTCTGGTTCAGGTAAATCCACTCTGCTCGATGCTCTCTCCAGCCGTCTCGCTACCAACGCCTTCCTCTCCGGTACCATTCTCCTCAATGGCCGCAAGACCAAGCTCTCCTTTGGAACGGCGGTAAGTCACTCTTCTTCTACTACCCTTACTAGTTTCTCTGTTTTAAGTCAATTTGCATGTAAACTCATGATCTGTAATGGAACCTCAGGCATACGTTACTCAGGATGACAACCTGATCGGTACTTTGACTGTGAGAGAAACGATTTCCTACTCTGCTCGCCTTCGTCTCCCCGATAAGATGCCTTGGTCGGATAAGCAAGCTCTGGTCGAGAGCACCATAATTGAAATGGGTCTTCAAGATTGCGCAGATACAGTAATTGGGAACTGGCATTTGCGAGGGATCAGTGGTGGAGAGAAGAGAAGGGTCAGTATTGCTCTTGAGATCCTGATGAGACCCAGATTGCTCTTCCTAGACGAGCCAACCAGCGGACTTGATAGGTTAGATCCCAACATCGATCAATTATAACTATCTATTTCAACAGCAGAGCAAGACAAATTGAATCAACTGTCATTGCCATTGTCGTTTACTTTGTTTTCTTTCACTAGTTGATATTTAGTTCTTAAATCATAATCAATATTTTTTTCTTTATTTCAATTTTCCACTCCCAGTTTCCATTTTTTGTTTCATCTTACCCCTGATGTCGCTTTTTGTTCTTTATTCAGTCTGATACATAGTTCTGTGATCATTTTCTGCTTTTGTACTGGTTCATGATAAGTTTTCACTCCAGGGATTCTGATCTAGCTCATTAAGAAATACTTGTACCATATGGGATTTTCATTTGGATTTTGTGGACAGTGCCTCAGCCTTCTTTGTGACCCAGACACTACGTGGCCTTTCTAGAGATGGCCGGACTGTAATAGCATCAATTCACCAGCCTAGTAGTGAGGTTTTCGAGCTTTTCGATCGCCTCTACTTGCTCTCTGGCGGGAAGAGTGTTTATTTTGGACAGGCTTCAGAGGCATACGAGGTGAGACATAGTCCATGTTCTTAATGATCCTCCATGACACAGCAAGAAAAGCATTCTCATCTTTTATCCTCTTCTGTAGTTCTTTGCGCAAGCTGGCTTCCCTTGCCCAGCTCTGAGGAACCCATCTGATCATTTTCTGAGGTGCATAAACTCAGACTTTGATAAGGTCAAAGCCACTCTGAAAGGATCCATGAAAATGCGGGTAAGAATTTATCTATAATTATATTGGTCTTCTTGTTCTTGTGTGACCAGGTGAGGTCTGACCAATTTGAATCCATGAAGGGCTGATAATTTTGCTCTTCCCCTAAATCTGTTTTGTATTCAGTTTGAAAGGACTGATGATCCTCTGGAGAAGATGACTACAGCAGAAGCTATCCGGAAGCTCATTGATTTCTATAACGCTTCTCAGTACAATTATTCAGCAAAACAGAGAGTTGAGGAGATCTCCAAAGTTGTGAGTATTTTTTTCTCCAGATCCTAACCTTCTTCAGGACTTCTATGGAGTACAGTGTGATTTCTGTTTTTTCTGCATGGCTATCAATCCTCTATTGGAAAATTATAGGAGTTCATTGAATGTAGGCCATTAAAGCTCGAATTTTCTTCTTATGTGTTGCAGAAAGGAACTGTGCTAGATTCAGGAGGGACTCAAGCTAGTTTCTTTATGCAAGCCTTCACCTTAACAAAGCGCTCGTTTGTCAACATGTCAAGGGACTTTGGTTATTACTGGCTGAGGCTTGTGATCTATATCCTAGTGACTCTCTGTATTGGATCTATATACTTGAACGTGGGGACAGGATACAATTCCATTCTGGTATTTCCCTAGTCCTTTAACAGCTTTGCCTCAGGAGCACCAATGCTTAGTAATCTGAATTTTTTTTTCTTTTTCAACCAAATCAATGATTGGTCGATCCTTAATTTTTAGTGAAAAATCATCTTTCTCCTTCCTACACTGAACTTAACTGCTTTGCCAAAAGGTTCTATTTAAGAACATAGATCAAGATGCTCTGAAATTCATGCTCTAATTTGTATTTTGGTGTCCGGCATGTCAAAATATCAATAGAAGATTTAAAATCATCCTCCAAGTTTAGAGTTCCATCCGACCTTATCTACCACATTGAGATAAATATCGAAATACTGTTATCAGAAGTGTCGATGTATATTGGCTTTAGGTCTACTAGTTCTGCCAAAGAAGAAAGAAGAAAGTCTGCTAGTTCCCCCCCCCCCCTCCCCCAAATCTTTAAATATTGTATTAAATTATATAATTCAGATATTGATGAAGAATTAATTTTGTTTATGGACCAGGCAAGAGGTTCTTGTGCTTCTTTTGTCTTTGGATTCGTCACTTTCATGTCCATTGGAGGATTCCCTTCATTTGTTGAGGATATGAAGGTGAGTAATTAATGGATGTCACTCTAGCATTTTATAATTGCTAAAATGTACCTTAATTGAAACTTGAAACAGATGATGATTATATAGTGTTGATCACTGCAGGTTTTCCAGAGAGAAAGGATGAATGGACACTATGGCGTGGCTGCATTTGTCATCAGCAACACACTCTCTGCAATGCCATTTCTGATAATGATAACCTTTCTCTCAGGAACAATATGCTACTTTATGGTTCACCTCCATCCAGGGTTCACGCATTATCTGTTCTTCGTATTGTGTTTGTACGCAAGTGTAACAGTGGTTGAGAGCTTGATGATGGCCCTAGCAAGTGTTGTCCCTAACTTCCTTATGGGAATAATCACTGGAGCTGGAATCCAGGTAACAAAACCACTTTAATTAATTCGAACTCCATTTTTTTTTCTCTTGAAAATTCAGTAGGATATAGTAATATGGAATCATGGCTTTAATTAACCAATCACCACAACATTGACATTCAAGAACAACTGCACATTCTTGGAATAATCAGTTGGAGCTATATACCATTAAGTCTCCTCTTGGTGTTGCTAATTAGGACTACTAGTTCCATCTCTTATCATGAACTTTCAGAAAGTTTTGAGTTTCTCTGGTACATTAGAAACTGTATGAACTTAATTCCATTTGATGAAGAGTTTGATTGATGATGATGGTGACCTCTTGTACATTGAATAGGGTATTTTCATGCTGGTTTCTGGGTACTTCAGGCTCCCAAACGACATCCCAAAGCCCTTCTGGCGGTACCCCATGTCTTATATCAGTTTCCACTTCTGGGCCCTTCAGGTAAAAGAGAATCAATCAATTGGATGTGTGTTCCTTCTTCTTCTTCTAACTCCAATATTGAATCCAACTGATCTGGATGCTGCAACTCGATCAGGGTCAATATCAAAATGATCTGAGGGGGTTGTATTTTGACAACCAAAGCCCAGATGAACCCAAGATTCCTGGTGATTACATACTGGAATACATATTCCAAATCGACGTGAACCGATCAAAATGGGTAGATCTCAGTGTACTCCTCAGCATGATTGTGATCTACCGTATCATCTTCTTCATCTTGATCAAGGTCAATGAGGACGTGAGTCCTTGGATCAGAGGTTACATTGCAAGGAGAAGGCTGCAATGGAAGAAGCAGCAGCAGGAGGGAATTAATCATAAGACAACAATAACACCAGATGATCCCCGTCGCCTAACCCAATCGCCTTCCCTAAGGGCCTACGTTGCTAACCAGACAGCAGCAACCAAGGAGCAGAAGAAGATAGTAGAATGTTGATTGATTGATCAAAGTTTGAACTTCTTCAGGGAATGCTGTAGTAAAATTATACACTAATATTAACTAAAGGAATTCATAATTTCATTTATTTCTGGTCCACCTGATCAACATAGCCAACTGAAGCGATGATATCATCAAAGATGAGTAAAAATAGGGAACATGAATTATGGAAAATCATATATTTCAAGACTTATTTTGTAAATCTTTGAAAAAGAACATGGAAAATCTGAATGTTTGGAATTTTTACAAAAAATATATAAAATTGTATGGAAATTCATGATAAACATTTACTACCCTAGATAATTAATCTAAGATAAATTCTTGCAAATAATAATGTAATATTTGCGGTTTATAATCCAAAAAAAGTAAAAGTAATAAAAAAAAATTTAACATCTTTTTAAAAATTATGGAAAACTGTAATTATGTAAAAAAACTTCTTTTTTTTTTATTGTATATTTGTAGTGCCCTATTGCTTAATTTTGGGAATGATTAATGTGAAAAATAGTGCTCTAGTCAAGATTCTTGGAGACTTGCCCAAACTTAGAAATGCCCAGACTCGGTCCTGGTGAGACTAATTTTTCCCTTGACTCGGTAGTTTTGTCCGAGTCATGCAAAATCCCCCGAGTTAGGTCCATTTCACTTTGCCCAGGTATCATTTCTCCTACTTCTCTGTCCGTCTACCAATAAAGTAATTGAAATTCTTGAAAGAAATTAGTGCAAGGAGGAATGAACTCTGAAGTGGATTTCACCCAAAAATGGTTGCAAGTGAGAAAAAGGTATTGTAGAAGCCATGTGAAAATATCAAATGCTTCTTAGAGAGAGAGAGAGAAGAATAACAGTGCTTGAGAAGAAAAACACTTTTTCAAGACAAGCAAGGGAAGAATACTAGTGTGGGATTTCACAAAACGTACTGGATCAAGTGATTATAATGTTAAATGAAAGAGAGAGACTAACTGTATCAAGTGATTAGAATGTTAAATTGAAGAGAAATCCGCCGATGCTATAAAGGAAAGAGACTTCGAACATAGAAGGCAAGTCATTGTTCTTCTCTCTCGGTGCGTTGTGTTACACCGTTTTTCTCATCTTTTGAAGTCTTGAAGAAGAAGAAGACTTGAAGCAGCTTTTTGGACTCTAGTTCGCAGAAGCTTTATGTACCCAATAAATGAGACTAAATATTACAAAAAAAAAAAAAAAAAGAATATTATTGTTGTCTGCGAGGGGTCTTTATTTTTCTTGTGAAGAGTAAAAACTGAAAAGTCTAAACGTTGTGCACTTTGCTTTCAATTCTATTATATTAAATGTATTCATAATTACAGAGAACATGATTCGTTTGTGATGAGATATACTCGTTCGAGTCACCAAGTTTTGTGAAAAACGAGTTGAGTTAGAAAATCTGATTTTTCAGCTATTGTATATTTCTAATGACATAGTTGAATAATTATGGGAACATTGCTTGCAACAAATAGTGCATTTTTTTAATTTTTATTATTTAAATATAGCTGATTATAGGAAAATTCTCCTTTATTTGCTTAAATAAATTGAGGGGTGATTTTCATGCATGTCCGCATATAGTAGGGAGGGATTACGCTGTGTCAAATACGGGGCATTTGATTATTTTGAGTCTTCGACTCCCTATTGTGAGAGGGGTGCACAATAAATCATGAAAGTTTTGAAAGCATCAATTGAGCTATTTGACACAGTAGTTAAAAGGGATCTGAGGACAACTCCTTCCCCTTAGTTACAGGGCAGTGGACCGTATTCCTATCTACTCTTTGTCGACCCGCCCTGGTTCTTGTAAAAATGGCAGAAGAGAGCGGCCATGCGCATGCGGTAACCAATGAGAGCGCACTGTCATGGCCATCTTGCTTGGCATGATCGTAGCAGATTGGTGGGCATGCATGGGCGTGCATGGTAGCTTGAAGGTGGCTTGGATTGGGGCTTGGAGTGAGCATGGCGATGCTTGGAGCGGGGGTCACTTGCCTACTGACGTTTCGTGATTCAACGATTTCTCCTTCTATAAATCCATAAAAATCATAAGAGCTACCTTGAGGAGGGGTGGTGTGCCTCATCCCCCTTGGTGTCATGCCTTTTAGCATGACATCGTGGCAAGCCACAAGCATCAACAAGGCTATCACTGGCAAGGCACTATGTACGGGGTTGGCCTGGCCACGCTTGCACATCATGACAGGTACTCCATGGGTGGATACCATGGGCGGGCACTCAAAACTAAAGTGGGTGATGAGTGTTTCCTTTGTAGGTTTGGTTACTAACGAGGACCACGGGCTAGCGGAAGGCACTGTCGTGGCATGTTGCTGCGGGAGCAGAGGGTCGTATTTATATGTTATTGGCATATCCTATGTGATAGTGGCACGTGTGCTTAAGCAAGTGGGCTATCCCATATCTAGCATGTGAGTGTGTCGATCTTTGGCTTGCCCTAGTGTTGGCCTTGCTTGGGCGTGTCTGTGTGGTGCTAACTTCTAGCCAAGGATGGGCGACAGTAGTGGCATTACATGAGCAAGTATGCCATTGGTTTGGCAAGCCTTCGGAATTCTAGCATGTGGGTGTGTCAATCCTTGGCTTGGCCTAGCGTTGGCCTTGCTTGGGCATGTCTGTGTAGTGTTAACTACTAGCCAAGGATGGGCGACAGTGGTGGCATTACATGGGCGAGTATGTCGTAAGTTTGACAAGCCTTCGATAGTCACTATGCCATTCGAGTGGGGCTGTATTATACCTTGAGCATAGTCATGACGGTTGGATTGGTGTGGTTCTGAGTTTTTTGTTTTTTGTTGTTGTCAAAAATACATCATCTTTCAATTCCAATAAAGATTCCCTCCCCCTCCCCCTCTCCCTCTCCCTTTTTTGGTTGTACCATCCATTTACGTCATCTTGATTATATCTCCGGAGGAAATGAAATAATATTCGAGATCTTTCCCATTTTGCTTCCGTTCTCCCTTAATGTATATTCTCAGCTATCTCAACTCAACTCAACTCCTGTTATTCCTGCAATTAACTCCCTCAAATCATTCACACTATACATCGTCTCTAACAGTCGCAGAGAAAACCCATTAGCAATCATTTCGTCAGCTATCATGGGCACGAACTTTGCACGTATAAAAATTGTATCACCATAGAAGGGCTGATAGTAAAGCACCAAGTGATCTCCATGGTGAATATTGTACCATCCAAGAGCAAGAGTACGGGTAGAGTCGACTAGCGGTTCACCATTAAAGAACAAATGTTGTCTCGTAACCATTAAGGATTTCGAGCAATTGTTGAAACTCAGCAACGGTAATCTCTAGCCATGCATCCACGTGGAATGATCGTCTAAATTGGCGGCCAATGACGTCAACGTTACCCTCATCCTCTGGTGAATGGATAAAATCTTGGAAGTGATACTTTGCTTCAAGGATTGGGATCCCATAGAATGAACTTTTATTATCAAGAAACCCTAAACTTATGCAATCAAACAGAGAACTTCAAGGATTGGGATCCATCTTCGAATCCAAAATCGTCTAATCCCAGATAAACCTAGATCACATAAACGCAAATCCGAATAAAAGGTCATCCAACCATTTCTTCTTCAATAGCCTCTATTATATAGCATTTATTGTGCGTCGTTGCGCCTCCATACGTCTCCATATGCGGCTGCAACTAACCACAAAATCTTTTCGAAGAACCAGAAGTAGCGACCATCGTCGTTCGAGATTTCAAGGTTTTTGTGTGGTTCTGACTTGGGCTACACGATAAGGGACATGTTGCGTGAGCAGTAAAGAATCACCCGGGGGGTCGAGTGAGTCTCGACTATCAATGTCCCATCAATTATTGTGAAAGCATATGAGGTGATCATCATAAGGGCTTGAGTGGTCTAGGCTAGTCTTGGTCAAGCGTTATCCAAGGCACCGCACAAGTATATTGACTTCGTTAAAAATATGCCTGTGACAATTTGTATCAGAGCTAGCTTTGTGCTAGTGTAATACCCCGTCTCAAGTACTGTTTTTTAATAATAGTTTTTTTTTTTTTATTTTTTATAAAGTGACTAGACTGGATGGAAAGAGATCGATGCTACTGTATGATATTGCTTGATTTTGATAAGAATTCTCTTATAATTATAATTTTACTAGTGTTAAAATGATTCATGGGGTTATTCTTGATTAATGGCTAGGTATAGGCCTTATGATGTTTTTTTTTAAAGTCCATGATTTTTATTTGATTTATGAATCTAGTTTATAATATGTTATATTTTAAGCTCATTTGTGAATTTGGGTTCATTTTGGTTCATTTGGTTTGAGTTAATTTAAACGAATTTTAACCTAGCAATAGAACTAAGGGTATTTTAGTAAAAGACTTTAGCTACATATTTTTATCTTTGAGCATTATTGGATGTTAAGATTAGGGCTTAGACTTTAGGCTTGGCTTTTTGAGAAATTCTAAGAAGAGACTTGTTATTTACAAAAGTGCCATGGACTATAAATAATCCTTATGGGCAGCTAAGTGATACAATTGAAGATTCTCTTGGCTTTTCTAAGGAATGGAAAGAAGGAAAAAAAAAAGAGAAAGAGGGAAAAAAAACTTGGGCTTGAAGTTTTGAAGAATGATTTGATGAAATTGAGGGTTATAGAAGCAAGATTAAAGGGATAATTGAAGGATTTGAGCCTTGGTTTGAAGGGGTGATTTTCTACTTGGGATTTGAAGGTAAGAAAGCTTGTTTTAGTTTTAATTCTTGTATTTAAATTGTGAATCTATAAAATTGGAAGTTTAATTCTCTTGCTTAAGTTACAAACAGGTTAAATCCATGTGGAATTGAAGGGACTCCATGATTTGATAGAGGATTTGAAGGAAGAACATTTGAATTGGGGGTTTTTCCTTGAAAGTGAAGGTATTCCATTTGTAATTCTTAAATTGATTAATTAAGAAGCTATTTTATGTTTCCAAGGGGTGTTAGAGCATCTTTTTGAAGGATTTCAGTAGGGTAATTCAAGTATGGAAGCTAGGAGATGAAATCCTCAAAAGTTTTGAGAGTTTTCCCTAAATTTTTAGAAGTATCAGATGGCAGAGGTACCAACCGATCAACTGATCCCCTGGGTAGAAAGGTCCCAAAAAAATGAATTTTTGCTTTTTTAAAAAAAAAATTTACATGGTTGTATTCTATAAACTGATCAGTCCCTGGACACAAAAAATGACATATAAATGAGATATTTTGATGACCCTTAGGGCCACCTGAAGATCAATTATAAAGTTGGAAGTATTGGAAACATTGAACGATAAGTAAATGATACACGATCATGTTAAAATTTATGGTTATAAAATGAATGTATTTTTGAATGATCAAATGAACAAATGAATGAATGCTATTATGCAACTTATAAGTTTTGTATGCATAGTATATGAAGATATGTATGTTAGAATGGAAGTGAGTTTTATTTAAATATAGAGAAAAATGATAATTAGCATTATATGTACGATCGAGAATATAATTGAGATAGATGCATGATGTTGATTTATAAACTGTGCATGTGAATTGAATATTTATGCTTATGTTGTGTCTCGCAACTATGTTATGCTCCTATGTATTACTCACATGTTCAAGATAGCGCTAAGAGTGATTAAGGGAAAGGTACACATATACATAATGGAAATCAAATGTTTAAAAAAAAAATGTAAAATGTAGCCTAAGTAAATAGACGACTCGGAATGGTAATTAATGATGTTTTGAGAGGCATTGAGGCTAAGGCCAAGACATGACCCTACACAAAAAGCTTAGAGAGGTGTTGAGGCTTTAGCCAAGACATGGCCCGATATGAAAGGAAACCATTTTCAATGAGGAGTTGAGATTAAGGCTAAGAATGTTAAACGGGTATCGTGCGAATGATATAAAGAAAAGTGAAAATAATGAAAGATGCATGTTACCCTAGTTTTGATTAAAATAAAGAGTACGTTTGATTATGAATGATTGTTTATCTTGCTTACTAGGCTATCAAGCTCATTCCATTATCATAAATGTTTTTACAGAGAAAGGAGCCAAAGACAAAGGAAAGAGAATTGTGATCGAGCAGGATCACTCGAATTAAAGGGAACCTTGCTATTCTTGGAAGTTTAGCTAAGGTCTATGATATGCATGTTTAAACATTTTATTATAGATGTTTAAGAAATGTACTTCTTAAGGATGACTGTATTAAACAGGGATAGATGCCAACAATGTTACCACCCAATGAATGGGTGTACGTTTTAATGGTTTTTAATTTAATGCCCCGCTATGACTCTAATAATTACCATGTTATGGATCTAAGGAATGGTTTTACTATGTTAGTTATCGAGTTTTAAACTTCATGAATGTTTAAGATCCATGCATAATATGTTTCTAATAAGACTATTTAAGCTTTGCTTACACAAACCCCAGTTAAATCCGGTGTCATGGGCCCCACCAGGTCTAGTCATTTTGGGGGTGTGACAGCTAGTTTGAGAACACTTAGGCCTCTGATAGTTGGTTTTGTTCAAAGTTACACATTGTTGTTGGTTGAATAGTAATGCTCTAACAATGGATTCAGTTGGCATGACCGTGGAAGGGGTTGGCAGGTTGACACGGATGGGTTTGTGCTTCTGCTCGGTATGCTACATTGGGAGCTTGGCAATTGGATCGGTTTTGTGTTGTGCTTAATGACTGTGGCTTGGATAGGTGACAGAACACGAAGATCACAAATGGCATGGAGTGGCAGTTCATGCCTACAGAAGGAATTGGTGTCTTCGACAAGGTGGGTATTGTTGTGGCTTGATGTGGGGCTATAGGTCTACTCAGTTACGAAGACACAGGTGTGAAAAGCTTTATCAGGTTATGTAATGTCATTGACACATGCAAAAAAAGACTCTAGCAGGTGGTAGAGAAAAAAGGGCATCGCCAAGGCGCGAAGAAGTCTTCTTCGGAGGCAAATAAAGTCTCCAGTGCAACAGGTGTTGGAGCAATATGGGCGCACTAGGGCGCAAATAAAGGAAAACTTCTCTAAAAGCAAACAAAGACTCTAGTACAAAAAAGTTTTAGAGCAACAAGGACGCGCTAGGGCACAAGGAAAAGAATACCTCTAAAGGAGGCAAAGAAAAAAAGGATTTAATGTGTGTGTCCTATAGCAGAGGCCGACACACAGGTTCGGGTGGACCGCGACTCGAATACATTTTATGGGTTGTGTTTAGGGCACAACAAGCTTGACCTGGAAGGAGTTTAATCCTTGGATCCATGCCAACGTCAAACAAAAGTGAAAGGTTGGCATCCATTTGCTAGCGCATCGTGATATGAACCGAATGGGGTTAAAGGAGTTTGTTCCGCATGTGTAGGAAAGGTAAGATGTGATTGATGGGCCATACTACAGTGTGATGCCTCCAACAGGGAGGAGTGACCCTTTAGAAGTGAGACAAGGGTATGGTAGTGCTCAACTGCGAGTGTAGGAGACTAGATGCCGATGAAGTCACCAGCTAGGGAGCTTGGTTGACTTGCATCATTTAAGTCCTCAAACAGCGGATCACCGAAAGGCACCACGAGGTAGGCACCAGAACAACCTGAGGGAGTAGGTAGAAGATCTCCTAAGAGTGAAACAAGAGAAAACCTCAAGTGAGGTAGAGGAAGGCCAAGGGAGTAAGCATAAAAAGACCTCAGAAAGATGAGGGACATAATTGAGCCAGGTAATCAAAACTCGTGCTCCCAACTAATAAGGCTTAACTGAGAAAGTTGGATCAGCTATGGATTCATGCTGCGACACATGGTCATTCATTTGAGGGGCAAATAGCATACAGAACAGGGTGAGGTCAACATTGTTGGAGTAAGACCTCCGTAGGAAGGCAAAACATGGCATAGTAGAGGTAGGATTAAAGACCTCAAACAGTGAGGCATTGTGACAAACAAGTCACAAAGGAGTAGAGGCAGAATCGAAGACCTCAAACAATGAGGCTTGTGACAAACAGGTTACGGAGATGGACTCAAGAGCTAGCTTGATTTGGGAGGCAAGTGTAGGTGTTGGTATGGGACATCATTGAAGCTTGTGTCTTGGAGATGGTTGTTGACTTGTCGTGGGCACACAAAAAAAACGTGGCTCACACCTTAGCACCATGCATGGTACAGTGGAGAAAGAGAATTCATGGGTCAGCTGGTATGTGGTGCAGTGAAGACGTGGTTGTATGGAACAACATGTCAAAATTTAGTTATAGATTCAGTGGTGGTTATAGTGAGCATCAACATAAGAGTCGCACAAGAGATAACTTAGCATATAGGTGCATGAAGAGGCAAACCTCAGGGACAATGGTATTTGGAATGCAACTAAAGCGTGGTGGCATGGGATGGCACATCGGTTGAGTGTTTCAGATATAGTGTTGTTGGTCTGGGGGTGACCATACTAGGGAAGGTGGGTCATTTTGGCACCCAAAGTGGTGCAAGGTTGGTTTTGATGGAGTATCCTTTCAAGGGAACAACCTCTGTGTAATGAATCACAAGTGACTGATGGAAGGGGAGTTGTAGTGTCAGGGAAGACTATATTCAGTTAGGTTGGTGCATCTGTTCTTGGAGCTACAGGGTCCTCAAAAGTTGTTGACAGTGTTACTTGGTGGAACCTAGTTTGAAGATTGGAGGAAGAGACAGTGTGGTGCAGATCCAAGTCGCAATTGGACTATTCCTTAGGCAAAGTGGTGCATCTTACTTAAGGCCCATTGGGAATTCTTTAAGTTTGATCAAAAATGGCGGGGAATCAATTCATGTCGTTTATAAAGAGTGGTTGTTTGATTGAGGTACATATTTGAAGGTGGATTGAAGAGCTGAGCGTTGAAGTGTTGACGAGGGAGTCAACATTATAAAGTGGGGGAGAATGTCATGGCCATCTTGCTTGGGATGGCCTAGCATATTGGTGGAACGCATGAGTGTGCATGGTAGCTTAAAGGTGGCTTGGATTAGGGCTTGGAGTGAGCATGGTGATGCTTGGAGCGGGGTCACTTGCCTACTGACATTTCGTGATTCAACGATCTCCTTCTAGAAATCTATGAAAAGCGTAAGAGCTACCTTGAGGAGGGGTGGTGTGCCTCATCCCCCTTGGTGTCATGGCCCCTAGCATGGCATCATGGCAAGCCACAGGAGTCAACAAGGCTGTCACTAGCAAGGCATTGTGTGTGCGGTTGGCCTGGCCGCACATGCACATCATGACAGGCACTCCATAGTTCGATACCATAAACGAGTACTCGGAGTCGAAGTGGGCGATGAGTGTTTCCTCTGTATGTTTGGTTACTGACGAGGTCCATGGGTCAGAAGATGTTGTCGTGGAGCATTGTTACGAAAGCAGAGGCTCGTGTTTATGTGTTACTAGTATACCTTGTGCGACAGTGGCATGTGAGCTTGAGCAAGTAGGATATCCTGTGTCTAGCATAAGGGTGTGTTGGTCCTTGTCTTAGCCTAGCGTTAGCCTTGCTTGGGCGTGTCTGTGTGATGCTAACTACTAGCTAAGGATGGGCAACAGTGGTGACATTACATGGGCGAGTATGTTGTTGGTTTGGCAAGCCTTCGGTATTCACTGTGACATTTGAGTGGGGTTGTATTATACTTTGAGCATAGTCATGACAGTTGGCTTGGTGTGGTTCCGACTTAGGCTACACGAAGAGGGACATGTTGGGTGAGTAGTGAAGAATCATAGGGAGGTCAAGTGAGCCTCGACTAGCAATGTTCCGTTGGTTATTGTGAAATCGTATAAGGTGATCATCATGAGGGCTTCAATGCTCTAGGTTGGCCTTGGTCAAGCGTTGTCCAATGCGCCGCACCAGTATGTAGACTTAACTAAAAATATGCACGTGAAGCGCGCTAGCATTTGGGAGTAAAATTTCTACCTTTTATGGGGGTGGGGCGGTCATTTTGCCCCAATTGTGTCTAGGGGTAGCCTGTGCCCCCCCCCCCCCCGAATAGAGAACATTTTCCCTTATTTGAATTGCTATATATTTTTATTTTTATACGTATGCACACAACGGGCTCTGACAATCAACCTCTTTGAGGGTAGGATCCTAACTGGCAATATGGAACCTAAAGATAAGAGTTAAGTGATAATAAAATCCAATGTAGGCAGTGCAACAAAATTATCTTAGGTGGCAATGACTTTGTGACCTAAGACTACTCGGTTTCCTACTAAGTATATAGCATTGAAGAGTCTCATCGATTGTAGGTTAGCATTTTAGAGAGCCTTCACAAATTATGTGTAATTGAAGGCAATTGAGTTGCACAATAGGAAGAAGAAGGTCAACATTGAGAAAATTAAATTTGTTGTGTTTGGTGAATCATTTTGGTTTAGGGCTCAAGAAACTGTTGAGATTGTGGAGCCATTTATCATTTTGCAAAAAATAGCTGACCAAAATCACAAGCCCACCATCCCCTATATATTATTAGATGCATTGATTGATGAGGGTCAAATTCAACATGAAGAAAACAGTGTGAAACTGTGGAAGAGATATTAAATAGTTGTCAAAGCCATTGGATGGGCATGATCATGTACAGTACATGACCCCTCATCCCCATCCAACGGTTGTAGGCATGATCGTGCACCATGCACCGCTGTGTACGAAACCTTTTGTCATCATATAATGAAACTTCAATTGTCATAGTTAATTTGAAAAAGGTGGCAATGAAAGTCCTCACATAGATATATGATTTATCATGGAGTGAGCAAAACCAGAGCACCTTCAGCCTCATCCATACGAGGCTGAAAAGTGGATATGTTTAGGTGAAAATGAGCAAGAAAACACTGATAATTGGAAAGCTCAGTTTGTAGACTCAGCCACTTGACCAAACATAGTACCAATTATATGGCTTCTCTAGGTATCCTCATTATCTCATTTATCCACTTCAATTGATCTATCCAACTCAGCTGTTGTAGCTATCATATGAAGAGAACAATCAAAGGAGTCAAGGTATTTGAATCTTCCTCAATACAATTGGAATCCACATGACTATGACTTGTTGGCCAAGTATATGTCAATATTAGATTTGGATTTAACTACGGAAACCTAATCTTACTAATTAAAGGGAGAGAGTCATATTATATTTCACATCATCATAGAGAAACATTGACAAAGAAGAAGGAGAAACCTAGAAGCTCCAATCGTTGTTGCAATGACGATCAAGCCATGGTGAATACCAGTCAAACAGATGTTTTCTTCCGTTAATGCATGGTGCACATCATCTCTTCTGTTATGTTTATGATTCATGAATTCTAGGCAAGATCTTGTTGATGAACGCTTATGTGAATGGGGATTTTAATCCCACAAATATATGATAGGTCGCACCATTTGGTGCATTGGAGCTAGCGTTAGTATGTATAATTTTATGTTGCTTTGATGTTGGAAGACTACTCGTTTTTAGTTAAATATTGTATTTATGTATGATTTTATTTTTTTTGGTGCAAATGAATTTTCTTTGTTTAAATTGCAAGTAAATTGATAATTGTATTAAGGGGAGACCCTTTAATACCCTTAACTTAAAGAACTTTTGGGAATAAAACAAGGGAGCAATTAAAAGAATGTGTCAAGTTCTAAATACACCTATAGAAGTGTCATTCAAACACTCCCTTCAGTTTATCAAATTACTCACCAAATCTTACGCTTAACCAAATTACACTAGATAATACCTACAGTTGCATGCCAGTGCCCAGTCCCTCGTCCCTCACCCATGTATGTTTTCTTTATACTTTTGCCCATTCTTTCTCTGTGTGTACATTCAACTGCAACTCCCTTCTCACAAGCCTCCCACTGCTCCTCGCCTATGTTCCCTTGTTGCAATTGGCCCAAGCCCCCTACTGTGTCAACCATAGTTATCAAAGCATCGCTTAGTGGCTCTAGGCTCCTTGGGCGACTTGCCGCCATGCCGTTGTCACCTTTATTTTTTACCCTCTCGAATGCCATGGTCGCCTTCCCGCCTCGATAACTATGGTGTCACTTGAGCCCCTCTCTCTCTCTCTCTCTCTCTCTCTCTCTCTCTCTCTCTCTCTCACACACACACACACACACACAAATGGGTGTTGTGGTAGATTGGGCTGGAGAAGAGAAGCAATGAACACGTAGAGGAAAAAGATAGTCACCAATCATAGCATATATGGGCAAAACTGAAAATAAGAAAAGAGAAGATATCTCTTTTTTTTTTTTTAAGTAGACGAGAGAAGATATCTCTTTTTTTTTTCAAGTAGACGAGAGAAGATATCTCAAACATAACATTTATGAAACATAGGTACCTTAGGTGTAATTTCTCTAAATGTTACATACCTCGCATTTAATTTACCCTTTTTTTTATAAAAACCTATCCAATGATTGATCTTGGACCTAGCCAATCGGATGCCAATTCTTTTTTTTTTTTTTCTTAATTCTCACTTCTAGACTCCAATATTCTTTTCTTCTCTTCCGAATCTTATGACAAGACAAACAAAGACATCCTCTAGCTAAAAACTAGTGACAAAACGCCACAATGCAACTTTTGAGTAACACGGGCTTCTTGTCAAGTCCTCTACTCTTCCTTCAACTACCGTAGTGGGTTGCCAGCAAAAAAAACTACCCTAGTCGGCCATTAACCTGCAGCTACTCTCCTTCATTTTGGTTTTGTTTGTAGCATGCACTCTCTCCTATATGTTGGCAAGAGCTATACTCGAACCACTCCCAAGTGCTCTGTTGAGAATAATATATTTTTCATGTACTATCATGATTACTCTAGAATAGGCTAGAGTTATGTAGGTATTTATTGTTAAGCCTATATGGAGCCTAGAGAACTCTAGACATAGTCTCGAATACACTATGAAAAGTCAAGAGAAATCTAACAATGTCGGTTTGGGTTGTAGAAGGTGGAGGTGTAGCTATAAATTGCCATCTCCTCACCCATTTGAAACATACAAGGGGTTTGACAAGAAAGCCTAGACTCCTAGGTCCAATACTAGCTCCAATATCTTACTCAAAAATCGTAAAGTTCTATTCCTACAATAGTGTTTCTATCATACAAGCCCCTCACTGAATTGTCTATTACATCTTTCAACTACTCTCCATTTAAAACCTCTCTCCTCCATTTTCTGACCCTTTAATCCTCTATTATAAATTTCCTTTCACTTCTCCCCTCTTCTTCTATCAGTGGTATCAAAACCGTGACGATCATTGTCTTTGGGCGTTCGGTTCACCATGGCTAATTCTACCCACTCGCTTGTCTATGTTCCAATCTTCGCCGGTGAAAACTATGATTTCTGGAGCATCAAGATGAGGACATATTTTTTGTCCCAAGACTTATGGGACATTGTTAATAATGGTTTTTCTACACCAAAGGCTACCTCCACTCCGTCCATTACACAGCAGGAGAAACTAAAGAAGAATATGCAGAATGATGCCAAGGTACTTTACATCCTCCAACAGGCGGTAGTTGACACAATATTTCCAAGAATTATGGGAGCTACAACGGCGAAGGATGCATGGAATACTCTAAAGGAGGAGTTTCAAGGCAATGCAAAGGTAGGGACTGTTAAACTGCAAACTCTAAGAAGAGACTTAAAAAATATCAAAATGAAGGATTCTGAGACCGCTAAAGATTACTACTCCAGAGTAAAGGAGATAGTAAATCAAATGAGAGCCTATTGTGAAGACATCACAGACAAAAAGGTCATAGAAAAAATACTAATCAGTCTTACTGATAAATATGACCCAATAGTCACTGCCATTGAAGAGTCCAAAGATATATCAACTCTTTCAGTGACAGAATTGATGGGCTCTCTGGAAGCTTATGAACAAAGGCTGAATAGGCGAGAGGAAAGCTCAATTGAAAGTGCCTTTTAGTCTAAGCTCAATATAGGGTCTCAAAAATTCAAAGAAGGGGATAGAAAATCAAAAGAAAATTATGGAGAAGGAGATAAACCCAAGAATTGGGAAAATCCAGGAGAAAAAAAGAAGAAAAATTATCCATCATGTGGTATATGCAAGAAGACAAACCACTTGAAAAAGGATTGTCGGCATTATGGGAAGCCAAAACTACAATGCCGAAAGTGCAAGAAGTTCGGGCACATGAAGAAGGCATGTCGATTCAAAGAAGGTCATCAGGTCAACTATTTAGAAGAATACAGAGAAGATCAACAACTTTTCTACGCATTCCAAGCAGCAATCGAAGAGAAGAACGACACTTGGTATGTCAGCAGCGCCTGTAGCAATCATATGACTGGGGACGAGAGCATCTTTCGCAACATAGATACATCTATAAAATCTCAAGTCAGATTGGGAAACAGCGCATTAGTGGAAGCGAAAGGTAAAGGTACGATCGCCATCCAAACAAAGAAAGGCACTAAATATATTAGTGATGTTCTACTAGTTCCCAGCTTGGAGGTTAATTGGCCAAATGATCAAGAATGGATACTCTCTTCATTTTTTCGGAGACTCTTGCTCAGTATATGACAAGAAAAATAAAAATCAAGTGATAATCAAAGTGAAGATGGAGAATATAAATTTTCCCATCCACTAGCAGAAAGTCAGAGATACCGCTATGAGAGCAAAAATTGAAGACTCATGGTTGTGGCATCAAAGGTTCGATCATTTCAACTTCCAAGGTTTAAAAATCCTCCACTAGAAGAATATGATGAGATATTTGCCATCTTATCAAGGAAATTGATGACGTCTACGAAGGATGTCTACTAGGCAAGCAACATCGACAACCATTTCCTTAAAAAAAGGCGTGGAGAGCTAAAACACCATTGGAGTTGGTGCATACAGACATTTGCGGACCTATAAGGACTCCGTCGCTCAATCAAAGCAAGTATTTGATCCTCTTCATAGATGACTACTCAAGAATGACATGGGTATATATTCTTCATGAGAGAAGAGAAGTATTCAAAGTCTTCTATAGATTCAAGAACCGGGTTGAAAAACAAAGTGGCCACTACATCAAAACTCATAAACCGATAGAGGAAAAGAATATACTTCCAAGGAATTTGAAAAATTCTTGGAAGATGAAGGAGTTGAGCACCAAATGACGGTGGGATATGCTCCGGAACAAAACAAAGTTTTGGAAAGGAAGAATAGAACAGTAATGGAGATGGCAAGAACGATGTTGAAGGAGAAAGGTCTGTCCAATACATTCTGGGCAGAAGCAGTATCCACAGCAGTCTACTCACTAAATAGATGCCCAACAAATGTTGTACAAAACAAGACTCCTATAGAGGCATGGAGTGACCAGAAACCGTTAGCACGACATCTTAGAGTATTGGGGTGCATATGCTATGCACATATTCCAGCAGTGAAAAGACATAAGCTAGACGAGAAGACTGAGAAAGGCATATTCTTGGGATATAGTACTCAGTCTGTTACACCCGCACCCAAAATATACCCTAATAACTCGGGGCAAATTAGACCTTACCAAAGGGTAGTGCCACGGTGGCACTGGCCAACACCTATGACCTCAAACTTAAAATATTATTATAAGTATCCACTCGAAGCCCTGAAAGTACGGGTCAAAAGCCTGCAACTTTCCTTGAAGTTTGGGCCCTGACAGTAACAACGAAATCACGAATGGACTCACTTGACTAATTCCACTCGCAGATCTGCCCATGCTGTTACTTGTCTTTTTTATTTATTTTCTTATGGGACCCACATCCCCATGTCTCGGACACCATAATTAGATCCCCGGACTAGATGGACCCTCACCCCTACCTTCCTATGGTTAATTGGGCCATGAAAGTGAGCCCACAAGACTTAACTTAAAGAATTAATGGATTTTACTATTCTAACTTAAAACCAAACAAAGCCTAAGGACAAATAGGTCTTATAAGGCTTAGGACTAACCCAAACATGTCCTAATTAACTAAATGAACCTACTGGTTTATGACTTAGACCAAATAAGCCCTAAGACCTAATTAAACCCAAAAGACTAATTAGTGTTTGGGGGCACCTAACCAAACAAGACCTAAGGCCCTTTTAACCCTTAAAAAACAAACCTAAACTCCTATTCCCTTATCTCTCCCCCTGCCAAGCAAACCGCGGAGGAGAAGAGATAAGGAAAGAAGGAGAAGAGGCAAGGAAGAAGAAGAAGTGGAAGTAGGAGAGGAATAGGAGGGGAAAGGAAGAAGATAGAGGCCATGCCAAGATGGCTGGTTGTCCCACATCTCCTCCTCTTGCTGTCCGAACAAGGGGAGAAGGAGAAGAGAAGAAGAAGAGATGGAAAGGAAGGGAGGAAGGAAAAGGAGGTGGATCTTCAAGGCTAGCTAGAGCTGGAATTGGAGCTTCTCTCACCAAGGTATTACCTAAACCCTTGGTACTTCTCTTTCCATTTCCATTTTGTAGATTCCTTGAGCTTGAGCTAACCTAGGGTTCCATTTGGGACTCAAGGTGAAGCTCAATCCTTATTGGAGCTCAAATGGTGATGATCAAACCCTAGTTGAGGCTTGTATGAGCTGCATTGCAGCCATTGCTGTTGAACCTTTGGTTCTAAGCCATGAAACCCTACCCTTGGACCAAATGAGACCAAACCCTTGTGTGATCTTGTATCCATGAGGTAAGCCTAGGTTCTAATGACCCTAGGGAGACCTAAACACCCCCTCCATGACCCTGAGTGCTAGGGGTGCTCCAAGCTTCAAGCTGGAGGAGAAGCCCTTTGAAATCTTGGAAAAGAACTCCGACGGACGAACGAACGAATTCACCAAACATGGTACTGTCCATCAGTCTGCCCAGTGTAATCCCTATAACTTGACCTGAACGGATGAAGGAACGGATTCACTCTGTTGCCTCTGCCCATGGGTCTGTTCCCTCTCGGGTATGTCTCAGGGATCGAATGGATGCAAGGGCAGATTAAGATGGCGCATCCGCCCGTGGATCCGCTCGCTCTCGGGTGTGTCTCAGAAATCGAACGGATGCACAAATAGATCCAAGTAAGAAGTTTCGTCCGTGGATCTGCTCCTTGTGTTTTTACCTTTTGGCTTGAACAGAGTAAGGGGTAGACTCACCCCGTTGCTTTCGTCTGTGAGTCCGCTCATGCTGTCTTGATTGAAACCTAGTTTTAACCTTGGGGGCATAACATGGGACCCCTCTATTCATCTTTTGATGATTGCTTTTGTATTTTTAGGCTACCCAACTCGATGGATAGCTGGTGCACCGATGAGATTCATGTCAACCACGTCAGGTGACACCTGATTTTGGTGAGTGGATTTTAGGTGACTTTGTTGGGTTTGAATATACATATTTAGCAACCATTATCATCCTGTTACATAAATATAAGTATTGTGCGCATTGCATTATTTATCTCAAATGTAAACTATTATGAATGTGATATTATTCTCACCATTGTATCAGGTGACGGTGCCGGGTATGCCGGTATCGAAACCCTAATTTATTTAATTATGAAAACTGTTATATGCCATCTTGATCTGTATGTGATGTGCCGTGCTGGTACCCGGGTACTAGATGGAATGGGACGTTGATGCACCCGAAATACCTCTCGGGACTATAGGACTTACATATAGTATATCTGTGGCTAGGATGCTTGCTCCGTTATGCTACGACCCTTGCCAACAGGGGTTTATGTGTTGGATAGTCTGAGCATCTGTTGCCTGTGGAGGTAGGAGAGGCCAGGTCAAGGGTAGTGATGGTTATCGGGGTCTGTCATTGGGTATCGAATGGTTTCTATCAGCGTAGGCTCTCGTGTGATAATTGAAGTTTCACTGGGCGATAAGTTAAGTGACCCTCAGTGTCTCCCGAGTTATCATAGCAGCATACACTTGACTCATAGAATTGTGTGTTAGGTGAAAAATGAATCTAACATTAGCATGCATCATTCTGCTTGAAATTGTTTGTATGTATGTATGTGTATTCCCCTTTGCTCCCTCACTAGCTGGTGTAGCTAACCCCGTTGCGCAATCTCTTTTTAGTTGATATGCAGGTAATCTCTTGATAAGCACCGTTGGATGCGAACCAAGTGGAGCCGGTGGTTGTACCTTGGATGTAGATGTACATCCAAGAATGGTGCCCTAGTGATGATTATTTATTATTTAGTTTATGTACACATCCACAATCATGTATAAACTTTATATTTAATTATAAGGAGAGAATTGAATGGTTATAAATATTGAGACTTGTACTATGTATTATCATTAGAGAACCGATGCTCTATAAATTCACATGATTTAATTAAATTTTGCTTCCGCTAACTCTGTAATTGGAACGATATATTCTATTTGGGTATGTTCCTTGCTGTTATCATAATTTGATGACAGGGTGGATTGTGGTTCGGGATACTGTATCTGTGATCCTGGTAGGTATTGGGATGACACTGGTTGTCCCAGTCACCCCCTATTTAATGTAAAATATCTTCATCGGGATGGGGGCGTGATAGAATGGTATCAGAGCAATGATGCTCTGCACCGACCACAATCTGACGTAACCTCTTGATTTACTCTCCACAATTAGGTTCTAAATTAAAAGTCTTAAGAGCATAAATGATTGTGTACAGATATAGGAAGAAGACTGATTATGGTGAAATAAGAACCTAGAAGATAATAGGTGGACTTGAAACATAGGCTGTCAAATAATGACCATATTAGTATTTGGTTGGACTCTGAGTGATTAATAGATGGGCAATTATATGTAATGATTCACAATAATCAAAGATAAACCAAATATAACCAACCCACAATTATGAACAATGATTCAAATAAGAGGAAATAAGCAAACATATAAAGATATATATATATATATATATATATATGAAACTAAATACAATTCCCAACATGTTCCAATTCCTGTTAGGGAATAATGGTATCCTTTTTAACTTAACATCCATGATTCCATCTATCCTAAATTCAAAACACATGCTTCAACTTCCAAAGTGTTCCAAATTCCTGCTTGGAGTGATTGTAATTCTCCCAACTCAAAACATAATATTCCAACTGATCCAACTCAAAACATATGATGTTGTCCACCCCAAACTAAAAGATACAAGTCCACCATACTCAAAAGTTTCCAAACTAACTGATCGAAAAAAAAAAGGAGAAAAGAAAAGCAAGAAAGCTAAAAGAAAATAGTTCCAACATCCCAAACTCAAGAGATAAGAAAATAAAAGACTGATTTAAACAACTTTAGATTGCTTGAAGAAAGAACTGGGCTAGTCATCTGCGTCATCGCCACCACCACGATCGAGGAAGGTGTTGATATCGTCCACCCCTCTCTCTATGCTCTCAAGACACCGAGATTGATTGGAGAATTGTTTCTTGACATCATCAAAACCCTCCAACATCCTCAAGTTCAATCGCCTAATAGCCATGAGAATATCACTTCCACCTCCCCCTGGCGCACCAGAAGTCCCTACTGTAAATGGCCTGGAGCCCATAAACTCGATGTCATCATTACTATCATCATCAACATCTCTGGGTCCTCTACCCTCCCCATAGCTTACTAGCTCCCCAGCACTGTCATAATCGCAGTACAAACCCATCTTCTGTAATACATTGAACCCAATAGGCCCCTCAATACTTGTTTCCTTGGGCTCATGGTCAAGGTCAATCCCAAAATACAGAAAGACTCGGGTGAGCAGTCTACCATATGGCAAAGTATTGTTGCGGGCAGGATTTAGTATCGCACGACCCATATGCTGGATAACCACATGAGGCAGACAAATATGTTGGCCAGTGTACAGGGAGTATGCTAGGACTGCTGACATCAAGGGAGGCTGAGTGTTGTGTGCCTTGGAAGGAGCCAGATTGGTCCTGGCTATGAATGTAAGAACCCGCTATGAAGGAGGAAATTGGGAGAGATCATCATTCTCATCAGACTTGTTGTTGGTGAGAGTCTTGAACAAATTCTAACTTTCTGCTGGAGACAAACACTTGTTAAGATCACTGCCTGGGGGATAGTAGACCCTGTCACCCTCTGAAGATACGTTAAGGAGAATCCCCAACTCCACCACATTAAAACTAATGGTGACCCCCTTCACAAAGGAGGTCAACTTGAAGCCATCATCATCCTCTTTGACTAGTGCCAAGTTGGAATAAAACTCTCGGACCAATGTGGGATAGTAGAGTTTAGGCTGAGTCAACATGCTACTCTACCTCAGCTTGTCAAATCTGGCACCCACCTTATAGGCCAAAAGCTCCTCCACCACCACATCTCTCTCTACTAAAATCTTCCTGTTGAATAGGTGTTCTCGGAATATCCTCTCGGTCTTTTCTAAGATAAATCGCCCCACATTATAGGCTGTGGGAATTGTAGTCACTATGGCTAGATCCCTCTTCCTTTTGGGAGCCATGATTGTTTTCCTACACACAAGACACCACCAAAGAAGACAACAAATGTAAGCCAATTTGGAATGATGAGATATGAATGGCAAGTAAAATTATAGAAGTGAAATGCCTACATGATATGGAGATTGTAATATGAAAAGAGTACACAATAAGGAAATAGAATATGGATACCATTGGGGATATGATTGAAGTGAAGGAAAAGAGACAAGATCAATGCACATATAAAAATCCATATGAAAGCCCCAGTGCTTGGATATGAAAGGATGAGATCAATATGAACAACATGTGCTTTTGACTATTTTACACCCCAATCTATGCCAAACAAACAAGTGATTGAATGAAATACCCCAACAAGAGACAAGGAATTATTTACTTGAAGAAAAAGGAGAATAAATATCAAGGATTTACTAATAATCATATGAAAAGAGAATATACTTGAGGACATATCAAGGAAATGATTTTCTCTGAAATTCAGGACATATAATGAATCAAGCATGCCTTTGAAGAGTTTTTCCCAAAGCATTGAGAATTTGAGGATTTTTACCCCAACCAAAACCTAGAAATAATCCAAGTAATTTAACTAGACATGGTAAACATGACAAACAATCTCTAAAATTCTTGCAAGGACTTTTAAATTCAATAAAAGATACAATGTTCATACAAGGATCCACTAACTTAGTGCCACTGATCGATTAGGCCTTGATTCAAACCCAAAAACCCTAGCCTCAATCGATTTTGGCATGGTCTTGGTGTACATGGCCATTAAAATGCAATCAAAATCAAAACATGATCACAAATTTGAGATGTTCATCCCAAATCCAAGAAAAAGGGAAAGGAAGAGAAAGTGAAAAGAGAAATGGGGAGAAGAACATTACCTTGAACAAGTGAGAGATGAACTTGAGGGCTTGAGATCAGCAACAAAAAAAAAAAAACCCACCAAGGGAGTGCAAGGGAGGCCTGAACGAAAGTTCTTGGAGAGCCTTTCTCCTACGGTTGTGTCCCCCCTGTTTTGGAGCCAAAATGAGTTTTGAAACTCGTGGCTCTATTTTATGAAAATTCTGGGAACGGACGCACGAACGGATCCACTTATCGTGATACCACTCGTGAATCCGCTCCGCATAAAATTGAAAATTTCATTCTTAAAACTGTGCGGGACAACGAACGGGTCCACTTCCATGAGTCCGTCCAAAGATCCGATCGCCTCGGTATTTTTACAAAATTGAGTCTTCTGAGAACGAATGAACGAACGAATGGATTCACGTTCCACATCCGTCCTTTAGTCCGCTTTGCCTATCTTGCGGAGGAGCCACGAATGGACTCATAGCACTGATTCCGCCCATGAATCCATCCAATTTCTTTTAGGATTTTGAGCCCAGATTTTTTAGACCTTTTGGCCACACCTATATGTAATGATTTTGTGCCTATACCCTAGTCTTGACACCCATGTTGTTTGGCCCATTATTGATTATTGCCTAATCTAATGGTAAGTTATGAAGTCTGATTTTTAGGGCCTACATTAGTCGGGCCAGACAATGAGAAATGGCATGCCTTAGTACGTGTTGTGGCTCCCCTCTCATGAGAGAGAATGAGAGCTACCCTTGAGGATGAAAATCCTTAAACCCCGTGAACGGTTGAACCTAAGGTTAATTAGTAGGACCAAACCTATGCAGTGTAGAAACCTTTGATGAGATAAATAGGATCCAAACTCGTAGCCAGACAAGAGAAAAGTAATCAACAGGCTGGTTTCAAATGATCTAGTTTGGATGATCAATAGAGACCTTGTAGTGGTGAAGGCCATTCATGACACCTCATAGGTTAGTGACAACTCTACTTAGAATTTTACTTGGTATAACCAAACCTTACTTAGGCTCATAAATGGAGTCTTGAGTCGTGCTTAGACCTTGCAAATGACCTAGTGTACCATACCTAAGAACTTCTTGTTCTTGTGAATTAACCTAGGTGATAGATATATCCATAGGGATATGAATGTAATTATTAAACTTATACTTATGTATATGTGTGAATTGAAAATAAAATAAAATAAATATATCCCCTAGACCCTAATGTGTGCCTAGGCTAATTTCTCTAGCACTACAAATGTGACCTTGCCTTAACCTTATTATGGTAGCTAGTTAACCCCCGACCTTGGTTGACCAAACCCTAGGTTAATGGACAATAAATTTGAATATGACTGGGTAATTTAATAACTAAGACCTACTTAAAAGAGATGACTTGGACCAAAACTATTAAAGGATTGTTTGGCTCTCGAAAGATGATCAATATGGACTTTTCCCTGTGGGATGACTAAGTAGTAGGTTATGAGGTTGTGAAGGCTGAAGCTGAAGGATGTAACAAGACCTTCTCCAACGACAGATATGAATGGGATAATGGGTCACCAAATGCGTTCCCTCCGTACTGGGAGTGAACAATAGGAGATTCCATCAATATTTCAAATCATTCTAAAGTTGGGTTAAGTAATGAGATAATCCAAAGTGAAAACATTCAAGTATGAACCCTATGTTGCGGACTGGGTAGGTTAAGTCCTCTAATTCAAGGATGACCAAAGTGGTATCACCTGATCTGGAAGATCTAGAGAACTTTTGTTCCGTATGGCTTAACTTAGCATTGAAACCTTATGTTACCCCCGTGGTAATGTGACCCTAAATGGAAGAGGAAATGTAGAACCTTACTTGTTGCGCCATGTAGGCACTGCCCCGTCTTGATTGGACCCTTGACTTAGTCCGTGTTATGGGTGACTAGAGGTGTTATTCAACAGTCCTCACCTCTGAAACCCTAGTTGCGTCAAATTTTGAGGATGAAATTTTCAATAAGGTTGGGGGGATGTTACACCCGCACCCGAAATATACCCTAATACCCCAGGACAAATTAGACCTTACCAAAGGGTAGTGCCACGGTGGCACTGGCCAACACCTGTGACTTCAAACTTAAAATATTATTATAAGTACCCCTCGAAGCCCTGAAAGTATGGGTCAAAACCCCGTAACTTTCCTTGAAGTTTAGGCCCTGACAGCAGCAATGGAGTCACGAACGGACTCACTTGACAGATTTCGCTCGCGAATCCACCCATACTGTCACTTGCCTTTTTGATTTATTTTCCTATGGGACCCACATCCCCATGTCCCAGATACCATAATTAGATCCTCAGACAAAATGGACCCTCACCCCTACCTTCTTATGGTTAATTGGGCCATTAAAGTGGGCCCACAAGACTTAACTTAAAGAATTAATGGATTTTACTATTCTAACTTAAAACCAAACAAAGCCTTAGGACAAATAAGTCTTATAAGGCTTAGGACTAACCCAAACATGTCCTAATTAACTAAATGGACCTAATGATTTATTGCTTGGACCAAACAAGCCCTAAGACCTAATTAAACCCAAAAGACTAATTAGTGTTTGAGGGCACCTAACTAAACAAGACCTAAGGCCCTTTTAACCCTTAAAAGACAAACCTAAACTCCTATTCCCTTATCTCTCCCCCTCCCAAGCAAACCATGGAAGAGAAGAGACAAGGAAAGAAGGAGAAGAGGCAACGAGGAAGTAGAAGTGGAAGTAGGAGAGGAATAGGAGGGGAAGGGAAGAAGATGGAGGCCATGCCAAGATGGCTGGCTGCCCCACATCTCTTCCGCTTGCTGGCCGAACAAGGGGAGAAGGAGAAGAGAAGAAGAAGAGATGGAAAGGAAGGGAGGAAGGAAAAGGAGGTGGATCTTCAAGGCTAGCTAGGGTTGGGATTGGAGCTCCTCTCACCAAGGTATGACCTGAACCCTTGGTACTTCTCTTTCCATTTCCATTTTGTAGATTCCTTGAGCTTGAGCTAACCTAGGGTTCCATTTAGGACTCAAGGTGAAGCTCAGCCTTTATTGGAGCTCAAATGGTGATGACCAAACCCTAGTTGAGGCTTGTATGAGCTGCATTACAGCCATTGTTGTTGAACCTTTGGTTCTAAGCCACGAAACCCTACCCTTAGACTAAATGAGACCAAATCCTTGTGTGATCTTGGATCCATGAGGTAAGCCTAGGTTCTAATGACCTTAGGGAGACCTAGACACCCCTTCCATGACCCTGAGTACTTGGGGTGCTCCAAGCTTCAAGCTGGAGGAGAAGCCCTTTGAAATCTCGAAAAAGAACTCCGACGGATGAACGAACGGATTCACCAATCGTGGTACCGTCCATCAGTCTGCCCAGTGTAATCCCTATGACTTGAACTGAACGGTTGAAGGAACGGATTCACTCTGTTGCCTCCGCCCGTGGGTCTGTTCCCTCTGGGGTATGTCTCAGGGATAGAACGGATGCAAGGGCAGATTAAGATGACGCATCCGCCCATGGATCCACTCGCTCTCGGGTGTGTCTCAGAAATCAAACGAATCCAAGTAAGAAGTTTCATCCGTGGATCCAATCCTTGTGTTTTTACCTTTTAGCCTAAACAGAGTCAGGGGCGGACTCACCTTATTGCTTTCGTCCATGAGTCCGCTCATGCTATCTTGGTTGAAACCTAGTTTTAACTTTGGGGGCATAACATGGGACCTCTCTATACATCTTTTGATGATTGCTTTTGTATTTTTAGGCTACCTAACTCGATGGATAGCTGGTGCACCGGTGAGATTCATGTCAACTACGTCGGGTGACACCTAATTTCGGTGAGTGGGTTTTGGGTGACTTTGTTGGGTTTGAATATACATATTTAGCAACCATTATCATCCTATTATATAAATATAATCATTGTGCGCATTGCATTATTTATCTCAAATGTGAACGGTTATGAATGTGATATTATTCTCACCATTGTATCGGGTGACGGTGTCTGGTATGCCAGTACCAGAATCCCAATTTATTTAATTATAAAAATTATTATATGCATCCTGATATGTATGTGCCGTGCCGTGCTGGTACCCGGGTACTAGATGGAATGGGACGTTGATGCACCTGGAATACCTCTCAGGACTATAGGACTTGCATATAGTATATATGTGGCTAGGATGCTTGCTCCCTTATGCTACGACCCTTGCCAACAGGGGTTTATGTGTTGGATAGTCTGAGCACCTGTTATCTGTGGAGGTGGGAGAGGCCAGGTCAGGGGTAGTAATGGCTATCGGGGTCTGCCACTGGGTGACCCGATGGTTTGTATCGGCATAGGCTCCCGTGTGATAATTGAGGTTTCACTGGAACGATAAGTTAAGTGACCCTCAGTGTCTCCCAAGTTATCAGAGTAGCATACACCTGATTTATAGAATTATGTGTTAGGTGGAAAATGAATCTAACATTAGCATGCATCCTTCTGCTTGAAATTGTTTGTGTGTATATATGTGCATTCCCCTTTGCTCCCTCACTAACTGGTGTAACTAACCCCGTTGCGCAACCCCTTTTTAGTTGATATGCAAGTAATCTCTTGATAAGCACCGTTGGATGTGAATCAAGTGGAGTCGGTGGTTGTGACTTGGATGTAGATGTACACCCAAGAATGGTGTCCTAGTGACAATTATTTATTATTTAATTTCTATACTCATCCACAATCATGTATAAACTTCATGTTTAATTATAAGGAGATAAATGAATGGTTACAAATATTGAGACTTGTACAATATGTTATCATTAGAGAACCGATGCTCTATAATTTCACATGATTTAATTAAATTTTGCTTCCGCTAACTCTGTAATTGGAACGATATATTCCATTTGGGTACATTCCTTGCTGTTATCATAATTTGATAACAAGGTGGACTGTGGCTTGGGCCACTGTATCTGTGATCCTGGTAGGTATTGGGATGACACTGGTTGTCCCAGTCACCCCCTATTTAATGTAAAATATCTTCATTGGGATGGGGGCGTGACACAGTCAAAAGGCTATCACATATACAATCTAAGGACCGAGAAGCTCGTGATCAGTCAAGATGTCGAGTTCGATGAGAATGCCATGTGGAACTGGGAAAAAGAAAAAGTCAAAAAAAGGTACATCATGATGCCCGAGATACCTCAAAAGAGTTCATCACAAAATCATGTGGTAGAAGCATATATAGAAGGTATGCCTACAGAAAATCCAACTACATCACCAGCATCATTATGCCAGGTCTCACCACCTAG
The DNA here is from genome assembly GCF_018873765.1 of Telopea speciosissima. Taxonomy (NCBI): domain Eukaryota; kingdom Viridiplantae; phylum Streptophyta; class Magnoliopsida; order Proteales; family Proteaceae; genus Telopea; species Telopea speciosissima. Next base: position 53,837,803 of record NC_057917.1, read on the forward strand.
GCAAGATGTATTCTCTCCAGAATCACAACCTAATAGAGTAAGGTCACTTAGAGAGATATATGAGACCTGTAACCTAGCAGTTCTTGAGCCAGAAAAGCTTCAAAACTGCAGTGAAACATGATGAATGGATAAAAGCTATGGAAGAAGAAATAAAGATGATAGAAAAGAATAAGAAGTGGGAACTTGTAGAGTGTCCCCAAGATAAAGAAGTCATTGGAGTTAAGTGGGTCTACAAGACAAAGCTTAACTCTGATGGAACAATACAAAAACACAAGGCGAGATTAGTAGCAAGGGCTACTCTCAACAGCCAGGGATCGACTATACTGAAACTTTCGTACCAGTAGCACGACTTGACACAATAAAAGCACTTGTGGCATTAGCAGCTCAGAAAAATTGGAAGCTTTATCAACTCGATGTGAAGTCAGCATTCATGAATGGTGTGCTGGAAGAAGAAATTTATGTGGAGCAGCCACAAGGGTTTGTAAAGCAAGGTGAAGAAAGAAAAGTTCTAAGATTGAATAAAGTCTTACATGGGCTAAAGCAAGCACCACAAGCGTGGTACAGTCGCATTGATGGATACTTCATTGATTCGGGATTCAGGAGGAGTAAGAGTGAACCAACACTCTACATCAAAACCCAAGGTAACCTCGATACCCTTATTGTCTCCCTATATGTGGATGATCTCATCTATACAGGAAACAATGAGGAAATGATCCAAAATTTTAAGGAAGATATGATGAAGACATTCGAGATGAGTGATCTTGGGTTTATGCACTACTTCCTCGGCATCGAGATAAGTCAAGAAGCAAATGGAATCTTCCTATGTCAGAAGAAGTATACCGAGAACCTACTAAAGAAGTTCAAGATGTATGGATGCAAGACCGTAGCAACTCCACTTGTAGCCACTGAGAAGCTGCGAAAAGAAGATGGATCCAAGAAGGCAGATACCTCCTTCTACAGAAGTCTTATTGGGAGCTTGTTATTTCTGATAGTTACACGTCCAGACATCATGTACGCAACAAGTCTGCTATCAAGGTTCATGCAGAACCCAAGTCAGATACATCTTGGAGCAGCAAAGAGAATACTAAGATACCTACAAGGTACATTGGAGTACGGTATATGGTATAAGCCTACTTCAGATTCAAGGCTATATGGATATACCAACAGTGACTAGGCCAGATCGGTAGACGACATGAAGAGCACCTCCGGTTACACATTCACACTAGGTTCTGGCATATTCTCATGGGCATCTAAGAAATAAGAGACAGTTGCACAATCATCCGCAGAAGCAGAGTATGTGGTAGCTGCAACCTCAGCATGTCAGGCAATATGGCTGAGAAGAATATTTAGCGACATGGGTGAAGAACAGAACGAAGCTACACAAATATTCTGCGACAATAAGTCAGCAATTGCAATGGCAAAAAATCCAATGTTTCATAGCATAACGAAACACATCGCCATCAAGCATCACTTCTTACGAGAAGTTTCAACAAAAGGAGAGGTCGAGCTCAAGTACTGCAAGACAGAAGAACAGATTTGCCGACATCTTCACAAAAGCACTCCCAAGACCCAAGTTCGAGTTTCTCCGAAACATGCTTGGAATATCAGAAAAATACATTAAGGAGGAGTGTTAAGAATAATGAATTTTTCATGTACTATCATGATTACTCTAGAATAGGCTAGAGTTATGTAGGTATTTATTGTTAAGCCTATATGGGGCCTAGAGAACTCTAGACATAGTCTAGAATACACTATAAAAAGCAAAGAGAAATCTAACAATGTCGGTTTAGGTTGTGACGGTGGAGGTGTAGCTATAAATACCCATCTCCTCACCCATTTGAAACATACAAGGGGTTTGACAAGAAAGCCTAGACTAGTAGGTCCAATACTAGCTCCAATATCCTATTCAAAAATTGTAAAGTTATATTCCTACAGTAGTGTTTCTATCATACAAGCCCTTCACCGAATCGTTTATTACATCTTTCAACGATTCTCCATTTAAAACTTCTCTCCTCCATTTTCTAACCCTTTAATCCTCTATTATAAATTTCCTTTCACTTCTCCCCCTCTTCTTCTATCATGCTCAAATTTTGACACAGGCTTAAGGATCTGTATGGTAACTTTCCAAAAGATTGATTCTAATGTTTTTTCTAATTCTGGGGGCAGAATTGAAACAAATTATGTATGAGTTGTCCGATTCATTTTTGTGATTTTTTAAAACGGATCGGATGATATAATAGATTCTGGCAAGGTTTTGAGTTTTGGTGTTTCTCAAATTTGTAAATCAATTCTAAGAAAAATCGGAGAAACAACATCGACTTAGTAACCAATCAACTCGCCGAAGAATCCCCCTCCCCCTCTTTCTTTCTTCTCTTGTCTTTTACATCTCAGGTCCGACAAAGTAACTAAAAACGACTAAACGGTCCGGTAGAAGGTGACCCCTACTTCACATCAATTGTACAGTAATAGGTTATTTAGAAGGGGCAAAGCTTCTAGGGAGAGAAAACTGACATTTCATTAATTGTCATTGATCCTAAGTATGCAAGACTTTCATCTGACCAGGGGCAACCATAGAGACGACTGTCCTTGCCTCTCATGTGACAGCCTCCTCTGTGGATTCGGCTCCTCTCCAATACACCCCCGAGCTGCAGGCGTGACACATGGCCTAGGGGCCTTTCAAACGGCACAGATCAAACTGAAAATGAGGATTTCAACCCCCGAGCTGCAGGCGCGACACATGGCCTAGGGGCCTTTCAAACGGCACAGATCAAACTGAAAATGAGGATTTCAATCCTTCTCTCCATCGCATGTGCAACATGCCCAACTGTGCTTCATCGATCTGCACCATTCGAACGGCATCCAGGACATGTGGCATGTGTCGATGCCTACTGCCGTGCTGGACGATCTCCAGCTCGGGGTGTGCTGAAGAGGGGCCCGATCCCTCCTGTGGCTACCAGCCCAAGTCTTCCATCTTTGAACAATGCATGCAACACATCAACGTGTTCATCCAGCATGCAACAAGTTGTACTGTGCGTGGAGCAACAGTGCAAGCAAAAGTTAGCCTTTCGAGCACATAAGCTCCTACGCCATCGGTAGATTAGAAACAGGTTTTCTTTCTTGGATATCTAGCTTTTCTTCACTGGCAATGAACTGCGGCATTTTAACGCTATGATTGACCTTTAAGAACAGTGAACGTCATCATTAACTGCTTGTCGCCTATTGCTGAAGATCCAAAATACCACCCGGATTCATCTCTTCACCATGGTTTAAGAGAAACTGGGTCTCTTTTCCCTATTCTTTTTCCCCCTTATTAGTGTACAAGAGATATCCAAAAGACCTTGGTTCTCTAAACAAATAAATTTTGAGTTTAAAAAGTAAAAATAAGAGAAGATAACAAACCCTAAATAAAAATAGTCAGCGTGGTTGTAATCAAATCAACGTGAAGGGCAGAAACGCAAATATATGGCCAAAAGAGCGAGTATTTCATGAATTTTCCAGTAAATTGACACAAGAATACATTGTATGATACAATATATAAATCATGAAATCAATACAAGCTTTCATTCATGCAGCCAAAAGTTACAAACTGAAAAACCAGTAGAGATAGTCAGCTAGAGCTCCAAGACTCAATGGTGTCAGGGTATCATCCCACCCGGATTCATCTTGGCCAGACATTTGTCACCGTGTGGCTCATATGCTGTAAATGATCTGTTAGCTGTGGTGTTTAGTAGTGTTAATGAACCAGCTTAGCATGTGATGTTGAATGGGGAGCCTCTCAGAACTTTATAATGCACAATCCCGCTTCCACATAGAAACAACTTAATCTATGTTACAGGGGAATGGAGGGCAAAAGAATTGCATTTCCACCATGTATACTAGTACCATTTGGCTTATATAACTTCTTGAAGAGCTAGGTTCAGCTCCTGTGCAGACTTGGCAATGGACCCTCCTCTTCTGTGAAAAGAAAGAAGATTAGCATGTAAACTGGCAAAGCGGAAGGTAAAAAGTAAATGAATGAAAGAATACTCACCTAACAAGAGAAGGAAGGAAGTGTTTGACCTTTTCAAGCTCAATAAAACATAGATTGCAACGTTCCAGCCTGGAACCAATTACACAAGCATCATTGAGCCTTCCAGCAGAAATTTTATAAGTGGTGATACAAGGGCATATAATTAAACAGAGATAAAGCAAAGCCAAGCACACCTTTGTTCAGCCTGGATATCAACACCAACAGATGACGACGCTGACAACGTGGAATGGATCACAGAACCATAAATTCTGACTAATTTCAGCAGCATTTCCAGAGAGATGCCTAAATGCCTGAATATAGGATAGCTTGTCAAATACTGACAGAAAGAGGCAAAATTCGGAAATAAATAGAAAGTGTGGGTTCATAAATAACCATTTGACAGCACACTGACAACATATAACGCTTTCACACCTTCATTGACAGAACAGACTGAGCAGTGCTTGTTACTAAAGCAAGGGGCAAACAGTAGGCACCAAAGTGCACCCCAGACTGAAGTGAAGTTCAATTTTAGAATCATATACAACTCAGCATATACAAGTTTAGATCCATATATAATAACAAATATTTAAAGCACCAAGAAATAACCTAAAATTTGCATAATGCACAAAGAAATTTCAAATTAATATTAATTAGGGAGAGGGTTGGGCATGCCACCAGCTTTCAGTAAGCTAGAAGCATGCACCAATTATAGGGCTGGACACAGGAGGGCAAGGGAGTCTTTTCCAAAGGGGGAGGAGAGAGGATGACACATGCTGGGCACCCTGGCGGCACCCCCAGCCTTTTCCCTATTAATTAACATGTACAACCATAACATCACAAAACTTTACAAACTTTCAAGTGTTAAAGCTAATGAATATAACAAAGCTTGAGTTCCATAGCACATAACCAATGTGTGAGTAAGATATCAACACCTAAGCTCCATACATTATGCCACGGCGCACCTCGAGTACACCAAAAGTACCAATGGTAGACTCCTGTTCAATTCTCACCTATCCATGTTGCTTTCAAGAAGAACAGTAAGAAGCGGCAAGAGGCATGTGCAGATATCCAGTGTAACCATATCAGTTTTTTCAGTAAAAATGCTGATTACATCAGCAAGCACCTGCATATCACCGCAGACGGACAATGTCATGATACAGACACTAAAAAATTAGTTCCTAGGACTACCATCAACACTATACTTACAGCATGATCACCCATCTTTTCCATCGCAGCAATCGCCCCCTTCACATCATTCCTCTCCCAATATCGGCGGATCACCTGCAAGACTTGCATTAAGTTCTCTTACTATATAATCGAATTAAGATTGGGAAGGGGGAGCCTTCGACATTAAAAGAATCTTTAGTCATTCACACCTTCCAATTTATAGATCAACTAGCAAGGAACATTATTGAAAGGTGAAAAATGAAGTTTGTCAGAAAAACAAACCCCACTTTCCGAGTTCTGACTGTATGATATGGGTGGCTCAAACGAAGATAGAAACCCTAATCAGTAAATTCCAAAATTCTACCAACAACCTAATTATTATATACGAATATATTACTACAGCCCATGGCAAATAAAATCACCTGTAATTTGGTTAAGCGAGACCGCATAGAGCCTACAAATTGTTCATGCTGTTCCATTAGATCAGAAATAGCATCCTCGTTGCTAGCAAAAACTGTTTCCTTCTCAGCAGATGGGGGACGCCCTCTCTGTTATGTGCATTGAATAAGATAAATCATGTTTAACAGAAGCACATTTACCATTGTTTACATAGGCCATAATTAAATAATATAAACAGACATCCATAAAGGGGGGGGGGGGGAAATCAGGAGATCTAACCAAAATAAAGGTCAGATCTGCATATGCATGGTAGTAATAACTCAACATTTGTAGTTTCTTCATAGAAATCATTTAAAAAAACTAAGAGGAAGATAAGTGTGTATGACCTCCCATACATGCTTATGGTAGCTACTTTCACTGATTATTGAGCTTCATATAGTTTGAAATTTGGATCGAAACCACTGAAATTGCGTGAAAAATTTCGGATTTGACATATGTCGAAGCGAAATGCAATGTGATTCACCAAGAATACAAGTTTCGGCTGAAATTTAGGTTATGTTTTGCATTTTAGTACAAGTTTCATAAGCACTGTTTCGATCGAAATTGGTTAGTTTTGGTGGTTTCTACAATAAGAGGGAAAACTTCAAAAATTAAAAATAAAAAAAAAAAAAAAACAGATTTGGTATATTTAGCAAATCATATACTTGGTGGAACAAGATGTTGGCGACTACTACAACGCATCTACAGCCACAATTTGCCTTATTTGAACAAAATTTGTGCAAGATTCCTAGTTGGGGGGTGTACACCCTTTTCCCCAAAATTAATTTTTGCAAAAATAGGATAAATATTTAATAGTGGATATGGTGAGTATGGACAGACAGGACAGTGGCGTGCACCACCACAAGGGGCTCCACAGCCAGGTTTGGTGGTTATGACCAGTATATGTCTTCTTCATTCCCCACTGACATACATTTGTGGAAAGCATCTTCTCATACCCAACCCCCCCAACAACCATATCAGGCTGGTCCACAAAGCATCTACAGTAGGTCCACATTTGCACCATCTTCCCGGCCTGATAACTTATATCCTAGGTTGAGTTACCTATAGTATATCGATGATGCATAGTTGTCAAGGTGGTGGAAGGGTGCTAAGTTGTTAGGAGACAAGGCGTCTGCCTAAGTGTTATTTTTTATTTCCCCTCTTTTCTAACATATTTAGTATGCTATAATATATACCTTATATCATCGTAAATTCACATTAAGCCACATCAAGTCATCAAAAATCAACATTAAGCCGCATCAAGTCATCAAAAATCAATATTAAGCCACATCAAGTCATAAAAAATCAACATTAACTAAAAGACAATAGAACTGAAGAAGCAAGCTATTGGAAGTTTGAAACAATCAAAGCATACATTTGGTTTATACTGTTCTTGGAATTTGTCATTGTCCTGGTATACCTAGTCTCGCATTTGGTTCTTGGAATTGGTCAATGTCCTGGTATACCTAGTCTCGCATTTGGTTTATACTATTCTTAGAAAATATGATCTTAACTACAAGTAATTAAACTGCTCTCGATTTAGATAAATGTTCTTGTTTTCTAGGAAGTTTGACTGGTCAAATGATTTTATTCTTACATGAGACTTTTTGTAATAGGAAGAGTACAAAACCAGCTTTCCAACAAATCCAAAATTGCTTAAATCTGATTTATATTGAAGGAGTTATGTTCCGGTCCAACCTTACTTGATGTGCATGAATGCTGTCAAAATCGCTCTGAATGAGAATATTTTTTTAGATATAAAAGAAATGAATATTGTACCATTCTTTTGGTTTTTATCAATGTTTTACCACATAAAGATTTATGGTATTCTTACATTTGAGAAAAACCCAAACATTAGAAAGTTGAAAATTTCACCTATATTCGAAAATCCAGATTTTGTTCTTTGAATTGGGGGATTGAATTTATCTTTTTGGAATTTGAATTTTTAACTATTTTTATTGGATTCAAATAGGGGGTATTTGCTTAGTTATGAATAATATCTTAATTAAATGATATTTGGCACAAATAAGGGCCAAACATGGTTCAATACCACTAAGGCGACAGTCGCCTTGACCCATAAAATTCAGCCTGGACGCCTAGGCGACGCCTTGACAACTATGTGATGATGACATATATCAAGTTGTTGTGTTGAACTTGGAGCATTTCTTTAGGCATACCATGACATGGCCGTCTTTTGTGATAGATTTGGATGAACAGTTTCATTGTGGGAGCAATCTTTTAAAGGGGTTGAGGCTTCCTGAAACTCTACGTGGTACTGACATAGAGTCGGAGGAACAAGTGTTTTTTCCTACTTGTAAGTGTACAATGAAATGGTTTTTCTTTATTCCTAACGCATATTTGAGTGGTTTTAATAGGATTGAGTTATAATACTTAATTATGTGTACAATAGACTATAATAGAGAAAGTATACAACAAGGTACGGTGTACAACCTAGGGTCGAAAACTAGACTACCTTTTTTTCTGGTTTGGTTCCACACAATGATTTTTTTATTCATGTTCACTTATAAGAGATTCCTTCCAAGTAATATCCTCAAGAATATAGGAGACATATCACAAACAATAAGGATTTGGAGGTGGGCACAGGGGAGAGAAGTAGACCCACTCCATAGAAGGACTGAGGTGTAATTATGCCATGCACAAAGATGCCACACAAGAATGTATGTCAATGGCATATCTAACTTGTAATCCAACAGATTCTTCATTTTACATTGAAGAAACCACCCAAAAGAGGGAGAGAGGGGGGGGGAGGCAAGCAAATTGTCATGAATTGTATTGGTACATAAAAGAGCTTGGTTGTTAAAGAAATTGAGCTGATACTTAGGTTATCCACCTGCAGCTGTCAGAAAATAAATTTGTTCGACTTGCTGATCAAGTTGGCCGTTGATTGCAATAGGCAGCCTGAATATGTAGGTGTTTCATTTCAAGCTGCATACTCCCTGCATTCTCCTTGGTCTCTATTGAGCCTCCAAATAGCCCAAACACCATTTTTTTTTTTATAAATAACAGGAGTTTATTGAAGCACAGAGATACTAAAACATAGAGTGAATAGCGCAAACACCTTCTAACTAATGTGATCTTTTTTTTTTTTTTTTGGTTTCTATTTCTGTTTCCTTAAATTTAGGCTAACTTAAATCTGCTTTAGTTTCTACTATAAAGGGCATACCCAACGCACGAGGCTCCCGCCATTGCGGGGTCTGGGGAGGGGGTCATAATGTACGCAGCCTTACCCCCTGCTTTCGCAAAGAGCCTGTTTCCAAACTCAAACCCGTGACCACTTTGGTCACAATGGAATAACCTTACCATGGCACCAAAGCCCACCCTCTATATGTTTTAGAATTGAAACCAAGCCTCGCTTTAGTTTCTACTATATATTTTAGAATTTCACTGGTAAAATAGGAGTGTGAATTTATTTCTATTTCTCTAATTGTAATGGAAATAGGAATTCCTCTTTTGAGTATGATCACTAGCTAGGATGTTGGCACATATAAAGGCGTGTACAGCAGCACATAGAGGCCATAATTTTATGAAATAAAGCTCTGGTTTTTCCTCTGTTTCTTAACCATGTGGATTCATGGTTTTCTAGAGGTGGATTCCTTAGGTTTATTTGGGTGGGTCTCAGCAGCTGCTTCTTTTATCTTCTTCAGTTTCTGCCCTCAGGTTTCCTGCAATTCAACTTGAAAAGAGTATTCTAGTTCTATATTCAAACAGGTCAGAATTCATCTTTTCACTCTAGTTTGATTCTGTAATCCATTTTCTGATCCTCCGCTACTGTTCTATAAATTTAGATCAGAAATTCCAAACTCTTTCATTTCTAAATTGTCCTCCTATTCTGACATTTCATAGCTTTCTCTTTTCCCTGATAAATCTGAGATTTCACAGCTTATTAATCAGCAAAATCAGTCATTCTTCCTTCAGTTTCAAGCCATATTTTATATTACGTTAAGCCTTAGTTTAATATTTCTTTTACTATTCCAAATCTAACTGGGATTTCTTTACTCAGGTCCAATTAAAAATTAGATTCTGATTTTCTCTTTTCAACAACAACTGCCTATGTGTTTCTATTTCTAGTAGAAATTCGGTTCCTAGTTCTAAGGATTTGGAATCCAAGTTTCTACCGTACCAGGAATTACTCTAAACTTCACTAAATTAATTCAAGTTTAATCCTTTCTTACCTTGCATTTCATAGTTATTTTCAACTAAGTTTGATTTCTTCCTAGTATATGAATCCACAAACAAACCTGCATATAAAGTTGAAGAGGAATTTCTACCCAAAAAAATTGAAGAGCAATAAATTGGACAGTACTGACAATTCCATTCTTGGAATGCAGATCTGCAACAGATCACATCCTTCTAGCTAAGGAGATGGAGGGTAATGTGAGTCAGACGCTCTTTTAAGAAGTGTCACCTGATGCACAAAGTTCCCAGCCGCTGAATATGTGGGTCCACAGTGGAGCCCACATCCCTACAAGGGTGGGTCCCACTGATTCAATGGTTGAGATTGTACAAAAGGAAAGGAGCAACAGGCTAGCATTACCCTAAAGGAGATACAACTCACAAGAAATAGTCGTTGAAGCAATTTTTGGAAAATCTAACATCAGCATGTTCAAATTTTGTATAAACCTATGGAAAATTATTTTGGTTTTGCCACAAATCAAATTTGGTGAAATTGAGGAAATATTTCAGTACGACCACATTGGGCAAAATCACCACAGGTAAAATTTAAAACACTGCTATGGAGCAATCAGGTTTTCAGTGCAAGATATCAGATTCATTGGTCGAAATGAAATTTTTGGAGATTGAATTTTCCTTCACCCTAAGAGAGGGAAATGGAGCACCAGATCATCTAGCAGCGCTATGTTTCTTGTCAAGCTGCCCGGACTTCTTTAGGGACCTTATTCATCCTCTATCTCTAGTATCAATCTGGATGACATTAGGGGCCTCATTTTGCCTAGGTCTTCCTTTTTTTATGCTAGATAATCAAGGGGCAATGGTCTCCTTTTTTTTAAATATGAAGGCTTGTACTGTTTCCAATCCAGCCTTCCTGGGATCCTGTGAAAAGAAGGTTTTGCACCAGTTAGCCATTTACTGCTGGTGTTAGCATCCACTTAGTTTTTGTTGACCATAACCATATTTAGCTTGTCAGATGTAACAGCACAAAAGTTCAACAATAAATTAGCTGCTCCTCATACAACTGTTCTTTAACAGACAAGCCAATGCCCTTCTATTTTGAGGAGTTTTTCCGAAATCTCTATTGTATTTGATTTAAAATTTAACTATTTTATAACAGCTGCTTCATTTCATTTTTATTTTATTGAACAAAAGAGAACACCTGATAGCACTGCAGTTTGCAATTAGAAGTTACCAGGAAACTACCATACCGTATTAAAGGGAACGTTAACAGCAGCAGTTGTCTCAGAGGAATTACTGGATGTAGGTCCTTCATACGCAGGAAAACTCTCTCTCTTCTCCCAGCTTGCAACAAGTGAGCGTGTCTTTCCTAATTTTGTACATTAATGACAACTAACTCAGCCTTGATATAGTTTATCATACATGTCAAACAGGGAGGTCACAATAGAATCTACCTCCTTTCTGAATGTCAGCAGAACAGGCATCTCTGTTTACTTTATGCACCCGAGCATCATCTGGAACAAAGTTTGGAAACAGAAACATTAAGATACAATACTTTATACCCTATGAAGAGTTGCCTAACATTTCAAATACTAAGATCCAAACTGAAATTCAAATTTTAAATTCAATTAAAGAAGGGGACCTTGATGGGGCCATAATGGAGCCACACGAAGAATAGACCTTGTTTATGCTAGTTAGCTATGGGCTATTGTTTTTAATGATTTTGAATTTTGAATATAATAGAGTCTAATAGGTTGTTTGGTCCTAGTTTCAATTAGTCTTTAATTCTTAGTCAGGTAGGAGTTAGTGTTACTCTTTTTATTATTGAACAAAAAAGAAATGGTTTGAGTTGAATTAAGATTAGGGAAGTTCTGGTCATAGCAGGAGGACGAATGTGAGCATTAAAAACAACCAGTCGGCTTTCATTTTGGGAAGAAGTATTTCGGACAATATTCTCCTTTATTCATTGCAAAAATTTTGGCCAATCATCTCCAGTTAGTGGTCCCTTACCTTGTAAGCCCCAACCAGTCGGCTTTCATTTCAGGAAAAAGTATTTCAGACAATATTCTCCTTTGATCTGAAATTGTTCGGGATTTTGACCGTAAATCCCGATCCCAATTGCCCTTATGAAAATAGACATCCACAAAGCTTTTGATTCCCTCCGTTGGGACTTCATCACCAATGTCTTGACCCAAATGAGTTTCCCGCCTCCTTCCGTTCGCTGGATCCACTCTTGTATCTCCTCCCCAAGCTTCTCTCTAGAAGTATTCAGTACAAAACTGACCAACTTCTTTATCGCCCCCATTCCTAAATTCAAAGCCATTAAGCTCTCCCATCTTGCTTTTGCTGATGATCTCATGATCTTCTCCAAGGCCTCCCACTCCTCTATCTCAGCCATCATGGCCTCCCTTCTCCATTTTGAAGGTCTCTCGAGTCTCAAAATCAACCTTTTGAAATCCCATATCTTTCTCTCTGAAGTTTCTGAAGCCGAAAAGGCTACTCTTCTCAAAACCTTATGGGGTTCTCCCTTGGCACCCTTCTGGTCAAGTACCTTGGTCTCCCTCTAATCCCCGCAAGGCTGACTGGTCCTCACTGCACCCCAATGCTTGACCTAATTCACAAGAGGCTTCAACTCTGGAAAGGAAACCTCCATTCCTATGTGGGGAGAGTTGAGCTGATTAGATCAGTTCTCCAATCCCCCTACATCTACTAGTGCGGTATTTATGGGCTTCCAAAATCTACCATTAATGCAATGGAATCTCTATTCTGTGCCTTTCTCTGGAAAGGAAAAGAGTGTTCCAAATTTCTCCACCCCCTCAATTGGAAATCCATCTATCTCCCCAAAAAAGAAAGTGGTCTCGGCATTTGCAGAATCTGTGATACTAACATCGTTGGAATTCTCAAATTGCTCTGGAAAATTTCCACTAAACATGACTCTATCTGGGTCAATTGGGTTTACTCCTACCTTCTCAAATCTGAGTCGATTTGGACGGTTCTTATTCTTGCCGACTCTTCTTGGGTTTGGCACAAAATCCTCCACCTTCGCCCCCTCGCACTAAGAGCCTCCATCTCTAAGATTGTCGATGGGAATTAAACCTCCCTCTGGCTAGATCACTGGCACCCCCCCTTAGGTGTCCTCCTTTTTGTTGTAGGAGCTCGCTCAGTTTACTCCTCTAGTATTCCAAAATCAGCAAAGGTCTCCTCCATCATCTCCCATGGTGCTTGGTCATCCTCTCTACCTCCTCTCCCGAGTCTCTCCCCATTCTAGGCCTCCCCCCCCCTAATCCCCTCCTCCCCCTCCCCCCTCCTCCCCCCACACCAAACCTCTACCCCCGATAAAACCATTTGGCTCCCCTCCCACAATGTACTGTTCAGTTCAAAATCCGCTTGGAACTTTGTTAGACACAATGGTCCCCTAGTCCCTTGGCAAAAACTGGTGTGCTTCAAAGGCCACATCCCCCGCCACAGTTTCACCGTCTGGAGAGTCTTTAATCATTGCCTTCCCACCCAAGCTTTCCTCCTTCACCACCACCTTTCTGCCCCCCCCCCCCTCTCCCATATCCTTTGTTGGAATGGTACCAAGGACATTGACCACATTTTCTTCTCTTGCCCTTTGCCTGCTCAATTTGGAAAAAAGCCTTAAAAGACTTTTTTTGGCCCCGTAGTAGGAGACCTCTAACCTTTTCCAGGGAGTAACTTTGGATGGATATGGCGTTCTCCGGTAGTACTATCTGTGATGTGGTTGGCAACTTAGTGTTCGGCACTACTATATCTCATATTTGGACGGAGCGAAATCTTCGAAGATGGACTTCCAACTCTCGTTCCCTTGACTTGATTTAGAAGGCCATTTTTTTTTATGTTAGCTAAAAGATTCACTTGTTACCTCATAGATCTATTATTGACTCCCCCAAGGAACAGGCATACTGTTGTTACCTAGGGATTACCTATTTCTCTACTTCTTCTTTTCGAACCTTCCTAGGGTCCACCTTTGTATAGCTCCCAAGTCCCACCCCCCCCCCCCAATTTCCCATGTATTACCCCCCCCTTTTTTCCCCCTGCTCTTCCTTTTGGTAATGAATTATTTATTCACCAAAAAAAAAAAGAATGTGAGCATTCTATATAAGCATTTGTACCGTTGCCTCTGGCCATATGAGCTGATGAAATGAAGTGAGAGTCTTCTTAAGTGGTTTGACTGCTTTTAAATGGTTAGCTTTGGCTAAGATATCCCACTAATCATCTTCATCTCTCATATTGATTTCTAAATATTCTTCTCCATCCTGTTCTTTTCTTCATCCTTTCTAGTCTCCCATTTTAATATGCTGTTTTCCTTAGCTGCTATTCAGAGGTACTGTTCAAGGTCCCATAGGCCATAACAATGCTCATTTCTTTTTTACCTATTCTCTTCTTTTCTAAAAGCCCTATTCAACCCTACCCAACCACGACTTTTCCTTGTAGTTCAGCCACATAAAAAATATTTATAAACTGTAGGCTGTGTAGCATCAATCCAACCAAATAAAGAATTATTAAATAGAATCTAAAAAATAAAGGAGGCGTAGAAAATATGGAATGCTTCTGCAAGTTCTCGGAACCACAGTTGCCAAGTCAGGCCCTCCTTGAGGTCCAAGGTGGCCGCCATATGAGCCAAGGCACCAGCCCAAAAACCTGATGATCTTGCTCTCCAAATGTAATAATTTCAATAATCTCTCATTTCATCCCTTATATGTTAATACAGTCATTCTTACCCCCTTATGTTCTATATTTTGACCTTTATAACCTTATATTACATTATATATATATATATAGCTTAGGCATTGTATCAAGTATGACCTAGAATAGAGCTGATTGGAGGGCTAGGATCCATGTAGCCTAGTAGGGATAAGGCTGAGTTGTTGTTTTATTGTTGATGTTAGTGGTGGTGGTGGTGGTGGTGTGTGTATATATATATATATAATTACTGTTTCCTCCCCTGTACTTTGCCCTAATTAAACTTTCCTCCCCTCAACTTTCAATTATTACACTCGGACCTCCTCTGTCTGACGGTGTTGGCCTGCTGTTAGTTATAGTTTGGAAAATACTATTTTATCCTTGCACTAAAACATCACAAACAAAATAACAATGCTACCCTTTTCTTCATCTTCAACCTAAAACACCCAAATTCGTTTGTTGGGAGGAGACACTATGCTCTGATCCACCTTATTCAACAAGACAACAACAAAACCAGTCTGAAATCTATTGGTTTCCCATTGTTTCCATTCAAATGAAGAAACATGAAGAAGAAAATTGGAGAGGAAAAAATGGAAAATCCAGGGAAACCTAACCTATTATTTTCTGATTTTTAAACTTTGAAACAGAAACAGGGGATAATTGACGAAGATGTACCATGGATCCTATTGTCTCTAATTTCACAACAATATGAAGAGAATCATAAAGGAAACCAAAGCACATTGCTCTGTAATGAAATACCATCAGAGAAAAAGAAAATTTAAGAGAGAGAGTCAGATCAGAGGGAATAGATCTCTAGGACTAATGCGCAGGATACGAAGACGTGTTCTGCATATCGCACCTCGAGGGGGTGACTTCGGAGGTCCAGGTCGCTTTGGTGGGACCTCGGGAGAAGAAACATAAGACAACTCAGGCGATTCCGTTCTGATTTGCTGTATTCTGTAATGGAGAAGCAAAGATATATGTGGAGAGAGGAGATCAAGCCATTCACATTGTTTAAAAAGATGAGAGATGTAACAGCCCAGATCTGGGGAGGAAGAAAAGAGGATCGAGAAGAAAAGAGGATCGAGTAAAAAGATGATGCCACAGATGCCGTGAAACTCCCCTTAATCCCTCCATCTGCGCTGGCCTGCACCTGAACAAAAGAACAATACTCTGTTTCGTTTCTTTTTTTTTTTTTACTCTTCTTTTCTTCTCTTATTCTCCCTGCAAAGAACTTTGGTTCGTTTGTTTCTTTTATTTCCTTGTGTTTGTTTTGTTTGGCTTCTTTTTTTTCTTTTCCCTGTAGCCCTGTTATGAATCTCCAAATACACATGGAAGGATGACATTACAAGGAGTGCCCATTTGATGGGAGACCATATAGAGACGGAGAGAAGTCTAGTGAGAGGAGAGTGAAGAGAGAGAGAGGAGCGGGGAAGAAGATATTGGAATAGAGAGAGCAGGCTGGATGCGTGGGAGGAGCGACGATTGCCTTGTCTACAGGAAATCTCACCACAGCTGCAGATTACCATCGAAGAGACCACCACTACAGGTATGCCGTCGAAGAAGATTTTCGATGACAGGGCGAGGTGGGCGGTCAATTAGATTTGCAGGTTAGGGTTTAGATTGGCAGATTAGGGTTGCCCTTACTAACATGATCCTAGGGTAAAAATCTCACCACAGCTACAGATTACCATCGAAGAGACCACCACTGCAGATATGCCGTCGAAGAAGATTTTTGATGACAGGGCGAGGTGGGCAGTCAATTAGATTTGCAGGTTAGGGTTTAGATTGGCAGATTAGGGTTGCCCTTACTAACATGATCCTAGGGTAAAAAGGTTTCTCAATGTTTTTCAAGTTGTATACCTTAAACAACTTGAAAAACATTGAATATAGAGTGTAACCGTAATAACACAAAAGATGGATGTTATGCACATTATACAGTGTAAATACTCCAGTATCAATGTTTTTCAAGTTGTATACCTTAAACAACTTGAAAAAATTTGAATATAGAGTGTAACCGTAATAACACAATAAGATGGATGTTACGCACATTATACAGTGTAAATACTCCAGTAACTCGATCATTCCCCCAGACTCTACTACTAATCTACCCAAAAAAAATAAGTATTTAACACCAGTAGCCCTAGAAACTGTTGGATTGGGTTGACTATTAGCATTTGTTTTAACTTTCAAGGAACTCTGACTGTAAAAAGCTGAAATTATAAGAAGATGTAATTTGCAAACAAGGTAAGCAACACAGGCAAGTACTATTAGATATCAGCAAGCTATAAGCAACCAAAATGGGTTTATGAGATCAGACATGGTCTAAAGATATACTTCCAAGATGACAAACACTTACAACTTTCATGCTGGTAACCTGCAGATGGCTCCGATGAAAGATTCATTCCATGTTTCCCAGGCCCAGGGCATCTAGCATCCTTCAAGTCTCTATCAGCCGTTGACATTGCTGGATTCGACCTCTCAACAGCAGGAAGGAAATTCTGATCTGTAACTTCATTCAGTTCAGTAGTCCTATAATCTGTTGATACAGAGTGAGCAGAAATATTTGGCCTTTCCTGATCAACCCTGTTGTTTGACGGCTTCCTAAAATCAGTTACCCTTGCCTGCATGGAGAATGGGGTTCTTTCAGCTGCAGCAATTTCTTTTTTGGAATCAGATGCCTGCTCCAGCCTCACATTAGTCCTCGGGACAATAACAGGAATCACATCTGACTTGTTGAAGACTGGATGATTGGATGGTGACTTTGCAATATTCCTCTTTAGAGTTGCTGCACTAGGTGCTGCCACTGCACTTGACACTGTGGTCTTTGGAACAGAGCTTACACTGACCCTTTGTGGAATACCAGGAATACTTCCTGTAGCTTTATTCAGTACGCAGAACCAACAATAAGAAAATATATTTTTTAGGCATAAAAGGGAAAATTTAGTTCAAACGCGACATACATGATAAAGGTTTAGCTTCCTTCATAGGATCTGAACTTTGCGAAACCGACAGCCTCCCCAAAGTTTTTGTTTCCTTAGCTACAGGATCAGAATTTTGTATAACTGATATCCTTCCTGTGCTAATCTTCTCATTGTTGCCAGTTAGTACAGATAGATTCACAATTGAAGTAGATTTCGGTTCTGGATGACTGTTTGATCGAGCCGCACTAGCAATTGCATATGGTTCAATGCGCTAAGGTACAAAACATCAATTATTAGAAGCTGTACATCAGCTTAAAATCACATCCAATACAAAACCATCAGCAAAACAATACTAGAGAACATGCAAGTACATGAAAACTATAGAGGTAAATCTGAATAGTACCGAAATATCCACAACCCAAACTCCGACACAACTCTGATTATAGGAGCACCCAAGAAGTTTCCCTTCATGAATGTTCATATCCGACAATTTAGACCATCCCACATCCACAGCATCATGGCATCTTATTGGCTCCCAAGAGAAAATCTAGACAGTGGCATCCAGGAGATCAGTTTGAAACTAAACAAACATGGAATATTATTATAACTCAATAAATGCATCCCTTATGTTGAAAGATAAAGAGAACTTACCTTCAGACTTTCATGCAAACCACAGAGGAGGGTTCTTCCATCAGGATTGAAGGTCATAGAACGCACTCCAGTGGTCTGAAACAGCAAAAAGTCAATGAAAATTGCATGCTCATTATAAACAGGGGATGCAGAAAAGATTTTTCATTTTTGTAGAAGCATTTTGGAATCTATTTTGAAAAAGTTAAAGCCAATTTCAACCAAAGCATAAGGTAGAAATTAATAAGATACCTCAGGACCAGCTGAACCAATCAGCTCAAAAGTTTCAAGGTCCCAGAATTTAACAGTTCTATCAGCCGAACCTGTACAAGTGGAAGACACCCCCCACAAAAATAGCAGCTTGACTAGATTAGGCAACTGAAAATCACAAGTCTGAAAAGGCAAGCACAGTGGACAAGAAGAAGAATAAATTGTTTTCAGGTGCACCCAGAACAGTCCATGCATTCAACAGATATTTAAATCAGATTCCCTAGATTCCACCCACACACATAATAAGTAAAGCACAGAACCAACAATCAAGAGCAAACTGCACCACTTTACAAACAATACAAGTTAATACAATAGCTAGGCAAGCATTCAGCTAACAATTAAATTTAGATTTTTGTTTTCACTAAGCACTGCAGAGAGTCAATACTACACAGAAAACTGCCACATTGCATAAAATGGTGCAAATTGATGTAAGCTGCAAAGAAAATATTTGGCATGCATGGTTATATAACCAAGTAATCAATAATATTCACATTAACTTTAAAATCAATTTCAAGCTTGAGGGACAGAGTCCACATAACCAGCTCCCCAAAGTTCAGGTGAACAACTTTATATATGAAAAAATCAATGAGCATAGAAACAAACAAAAGAAGCAAAAAGCTTATGCAAAAGGTTCTCTAGGTTCGCAGGTACTTCTGCAATCTGGAGAGTTGACATGGTTCTTCTGGATAGAGCATCCTAGCATTATCTACTTGCCAGATTTCATGGACCGTCTCAACCACATGGTTTACCATCTAGCACATTTTCTCCCCGTATTTTCAGCAGTCAAACCAATGGACTGCTGACATGGCAATCCTGATCACTGGATAGATAGAGGCCGACCTGGATTGGACATTTATCAAATTTTGTCTGAAATTAGTATATATATGGCATAATTGACAGGTCTTTTGGTCTAGATGTAGACGGCCGATGA
The DNA here is from genome assembly GCF_018873765.1 of Telopea speciosissima. NCBI lineage: Eukaryota > Viridiplantae > Streptophyta > Magnoliopsida > Proteales > Proteaceae > Telopea > Telopea speciosissima. The sequence goes on from NC_057917.1 coordinate 53,857,022, forward strand.
TACTAAGAGAGATTTTGGTGGGCCCATATGATTACCAACAGAATACAGGCATTATGCTCATGTTTCAAGAACTCGGTCGACTGGTTTCGACCGAGATATCTCGGTTTCCCAAGAAACTGAAACAACACTTGGTATAAGTCAGGTTTCGACCTCCTGATTCTGACCATATTTAACACATTTCGTAAGGGTGTCAATTGGGACGGTTCCCGGTATTTGGGACGGGACGGTACCAGTACCAAAAGTGCCAATCCCAATACCGACCCATTTAATTAACGGGACCAAACCTAGATCCCAGTCCAGATAACTAGCGGGATGGGACGGTACCAGTTCTTAAACGGTTCTAGGCACTATAAAAAAAGGGAGAAGAAGTATAATTTTTTCTAACAAAGCGGGTTTATTAGTGTTGTGGAATTTTTTCACCATCATAAAATCTAAGTTGTCTACTGCTTTTTGTAAAGCAATTTAAATTATGAAATCATAGTTTTACTTCTTCAAACTCCCTAAGATCACATTTAATGTGCTTTTCATTTTTTTTAAATCTAAAGAAGTCCTAAAAAATGGAAGAATCCCGTTGTGTTTCCTCTTTGATTTTCCCAAACAAAACTTTACTTATCAAACATGTCACATGGTAGTATGGTACAAAGTACGAAGTGCAAAAGGGAAGAACCTGGTAGATGTAGTTGGTCGAGGGGGGAGGGAGTAGCACTGTAGCAGATTCTGTGAGGAGAGACTTCAAGCTGTGGCTATTGACTTGTTGTTCCTCTTCGTATTCAAAAGGCAATTAGTGAAACCCCAATGAGTTGTAATTCTTATACACTTTTTTTTTCTAAAAAAAGAAAAAAAAAAAAAAGACCTTATATACTCTTTCTTTTTAAACGGTACTAGTAGTTTCGGTTCCATCCGGTACCTAATTGGTATTTCACTAGTGGTACCATTGGGAATCCCGTCCCATTTATCATTCGGTACCAAAATTAGATACCAGTACCGTCCCATTTACTAACGGGACGGTCCGGTACCGGGTTTTAGCGGGATGGTATTGGGACGGTTCCCGGTTCCAGCCCCAAATTGACACCCTTAACATTTCGGTAGTTTCAACCAGTTTCGACATAAAAATACCAAGTTTCCACCAATTTTGACCAGTTTTGACCATCCTAGTTTCAACCAATTTTGACAGCACAACATGTCTAGTCTTGCCCAGAAAATACCAGGTTTCGACCTGGTTTCAGTCGAAACCTGGGAAATCTTGGTTTCCTGGCTGGCTGGCTGGTCGAAACCAGCCTCAACACCGAGATTTAGAGCCTTGATTATGCTGATTCACTGCAACCAAAAAAACTCCTAACGATTACCACTTGCAGCGGCATAGACCACAGATTCTCTTTGTAGGATTGTCTAACTACTAGATCTAAAATAAGTTACAGTACACCCTCCAAAGCTAATTTTAATGAAGTTAGAAAATCTGCCGTGTACATGTTGTCCAGAACTTAATTTATCACCAACAACATAATACATTTTCCTTTAGCAGTAAAGAACAGATAGTTTTGGAAAAAAATCAAGAACAGACTGGACATTGTTGCTAGAACTTAAAGATCTTGAGTAACATCTTCTCTTTTGTTAATACAAGTTTCTTTTTTACTTTAAAAAAGGGTTTGAAGTATAAAAGAGATAAGCTCGATATCATATGTCTTTACAACCAGATGCTAAAAGAAATCAAAGTTCCCCAAATCACCCAGTATATAATCTTAGCAATAAGGTCAAACACTATATTGTTCCTTTTAAGCCAGATAGTCCAACATATCAACATCTACCCTAATCTCAGGTCATTGCTCGGATTTCACAGGTAAGTGCAAATACATGATTCCTAGCCAAATTCTGGGGAGTTCTTAATTATCAGAAGTTTTTTCTATTCTAAAATAAACCACCAATAACAGAGAACCGAATGTCCAACATCTTATCAGGCTCATCCTGAGCAAAGGCCATGCTGTGATGAACAATTTGACGAATTTAGGTGTTCAGATCACAACCGTGACTATGAATTACATTAATTTCCCTCCATGATTACAATACTTCAATAAATTCATACAATTAATCTACGAAGTATTAGGATACATCCTGGCATAAGAGTAAATATTTAAATATGGAATTCTTATTGACACCCCTTAAGGTGTCAAATAATTTGTAACCTTAATTCTTCACCCTTTTAGTATAATCTATTGTTTCCCCAAATAATGATAAATACTGTTATTTAACATGTGCACTCGAAAAATGTGCAAGACAATGAAAACTTTTGATAATGACAAAATGATAAGTCAATTTCAAATTATTTTTGAAAACCCTTTTATACGCCTAACTTAAATAATTTTTAAGAATAACTTAAACACTTCGCTCCCTAGTCAGGATTTCCTTAAACATAGGAATTTGTCTATCCCTAACTGTTGCCACTTTTGAAACTCTTTGGAAAGTGTGGATCACATTTTCTTCTCCTGTCCTTTCTCGAATTCTGTCTGGAAAGGCATAACAAGTGTTGGCCCCATCCTAGAGTTATCCTTAGTTAATGGTGGTCGATTTGAAAACTTTAGTGGTAGTACATATTGTGACATCATTGGTAAGTTGGTCTTAGTGCTGCGATTCATCATGTTTGGCGGGAAAGGAATAAAAGAAGATGATCTTCTTCATTGTGTTCCATTGAAAAGATCTGAAACGTCATTACTTTTGAGATCAGGAACAAACTTCTTCCAATTTGCTTTGTGTGTCCCACCACTGCAAGAAACAGGCATCTTGCCTCTTCTTAGGATCTTCCTCTTATTACTCCTCCCCTGGATTTTGATGCGTCATCTTTTCATCTTATTGTCTCTCTCCCCTGGATATTTTGATGTAACCTCCTTTTTGTTAATTGTTTCTCCCACCCCCTCCCCCCGTCTTTTGTTGTGTCATCCTTCTGATGGTAGTTTAATTTCATTTGTTGGGGTTCTTCCCCCTTGGATAACCAGTTTGGCCTTAGTTTTGTATATTGCTACTTTCTTTAATATAAATTCAATTCAACAAAAAAAAATATTGGGAATAAGACAAGGAGAATAAAAAGGTGTCAAATTCTAAATACACCTATAGAGGTATCATGTAGATAGTCCCTTTAAATATAGGGGGCTGTTTTGTCTATCCTTATGTGCAACTTTGTAACGGGGATGTAAAATCCAGTAGATACCTGCCTAGAGATTAAATCAGATTACTACAGTAAATATAAAATGTTCCCAACCTGTCGCCAGCAGAAATTCATGGGGATGAAAATCAATGCACTGAATTTGGCCCTCATGACACTTGAAATCATGCAATAGCTTTCCGGCAGTCAGATCCCACAGCTGTGCACAATAGTGTAACAGAAAAGGAAAAGCAAATTATTTAACTAATTGAATAAATCGAAAAAGAGAATGAATCATTTATCACCTTATCGGTCATAAGGGAATTTATTGAAAGAAACTATAATCATGGATCATCTTGTCAATCATGGAAAAGACAATATTTAATGCATAAGAGTAGCATCTGTTATGCTTGCATTCAATGCATAACAGATGAAGAGAGAAGAATCCAGCATCACCTTCACAATATTATCTTCTCCACCAGAAACAACCCAGCGACCATCGGGGGTAAATCTGATGGCATTGACCCCTCGTGTGTGGCCTTTGTATGTGTGGATGCATCCCTTCCTTCGGATATCCCATATCTTAAGATTTGTATCTAAAGAACCAGATGCAAAGAATTCCCCAAAAGGATGAAAGTCAACTGATATACAATTTGATCTGTGCCCAGTAAGTGTGCGAACAACTGCAGGTGGAAAACCAAGCCAATGAGAGAAATGAAATGAAATATAAACTTTTCAGAAAATCAAGTGCTAAAATGGACTCTCGCAATGTGGCTCAAAACACATACTCTTTGCCTCCTCTAGATCCCACAGCTTAATTGTGCCGCTTGCTGCTCCTGCTGCCACCAAAGCCTCAGAAGAATCAAAACTTACTGACTCGATTGCACTCGTATGACCAGGCAGACTCTGCATATCAACCAAAATATGGTCAACTGAGATACCATTAGTAGTCTGCAATAACCAGACTCAATATAAGAAATATGAAAATAAATTCAGCTATCAAACAATTGCTTTAAACTTTGTGTGTCCTTTTTTTTCTCTTTATGCTTAATGAATTGCAAGTACTAAGTATGCAGTAAACATTGAAGTCGCTTAAAGTCAGTGACAGCCATCCATCCAGATGTTCTTAACCTAAATAAGGGGTAAATGGTGGGCATATGCAGCGGGGAATGTAGATCATCAAACAAACACATACCATTTCTCTAATAGACATTTCGGTGGAAAAAAAAATAGAATATCTGACAAAGGAGACGATGGGCAGGGAGAACTTACCAATATAGCGTTGGGTTTGCCAATGGCCCACAGGTTCACCTTGTGATCTTCCCCTCCTGTGACAAGAACCCTCGACGACTTCCTTCCAATTTTGAGGCAATTGACACTGGAACTGTGCGCCACAAATTCCTCTGGAACAACCAAATTTAAGGCTAACTACAACCCTCCGTGCCATTTTAATAAAGAAAAGCAAATACTTTGGGCAAAAAAAAATCTAAAATTGAATCTAATTGTAAGGCATTGCTTCAAATACCCTTCGATGGGTGACACAAAAAAAAGAATAATAAAAACCCTAGAAGAAGGGAAGATGTGCAAAGGATACGTAGCTTGTAAGCGCGCTTGGTCGTCATCAAGCCAAAGAGGAGAAGAGGTCTTCAGCGTGGAAATGGAACAGAAACCAAAACCCTAGCTCCGTCTTCAAAACTTGTTTCATCTTAAGTACTGTGAAAGAGACGGCTAGATCTCGAGAAGCCGCCGCATTTCTTCTTCTGCTCTTATCGATCGAGATCTAAAACTCTTGCCACATTATCTCTCTTTCAACAACGAGCTTCGTTTACCAAAAGAGAACAACTAGCTTCAAGAACAGGTAAAATTAAAACAATGAGGGAGAAAAAAAAAAAAAAAAAAAAAAAAACTTAATTCAAGGACAGGTAAACCTAAACAATAAGGTGAAGGAGTCTAAGAAAGACTGCATCTTCGGCTTAACATCAACAACATTACTACTGCAAGTCTGCAACTATAATTTACTGCTACTGATGCTACGGCTAATGCTGATGCTTCTTCTCAAACGACCAGAAATATATAAATAAAGAGTCAAAAATAGATATTTAAGTGTTACCATTATATAATTTGGAACAATATATAAAGCAAGTAAGAAAGGAATGATTTTAAATTTAGAAGCAAGTAAAGAGGTTTACCCCTCAAAAATAAAATGTGGAAGAGAGAGGACAAGAGAGCTGTTGTGAATCGGGTAATGGATCTTCTCTTTATTTGCTTCCAAAGCTACTACCACATTTGTTAACAAGCGTTCCTCAAAAACTCAAAAGACACGGAAAAAACAAAATTGTAAATAGGGAAAGATTGTGGGTGCGTGTGTTTGTGACCCGTCACCGGTGACGTTGAGAGAGAGCAACAATTTCTCTCTCAGTTTAATGTTTGGATGCCCGGAAAAATTAAGAAAAGAAAAGATAGAATTCAACAAATTTTGAATTTGACACTCGAGAACAACAATTATGAAAGAAAACTTTATCCTACATTTTAAGTCAATCAAACTTCTAACCCATTAAGAAGGGAAGTAGTTTTCTATCCGGGAGTGTGGCCTACGCCAGCATTCCCATGTGTCTATCTCTCTCCTCCATAAAACAAGGGGGTAGAGTCTTTTCACATGGGAAGGAGAGAGATAGACTCATGGGAGTGCTGGTGTAGGCTACACTATCGGACAGAGAACTTTCTCCCCATTAAGAAATCAAAGCACATGAGAGTATGACAGAAGTAACAAACAAAATGTAACCATGACCATTGCCCCCCAACCGGCCAACCCTCCATCACAGATCAAAGAATTGGTATCGAATCATCAAAATCGGCATAACCATGACCATTGCCCCCCAATTAGCCAACCCTCCGTCACGAATCAAAGAATCAGTATCGAATCATCAAAATCGGCATAACCATGACCGTTGCCCCCCAACCAGCCAACCCTCCATCATGGATCAAAAAATCAGTATCAAATCATCAAAATCGGTGTAAGGGATACACTAATTTTGGAGAATCTCGTGTGCTAGTGAATCGGTACAAATTAAGAGTAAAAGATTAAAAAAATATATAATTTTTATTAAAAATTAAAGATAAACATATTTGATACGGATCAATCTGAATCAATAACGATCGAGACCAATCCCATATCCGATACCAATTCCTAAAACCATGCCCTCTATGGCTTTATGCTTCTCTCAAATTTTCCTCCTCCTTAAGGAATCAAAATCAAAATCAAAAACAAAATAAAAGTAAAGAATGTACATACCCCACCGCTCACATTTCTCATTAACTCTGCTTTGCTTTGGTCCTCACTCATTTGCCTTTTCTAATTTTCTTTTCTTGATCGATCCTACAATATCACCTATTCTTTCTCTTTTTTTCCTTTTTTTATTAAACTACATTAATTATTTTATTTTTTTTTCATCCTTTTTCCTTCTTCAGTTAACGTGGGTTCCACTATTGATGCTTTGTAACTGATGATATTCAAAGGTGACATTCAAAATTTAGGATGTGGTAAAAAGCAAAGTCCCAAATCAATTAGCAAGCCCTCATTTGAAGTTTCTACTGAATTTGGATCCTCTATTGCCGAGCTGCCCGGCAGGACTGTGCTGCCCTGACACAGGGTTGCGCGCAATGTCCGCCTTATTCTTGCCCAAACGCCTTGCCCGAGTGGGGGTAAGGTGGTAATTGTGCGCAGCCCCGTGTCTGGGCAACACAGTTCTATCGGGTAGCTCGGCAGTAGAGGATCTGGATCCGTTTCTAACCCGGCCATAGTCTCGAATAAAAAAGAAGTGGTGGGGAACATATGCGGTGGCATATACAAATTGGTACACAACTATACTCACTTATGCCACATGATAACTTATATAAAATATCATCTACATATATTCTAGGGGCTGTATAGCAAAATTTCTATTCTAAATTAATATTTTTGAGTTAAAAGTAATTTTTAAGTTTCTGTTTATTTGAAATACTTATGTATAAAAAAAAGTATTTCTATCACTAAAAAAAGAATAGGAACACATATGAATGTATATTAACAAAAGTATTTCTTATCCTACAAAAAAAAAAACAAAAAACAAAAGTATTTCTTATGTTATACCAAATTATATAAAATGCCATCCTACATATATTTGAGAACATTATTTTAACCACGTGAGCAAAATCATCGAATGTATCAATCAAACACGTATGATGTTGGAAATAAATAATTATCCAAACCATACATGATATCACATGTAAATAAAAGGGATTGAGTATTTATCTGAACTGCAGACAAACCAATGTTGATGTAAACAAATTCAAACATCAAATATAGCGTCACGAACCTGAAATTCATGGAGGAACTTAAGAAATCGTGGTGCTAAGTCGTGCCAACAAACATTTTCCTTAAGATTGTAGACTCTCCCCGCCCCCTATGGTGCAAGCCGGGTTCTTACGAATTAATTTTCAATATAAAACAGTCATGTAGGCCCCTCCAATAATTGTTGCACTCGTTTACTGGGCTACATTGGAATACTTCAGAGTTGCGCTTAATTGAACAAAAACAAAAAGATAATAAAAAAAATCAAAACAAAGAAAAAAGTTAGGATTGCCTCCAAATTGTTAAAGAACTCGACAAAAACCCCTCTTTTAATATAAGAGATGAAGAGTCACCACCAAGAGATGTATCCAAAAGACAAAATATAAAAATCATATTTTTTTCCAACAGACTTGTTTGATGACCATTCAAAGAAGTCTTCCAATATTCACACATATGGGTATCAGGAAACAACAAAACCCTCTAATAGGCTTTTTATAAAATAAAATCATATTTTGAATCTTTAATTGTAAAACACAAAAGTTCTAACATGTGGTGGCGATGGATGTGGAGGTGGTGGTGGTAGTAGTGGCAGCAATAGCAATGGTAGTGGTGGCGGCGGTGATGACAGTGGAGATGATGGTCGAAGTAGAAATGATAATGCGGTGGGGGGTGGCGGTTATAGAAGTGGTGGTGGTGGTGGAGATGGTGGATGAGGTGGCAGTGGTGGTGGTGGCAGTGGAGATGGTGGTGGCAGTGGTGGTGATGGTAATGGAGGTGGATGGTCGAGAATCCATAATATTGAGCCTTTTTGGTTTTTTTTTTTTTTTTTTTTTTTTTGGGTCTATTTTTTTTAAGCTTCTTCGTTGTTTCTTAATGGCCATAAGCAATGTTTTTTTTCTCACCCAGTTCATTAAAAAATAAATAAATAAAATTGGACCGAACAACACATATAAGTTTTATTCAAAATACAAAAAAAAAAATGTATACAAGTTTTGTTACAAAAAAAAAATGTCTTTTTTAAGTGTTACCATACAATCCCCCCCCCCTCCATCTATCATTGAAGAATAATCCGAGTTTACCAAATGGATTTTACAAAAAAAAAAAATTACCAAATGAAAAATCAAAAAGTTGAAAATTTTTAGTACTACCAAGAGGGTGCACAATATACATAGGAGGATATGTCAAATTGGAGGGTAGATGACTTAATTTGAAGCTGAAATTAGAATAGTTAAGTTTCCATGTGTTTAGCATTGGGATTGAGTTCCTTGTCAGGCTTCATAGCATACGCTAGTGCCTCTCTGCGTCTCTATCCCTTAGCATTTTCATCATGTTTTATATATTTTTATATATTAGTAAACTTTCACGTGCAGATGCACGTGGGTTTTTGTTTCTCATTGGAGAGAGACAAAATGATACTTAGTCCAGAAACCTAGTACATTATAAGCACATATATAAATTGAAATAATAACAATGCTTATACAGTTAGAAATTGAAATAATAACAATGGTTAAACAGTTAGAAAAATTTAATGATTGTAACTTGTTACAACTATTGAATAAAATCTAAAAAATTTAAATAGAAATACATTGTTCAGATGCTTGCATTTTTATAAAGAACAGAAATATGATATCCTACTTTTCAGTCTTTTATTTGATTCAAATGCTTCCAATCATACAAAAAAAATTTCTCCTTTTTGCTCTTTGATTTGATTTAGACGCTTCTAAGTTTATATCATGCTCAACTTTTTTGATACTCTTAGCAACAATTTTTTTCACTGTTCGACTTTCTGCATTGCTTTTATTCATCTTGAAGAAGAACCAATACTTTCTTGATATACAAGAATATAGATTTTCTTGATGCTAAATAGTTGTAATGAAAAACATTAAATTTTTTTGTTAGCATAGTTTCTGTAAATTTGAATGAAAAATCAAATCAAATCAAAATTAATAAAAAATAAAATTACACCTCTTCATTTGATTTCTTATATTTTGTTGTCGAACATCCTGTCATGTCTCTGCATCCTCAAATAATGTTACTGCTATTGTTTCAGTATCATCTGATATTTTAATTCTGACCATGTACCTATCATGTTGAATTTCATATGTATTTATTTTAATGTATTAGATATTGTTATGTTAATTTAATTTGTTTAATAAAAGTAAACTTACTTTTGTGTGAATTCTGCATTATTTTTTTTTCACATTTTTCGCATATTGCATTCTTTGACGCTATTTGTACTTTTTTGTTGTAAACTTTACATGCATTATAACATGGGTCTTCAGTCTTCAATTTATCGATAATGCTTTCCACATAGTAATATTGTTTCTGTACAAAAAAAATAACTTAGTTCAATTAATATTATATTAATAGCTGAAATATTTTAAAACAAAAAATGAAATATGTTACAATTAATTTTAATGTTTACCTAAAATGATACATTATATTTTTCAATAAGATCTTTAATAGTGATTTATTCAGCATCTTTGTACTTTAGATACTTAGATGCAGTTGGAATTGTTGTCTTCAATCCTGTTGTTGATTTAGACCTGCAAAACATTGATAAATTATGTTTAAAATTAAAATTATTATATATTAATAAATTAATACTTCTTAATTTATAATTATTTACTATTTCTTTAAATCATCTGCTTCTTGAATTGCTAGGTCTATCTGGTCTGGATTGTTGTTGTTCCAATTGTCGATAGTGATAGACCTAATATATAGTAGTATAATAGTAAATTTATATTAAGATTTCTATTTTTTTATTGTAATATTTAAAATGATATTTTTTATATTTAATTTACCTTGAAATGTTGATATGGTAACTGATGTAATTGCAACCACTGGGTTGTCTGACACCATATCCATTAATTTTTTACCCTCGTTCTTTACACAGTCGCCCCATAGAATTAACATTATAGCATCTGAACTATTAGTTAGAAAATTTTAATTATTATAATTAATAATTAATTAGTAAAAATCTAATAAAAAAATAACAATTTGACATGTATATAATAAAATTTGTTTACTGTTGGACTTTTTTCAAATAATTGTGTGGACGATTTTGAGTCATTTTGGTTTAATGTTGGTCTGATTTTTTGACAGTTTTTGGTCATTTTTTTGTTTAATGTTAGTCTGATTTTTTGGCTAAGGGACATGTATCTTCAAAGAGATATATCCATTTGTATAGGTGCATTCATAGCTCTTAGATTGGAATCTTTTAATCTAATCCATTGAACCAAAAGACACCTACACCATGGGGTATCTTCAAGAGACACTTACATATAAGTGCTTGGATTATAATTTGTTAATCTTATCCACTCATGTCAATGGACACATCCATTCCATGAGGTGTCTTAAAGGGATATATCCACCACTCTAAATAGAGGTGAAATGGACAACCCAAATCATTCAATTTTTATCATATGATTTCAGTCAGTTAGGCATTAACAAATTTTCAATTCTCTAATAGTTTCAAGTGATTACTGTCTCTGCAAATCAGTAATCAGCCCAGCCTGTTTTATCTTGAGAGACAGATTTGTTGCAACCCAGTCCAGTAATAGGATGCAAATACTGTCTTAAGGACAGAACGTTCTCGTTCGACTCAGATTATCTCTTTGTCCTCTTCTTTTGATATCAATGTTTTTTCTAACATTTACTCTTACTTAATGCTTATAAGTTGAATTTCTCTTTTGTACTTTATTTTTGTGCTTTTACCTGTTTTTATTGGGACTAATTTCTGAACCCCTATAAGTAATCTAATAACATCTGCAAAATATAATATTTATTTAAATTAATATTTAAAAGAAATTATTAACAAGTAAAAAAAAAATTCTTACCGAATACTTTTTCCTGCTTATTGTAATTATAATATCCCTTAGCTCCATGAATTTATATTTGACGTTATCTACCAGATTTTCTTCTTTGTCATCGTCAATTTTTTATATGTTGTTTAGAGTTAACTCATATTTCTCATGAACATTTCTGTAGTTTTTGTTCATATATTTTACCATTCCATTTGATATTGCATAAGTCTTCATTTCTTCCATGGTGTTTGTAAACTTGTTAACAATCTCAATGAATAAAACTGTTTGAATTTTTATCCCTGCAAAATATAATATTCAGATTTGTTAGATAGTTTTATATATTTTATATATTGATTACTTTTTTTATAAAATATTTTTATAACATATCTCATCATCCATTAGTATAAATTTTTGTAATTTTTCTGTTCCTTTTGCAGTATTATAATTTGTAATGCTACCTTTTTGTAGCATTACAATCTTTATTTTTCAATTGCTTTGGTAGGCGTTCAAATTTTTTATCTTGACAAAAGCAGACATATGTCTTGTAACATGACATTTTAATTTAGTTAAGTGTACAGTACATTAATATAGTTAGTAAGATTAAACAAAAAAAAGATAAAGAGTTTATTATATTGTAAAAATACATTCTGAAAAGCTAGATCCAAATATTTATTTGGAAATTTCTGAATCTTTCCAAATTTCTTCTATTTGTTCTAATTCAATACAAAGATATTAAAAATAACAAAAAAAAAATTTCAAGTGTTAAAACTGATTAATGAAATAATTTAAAAAAATAGAGTAAGAAATTAAAAAATGTTAATGTAAGAGGTACTCATCAGAAATCTTATTAGAAGATGTAGTTGAATGATTGATGTCAGTTGTTTGAAACAGTTGAATTTTCAATATTGTTGAGAGAGAGAGAGAGAGAGATAGAAAGAGTAGTCATGTTACGTTTGTAGGTTGTTTGTTATTTATATATTGTTTGTCTTACACAGTTTGATTAGAAAGAGAGATAGAGAGTGAGAAATAGAGTATGATGTTTTAGAAGATAGGGATGTGTCTGTTAATTATTTACTGTTGAGAGATAATAGGTTGTAGAGTAAGAAATTAAAACATGTTAACGTAAGAAGTACTCACCATAAATCTTATTAGAAGATAGTTGAAATACTATATACTGATAGTTCAAATAAATTAATATTAAATCTAATATCTATTCGAATTACAACATTGTTTTAAAATTTTTTGTATATTTTAATTTTATTTTTTTTTTTTAGTTATACTATGAACTCTTATTTGTGACTAAAAAACTTTGATTGATGAAAAATAAAACGTAATATTATTGTATTAAATTTTGTTGTATATTTTATTTTATTTTTAGTTATATTATGAAATTTTAGTTGTGGCTTAAAAAATCAGATTGATGAAAAATAAAACGTAATTTTTTTCTTCAAATAAGTTAAAAATAAATAACAGACTGGATTCATAAAGATAGAGAGCTAGTGAGAGAGAGGGCAACTCACAAATCTATTTTTTTGCAATCGAACTGAGAGCTTTCTATGAAGAAAATATCCAAATTGATGCTGGTAATAATTTATGAACTATTACCAAACAAACTATCTGTTGGAAAAAAATGAGTAACCAAAATAAGTATAATAGAAGGATTTATGCCTTATTATTAAAACATCTGTAGGGGGGAAATGAGCAACAAAAATAAGTATAATTAAAATTGCACAATTTACTGAGAATATTGAAGATTGTTATCGTTGGAGTGCGAGAGAGACTTGAGAAGAAATGTTGTTATTGGAGAGAGGGAGAGGTTTAACAGGATAAATAGGAGAGGAAATAGGAAGAAAAGATGTGACTGTTTCAAGAGGAGGCGTGAGTTTTTTTGGTTGCTAATTATTCGTTGGAGAGAGAGAGAGAGAGAGAGAGAGTTGTTCGTTGGAGAGGGACTGGTCGGTAATTATTTTGGAGAGAGAGAATTAGTCGCTTGAGAGAGGGAGACTTTATAGAAAATAGGACAATTGATTGTTGGAGAGGAATTGCTTGGTAATTAATTTGGAGAGGGAGAATTGTTCGTTGAAGAGAGAGAGAGAGAGTTAAGAGAATATAGGAGATGTTATAGGAAGAAGAGGGGGTGCTACTTGAGAAAAAGTTTAGATGGTAGTTACGTGAGGAAAATAGGAAAGAGAGACTTATCGTTTGAGAGTGAGAGTCGGAAAAAAATAGGTGAGGATTCCAAAAAATGATAATTAATTTTATTTCATACAATCCAAAAAATGTTGTAGACATACTACTTGATTTTGTTTACCAAAAAAAAATAGTACTTGCTTTCATTATTAAACTATATATTTTATTTCATAGCCTAAACAACATTTAAAAATTAATTTAGTTTTATTATCACATATCTTGATTTCGTTTTCCAAAAAAAAAATAGTACTTGATTTCATTATTAAACTATATATTTTATTTCATAGTCTAAAAAATATTTAAAAACTAATTTAGTTTTATTGTCATATATCTTGATTTCGTTTACCCAAAAAAAAAGAGTACTTGATTTCATTATTAGACTATATATTTTATTTCATAGCCTAAAAAACATTAAAAAATTAATTTGGTTTTATTGTCATATATCTACTGTAAGAGTCATTTTAATTTATTTAATTTTCAGTTTGTTATGTCTAACAAATATAAATTACTATAAAAAAAATTAAGGAGAGAGGGAGAGAGAGACGGTGAAGAATGGTAATTATTTTGGAGAGAGAGTATTGGTAGTTGGAGAGAGTGACTTGAGAAAAAATAGGAGAGAGACTTGAGAGAAAACAGGAGAGGATCTAGGAAGAAGGAGTGTCTATTTGAAGAGGGTATTTTTGTCATCAGAAAAAGTATACGAAAAAAAATTGTGTTTGGACTTTTAAAAGTAGTAATGATTTTATTTTATATTATTTACACTGTTCCATGCATATTTACATTCCAGAAAATAAGATTTTTTTTAATGCATTAATTTTTAAATATTTATTACTTTATTCAGAAAATTGTTTTATATATTAATCATGATAGAATTTTCTACTTTACAAATTTTTTTTTACATATTAGGCTAGATATTGCATATAAGGCAATTTTCGTCATTTAGGCTTTGCAATATTGGACATTTTAGATATTGCATATAAGGCTAGATGAACTCATTGTGGTAGCACTGAAACAATCTCACATAGTCTCTTAGGTTATTCTTTTGCTCAGGCGGCATAGTTTGGGAGCGCTTTGGGTCATATTATATCACCAGGGGATGATCCATTTCTATATTAGTGGATCAAGGGATGGGACTCCATTGTATCACAAGACAAGGCTTATCGTCGGGCAGTTGTTTCTCACTGCTCCTTCATCTGTTGGATGTTATGGAAAGCTCAAACTGATATTGTATTTGTGCGTCGAGACTGGACATTAAAGGAGGTAATACAAGCTTCTCTTTCAACTTTCCAAAAATTTCAAAGTACCCAATCTGTTCCTGGTCCACATCCGCCTTATGAATCCATTTAATCACCAATTACTTCGTGTTGGATTGCCCTAACTCCACAAATGATAAAAATCAATGTGATACAAGTTTGCCTTCCAACTCTTCTAATGGTGGACTTGAAATAATCTATCGAGATTATCATGGCCAACCTCATCATACTGGGTCGATCCCTACATTCAACTGGTGAAGCCTTAGCTATTCGTTCATCAATGTTGGAAAAAATCTCAGAGGGATTTGAGAGGGTGGTTCTTGAATCGGACAATAAGGATGTCATCTCGTACTTGCAGAAGGGAATCACTTCTTCTCCACTTAAGTTGAGAGCCATTCTAGAGGATATTGTTCACCTTTCATCCTATTTTGAAACATATATTGTCAGTTTTATTCCAAGGGAGGATAACAACTTGGTTGATTCCCTAGAAAGGAGGGCCCTAATCTCCATCCATGAGCTTTCACATTATCTTTGGGCGGGTCATGAATCTGGTCCATAGTCGAAGGATTAGATTTGCAACTTGCAACATTGGATCTTTAACATGTAGGAGTATGGAGTTGATTGACGTTATGGGGAGAAGAAGGGTAAAAATTGCCTGTATTCAAGAAACAAGATGGAAGGGTAAAAAGGGTGTTGGATGACTTTAAGCCATGGTATTCAATATACCAAAGTAATAGAGGTGGAGTGGGTATAGTGGTAGACAAAAAGATAAAGGGTGAAGTAGTAGATGTTAAAAGAGTTGGAGATAGAATTATAGCCATCAAACTTGTGTTGGAGATAGAGGTTGTCAATTCTGGGAACATATGGATGAGATACTGCAAGGCTTTAGGCAAGGATACAAGATTATTATAGGGGTGATCTGAATGGTCATGTTGGGAAAAATCGTAGAGGAAATGAAGGTGTTCATGAAAGCTATGGGTTTGGAGAAAGGAATGAAGAGGCAATATAAGTTTTAGACTTTGTAGTAGCTTATGATATTTCCATTATGAACACTTTTTTCAAAAAGAGAGGCAAACACCTAGTTACCTACAAAAGCGGGCATCATACTAGCCAAATAGATTTCTTCCCATCAAGAAGGACCGATAGACTGCTCTGTAAAGACTGTAAGGTTATCCCTGGGGAGAGCCTAATCTCTCAACACATAATGGTGGTCCTGGACATGTGCCACACTTCACATAAGTGTAGGATAGGTGAGACTATTTACCCTAAGATAAAGTGGTGGAAATTAAAAGGAAAGTCATTGATTTCATTTACGGATAGAGTGGTTAAACAAGGAAGCGGGACCTCAAGGGAGACCCCAATGCGATGTGGGACGAGATGACAACCTGTATAAAGAAGGTTGCTAAAGAGGTTCTGGGGGAAATGAAAGGTATTCAACGTGCTCCTAAAGAGACCTGGTGGTGGGATGTTGAAGTCCAAGCTGCCATTAAGACCAAGAAAGATTGCTTTAAAACATGACAAAGGTCTAAGGAGGTAGAGGATCTAACAAGATACAAGCTTGCCAGAAATGAAGCTAAAAGGATCGTGGGGAAAGCAAGGGTAAAGAAATACAATAGTCACTAAAATAACCTAAGTTCGAAGGATGGGGAGAAACTTTTTTTTTAAAATAGCTAAAGCGAGAGAAAGGATGACCAGAGATTTGGACCATGTTCGACGTATTAAAAGTGAGGATGGTAGAGTACTTATAAAGGATGAGGACATCAAAGAGAGATGGAAAGAGTACTTATACGGGCTCCTTAACGAAGACACCTCGAGTGACAAGGTTACAGAAAGCATTATTCATAGGGACACCTCTTCATGTAGATGTGTATACAAAATTAGGATGCTGGAGGTAAAAGAAGTGATATGAAAGATGAAAGTAGGCAAGCTCCAAGCCCATACGAGATCCTAATTGAAGTGTGGAAGAACGTAGGACCTTGTGGTCTATCGTGGCTAACCAAGTTGTTTAACAAGATTATGAATACTAGGAAAATGCTAGATGATTGGAGGAGAAGCTTTGTGGTCCCAATTTATAACCTAAGAAAGGAGACTAATATTTCGGAAAACCAATTCGGATTTATGCCAAGAAGATCATCAATGGAGGCAATTCACTTATTGAGGAGACTCGCGGAAAGATATAGAGAGGGCAAGAAAGATCTTCATATGGTGTTTCTAGATCTGAAAAAAGCCTACGACAGAGTCTCCAGAGAGCTAATCTGGAATATTTTAGAGAAGAGAAGGGTGTCTTGTAAGTACGTAGACATAATTAAAGATATGTATATTGATGCGGTGACTAGCGCTAGAACGATGGGGGGCCAAAGTAGTGAATTATTAATCTCAATTGGGTTACACCAAGGATCCGCCTTACACCCTTATTTTTAGCACTTTTCATGGACGACTTAACCAGAGGCATACAAGATGAGGGAGGTATCATGGAGTATGATCATTGTAGATGATATTGTTTTGATAGATGAGGTAAACGTTGGGATTAACGCCAAAGTGGAACTATGGAGAGCAGCCTCGGAACCAAAAGGTCTGAAGATAAGTAGAACTAAGACTGAATATATGGTGTGTAACTTTAACAACTCTGGGACGGATAATGAGGTGGTAAATATTGATGGGAGGTAGATCCCACAAAGTGATCACTCCAATTCATGATAAACTCAGAGAGAGTCGTTTGAGGTGGTATGGTCATGGTCAATGGAGGCTTCCAAATGCCCCAGTTTGAAGGAGTGACCTGATCCTAATTGAGGGAACCAAAAGAACTAGGGGTAGACATAAGATAACCATATGAGAAATGGTGAAGAAAGACATGCTTAGTTTAGGCCTATTTCCTAGTATGACCACAAATAGAGCTGATTGGAGATCAAAGATCTAGGAGGTCGATCCATTTAGTTGGACTATGATGATGTGATGTTGTTTTCTAATTGGCACACCTTTTCGAAACCTAGAGCAAAATGTTGGGTTGTTATGAAGCGGTACATAGCTATGATCGATGCCCTTGAGTTTGTGTTGTTGTTTTTGTCGATGTTGTATACCACAACCCCTTAACTTCTTTATTAGTACTCTATTATCCCTTCCAGGATCCATGTAGCCAATCCTATTAAATTAGGATAAGGCTATGATGATGTTGTTGGTGATTTGATAAAAAGTGAGCAGTATTGTAATTTTGCTTTTTCTTTTTTTTATTTATTTATCGTTGGCGGGCAGCTGTGCGGCCTCACATAGGCAGGGGCAAAACGACCGCCCCACCCACTGCCCGAGCACCCTACCTGGGTGGGGTCCACGCCCTGCCTGTGTGAGGCCGCACGGCTGCCCCGCAGCAGAAGGTCCAAATTGCATTTATCATGAGCACTAATGTAATTTTCCCATTCCCCCCCCCCCCCCCCCCCCCCTCATTCATAAATGAGGGAAAGTTAAATGAGGAGAAGTTCAAAAGGGCGCGAATGGTAGACGAAAAGAGCATCAAAGGGGAGCGCTAGGGAGTAGGAGAGACTGGAATCCGCGAGATGAAGTTCAAAGCATTCCTTACAGACAACGGAGTTGCTCTTCTAGAGAAGAGTGAGTTCGTAAAGAATAACCCAATACGATTGCCCTCTGTAGACTTTAGTGGTTTTGAAATTTGAATGGTTCGATTAATAATTCGCTTTTATCGTGTGGGAAATGGACCAATGGAATGACAGGATTCATTCCGGCGCTGGACAAGATGGGAAGGGTTTGCCACCTTTACCTCACCAGAGACCACGCGATGTTCCTCCACAACCTCCTCAACGGCGACGGCGTGCAGTCCATCGCTCAGTTCCGCAAAGAATCCCTCTTCGACGACTACCGCATTTCCAGCCAGAACGACGACCGCATTGCCTTCCTTGTGGATCTCGGCCTCCTCCATCGTGCCCTCCGCAGTAGCGTCAACATCAGTATAGAAGGTGCCGCCGGTGCTGCTGCCACTTCCAATCGCCTCCAGATCAGGCTTGTCAAGAAGCAAGCCCCAAATTCTCGCCAGCCCATGCCTTTCCTCACCTTCGAGACCAAGGTCATATCCTCCTTTCTTCTTCTATGTTGTTTTTTTGATAGGTAACAAAAATCTATTGAAAAAAAAGGAGAAATTATAATTTGTAGAAAATACACTGATCAGCATCTTTTTTTTTTTACAATAGTACACAGTTCCTTAGGGAACTCTGAAGAATAAAAAACAGTTTCATCCATTTCCAAATCCATAGAAGCTATGAAGTCAGCCAGTTGATTCGTCTCTGGCCAAACATGCTGAAAAAGACTCTTCCACCAAATGTAAAACGTCACTTCTCAGATGCTGCACTGCCCGAGGACCTTGCACTCTTCTCCTTAAAATGTGAATGGCTAATTTGGAATCTGATATGATAGCAATCCTCCATCTATTCTTCCCCATACACAAGATCAGCCCTCTATAAATAGCCATCTTCTCCACATAAAGCACAGAAAACTCGGTCCCAACCCCAACATAAGCAAAGACTGGAGTATCGATCTCATCACTGGCGAACCCCCCATAAAAGCTCTATCATGGACAAGAGAACCATCACAGTGAAGAGCAACGGTTCCCTCCAGAGGAAAAGTCCAAAAATAAGCTTTTGGGACTTGAGTAACCCATGTGACTTGGAGAGTCCACTGGAAAGCAAAGAAATTATTTCTTGGATCCTGAACACTCGAGAAGATGAGAGAAGTACTCCTTAGCTTAATATCCTCTTGAATAGCGGCAAAATTTTGGGGCCTTGTTCTTGTCTTATTTCAAAATAGTCTGAAATTCCTCTCTTGCCAAAGTTTGTGAATTCTAGAACGAAATGATAGCTGACCAATTCTTCCAAATGAATCATCTCCACTAAACTTATATCGTATACATGTTGCCTCCTCTATGATGTTCCGAATCTGTCTCCTAGGCTGGTAAAATAGTTTTAACTCTTAACACATTCCCTCCACACTCTTGAAGTGAAATGGAAATCAAAGAAAAGATGGTCATGACTCTCAATTCCAGCTCAACAAAAGGAACAAATAGCATCAGCCAAGTCTACTCGAGCAATCATATGACGAACAACACCCATCTTTCTTTGGATCAGATGGTCCTTTGTTGGCAAAGCATCCATAATCGTCCAACTAGTGACTGATTGTCTAGGAATATTCTCATAAAACCAAATAGCATCAGCCAAGTCTACTCGAGCAATCATATGATGAACTATCTCCCATGCCGACTTAGTAGTAAAGAGTCCAGAAGCATACCTCCAAATCACCATATCGAGTTCCAAGGGATGAAGCTTTTGGGTATTAGGGAGCTGCTGCCATGATTGCATTAATTCCATATAGATACAGTAGGGCCAGGTCTACAATCACCATCCTGAAGATTATCCTACTCTTTGCTATCTTGTTGGAACTAGCATCAATACCGGATACAATCTCCAAATCTGCAAATCAGCACACATGAGGGATGCCACTTATCTAGCCATAGCCTTGTTGACATTCCATTTCCAATAAGGTGTTGTATCAAAGGTTCAACCTGATATCTATATTTCAGAAGCTTCAACCCCACTCACAAGCTTCACCTCAACACCTTTGGAGTTTCAAATCAAGCCTCTTGAACAAGTCAACTTGAAACCTCCTTTTGTTCTTCCTCACAAATTCTAGGTTTGTTGGGTAGCTTCTTCTTTCTCCTTTCTTCACAAGTCCTGATGATGTCTTGCAATGCACACAATCAATGAATGGTGTAAGGGCAATCCTCTAGGGCTTTTCTCCTCTTTTCTTCTCTCTTGAGTGGGGTGTTTCTCTAACTTTTCGTATGGTCCAAGAGCCACTTAAATAGCCAAGGATGACTTAACTAAGTTAGTCTACATGTTGTCTCATTCGACACTCGATGCGTCTTGCTTGGCTTCAAGAGTATTTCGGACAGACATGGCCTCTCCATCAACATAACTCTTTTAAGTGTCGAACAAAATGTTATGAGTGTCGAGTTGATTAGACATGTACTTCGACACTCAACATGCTCCACTCGACATCGAGAGTGCGTCAACCGACATGTGTTCTCCGTCGAGTACCCTTCATTCAACGTCTAATAAGGCTCATTAGACATCGAATCTGGGTAGTTGCTGCACTTCTTCATTTTGTTGAAACTTGGCCTCTTCACAACAAGCCATGCTTCAACCTCAACAATCCACCCATCACCTTTGGAGTGTGTTGACTACAATATAGCACCCATGGCCTCTTCACCCAACAATGTCGAAACTGCATTTTTTAAACCCATATGAAAATTGGAGATTCTCCGATTCGGGTAATTGTTGATAGTGGTAGTTGGGAAATGTGGTTTCAAAAGCCTTTATCGATAAGGTCAAGTGACGTTCAGAGAATCATTCCCACTTGACAATGTCCTCTGCCTGGATCGGCCCACCGAGGCAGGCCTTGGGTCCAAAAGGAGGGGCAGAGCCCCGTCTCTGACTCACAAAGTAAGTAAAATAATGTTAAAAGTAGTGGTATTTCACTTGCGCTGTTTCTGGCTCCCACTTATTCTACACTTCTCAAGTAATAACCAAGGATGACTTAATCAAGTTAGGCATGTGTTCCGCATTCGACGCTCGATGCTACTGGCTCGACGTCGAGAGTGCGTCGACCAACATGACCTCTTCGTCGACATAACTCTTTAAGTGTCAAACAAAATGTAATGAGTGTCGAGTATATCAGATATGTACTTTGACACTCAACATGCTCCACTTGACATCGAGAGTGTGTCAATAGACATGCGTTCTCCGTTGAGTACCCTTCATTCAATGTCCAACAAGTCTCATTAGATGTCGAATTTGGGCAGTTGCCGCACTTCTTCATTTTGCTGAAACTTAGCCTCTTCACAATTGGCCATGCTTCGACCTGGGCAAATTACCCATTACCTTTGGCGTGTGTTGACTACAATGACAATACTCATGACCTCTTCACTCAACAACGTTGACACTGCATTTTCTATTCCTGTATACAAACTGGAGATTCTCCGATTCGGGTAATTGTTGATGGTGGCAGTTACGTAAATGTGGTTTCAAAAACCTTTACTGATAAGGCCAAGCGATGTTCAAAGAAGCACCCCCATTTGACAATGTCTTCCACCTGGATCGGCCTGCCAAGGCAGGCTTGGGTCCAAAAGGAGGGGGCAGACCTCGCCTCTGACTCACGAAGTATCTACACCTCTCTAGTAATAACCAAGGATGATTAACCACGTTAGGTCATGTGTTGCCGCATTCGACACTCAATGCTACTGGCTCGACGCCGATAGTGTGTCGACTGACACCGCCTCTTCGTCGATATATTATTCTTTAAGTGTTGAACAGAATGTTATGAGAGTTGAGTTTATTAGAGACACTTCGACACTCAACATGCTCCACTCGACGTCGAGAGTGCATCGACCGACTTGTGTTCTCCATCAAGTACCCTTCATTCAATGTCCAACAAGGCTCATAGACGTCAAATCTTAGGGAGTTGCCACACTTCTTCATTTTACTGAAACTTGGTCTCTTCACAATTGACTGTGCTTCGACCTCGACAGTCCACGTATCACCTTTGAAGTGTGTTGACTATAATGGCAACACCCATGACCTCGTCCTTCAACAGCATTGACACTGCATTTCTATACCCATATGTGAACCAATGATTCGTTGATTCGGGTAATCGTTGATAGTGGTAGTTGCGTAAATGTGGTTTCAAAATCCTTTACCGACAAGGCCAAGCTACGTTCAGAGAAGCACCCCCAGCCGTATCGAGTCTCTTTGTTGAAGGGTAATACTACAGAGGCAAATCAATAGTGTTAAGTAACCTTGGAGATTGGCTGTTATGATGAATCAATATGGTGCAATGATATTCCAATGAAGCTAACTAATGTACTTTGGGACGACCCTAGATGTATGACAATGATGTGTTGGTAGGTGGTAAGAAGAACCAATGCGTTTTCGAATGCATTGACAAGCTTATCATTTTAGAACCTTTGAATAATCCAGCTGAGCAAGCTAAGCGGCGAGCACTCGGGACCAACCAGAAGGAGACCACTTCAGCGGCAAAGGTATTGGTACTCCCCCATAAGGAGTTTGGGAGGACCAGGCATAATACAAGATTGGTTTTGGCACTCATCGCTAGAGAAGTGGATGACTTATTGAAGAAAACGTTGAATTTCCCAAGCCGATTCAGGACTTGATATCAGATTTCTCTGACCTAGTACCCGAGGAACTACCTAATGAACTACCACCGGTGCGTGACATCCAGAACACCATCGATTTGGTGTTCGGATCTGTACTCTCAAATTTACCAGCTTATCGGAAGAGCCCTACAAAGCATACGGAGTTAAAAGTGGATCACTTATTGAAGAAAGGGCTTATACAGAAGAGTATGAGTCCATTTGCAGTACCAATCCTCCTCACATCAAAGAAGGATGAAACGTGGCGTATGTGTATGGACAGCAGAGCCATAAATAAGATAACCATCAGGTACAGTTTCAAAATTTTCTCTAAAATAGATCTTAAGAGCAGGCTTCATCAGATATGTATCCGTCTGGGCGACAAGTGGAAGACTGCTTTCAAAACCAAAGATGGTCTGTATGGATGAAAAGTTATGCCTTTTGGTCTCACAATGCTCCCAATAAATTTATGCGTGTGATGACACAGGTATTATGCCCCTTCATTGGTAAATTTCTAGTTGCTTACTTTGCTGACATTTTAATATACAACCAAAGGAGGACCATTTAGACCATTTGAGGCACGTGATGTGCACACTTCAAGCAACAAAGCTTTATATCAACTTGAAGAAGTGCTCTTTTATGCTGCCCAAGGTTGTATTCCTTGGATTTATTATATCATTCAGTGGCATCGAGGCAGATCTATAGAAGATCAAAACCATCACAGAGTGGCCAGCACCTAAAACTCTTACTGAAGCCAGAAGTTTCCATGGTTTGGCATCATTCTACCTGCAGGTTCATACAGATTTCAGGCTTGTAGCGATGGCTCCTATTATGGATGAAGACCAACAAGGGTAAATTTGAGTGGACAATTGCAACCACTAAGGCCTTTGAGCGTATCGAGAAGATGATGACGGAGGCCCCTATTCTACAGCTGCCCAACTTTGACAAGATGTTTGAGGTGGCTACTGATGCATCCCATGTTGGCATAGGCAGCATCATTATGCAAGGAGGACATCCTATCGCCTCTTACAGTGAGTTGAATGACGCCAAGACAAGGTACTCTATATATGATATTCAATTATATGCTGTTGTGCAAGTACTCAAGCATTGGTGCTATTATTAAGTTTGCAAAGAGTTTGTCCTATGCACTGACCACGATGCCTTGAAGCATCTTCATTCATAGAAGACGGTCAACACTTGGCACACCAAGTGGATACCCAATCTTCAGGAATTTACTTTCACATTGAGGTACAAGGCGGGTAAGGACAACACAATGGCAGATGCTGTTGACCTCACTTTATCGTCACTTGCTATGGATATTGATCACATCAAGGGTGAGTACAGTAGTACACGACAAACAACGACTTCTGTTCCACATGGGGGGGGGGGGGAGGGATATTCTAAGTACTCTATTCATGATGGGTTTCTATTATATTGCACTCATCTCTGTATTCCAGATAAATCTCTCCGACATCATATTATACGGTAGCTACATGGTGGTGGACTCGAAGGACATTTTAGGAATGATAAGACCCTTCTGTAGGTGGTTGTTGATAGATATTATTGGCCTTGTATACAGAAGGACGCGGAGCATGCGGTTTAGAGATGCCGAGTGTGTCAATTGGCGAAAGAGACTAAACAAAATGCGGGTCTATTCTCCATTACCCAGTCCCCATGCACCTTGGCAGGATATATTAGTACGGACTTTGTACTCAGGTTGCCAACTACTTGAGAGCGTCATGTCTCTATCCTAGTGGTGGTGGATCATTTCTCAAAGATGACACACTTTATCACATGCCGTAAGACCTTGATGCAAGTCACATAGCCTCTATCTTCTTTAAAGAGGTTGTGCACTTACGTGGACAACTCAACTCTATTGTCCAGAAGGGACGTCCAATTCATGAGCTATTTTTGGTAGACGTTGTGGATGAAAACCAAGACTAAGTTGCTGTTTCTACAGCTCATCAATCACAGACTGACGGATAGACAAAGGTAGTTAATCAGAGTTTGGGTAATTTGCTTCGGTGCCATTTTCAGGATTATGTGAAGAGTTGGCATTTTTTCTTAGACATTCCAGAATTTGTATACAATAGTCTTCTGTGAACCGGCTAACTGGTTGCACACTGTTCGAGATTGTTCTTGCACTCCAACCCAAACGGCTTATTGACCTAGTGCCACTTCTATCACATGCATGCATTAGTGTTGAGGTAGATGAGTTCCTACGACACTTTACAGAGATACATGCATATGTTTGTAGATGATAGCCCTTAGCAATGATGCTTATAAAGTGACAGACGACTGTTATTGACTGTATGTTGAGTTTAAGCTAGGTGATATGGTAATGATTCACATTACTCCAGAGAGGTTTTTTTCAGGCGTAAATACGAAAGTTCACCCGTGGTGTATGGGTCCTTACAAAATTCTCCAGTGAATTGTACCTAATGCGTATGTGCTTGAGTTACCAGAAGACATGGCCATAAGTAATGTATTCAATGTAGCCAACCTGTCTATTTATTTGGGACACCATTCAGATGAGGGAGATTCTGAACATATGTTAAGGCTGCCCCAGAGTACTCAATCAGTTGAGCATGAGATCGCCGAGGTGTTGGACCATCGATACACTATGACACAGAGTGATGGTGGTTATTATTCATTCTTAGTCTTGTGGAAAGGCCGTTCGGTGATTGATGCTACTTGGATATATGCTGATGACTTCAATAGTCTCGATCCTAACTTGTACGAACAATTCATGGACTTCATCCATTCGTCGGAGACGAATGTTGTCAAGCCGGGGAGCTGATGGAGTTGAAGATCTACTCAAGGAAAAATAGAGGCCATCAAGCAACCCACGATTAGTTGTCTTATGTTCCCCACGATGGGCCCTCTTAAGTTCTTTAAGTCAGCCTGGTTAGGCCCATATTTGCTACATCACTTACGCCCATATGTGCGTCATCACTTAAGCTTATATGTGCTACAATCAGACCCATCTATTGAGTCACAACTTAAGCCTATTAAGAAGCCAGAGCCGGCCTTGTGTTGTATATTTTTTTGAAGATTTTTTGGGTCCAAGTTGTGTGGGTACTTAGTTGCTTGAAGGACAAGTAGTTAGTCTTTAATATTGTAATAAAACTACTTAGCCATTAAGGCTTATGCTAAGTAATTATTTCTCTTTTATTTTCTTTCTATGTTTAAGAGTTTTTATTTCTTGTGATGACTTGTTGCCATTATAAATAAAAGAGAAGGGGAGATGCCTCCCATAATTTTTGGCTAAAGAAATATGTCTTCTACTTATAAGATACAACTCCTCTGGTGAAGTAGCAGCAACTAAGCTGGTGAATTCTTGAAGAGGTTGGTGGTGACGCCAAACCTAGGTCCTGATGGTGAAGCCGGATCATATCCTCCTCTCCCTACCTTCTTCTCTTCTCTTATTTCTTTCTTCCATTGTTATTCTGTCAGATTTTTCCAGCAAGGTAAACCGTGGCCATCCTCTTAGAGTTTTATTGACTGTGTTATTACCTCTATATTGCCATTAAAGTTCTGCAGGTTTCCGAGCATATCAGTCACCCATGGTTTCTGTCAGTCCTTGTTTGCTTTGCTGTTTTGATTGTCCTCTTATCAGACCCCGGAGTGGCGGGAGCCTCGTGCACTGGGTACACCCTTTATGTTAGATATATTCTTCATCTTTTCTATCTATCTCCTACTGTTATAATAATCGATTGTCACTGTTACATACTGTTTTGCAGGTCTGATTTCACTGTTCTGTTATGTTGCTAATTTCTGGCTGCAGGGAATTTAATTGATATTCTATCCAATCCATCCCTTGCATTAATCTCTTCTTTTAATATTATCTTCTTCCCTGTTAGTACTCTGTGACCTTAATTTGAGGATCATCAGACCTGCAGATTTGGAGTTATGTCTGTTTTCTTTAGTTACTAAATTCTGTAATTCCTCTACAACATATCCAACCATTGGATCAGCTTGTTCTTTGGAGGGAATAACTATCCTATTAAGAATTTTAAATGATCCAAATTTCAGCTTCATCTGACCGTTAGATCTTGGTTTATTTGACTTTCTCTATTTTTCCATATTGTGTATTGATGTGTTTTTGTCTTGTGGGTATTTTGTTCTTTTAATATTATCTTATCTACCTTAGAACACATCAATTGGTATCAGAGGACATGGCCAAATTGATCTAGAAGCTTCTAATCCACTGAGTGTTCAATAATCCTTAAATCAACTCACCGACATGGTTAGGCAACTCATCAACCGAATGGCTATTATAGAGCAAAGGATTCATGACCCAATGGCTGAATTCACCTCACCACCTAGAGCCAATGAGGAGACACAAGTACATTCCACCGCCAATAATGGTCAAAGAAGAGGACCTCAATGAACATTCACACCACTACATTCTTTTGAGGACCATGTTCGTGCATACTTTGATGCAGGACCGCCACACTGTCTTACCGATGACTCACATAAAGTGTTCTTGGAGTTAAAGGAGTACAACGGCAAGCACTATCCACATGTATTCTATGATTGGCTTTCATGTTTAGATGACTACTTTGATTGGTATGAATTGACAGAGCCAAAGAAAATGAAACTTGCATGGACCAAGTAAGTAGGACCGGCGGAACCATTATGAGAGGAGATTATAGCAACAAGGGACTGCCGCTAGCACTTTGCTCGGGATGAAAGGCAAATTGAAGGGCAGGAATCTTCCATCCACCTTCAAAGCACGATTGCATGATCAGCTCAACTCACTACGGCACAGAGCCCTATCAGTACTTCAGTAGTAGACTGCATGCAACACTTTGATCCACTTGTCTCACGTACTAGACTTAATGAAGATGATGACCAGTTGTTGCTCCATTTGAAATTGGGATTGAGACCAGAGATCCGGAAGGTAGTAGCTTCCCCAGCTTCTGCCCTACTACAAAAAGCTCAATCCTCACTCATTTCCTTGATGCGAGCTTTCATCTTGGTTAGCATCTCCAACACTTGAGCTTTGAAGGCAACAGCTCTTGTTGTTGGGAATGTGCCATGTAGTTGACAGTGCCTGAAAAGGACTCCTTAAGCTTCCCTTTAAGCTTCTCCACTTGGCTTTCGAGCTCTTCCCTACTTCGCTCCACAACAATGTGTCTTTCCTTCGTCTCGGCCACGATAATCTCCACCGGAGCTAGACGTGGCTCCATAGTGCCCCCCACTTCAAGAGACTTGTTTTTGCTCCTCCTTTGTTTCGGTGTTGGGATTGGCCTCTCTTCTTCGGGGTTGCCTGCTAACCATCAAGCTAGACATGATGCCTTCTTCCAAGAAACAAAGTCTACTACCTCATACTACCTCACAACTGTACTCTGATACCAAGTTGTCACAGCCTTAGCCTTCACTAAGCAACCATGTGGGCAGTGTGTACCTTTGTAGCACTAAGCGTTTCTAACCCACCAAAGAGAATAGGGATAGAGCAGGAGAGAACACTTCGAGACTTTGGGACTAGAGGCGTTGGAATGTTGGATACAATTTGGTTGCTTGATTGGTGCCTTACAAAAATGCAGCCACCCTTATTTATAGGCACCCAAGAATAAAATGAATGGCTAGGATATTTACACTTGTCCTCCATCCAACGGCTAGGAACATTCTAGCCAAGGAACGTAGAACATTCCCGTGTCCTCAAATGGATAACTCTAGAAGTATTTACACACTCCTAGTATGTACAAGCTTCTTCTTGAATACACTAGATAATTTTAGAGTATACTAGTTATCTTCTGTCCACATAAGCAGTTTATGCTGGCGTTCCAGCGCACAACACTGCCAACATGGCAGAGGCTTCTGAAAATAGCTGTCTGCAACAATCGCAGGCTTGGGAATGAGAATGGTTCTGACCAACTAAAGTTGGGATTTGAGCAGCCAATCACAGGAACAGAACTGAGAGAAAACACTTGCTGTGAACCGGGAGAAACAGCAGCAAACACCGGAGCCGAAGTCCTCCCCTTGCATGGCCAGGGAATCCACCCAATGTCTCAAGTCTCTCCAAACCCACACTGTGAATCCACACAGTTTAGCAGCATCTAGCAATTTTTATTAATAAAAGACTTGTGCTACAACTGATGGGGTCAATCCCCTTTTTTTTTAGTGTAGGGTTCAGCCCAATTGCTTGAAATCCAAGCACAAACTTTGTAAAAACTGAGACGAATCAGAATAGAAATGAACTTAGAACCTGCTAGAATTTAAGCTAACAGCTGCTATACTATGGTAACAAGCTTCTAGAACATGAACAGCAGAAATAGAACTTAGGTTTCAAGACCAGAAAATAGAAACTCTAGGCTGCTAAGCTGCTGTTGCTGGTAATCTTCTATAAACTTGTACTCTACTGGTAATCTGGTATAGACTAGAATAGGCGCAAAATGGGGGATCGATCAGCCTTGTTTCCCCTTCCCCCTCTGCAAGCTACAACAGAATAGTTTTGTTTCCTAGGTATAAAATTTTCTTGTCCATCAAAGATACACCCACCAACTTGTTAGAAGTCATGTAACAGGGGTAGTTTAGGAACTAGTCTCATTACTAGTTGCCTTATTATGTAATTCTGTTTTTCTTCTTTATTTCTCTTGTACCTCCCTAGGGAGGTGGATGTAATTCTCTCCTTATTATGTTTGAATTAATATAGGTGTATGGAGAAGTCTGTCCAACACAATCGATTACAACCAAAACTCTTCGGTTCTCTCTTCTCTTGCCTTCTTCTTCTTCCCCCAACTTCTTCCTCCTCTTCTACTTACTTCCTTAACCTAAAATCTAAATCAACTTAGCAAACTGTGTTGATTCGTTGTTGAAATCATTGCTAAACCATATCCCACTCTTCTGTAGGTTAATTTGTTCTCCAGACATAGCCTTAAAAAAGTTCAATATGTACTTCAGTTCCTCAATCTCTCTTCTCAAGGCCCTACAGAAGTGGAAACAATCATCAGCAAAGAATAAATGGGAGATTGTGGGAGCAGTTCTAGCCACCTTAATCCCGTGGATTTTCTTCGGCTTCTCTGATCCATACTAATATTGCAAGCTCTTCCATGGTAACGATAACTAGGTATCGGGATAAAGGGCAGCTTTGCCTAATGCCTCTTGATGGAATGACACGAAAAATGACATTGATTATAATAGAGTAGGAACAAGTTTGACAGGCAGATGATAACTAGATCACACCATACATCACAAAACCCTATATACACACATATGGCTCATAAGAAACCCCATTTATGCCTGTCCTAGGCTTTTGTGGTGTCAATTTTAATTGCCATAAAACCCTGCTTTCCTGCCTTTAACAAAGGCACCTTGCGATGGAGAATATGAACCTATCTAGATAGCTTTAAGCCTACTAGCCATGATTTTTGCTATGATCTTGTGCATAACATTGCCAATTTGGTCTGAACTGGTATACGGATCTGAGGTTCTCCTTTTTGTGCACCAAATCTATGAGTGTACGGTTCAAGCCAGCTGGGAAGGTACCATTTGTGAAGAAATTCTGTACAGTTTGGCAGACTTCATTTCCCGTATTTGCCCAGCACTCTTTATCAATGATTGCTTACAGACTATCTGGACCTGGGGCTTTGTAGTTCTCTATTCCCCAATGAACAGACATAATTTCCCATTTTTCTTGCTAGTTGTTTGTGTTTTTTCTCTCCTCACTTTGACAACCCTTCTTTATAATCGTTTTGTTGATTTCTCATGTTGAATTTGTAGCAAGTGGAGTATTTCATTAGCCATCACACACACACACACTCAAAGGTGGAGTCATAGTTGTCTGCCTAGGTGTCCAGGTGCCCTTTGCTGGAAGGGCGCCTTCGTCGTCTAGGCGTCACCTAGGTGCCTTGTTGGTGTTGCCTTGACGTTCTGGCCCCCTCCAACACCTTGGGTCGACTAGACGCCATGACAACTATGGGTGAATTATTTAATTAGAGTAAAGTTTGCCTCTCTTGTATGGAGCAACCTCAGTTAATTCATTTCTTCTTTGTATGGAACATCAATCTGATAATACCTTCAAGCTTAGATGGTCTAATGGCTAAATTTTGACTTATGGTTGTATCAGGGCTATAAATCTGCAGTCATACAAGATGTTCCCATATCTAAGCCTCTGTCAAGAGCTGATGTTATGGAACTCCAATCTGCTCTTGACATGGCACAGGATCTGCCCCAGGTTTCTTTCCTTCTCTATTAGACTATTGCTTGAGTCCCCTCTCCTTCCCCGTGCTTTCTTAAGTAATGAAGGTAGCTTCTTAATTTCCTGTTTCTTTAGCTGTTGTCTACCTTTGCAGACTCTGGTGCAGATACCTGATCTACTGCAGCTGCAAAACTTCGTGGATCGTCTAAAGCAAGTAGGTGATTTGCTTAATGTCTCCATAACCCAATATGGGGATCTCCATTTACAAGTTTCGACTACCCTGACCACTGTTGGTTCCGAGTTTCGGAAATTGAGAGTTCTCGGAGTCCAAGGTAATCAAACACACTTCTTTCCAAACACGTGAATCAGATCAGTACAAATAGGTCAAAAATGAAAGAAATTTTTGTTTTTCCCCTTTAAAGCTTTGTTTTTTTAATGACAGGTGTAGTAAGATTTTTTCTTTATTGCTTTACAATTCTACTGTTTGTATAATTTCTCAGTGGAAGCTCCTGCTGGGGATCAAGTTCTCAGCGCTCAGTCTCGTAGAGAAGTGGCACTACAGAAGGGAGAAGCTCTTTCTGTGGTTTGTTCTCTGTTTCCTTTTGAACTGAAGTTTCTGCATGTTTATTTACTCATTGTTTTATATTTAAGTAGCATGAGTTACTCTGCTGGTCCATTTTCTAGTGTGAGTCACAGTTGACACTGGTTGTATCTCAACAAACTTTTTATTTTTGGTGGTAATGAATCTTCTGATTTGCATTCCACTTGAATCATTAGTCTGGACATTTGACTGTATGAATTACTTCATAGAATTCTGGAAACAACCAATCTGTTAGAGCCTTATGTTCTCGTCTTGGTTTCATCCAGGACAAATTTTGCTCTTAGGTATCTGAATTGCATGAAAATTTAAACTATTCGATACTGAATCTTGTTTTTGTGTGAATTTGTACAGCATGTGAGCATGAAGCATTTTACCAAGACTCTGCACTGTCACTTGACAAAGCCAGATTGTGCTTTCTATGGTATGTGCTCGGAAAAAATCTTCCTATGTTTTTGTACATACTCTAAAGCACTGTTAACATTACAAAATTTGTCCCTTACTTGCAAAGGCGGGGGGGGGGGGGGGGTTGATTATATTCTTTTTTTTTTTTTTGTTGCTAAAGAGGTTGATTATATTCATTCTGTTTCATCTAATTAGCTATTTCAAACCTGATGATCAGAAAAATCTGTTCATCTCAGCCAAGCTTCATATTGATCAGCAGGTTTATGACAGTGTGTTTTCTAAAGCACTGTTAACATTACAAAATTTGTCCCTTACTTGCAAAGGCGGGGGGGGGGGGGTTGATTATATTCTTTTTTTTTTGGTAAAGAGGTTGATTATATTCATTCTGTTTCATCTAATTAGCTATTTCAAACCTGATGATCAGAAAAATCTGTTCATCTCAGCCAAGCTTCATATTGAACAGCAGGTTTATGACAGTGTGTTTTCTTAGGAGCTTCAGATTTCTCCTTTGCAGGTATAGCTCCACAGGGTTCTTGTTTGACTGTGATATTCCAGTTCTTCATTCCTGGGACACGGCAGACAGATAAATCCATCAGTTTACACTGCAGGCTTCCTGTACTTGACACTGGCTCTAGTTGAATTGCTATCAGTTTTCCATTATCCTGTCTTCCTCTTTACTTAGAGAACCTTCTGTATGATTCTAGTGATCCATTTAATCTCTTCTGATCAGGTTTGTTAATTTCACAATTCCAGTATGTAGCCTGGATGCACCAAATCTTTTAATTTCACTTGAAGTGCATCATGATTTTCACATTTTCTCTAGGGTATCTCTTTTCAACCTATTTATAGAAATGTAAAATCAAAGGAAAAGAAAATTCCGGTCACTGGGATGTGCATGTGAAAATCTTCCTCATCTTTATGTGGTGTTGTAGACGTGATGAAATTTAAATTAAGCCTTGTGTTCTAGTTTTTTTGTTAAAAGGATATTAACCAAAAGCTGTGTTACAAGCCTATGAAAACTTGAACATGGGGATATGGGTCTCCATGAAGTGAAGATGAAATTGTCTATATAAAGGTAAAAGCTTCATCTGAATCTTTCATCTTCTTTCGGAAACACTCTTGGCAGCATGACAATTTTGGAACCCACCAGCACTGAAGTAACAATAGTTTATCAAATCAAAATTGTCGAAGAGGATGTAAAAGACGCCTTTCATTGCACTTCATGTGGTGGTGAAAGATCCTCAGCAGCTTCATAAATATCATAACCTGAGCTGATAATTATATAGCCACGTAGTTTTTTTTGTCTTAGGGAACATTCCCCACCACATTGTATTCCAGCTGATTATAGAATTACTGTAATTTTTTTCTTACCAATCAGTTCTAAGTAAAGATTTAAGGTTTTTTTTTTAAAATTCAAATATCAGTTAGGTGGCTGATTGAGTTTATCGTGTTTAGAAAACTGTTTCATCCAACTTATTCCCCTTCCTCCCTGCCCCCCCTCCCCCCCAAAAAAAACCAACCATTTGATGTGCTTTGGCTTACATTTCTAAGCTTTAAACTGTTTTTATTTTTTGACGGGGGAGCACAGAGGCCAAGTGCTTGGTGGCATCTAGGGGGGGAGGGGGTTCATTTTGTCCCCACTGTGTCTGGGCGTGGCCCCAGTGTCCCCCACAGAACTTTTCTCCTTTTTTAATATAGGCAAAACAAGAGAAAAATTGATTGATGTAAACAGACTATTTAACCAAACCAAAGCAAGTATATTCACTTTGCATGGAAAACTCAGTACAACCATCATAAAACATGTATTGTGAACTTGAAATACATCAACAAACAAAGAAACATGAATTAGTAACCACACAATTTCTAAAACTAATCTTTCAACTTAGACAAAATCTTTAGAAAGAACAAAGGCTTTACTTGCACACAGTTCTGTACTCAAATTTGCTATTGTTCTCACACTGTCTTCTGATGTGCTCTTTTCATGCACCCGGAGTTATAGTGCATTGGATCAGGATCCATTATTACAGAATCCCTTCATGAATTGAAAGTAAAAAAGTTGATACTCGCTCAACTGCTCCGCTTGTAAGAGCAATTTCAGACAAATAGATGCCAGTCCAGCATTCTCACAGATGATAATTGTTCCAGAGTGAAAGAAAAGTTAGATAACCCCCTCGTGTACTGATTGGAGTCTGTTGCTCTCACCCAGTACTGCTTTTCGTAATGGGGCAGCCACCATAACAATATACCACATTCTCCACTTTCAACTCTCATGAGGAAGTGCAAAATTTTATGAAGGTTCTTAACCTGAGCCCGATGTGGGGATCTCTTTTCTTACCCAGGTTCTCTACTTGTCTTCTACCCCACACCTCTGATTTCAAAATATTTTTGAGCGTTATTATCATTTATTCATTCAATTGGAAAGAATAATTAACCTTTAATGGTCACCTTTGTGCAGCCTCCACCTCTTCATAGGTTCACCCCTCCATTATTTCATCTGATCTCCTGCAGATTACCTTCAATAATCATTATTCAAACCAAAGGAATCATTTCAGGGCACCTGGTCTTGTCACTCCAACATCCTGAGTCTGTTCAGCAGAAATCAGGATGTGGTTTCTGCATGAATTCTGATCATGTCTAAATAATATTTATGCAGATCGATCAAGATAAATCTGCAGGTGATCGACCTATCTCCAAAATTCTGTTTCAAGGGCTGAAATTTCCCTAAATCTACCATCAAAACTGAATCAGATTTCAAATCTAGTGGTTAGATCTTAAGATAATAATAATCATATCTGAATAAATAATTTCCAAAATAAAACCAGTCATAAAATAATCTAAGTATTCTAATTTGATGAGGTGGAATCATGGTTTGAGGAACCAGAATCAGATTCGGATTGGGTGATAGCCTGATATGAATTGGAATCGACAGCTTGCAATCCCATTTCCAGTTGAATTTTGCAATCCAATTTTTAATTGCCTGGTTTTCATATTTGATCTCTAATTTTTGCCATTGTTTCCTTCTTTTAGTCAGTAAAATAGCAAAAAATCAATGAAACTAACTTTTGGTAGCAAGATCCTTAAGTTTATTCAATATAAAAACTCGAAAAAAACTGCAAATTTTGGAAAAAAATCTTTGCTTCTTCACGAATCCACTTTCTAGGATCAGATTGAACACATCATGCTCTATTTTGAGCTATTTATTTTGGACAAGTTTGTTATCAAAACGAAACTAAGAAGATAAGTTAACACATAAGATATAACTGAGACTGTCCTCACATCCTAAGGCATCCAAAAATTGAGTGAAAGAAATCCTACCTACAAATTTCAGCCAAAAACAGAGATTTCACCTCACCCTCCCCTCATACTTGACTAAACTCAGATTATTAGCTGCTGTCATTTTGGTCAACTAAAATGCCATTAAAATTCTAGTTCATCTCTGATGTTTGACTGCCTCAGACTCGGATCAATACTAAGGAAAGCCTCCTTGATGAGTTGCGTAAACAACATTTCCCTCGTTACAAATGAAGATTTTTTTTAGGGGGGGGGGTCTTGCAAATGTAGAATCTATTAGACATCACTGTTTACATTAGATTCGATCCATCGTTGTCCCAATAAACCTGTGATTATTGTACCCGCCTGCTTTTCCGATCACAAGGGGGTTAAAAACTTACAAGGGGGGGGGGGGGGGGAGGGAGCACATATTGCACTAAATGAATAAATGAGCTAGCTCCTCTTCAATGCCAGAAGGCTGAGAAGCTAGGCTCCTCTTCAATGCCAGAGGCTCATCGAAGGCTTTGAAGTAGGAGTTGACATTCATCAATTTTACCAAAAGAAGGGTGTGATACTTGCTGAAGAATTAAATAACCCTGTGCAACTGAAGGGTGACTCTACTTTCCACATGTTAAAGGTGTAAAGCAGAAGATTCATTTTATCTGATATAAATTGTTAGATAAAAAGCTTCTACCAAAAAATTGTTAGAATAGCTCCACAAAAAATCCACAAGATAATTAAACAATGCCTGTATCAATTGCCATGAGACCCATGACTAGAGGAGGCAGAAGTACAAACAATTATGCAGACACTAAAGAGATATAAGGCCATTGCTTGGTCTCTGCAGATGTAAACCACCCAAGTTTCAAGTTTGAAACTTTATACAGACTGAAGAGACAACCTTAAGATGAAGCAGCTGCAACAGCAATAGGAGTTGTCTGTCCTTTAGCTCCCACCTTTCCATGCCCAATTCCCACTTGACTATAATCACACGGTCTTTTCCTCCCATTTTGCGTCGCAGTAGGTAAGAGAGTGCCCTCATTACTACATTGTTTTAATCTCCTTCCACCCATTTGAATTTCTCTGGTGGGTTCCGAAAATGCCTGCTTCTGATAGCCTGGGGTACCTGACTTTGGTTGCTGCTCCTTTTCTACCACTTCATCTCCATTATTTGATAGTGAACTCCAACGCTCAGTTGAATCAGCTGAATTGGGCTCCCACGAAGACGAAGCCCAATGTTGAGTGATGAAGCTGTTGCTTCCAGAAGATTCTTGCTGTTCCATCTCTCCTTCCAGTACACCCCTCCTCACAGTGACATACTTGTGGAGGCTTGGTTCTATTAGATCATTAATTACCCCAACCTCAGATTCCAAAAATGGCTCTTTGGATTCCAACCTCTTCCCAAAATGGGAATTTGAGATAACATTCTTATGAGATCGATCTGCTTCAGAGATTCTATCATCGGAGAAAACAGAAGAGAGATTGGAACTGGTACATGAATTGAGATCTGCAACTGCTTCAAGAATGGAACAGGCCTTGGTAACACAAGGTGGTAGAGAAAAACCAGTCATGTTCTGTTGATGGAAGTTTTGGATGTCTTCTAGAAGCATTGAAGCATAGGATGTAGGATTCACGTGGGTGTCAGGGTCTTGGTTGAGATCGAAGTCTCTGGACCTTCTAGAGGACCTGCTTCTCGTTATGGTTTGGGGTTTCAGGTTATCAGCTCCGGTGGCTCCAACTGTTACAGCGACCTCGCGTTCTTCAATGACCCGTTGCTCCTCCTTTGCTTTACAACCCATGGCATTGTTCTCTCGTAGGCCTTTGATACTATTGTCATTAGCTCCTTTAGCTCCTTTTGGATGTTCTGTGAAAACTCCATTTTTTCTCTCATCAGGCTTCTGCATTTCAACCTCAATCAAGTAAATTCAATTCGTCCTGGAATACAGCATATAAGAACACAAAAAGGGAAAAAAGAAATTTTGCAAGTTATAAAAGCTCACCATGGACTGAAGTTGGGATGGTTTATTTGTCAATCCTTCCTCGGTTCCTTCTCTGTTCCTCTGTAATTTGTTGAATGCGGCCTTGCTGCTGTTGTTAATCAGGTCCTGGGTTGATCTCAAGGAAACTTGTTCATTTCTCAGAATGTTCTCATCAAGATCACTCATTGGATTTCTTCTGTAAGGAGAATGTTCTGCTTTCTTAGACGAGTTGCGACTCAGGGGGGGCACCTGCTGGCCGTTCTCATTTGACGCTCTAGAGTTAGCAGGAGACTGTGAGCGTGGTGATGATCCATTTCTCTTCCCAGAAACCCTTTTGGTTCCAGTTGCAGAATCTGGGATGGAAGTGGCCTTTTCCTTGGTGGAGACAGAAGCAGGCACAGACACCATCCTTCCTGGCCTAGATTTGTCAGGGCCAGGATTAGATGCAGGGGTGGGATTTTCTGATCTAGCAGGGGAGCGACTGACCCTCCTCCCACTGCCACCGTTTCGCCTCCTTTCTTCTCTACCAGAAGGAGAAACACGATCTCTGCTGCTGGAGCGCTTGTTATCAACTTCCTTTTCTCTGCTGGGGGTTCTCCTGTGGCTTCGAGAAGACCTAGATTGGCGTTGGTATGGTTGTTGCTTCTCTTCCTCACCTTCATCGTCAGCATCGACAATACTCCCCTTCTTGTTGGAGTCGTCTTGATCAAAATCATAGCTTCTCTTAGAACCAGAGTATTTTCTACTTCCGCTGCTGCCGAGGCTACGAGAGTTATTGTTGTTGCTGTTGTCTGAATTACCAGGAACCTTCCCAGAAGAGCTTCTGCTTAACCTTCCGCACTGTATCAAGATTGCATCCACTTCTTCTTTAGTGCAGCTCGATGCCCTCATAGTTGTGGGGCCTCCTCCGTTAATTTCATTGACATGGCTGCCATTACTGTTGCTCTCATCTTTGACAGTATTTGTTGTTGCTGCTGCTGTTGCTCCTTTTTCTTCAGGGCGTCTTTCATGACTTTTTCGCTGTTTTATGAGGAATATCTCCTTCTTAACGATTTCTGGGGCTTGTACCGTCTTCTTCTGTTCTTCTCCATCCTCTTCTTTTTTAGCTTTGCAAGTTGGAGCTGAAGGTGGAGCAGCTGCGTTGTTAACAGCTGAAGAAGAAGAAGAAGGAGACGAGCCCTTCTTGCTTAGGCAGGTACCCATTGTAATATGTGGGGTGTAGAATCTGTAGACAGAGATAGATGGATTGCAGGAAGAAAGGGTCCAAGAATATTAAAACAAAACAGTGCTAAGAAAGATAATGAAAAGGGCTTATCAGAGAGAGATCAGAGATGAGGGTTGGAGAAAGACTGATAAGGGAAGACTTCGGTGGCTCGGCGCGCAAGAAGCACATCTTTTTTCAATTTTAATTTTAAGGAGAGAAAGAGAGAGATCCGCAATCTGCAATGCAAATTCAAATTTTTACGAACGGGCGGGATAATGTATCAGATCGAGAGAGAGAGACGTTAGGTTGTCCCGGTCGGTCAGTGTTCTGACCCAATTTGATTTTTCTTTGTTATTTTAATACTAAAATTATTAACGTTCCTTCATTCTTTCGGTTGTAGCTGTTGCGTTTTGAATTCTCTTCGTAACGGTCACTTATCTGGTGACGGGACAGGTAGGGTATTTTAGGAAGATGATTCAAATTTGGGATTTGTTTTGTTTTTTTTTTCACTATAAAATTACCTGGTTGTGTAGCCACTGCACCAGCATGGGCACCAATGGTGCATATAGGGGCATGAAAATTTCACGTGCTCATGTATCTGAGCTCGGGAACTAGGCGGTATTCTTTTTCTCAAAGAAAGATAATAGCATAGGAAAAAGAACCTTACAGACAACGTGAACCGCTCCAACCCCATGAAAAGTAGAAATTCCATCCCTATTGATGCTTTTGCGCACGCTTCCATTGGCCCCACACTAGCACTAGGGCCACACTGCCTTTTAAGGAACCCTCTCCCTAATATTATATGGGCAAAGGGTTCTTTGAACCGACAAAGTGGGATGGAATCTCCCATGCCTTCCTGGGCCTTCAACTTGTTGACAATTGGATCCCTCTTTTTTTCATCTCCATCATTGATCCATCTAGTACTGCAATCTCAATCTCTCCTCGTTGCACCCTCATTCTACCTCACTTCGCCGTTGCAATCCATTGTCACATCTCCCGTGTAAGCTGCAATGCTCCTTGATAGGCATAAAAACAATCCACCTATGGTTGTTTGACATGTGGCTTGAGGACCAGTCAAAGTGGAAGATAATGTGAATATTGTTGTCATTCATCTATGCATAAGCCTTTGGGTCATATAGCCGCTGTTATGGCAGAGGACCTCCCATGAGGGATATTTATTTTACTTCGTTGACATGATACCCAATATTACCGCCATACACTCTATATATATGAGGGCATTGTACAAGGTAACGGAATGCTTAATCGTATTTATTACATTCACCTAACTACTCACTCAATTCCCAACTCAATTACTATTGTTGCTTGGATTACTGACTTTAACATCAGAGGGTCCACCTCGGAGCCAACTCCGATCATCTCCC
Source organism: Telopea speciosissima (assembly GCF_018873765.1). NCBI lineage: Eukaryota > Viridiplantae > Streptophyta > Magnoliopsida > Proteales > Proteaceae > Telopea > Telopea speciosissima. The sequence continues at coordinate 53,896,924 of NC_057917.1, forward strand.
TTGCTCTATATTTAACCTTGTGGTGTGCAGGTCTCCCCACTTACGTGACAGACTGACAGATCAGATTCGATCTAGTGGCAACACTCCTCGTAGATGCTTACAACATCATTATAGGAGTTTAGTATTGGTAATGCATTCTCTTACTCCCCCCCCCCCCCCCCCCCCCCCCCAAACGTCTTTTTCTACATGGCCCATATGCAATAGACTTCATCAATTTTCATAATATGTTATGTGAATTGGCATTATGCTTGCCAATTCCATGTAGTTCATGTATTGCACCCAATCCAAAACAAAGCATTTTGTTTAAGATGAGAATACATTGATTGAAACGGTGTGGGGAGGATAATGACGAGGTGGAGGACATGGTGTAAACCCGTGCATCACTTTGCAAGAGATTAGTTAAATGATTTAGTTAATGTCAGGATGCAATCCAAACAAAAAAGACAAACAGATTGTCAATAGAGATATTAGATTATTTAGTTTATGTCAAAATGAATTCGTTGACGATGAAAAAAAAATGCTGAACTTAAAGAGAAAAACATGTTGCCTATTAATCTTGACAACATTACTACTAACGATTTTGATGAGAGCATTAGGGCCATTGATAAATATCTAGAGAGATTTTTGGATGATGTGGGCGATCGCATTACTGAAGACTTGTTATTTGATGCATTTGGCATTTTTATTTTTATTTTTTTTTGTGAAAAATTGGCATTTTTATTGAGAGCAAAATTCAACCCCCAAAGGGTTTACTTGATTATTTGAGTTATTTGATAAATTGGCATTTTTATTTGTCACTATTATGTTTAGGATGCAACCCAAACAAAAAAGACAAACAGATTGCCAATAGAGATATTAGAAGATTTAGTTTATGTCAAAATGAATTCGTTGACGATGAAAAAAAAAGCTGAACTTAAAGAGAAAAACATGTTGCCTATTAATCTTGATAGCTTTACTACTAACGATTTTGATGAGAGCATTAGGGCCATTGATAAATATCTAGAGAGATTTTTGGATGATGTGAGTGATTGCATTACTGAAGACTTGTTATTTGATGCATTTGGCATTTTTATTTTTTTTTTTTTTTTGTGAAAAATTGGCATTTTTATTGAGAGTAAAATTCAACCCCCAAAGGGTTTACTTGATTTATTTGAGTTATTTGATAAAGTGGCATTTTTATTTGTCACTATTATGTTTTTATGAGAGCAAGAGTATAAATGCAATGATTTTGAAAATTTTGTTTGTGAATAATGAGGAACATTGGATTCAAATTTTTATGTCACTTTTATCCTATGCACATATTCTAATTGATTGATAATGTAAAACAGATAATACAAACAATTAAAATAACATCCAATTTTTTTGCCCATATTTTTTTAATAAACGAATAATTACTAAATCTAGACCCGAACCCGAATTTTATTTAGCCCGAACTCAATTCTTAAAATAACGAAACTAATTCCGAATAGTTCTTGAATCCGAATTTGCTAACTATTTCCCTAAGTATACACAGTGCCGCGACATATGACAAGATGTCCAATCCCATCCCTAGTGAACAATTATAGGTTAAAACCTAAGAACTACCATGACCCGTAATTAAATCACACTTGGTAATTACTTTAATTTTATTTAATTAATTAGTTTTGATGGACACACTCCAACACGAGCATCCCCCAAACCCAAGAGAGGTGTTTATAAGGTATCAAACTCCTCTTCCTCCCTTTCAATTCCAACAGCCATATTTATGGTCCAGTTAGCCGTCTTAATGTAGTTTTATAGGTGTGATGCCGTAGTCCTCAGTAAGGGTAGTAGAGTCAAACCCTTTTAATTTTTAATTTTGTGTTCTTACATGGTTAGGTTTTATTTTTGGAGGGTTTATTAATAATTAATTTATTTTTTGTTTTTTATTAAAAATTTTTTAAATAATTTTCGCCATTTGCGTATGGTTTTATGTGCCATTTGTTGGTAGTTTTCTATTTTTCAGAATTAGGGTTTTGCATTCTTAAGCACCAAAGCATATAATGTTGGATTTTATGACATATGATGTGTATCCCTTAAATCCAATTTAATTTGATTACATTAATTAAATGTAGTTTACAATTATGTTGCTTGTTATAATTATCATTTTATGTGCACTAGCCCAAATATTACCATTTACTTGTTCACAACCATAGATAGACTTGAACAACCTGTCACATTGTATATTTCCTCAATAGGGATTGGCATAGAATATAGAAGTGGGTACATTTGTGTGTTGAATATTGATCTATTGTCTTACCAAAAAAAAAATATTGATCTATTGAGATTCCTTAAATGTTCATCGCCGGTTATGTTTGGCAACATGAATCTCTAGTAGTTGTTTTATTCATGTACCTGAGAGGCACTTACTGTTGTATTTATGCGCTATGCGTCTCTGGTGTACCAATGTCAATGCCCATCGACAGGACTGGTTATCGGTCCACTCAACGTTCAGGGTCTAAAATGCGAATGTGGATGACGCTCAATATTTACTAGTGCACTATTAGGGAGAACATCCAAGTGAGTGACACTGGCTAGTTAAAATCTAGGACCCGATGCATGATTTATACAGTGTTTGCATAAGAAGTTTTACTTATTTAATACTAAATATATATTATTTATTTTCAAAAAAAATTTAGTCCAACCGCTGGTCATGATACTCTTATATTAATGTGCAATGAGTTACAATTCATGGCAGTGATTTAGTTCCATGTCTGCAAGGTCTATTGTAGATGTTAGTTGTATGAAAGAGAAAATGTAATGAAAATTTTCTACCATTGGGTTTTCAAGTTGTGTCATTGTAGGATTATCTTTTTGTGCAATTAAAGATAGGGTGCGTGCGAAGGTTACAAACAGATTTTGTAACCATACTTATTTGTCCTTACAATTCTGAGGTGTCAATTAATTAAAGTATCTAAATATGTGAAGAGGTGTCAATTAATTAAAGTGTCTAAATATGTAAATTCACAACTATCATGATGCTCCCATAAATTACGTCATTTCCAACCTCTTCGCGGCTACGCCCTTGATATCTTCATCCGCTGCTCCTTCTTTGTAAGCCGACCCCTCAGCTCCGCTCCGCTCCGCTGACTCCAACTGCCTGTGGCCCTGTGGGTTTCGTCATAGCCATCACCAAAGTTCATACCGAGCATTGAGCAACGAGAATGGTTCATCCTGGAGGTGGAGCTGCTCTAATGCTCAGAACCCTCAAAGCTACTTCGAATCTTTGCGGAGGGACCTAACAATTTTTGCTCCCATATCACTGTTACCTCTTCTTTCTTCATATTAGTTGTATTTCTTAAATCTTTGAAGGCTCAAGAATGAATAACGTTGTTGGATTGATATCTGAGATGGATTTCTAGGTTTTCTACTCAATTCTTTTTCATTGCTTGAGAGTTTGCTTTGTTTCCAAGGCCATATCGTCTCGAGGAGCAAAATTTAGGTTCTTATAAATTCCTCATCTTCTAAAATGGCGACATTCGATCTTCCTTTCTCAAAACAAGTTGTCTGTAGTAGCTGTGATCTTAGGTTTATTCAATAGTTTCATGCGTGCCATTCATATCTCTATCTTGGGATTTTTACTCTGTTTGCCATTGGCAAGAAAGATAGTCTTTTATCAAACGATTTTGCTGTTACGAGTGACTAGGGTTTTTATCATTGGTAAACAGGGGTTTGGGTTTCCTCTTCGAGCTGAGGTTTTTCTTTGTGAAATTGATCGTCATGAGCTTAATCTAGGTTTGCTCTGTAACCAGCGTTGCCGCCATGCTTAAAGCGATTCTTTTGCAGATTCCCTCGTAAGTCACTAAAATTTGATGCCATTGATTCTGCCAATGGCGTTGCTGGTAATAATGTTATCGCCTCAGTCAATACGATCCAAAGAACAAACAACGGGACTGTTGTCTCTGGCCGATCAATTACACCAAACTGACGAGTGGTGAGCAATGTGGGGACATAGAGGAGTGAGAGCGGATGCGATTTCAGGGTTGGCAAACACCGAAGGGGAGTCGACCACCACCTCACAGGAGCCAACGGCTAGATCTGCGGAAACGATGGATATTCTTCTGGGGCGACTGAAACCATGTAGACTCGATATGAAACCTTCTAAATCTCATACTGAACTTGCCTGAAATCAAGATTGCTGTTACGATTCAATAACATAAAAAACCTGACCATCACCACACGAGACTCAGAATTACGGGAGCTTGGATTCCCTCCGAGACGAAGGGTTTGGAGAGATAGCACAACACCTCAATTTTTTATGGTTTGATTGCCGCCTGCGTGGTTCGTTTCACAACACCTAAAAGTTGTGCCATGTCTGGCCAGATATCGTATATAAGAGAAGGAAGATGACGATGAAGTTTTGGCTTTAATTAAACCAAAACCACCCACCCATGCTCTCGTGGCTTTGGCTCTAAGTAGAGCTTTTATCCAAGCTAAGCCTGAGCTAACCTAAAAGTGAAATTACCTACATTGTCCCTATTTTTAAATTATTCGAATCAGGTAGGCAAAGGTTAAAAAAGAAAGGTTACAAAATCTGTTGTAACCACTTCAATTACAAACAAATTAACCCTTAAAAATAACCTAATGACTATCTGTTAGGATTACACCACTTAGAATGATTGTGTAAGTTAGATTGCAATATCCATCATTGGTTATATTTCAAAATGCTAAGGCTGAAACCATAATCACCCAACACATTAGGACATGGTACTCTGTATTTGGAGAGTAGAGAGTCTATTCATCTTTATTACTACCAATGAAGGAGGAGGAAGATGGGGATCATCTCCAAGTGTTGCATTCCTTTGGAGAAACTCACCATCAGTGAGATCTAGATAACCTTCTCTTCTAGTTATTTGATTACATTGATTGTGTTTGTTTGTTGAGTGCATTATATGAAATTTTGAAACCTTATTGTGGCCATTTTACCCCAATTTTGAAATTTAAATAATTCCTAAAAAAATATTTCTGTCATTTCATTAGTAAATCATGACTATATTTTCAAGCATTTTAGGAAGTTCATATATATATATATATATTTGATGAAAATGATAGAAATATATTAAGAAAGAGGGATATTTACAATGTTATCCTTTGGAAGTTCATATATCTTAAACCATCCATCTTTACTATCCATTACATAAAAAGCATTTTTTTTTTTGTTTTTCCACTAAAAGGTCATTTGTTTTAAAAAATAGGAAAAAGAAAGAAAGAAAGAATTACAAAGATATGCTAAAAAAGCCTAAGCGCTCCAACAACCATGCAAGACTAGAATTTATAAAAAAGCATTAGGAAATTCAAAATTTAAAAAGCATTTTGGTAATAGAAATTTAGTCATGTTATCATAAATGCATCTTAGATAGAAACTTCCATAAATTACCATTCATTCCATGTATGCTAATTTAGTTTTCCATTGCTAGGTTAGGTTGTTGAGGGCAGGCTTCGGTGCAACGGAATGGTAAGGGTACTCCATTGTGACCAAGTAGTCACGCGTTTGAGTCTGGAAACAGTCACTTTGCAAAAGCAGGGGTAAAGCTACGTACATTATGACCCTCCCTAGACCCCGCAGTGGCTGGAGCCTCGTGCAATGAGTATGCCCTTTATTCCTAGATTAGGTTGCATTCCAATAGCCTCCAAGCGCCTCTTGCATAATCCAAATAACAACCAACATTAGGGCCACTAAGATGAAATTTGATGACCCCTACCCAACCCCAATATGAGGCGAAACTTGATCCCAGTTCGCCACCATCAACAGCTAGAGAGACTTGACGACCAGGCCAAGGGTGGCATCTCCAGAAGAAAGGACAACGCAGAAGGTGTCATAACAGAAGCAACATAGAAGCACCAAAAATCTTGAAACTAGGAATATTTCATCATAGAGTAAACAATTTGCAACAAGACAATCCATCCCTTCATAAAAGAAGCCGATGACATGGAACACAACAAATGCCACTTAGGGCCACTAAGATGATATGCAAGACAGCAAATGCTACCAAGGCAATACAAAAAGAACTACTAAGAGTCATTATTTAAGCCCAGAAAAGATTCTAACCAAATAAACATTTTTTTTTTGAAGGGGATGGGGGAAGGCAAAGAAAAATTGTCATGAAAAAAAGAAAGGAGAGTTAAATAACAAAAAAGAAAGAGCGTCTCTCAGTGCATGAGGCTCCCGCTACTGCAGGGTCTAGGAGGGGCAAATGTACTCGGCCTTACCCTGCTTTGTAGAAGAGGCTGTTTCCAAGATTTGAACCCGCAACCAACAGGTTGCAATAGCGCACCTTAACCGTTGCACCAAGGCTACCCACTGTACAAGTTACATCAATGCGTACAAAAAAAATTAATGGGGACTTGATGTACACACTACTGATAGTATATGCCTCTCACACTCTTCTCCTCCCAAACGCTCTCTTCTCCCTGATCATGTGGGGGTGAGTTACTCCCTCCAGAGCGCCCATTGGCTTGGTGTGGGAGTTTCCAATACATGAGGGCAGCGTGTAGATCCCTCCCCCAAATATATACACAGACAACAAAAAGACTAGAATCTATGGGCAGATTGTGGCGGTATAAGATGCAACCATGAGATATCTTTTCCAAATCAAGAAATTATAACTTCACTATAAAAAATACGTCTATTACTTTCTATGCAAACTCCCCCTGATGACACCTCTTATGCTTGAATCTTACCATGATATATCTTAAGCTTGTATAAGATGCTCTACCTATTTTCTTCAGCAGATGACTCCCAGTCTTCTTCTGTCTAAATCAGATCCCTTTTTCCTGCCATTCTTTTAACAGGATTAAAGTTCCACCCACATCCACATATCACCTTCCAGAATCAAGGAGCAGATAATTCCTCCCATACTTCAATCCAGGAACTATGGTTATGAGGTCCACACGAGTAGAAAAGCCAACCTTAACTAGAAATTCTACCAATGATAAAAGGAATACAGTAAAAAAACTCCCCCAATAGCATCCATTAGTGAAAAAATGTGTATCTCCCTTCTCTTAAACTCAAAAACTTATAGCCAAAGCCATGGTCATGTCATTCAACTTCATTCTTGAATTAGCATGTTCCTTTTATATTTCAGTATAGTTTCTCTTCAATTCAGGTCAGTTTCTACGCTTTATAGTAGCTTGCGACTCCCCTGTTTATCAGTCTATTTTCTTCTTGTTTAATCTGTCATATCTCTTATTAGCAGTCAGTTTACTCTAAAATTCGGTAATTAAGTTTCTGTTATCATTCTCGAACACATTCTGATTTCTGAAGTTATTGTATCCCATTTTCCTACATCTATGTTCGCTACCCTGTTTTCAGAAATTTTTCCTAACAGTCCTATCGCACCAAGTTCTGGAGATCTCTGAGATAGTTTATAATCTGACAGGGCTTGATGTAGATCATAAGTCCATGTGTAGCCGCAGGAACAAGGCCCCAAAACCAGCCCAGTGTAGTTGTGGGATTCAACTGCTGTGGGAGGCAGCCTAGTTTGATGATGTGACAGGTTTTTGTTGGTTCGACGGAGCATCTCATAAGACAGCCCCGTCCAGAATATTTGCTTGCATGGAGGTCAATATTTACTTTCTATTTAGCTACCTTCTATTTCCATATAATAGCTAGATATAGTTTCTATTTCAGTCCTTTGTTTCCTTTTAGTTAGATTTAGTTTCACTTTCATTTGGTTTCAATTTTTGTAATCCTTCCCAATAGCCAAAAGGAGAGTTACTATTGTGTAACCATGCTTTAATTATAAATAAAGGCAAGAGGCTGTATTGATCAGCCAACGCTTTTAGATTAAAAAAAAAAATGGAATGTTGCTTTGTGCAATGGCTGTGAGAATCAGGCACGGTAAGAGGCCGTGGGTGAGAGACCCATCCCTATCCCTTCTTCTCTATTTTTTTCTGTTTCGTTATTACTTTCTATTAATTTACAGCTGAGATACAATCAAAGCTTCATTGTTGCTGCTGGTTAGAAATCTATAAGCTGGAGAATATACTGATTTGTTCACATTCAACTAGAGATCATTGTTGCTGGAATCTATTATTGGCCTATCATCGATCCTACTGTAGTAGAATGGTTCTTACTTGAACCACTCTTACATTAGAGCTGATTATTAGTACTTTTCTGACCTAAGTTTCGAGCCTAAAGGATGAATAATTTCTGATCCATCAGATTTCTCCTAAACTGGCCTAATCTGCTATCATGGATTCTGTTAGTTTCCTCAGTTCGATTCTTGTTTTCTTAGTGAAATCTATCATAATCCTGTTTATTTAACATTCCTTTGTCCCGTTTCAGTCTGTATTTTGTTCTTGGAGATCCACCTGCAGATCCTATTCTTTTGAATCCTAATCCTAGTGTTTGAGAGGTACCGATTTGCATCAGGCCCTGTCAAACCTGGGACATGTTTGGGCAGTCTTGACCTGCAATTTCCACAGTAAGCCCAGTCCGAGCCCTGTGAAAGCCTGATAAAATCAGGGCGAGGCCTGGGTTTGGGTATACAAGTCAGGCTAGATCTGGTCCGACACTGTGAGATAAATGTACATAATTTTCCAGTAATACATGCTCAAATGTTCATTATTGATATATACATTTGCTATTTTATTATATATTTAAATGTCCATGCAAGTATACATAAACAACTTCTTTACAAAGAAAGAAACTTCATTGTTTTTAGAGCAGGACCCCTTAGCGGAAGGGAATTTCTGAAGTTAGTTTGGATTTACTGGCAGAATACAAAGGATCAATTTTCTTTCAAGATAAGGATTTGGAACCAGATAGGAACTAAAGAGGTCCCCAACCCCCCCCCCAAAAAAAAAGGGGGTCGGAAGTGGATGGCTTTTGTTTGTAATCTTAACTCAGTGGTTGATAAAGGATTCATGCTGCTGGATTAAAATAGCCTCTTGATGATTGTGAGAGGGGGCATGCAGAAGAGATTGGTCAGCTATTAAGTAATAGTGAATTGTCCAAGAAAGTTGGATATTTTCCAACCCTGTTTTGCATGTACAGCTTCAAATTGTCAAGAAATTTACAAGTTACAAGCTCTGTTTTTCATGTACAGCTCGATTGAGTTGACACAGTACAGAAAGTCAGTTCTCTGGTTTGCAAATGCCATGACCACAAATGACAGAAATTTAATCGGCGATGATCTCAAGAGTAATTATTTAGACAAAATGGAAGGGCATATGAGGACAGAAAATTTGACACTGAAAGTAATTATTACTGAACTTCAAAGGTAGATGTTGGAACTGTCTGAACATCAGAAGATCAAAGAGATATTCTGATATAGAAATGAACATCATTGAATAATTTCACATAGAGGTGAGGAGCTTGAAAATGAAGAAGAGATAAGCTTTAAATCTTGAATTAACTATGAGAATTCAGGAATGTTTGTAAATGTTAAAGGTAACATGTTGTTTTCCTTCCCCGTCCACATGTTTTCAAATATATGGCAGAAGAAGAGCACTGTTATCTGGTTTGTTGTAAGTTTAATAGCTACAGATATGCAATAATATCTGTGACATTAAAGAGTTGTTTAAATATGCTGATTGAACTTAGTTTCAGGTAAGAAAATCCGCAATGGGCTGTATGCTATTAACAGAAACAAAGAAGGAAGTAGTCAGGACTGAAATCACTTCCAGGGAATGCAGCCCAACTGTTGATGGGCGGGTAAAGGACATGACTGCATCAATACCAAAGAGGCCTGTGGTATGGCTTCTAAAGGTTGGAAAATCTCGGATCAACCTCTTTTATTTTTTTTCCCTACCTCTTTGATAAGACTGGACTGCATGGCCTGAGAAAATCGTTGGAAATGTAAGGAGAAGAGGCTCTATAGAAGATTCTCATATAAGCACATGCTTGTCTTAGCACTTTCTTCTAAAGGGGTATTTTTATGTGGACCAACAATAATACAATAGGAAAAGAAAATCAATTGTCAATGCATTGACTATCAGGAATTCTTGTGAGAAAGAAAACAAGAAACTAAATGGGTTGAACCAATAAGCATCGGAATCAAGAACAGTAGTCCTGCAGCATACAAAAAGTTAGTTCAATCTTTAACTTCCTTTATCCATGCAGTGTATGATGTAACAAATTCCAAGTACGAGATCAGAATGGAAGAAAGTCAATACCAAATTGGTCAGACTGAAGGTTGAGCCAAAGGCCTACGATCATTAAGGAATTAGAAACCAATTATATATAAGCATTCATATAACACCAAAATACTAGTAACAGTGGAGAGTTCTCCAAATAAAAACAGTCAGTGAGAAATTAAACAATCTATACACCACACACAAAAGTCTAACACATTTGAATTATTAATCAGGAAAGCCTGCTCGCTCCTGAGAAGAGTAGAGTTTCCAATTCTGTTCGAAGAACAAAAAACCGGCAGGTAAGTAAGTACAACAAGAGAAACCGTTACTTACTCCTTAGGGATTACTTATAATTACATTGCTGTGAGTTGGTTGGCTAATTATTGCATGCGAGAGAGCCAGCGAAAGAGGAATGTAAATGCAATACTTTGGAGAAGGAGTCTACAGCAGAACACAACTATATCTTCGACTCCCTACAGTGAAGGATAGGAGCCTATGAGGTCGGATACACTGTGTGCTTCCGTTCTGGCTTTGGAGGAAAGAGGAAAGAAACGAAAAGCATATACGAGTGGTTCTGTTCTGTTTCGTGCTTAGGAGGTAAAGGAAGAAAAGCTCAATCACGGTTGTCATCGACGTATTCAAATTCGTCCTCCTTGAGATGGGTGAAGAACTTGACGGTGCCACGGCCTTCGATCTCAGTGACGAATTCGACCTTGAAAGGGAGATTGGCGGAGATCCGCTTTCCCTTCCAGAGGCCAACGTACTGCTTCAGCTTGCCTTCCATTCCGGTAACATCTAATTCGGGAACTTTGGGGACGTGATACACCTTAAGTGGTGCTTTAACCCTAACCCTAGCCCCAATCTTAGCTCTGCTAGATTCCTCATCTTCCTCCCCAGCAGTCGATGCCGCTGACGAGAGATTCAACGACGACGACGAAGACGAACACGATGAAGAATCAACTGTGGAGGAATCGAGCTTGAGAGCTACTTCGCAAGATATCTTTCTCTCACGCCGGAGCTTTCCGGTGGTTAAATCTCCTCCACGAAGGGAAACCGAAAAGATGGAGGAATTTACCGTAAGGGTTGCACGGGGATGGTGACTGGTATTTATAGAAGAGATCATTGTGTTCGGATGAGCGAAGGAGGTAGGGGAAGCCAGAGGACTCATCATCATTTCTCTCTCACTCTCTTTCTCTATCACCTTCTTCGATTCTCAATTTCTGTGTTTACTCCTCCTTAGCTTCCTCTGTATTCGACTAATCTGTTTTGGTGACGGATAAGCTGGTCCGGAGGGAGGTCGTGGTATCGTTGGGTGTAGGTGGGACCCAGCCGAGCTTAGATGGGAATGGGAATTGCAATGCTGGCTGGATGAAGTGGATATACTCATATACATAACACATAATAGGGATTAATAAGAATTGGGGCAAATTACGGTGCTAGGTGTGGAGCTGTAGACTGTTGGATTGGCATCAAATTATCATCCTTCTTAAATTAGATTCTTTCTAGTTTCTAGAAACAGCCTCTCCACGAAGCAGGGTAAAGTTGCGAATATTATGACCCTCCTCATACCCTAAGGGGTGGGTGTCGAATTTTGATCTGCTGCTGTAATTGGAGCGCTGTTGTGTGCATCGTACGGCACAACAACGGCCATGTGTGCACAACAGGCCCCACTATGCACACATGGCCGCTGCTGCACCGCACGATGCGCACAACAGCGCTCCAGTTACGACAACGGATAAAGGACCGTGGGAGTCTTGTGCATTGTGAAGTGTGAATGCCTTTTTTTATTAATGAGTTTTTTTATAAACACACTTGAGATGTCAAATAATTTGTAATTTTTACTATTTTAATATAAATATTTTTTTTTTCAATGAGGGAAATCACATAATACTATAATTTCACATGTGGACTAAAAAATATGTCAAAAATAACATCTCTTGACAATGGCAATAATAAGTTATTTTTGAAAATTCTTTTTATATCCCTAACTAAAGAACTCTTGGAAATAAGTTAATGTTCAATTAAAAAAAAGTGTCTAAGTTCTATATACACATATAGAGGTGTCATTTAGATAGTCTTTTTTATTAATGTGAATAATTTCTCAATGTGAGCGAGTGGACATAGAGAATATCTTTATACTACCCTAACTTGCTTGCCACTTGGATAAAGATGTGAAAATTTCAAGCTCAAGTTTAACTACATACACTAACCGTTACAAGTCTATGCTCCATCTCTGCACATTTTCTTTTGGTAATGTTTCTACACACAACTTTTTGGATCGAATTTTCCTCCAGCTATACTGAATGAGATCGCATTCATCGTAGTGCAGGAGAGGATATGAGATGGCATTTGAAGGGCATTTTGGTAATATGCTAAAACCTTAGGAGGGGTTAGTGAACCCTAAATTGTTGGGTAAACTCTATGGGATCCAGCTCCTTCTCACTGAGTGGAGAGTCCAATGAGGCATCTGCGTGGGTGGACTGTGCCGCACACATCTCAATGCGTACCCAGTCAACCGTTGGGATGTGTACAGCACAACCCAACCATCAGATACCTCATTTGGCTCTCCACTCAGTGGAGAGGAGCCCAATCCAACTCTATGGATGAAGAGAAACTTAATCCTAACTTTTTAAAGATAATAACAATTGAGGAACCGTTCTCTGCATGGCAGCGCAAGGACCATGTGCATACGACAGCCAATAAAAACGCGCACACTGGCATATTGGGGCGGGGCTATTTCCATCCCCAATGTGTGTCGGCGTGGCCCCTGCGTCCCAGTCTACTAGTCTGTAGCATCCAGTTTTATCTAACCATTAACCAACCGACATAAAACTTGGGAGTGGATGTACAAAAACTCTACATCCACTTATGTGAAAGAAACCGGCCCCATTTATCAACCGTGGGGAGGAAAACAAAAAAGTTGTGGTGAGAGAATGGATAAAGAATGAGAGGTGGAAGGCGACCTAGAAATCCTGATGCCTTCCTTCTATGATTGATTCCCAGACTGATGGAAAGGGAAAGAGTCCCTATCCCTCTCTCTCTTTCTCTCTCTCTCTCTCTCTCTCTCCCACGTGGTTACTCCCTCTGTCTGAAGTCCAAATCTAAAGTCCAAAGCCCAAACCAAGAGGATAAGAAGGCTTGTTACATTTGTGACTTACGTGTTATAAAATCTCATCTTGATAGGGAGGGACTTACCCATTAAAAAAAACAAAAACTACAGGGAGGGTTGATATGGTCAATTCTTACTGTCGGATGTATAAAAGAGTCTTTTGATTGGTCACATATTATTAATTTAAGGGGAAATTGCCTATATCTACAAGAAGAGAAAATTAAGGTAAAAAAATTATACATAATGTCAACTCAAAAATGAAATTGCACACCTCCTCACTTATTATTCCTTGTATGAGAGGGTGATATGTCATCAATGCTCCTCTCCTTATTGTCAGATTTCAAAGAGGGTTCTCTCATTCACTTGAAATTATACTTGGGCAGTATAAAAAACTCTCTCCCAAAATTAATTACATAACAAGTAGGTTTGATTTTTATTTTTACTACTTAATTGTCTTGCAAGTCTACTTGTTTTGTTTGTTTTGCAAACTTACTTGTTTTGTAATTAATTTTTGAGAATATGTTCTCTGTCCAGTAGTGTGGCCCCTCGCGTTGGTAGGAGAGCACATGGAAACATCAACAGAGGTGGCATTTCTATCTTTCATAGGTAGCGAGCGATCATTTTTTCCCCAGTGTTTGGGCGCATAATGCATGCTCCCTAATAGCCCTTAATTTTTTTTTATTTGATAGATGTAAGAAACTGTCTTATTATTTAAAAGCTCTAAAATATTATATGATTCACTTTCTATTGCATTTTTTTTTTTAATTTGTTTTTCAAATAGGTTGTTAACCATGTAACAATGGAATGTGATGTTTACAAAAAATCATAAGATTAATTTGAGTCATTCTTTTTAATTTTTTTAAATCTAAACTATCTATTCTCACTCAAAAGTTGGGAAAGTATACAGTAATGTCTAGAACACTGGCACACATGCATGTACATACACGAGATGTGTATCGATACAAAAGTGTTATTTGATTCAATTAGACTCTAAAATTTGATATGTGGCTAATCTAGATCGTGTATTTTCTATCTAACAATCGAAATGGACATATCATTTGGGTATATGATAAAATATATACCTTGTGACATTTGAAAAAATAACAGACCATTGTGACAATAATAATTCACCTTTGGCTTGAGGCTAGTGCAGTTGAGCCTATTACTCATCTAATTTAGGCACAACACCCCCCCCCCCAACAAAAAAAAAAGATTTTGTTTGGAGACAGGAGCGGTATCCGACTTTAGGCCGACTAAATCCTCCTTGGGCTCGTACATGACCCCCGTGCCACGCACGAACCGGGAGCTTTTGGACCCTAATGAGCCTCAGGCGGGTGGCCTCAAGAAATTATGCAGTGGCGAAGGTTTGATCATGAGACCTCGCTTCCTAAGGTGGAAAAAGAAAAAAAAAAAAGATTTTGTTTCAACATAACTTCCAACGTTTATCATGAAACATAGATTTTTTAGCCAAAAACAAAAAAAAAATCATGAAACTTAGATAACTCTATTTGGATTGGAACTTGACACCCAAGGGTTAAAGAATTGGAATGGGGAATTTGATCAATCTCAATCGATTTCAATATGATCCTGTTCCAAATCGGTTTGAATCGATTAAAAAAAATTCAATGCCCCCCTGCCGGCCACCAATATGGCGGCACAACACCACCCCACGCCTTTGTCTCCCACTACCCCTCCCCCTCTCGAACTCCCTACCCTCTTTGTCTCTACCTCTCCCTTCGTACTCCTTCCGGACCTTCGACTCTCGGCTGTCCCTACCCCTCTTGGCTCCCGATGCAACACCCTTACCTGTGGCCCTGTCCCCTCCCTATCTCCCTCTCCCCCCGAATTTTTATCCTGTCCTGTTCCCTGCCCCAACAGGACCTTCCAGTCCCCTCATAGGGGGTGCGAAATGATGACTTAACCTCCCTCGGACAGTGTGTTCAGGCAAGGGGTTAGGTCGTCATTTTGCACCCCCCATGAGGGGACTGGACGATCCTGTTCGGGTAGGGAATAGGAGACGATAACGATTCCTCTCCCCCCCTCCCACTACAACCCTCTTGCAGCCTTGCCCTTACAACCTACAATCACCCTAGTACCCCTATGCCACCTACCCATCCCTCTCCTCCCCAACAACAACACTCCCTCCCTCTCCCGTAGTCCGAATCTTCCATCGAAAGAGACAAATGAGGACACCAACTCCTTTGGATTTGAATTTTTCTAGGTGAGTAATGGGTGTTGCAAATTCTATGATACCCACATGAGAAAACTACCCTTCCTACACTTTCTTCGACTCATTGCTCCTTTATATCTTCATCGTTGTTGCCATTGAAATCTGCACCGATGTGACGACGTGGAGATCTACACATAGTGGAATAGAATGTGAATTGCAAAGAGGGCCAGAGTGTGTTGGAGATTTTCAACATAATGGTGTTGGGAATAGTCCCACATTGGAAACGTAGGAGTATATACTTTGGTATATTTAATATAGCCCTATCTATAGTTTAAGTTATTAAATTACGGTGTATGTGCGAGCTACCGTGTATGGGCGAGGTCTTTCGTCCGAGCGCGCACGTGCACGTGTACGTGCGGCGTGGGCAGTAGGCTGTAGAGGCGTTAGTGGCACACGCACTTGGCACTTTGCATGCTTCGAGCAAGATCTGATCAGGACCGTTCCTTTTGATCAAGTGGTCCGATTTGAATCTGGATGAGATCAACGTATTCAGTTGATCAACAGTTATGGTGATTACATTTCTGGACGGTTTAGATCGTACAATTACAACCTAACGGACCAGGTTCAAAATTGATCAACAGTTATGACTGTTATGTGTTTGGATGGTTTAGATCGTACAATAACGATCTAACAGCCCATATTCAAAGATGGAAGAATCCATCGGTTGGGAACAGGTGCCAAGTGGCTTATTAATATTCAGAGGATTTTCAAATTTGAAGATATCCCAAAAACGTTCTCTTCTTCTCCTCATTCTCAGAGTGATCTTGCAGAGAGTCTGTTTTGCTGCTGAAAACAGATTTCTCTGCTACTGGCTTTCTGGTTTTCAAAAGGCTTTCTGAAACCATTTCTAGATTTCATTTGTGCAATACGCAGCCAGGATAATCAACACAGTTTGAGGCTTCATTGTATCTTGGGAGACAATTCGTCTGCAACCTATTTGCATCTGGAAATAGGGACGAATTTCGTCTTAAGGAAAGCGACTCTGTAACGCGCCTTGAAGGTTCAAGCCAATTCCTGTTTTAACAGAGTGGTCTCTAGGGGGGACTCTCCGATACTTAAGTCAGAACTCAGAGCAACAACTAAATATACAAGGATGTTGAAAGAGCAATGGCTTGAGAGAATTATTGCGTACCTTGACGGGAGATCCCAAAAAGGAAGGTGAATCCTAGTAGAAGTCCTCGAATGGACGTGAATCCCCATGGAGAGTCCCAATAGGAAAGGTTGACGTATAGAAGGTTGCCTTTTAGGAGAATCCTTTGCTTGTTGGAAGTGGTACGAGGAGTCCAATACCAATTGATACGTTCATCTTATGGGAACTCAATGTCCTAGAATGCCCTTGATCATTTTGAAGATGGTGATTTGGATCTCAATGAATCACGATGGCTTGGCCTAGCCTGCAGTTTAACTTGATCTCTTTTGCCACGTGTTGCTTGCCCATAAGTGGGTGATTTTATACGTATCGGTTGTCATCGAAGGAAGATTAAGTTTCTAAGCCTTTGTGAAACTCTGATGTAGTTGGAATCCATGAGAAAAGAGACAGACCTTGGAGTTGGAGATGGTGGTGTAGTACCGATCGATCCAACTAAGCTCACTTCGGCTCGAGAAGAATTAGGATCGCGCCTGCCGATTCGGTCCTGATTCTTAAATCATTATTGCCACTATGGTTCAAGAACTTGGTCGAAACTAGTGGTTTTGACCAAGACGAAACTTGGTACAAGTTAGGTTTTGATTGCTTTCGACTATATTTCGTAGATTTCGGTATTTACAAACTTTCGATCTATTTTGCTCAACCTAGTTCAGACCGGTTTCAGTTGTTTCACCTAGTTTTGATCAGTTTTGACAGCACATGACACCAAATTTTACCCAAAAGTTTTGACCTAGTTGCAGTTGAAACTTGGGAAATCTCAATTTCTTGACTGGTCGAAACCTCGATAACTGAGAGTTAAAATCATAATCGACACCACGGTTTTTTGAGGGATGCTGAGGCTTACATGTGGACAAAATTTGAACCCATCTAACTTGCCAAGTGTCACAAGGCCTAACATAGGTTGATATAGGTTAGGAAGATAAGGAGGATCTAAACATCATTCCCTTGTTCTCTTTCTGATCCTGAAACATAATCAATCAAGACAAACAGAGATTACCACGTGTCCATCATAAAATGGTCACAAATGCCACCCCAATACTACGACAAACAATGAGAGGGAGTGAGTGACACACACCCACGCTTGACTCGTCAAATTCAAAGTTAAAAAATTGAATTGGAAACTGGGATTAATTCCACCAAAAAATATCACCATATCAGACGGATTCGGCTCGTGTCAATCGTGGCAGCAGTGCAGCACCTGAGATGAGAGGGTGTGTATTTACCACCTTACCCCTACCCAAATGCCTTGTCCGAACAAGGGAAAGGCGGTGCTGCACACAGCTGCATACTGCCAGGATTGACAGGATCTCAAATCTCAGAGAACATTAAAACTTTGACAAAATTTTTCTCCTTCTATTGAGGAGGATTCTCCCATCTTCCTATGGTTCACAAATCTCTCCTAAGGTTTTAGTATATTCCAAAATACCCTTTTGGTACTCATTCTTGTCCTTTCCCGCCTTTCTTTTGATGAATGAGATCCTATTCACTATGGATGGAGGGAAATTCGCTCCTTAAAATTTTGTGGATAGATAAGACAGAAAAAAATATCTATCATGTAGAATTTGGAATGAGATTAAAATTTTGTGGATAGATACAACCCAATGCTCCCAACTCATATGTTAAATTGCTTGATTGTAAACAAATCTTGGTACATTCCCATTAAAAAAAAAATGGAGACGGATAGGCACACCACCCACATGCAGAACCAATGAGGAGCACGCGACAGGGGGTCATTTCAAAGGGGGGAAGAGAAAGATAGACACAAAGGACACTAGCTTACGGTATACAGACACAATTTATTGTATATGTAGTAAGGAATTACTACTAAACGGAGTTCTTTTTGTATAGTAGGAAATTACTATTAAACAGAGATCCTTTTGTACAGAGTCAAAAACTAGGATACAGATAGTCTGAAGAGGCAAATCTGACAATAAACTAGATTAGTGAAATGACATCAAATAAAGTAAAAAAAAAAAAACCTATGTGCTTGTTAAATCAAGCATGTAGTCATTCCATAATTCAGCTGCAATTGAATCCCGCAATTGCAAAGCCATCTCTAATTGTTCCTCATCACAAGCAATATCTACTGCTGCTGTTTCAGTTAATGTCAATGGTTCCATCTCAACCTGCATCATTGGTTCTTCTACATTTAGCTCACTCTCTTCTTCATGCATTTTTAGGAGTAGCCAATCATCCTTTTTTTCTTTTTGGATATAATTATGTATCGCAGATGCAGCTATAACCAGCTTCACCTGTGTCTGTAATGGGTAGGGAGGCACTGAAAGCAAAATAGGGAATCTCTCCTTTAAGACACTGAAGATGCGATCAGTGGTATTCTGTAACACAGAAAGCCGATGATTAAATAGCTCTTTCGCATCTTGTGGACCAAACCCGCTTGGAAATTCATTCAGTGGGTAACGAACACCATGATATGGGGCAATGAAACCTGGCATATTCGGGTACTTGGTGTCGACAAGGTAGTATTTACCTACATCAGCAAAGAACTCAGGTGCTAATAAAATGAAAAACATAGGAAGTTATAGTGAAGTATAATAAACCAATATAGAATATACCTTCAGGGACATAAAGGCTGTTACGTCTTGTGAGTGCTGAACTCAGTACGCGCGCATCTGGTGCTGAACCTTCCCAGCCGGCAAGAACATAATGAAACCTCCAATCAAATGAGCAGGCTGCCAGAACATTTTGTGAAAGAAATCCATTCTTGTTGCGGAATGGACCTTGTTCATCAACACCAACCATCACTGGTATGTGTATCCCATTTACTGTTCCCACACAATCCTAAGTAATGATATTATAAGAGAATTTTAATTTCTTGGAGAAACATACAAACCAAAGTTTATTAGAATTGGATTACCTTGAAATATGGATAAAATCTGGGATCCTGTAGGATTTCTGGAGGGATATTAGAGTCTGGATTCTCAAAGAAATCCGTAGAAATCTGCATAATTGCATTCAAAACATTATTAAAATGTCGACTAATGGTTTCACCAGAATACCGAAACCGCTCTTGAACTGCTCGAGTCCGTTGATTGTGGCCAATTATGAATAAGAATATTCCCAACTGCTCCTCAATCTTGATTCTAGTTGTATGACGTAGCAAACCTTTAGCTTGTAAAACATCACACAGCTTGTAAAAGACTTGTTTATCCATGCGAAAATTCTCACGACAAAGTTCACTTTGACCACTGAGTACTTCATCGATGAACTTGGTACTCTTGAGTGCTGAATTGCGACAAGGCTCTTTTGTAATGTGATTCACTATTACACCATTCGTTTCATCATCAGAGCTGTCCATAACAACCGCACCCTCTGTTCTTGCATTATATAACAAACATATCACGGCTCAGGTACAAAGAACTCAACATAATATATTTTTTTCAACATTACCAAAATCACCAACCAAAATAAACTAACCAGAAATATGGATCTGGAAGCCACATTCAAACAAATAATTCAAAATGGTGATAGATCATTCACAAACCATCCATTGAAGTAGTTTAAGAGAATCAGCTTAATGTATCACAATCCAGCCCAAGCAAAAAAAATTCAACATCAACCATATAATAGATACACATAATTTAGTGACTCAAAAATGGTTCAATACAATCAATTAATGCATCCAAAATCCCCATCTAGGCCACAACATGCTTAATGAAGGGTATAAATTAGATTACATCTGAAAAGCAATATTCAACATAACCAGCTTATTCAACCATACCGATTTCACAGTCCTGTCAAAAGACTTGGTTCCTCGTAAACCTTTTAGTGGTTAAATAAATCTCATCCAAAAAATTTATTAAACATACATATTTAATAAGAACAACTTGAACCCCTTCCAATAATAATTTAAAAATTACCAAACTGACGCAATATAACATCCAGATCACACTAGCAAATGCAAGGTGTCCATCACCCAGGGCTTTAAGTATCAGTGTGTATCGTATTGTATTGGCCGATAAACATCGGTATTGATGGGCATCGATACGATACATCTTTTTCAAAAAATAAAAATAAAAAATGCACCGACCGATATGAGTCGATACAGTCCCAACAGACCAATACAGGTCAGATACATTTGATATGCCTCCTTTAAACCCACAAAACAGAAACCATGAATGAGAAATCAAACCGAGAGCAACTAAAGGCCTTTCTGTTTTTCTCTTTGATCTAAGTTGCGGGGATCATTTAACATAAAAAAGAAGGGGAAATTTACGAAACACCCCCTGAAAATGGGTCGAAACTCGGATGACCCCCTGAAATTTGAAAATACTCAGATCACCCGCTGGAATAGAGCCCAATACTCAGATTCAACCCTACCGTTATTTAAGTGATGAAGTCAGCTAGTTCAATTTTTTGAAAACCCTAAACTACCCTTTGGTTAATGTGAAGTTACTTTTTACCCTTGGATCTAAAAACCCCAATTTTTTTTAAGTTTATAAGGATGAGGGGAATCAGAGGAGAATATTCCCTCTTCTTCCCCAAATCAACAGAAAGACAAATGAAACCCTTAGGGTTCTGCCTCAAGGAAACGCCGTGAATGGCCTGAAATAACTCGGCAATTTTGAGATGATACACTCAATCCTCACTTCTTAGAGTTCGTCCTTTAGAACTTGTTCAGAAGAGTTTTTGATGGGATAAGAAGCTTCCATGGCTATGCCACACAGTCCCTCTTTGGCTGAGACGTCACGCTGCATTCTAATGTAACCTTGCTCTCCCCATTCAGCTCCCCATGAGTTCCTCACAATCCAGTACTTAATCCCATCAACAGTTGTTCCATACCCAACAATCGCCACCCCATGATCCAGCTCTGTTCTGCAAGGCCCAGTGAATACCCCCTGTGTTCATCATCAATCATCACATTTGCAGAGCTATTTCAGTTTCGAACCTTTTTAATTTTTATATTACATATTAATTAAATACTAATTTTGGATTGGTAGGAACTATATCACACTATTTAATTGAGAACGAAAACAAAATTCCAGATCCTCTGTTTTCTCTTTTTGTTTTAGATGGAGATAAATTATATACATACCTCTGAATAGAACTGGAATGCATTGCCGCTTGCTTCAATGGCAACTGATACAGGTTGGTTTGCAACGGCTTGCATCATGGGATTTGAAGTGGATTGGGGAAGCTGCAGTTCTTGCTTCTTGGGCTTTTGAAAAATATGAGATTTAGGGTTTTCTTGATGGATGATCCTCCGGCCATATACCGTTTCCGACTAAATCAAAACCCCAAAATTTTCCAATGGAAACCGCTCTCTTGATTTTTTTGTTTTTTTTCCTTCTCTCCGGCGAACTTACAGGTGTGAGGAAGAGGATGAAATTAGGCTGAAGATGAAGGAAAGGGTAATATTGTAAATTTAATTCTAATGATTTAGTACAAGGGTAAAATAGTCTTTTTACATCAATAACTAACAGCAGACTAACTCCGTTAGTGTAGAGGGGGTGATCTGAGTATTTTCAAATTTCAGGGGGTGATCCGAGTTTCGACCCATTTTCAGGGGGTGTTTCGTAAATTTCCCAAAAAGAAGTGATGTTGCATATCTCTAATCTTCACCATTTTTACAAGTTATAAGGATTTACAGTACTCAAATCACGGATCGAAACAATTTTGGGTAAAAAAGAAGTAATGTTGCATCTCTCTCTCTGAAACCATGAATGAGATACAAAACCGAGAGCAACTGGAGGCCTTGGAAACCTGTTTTTTCTCTTTGATCCAAGTTGGGGGAATCATTTAACATAAAAAAAGAAGTAATGTTGCATATCTCTAATCTTTACCATTTCAACAAGTTATAGGGATTTACAATGCTCAAATCACAGATCGAAACAATTTTGGGTAAAAAAGAAGTAATGTTGCATCTCTCTCTCTCTCTCACACACACACACACACACACAAACACACACACACACACATACAAACATACCCATGCTTTTCTTAACCATTTCTAGGACACACCATGCTTATTGAAGTGTATAAATTAGATTACATCTGAAAAGCAATATTCAACATAACCAGCTTATTCAACCATACCAATTTCACAGTCCTGTCAAAAAATCTCGGTTCCTCGTAAACTATTTAGTGGTTAAAAAAATCTCGTCCAAACAATTTATTAAACACAACATATTTAATAAGAACAAATTGAACCCCTTCCAATAATAATTTAAAAATTACCAAACTGATGCCATATAACATCCAGATCACACTAGCAAATGCAAGGAGTCCAACATCCAGGGCTTTAAGTATCAGTGTGTATCGTATTTTATCAGCCGATAAGTATCGGTATTGGTAGGCATCGACACGATACTTCTTTTTCAAAAAATAAAAATACAAAAATGCACCAACCGATATGGGTCAATACAGTCCCAACAGATCAGTACAGGTCAGATACATTTGATATGTCTCCTTTAAACCCACAAAACAGAAACCATGAACGAGATACGAAACTGAGAGCAACTGAAAGCCTTGGAAATCTGTTTTTCTTGTTGATCTAAGTTGGGGGAATTATTTACATAAAAACGACTCTGATCTTCACTATTTCAACAAGTTAGAGGGATTTACAGTGCTCATATCACGGATCAAAACAATTTTGGGTAAAACAGAAGTAATGTTGCATCTCTCTCACTCTCTCTTTCTCATATGCATTATTCATGCATTTCTTAACCATTTCTGTGTATCTTTAACAAATCTTGCATCTCTCCGATATGATATGATATGTCTCTTAAAATCACCTCTCCTATATGATACCCGATACAGATACTTAAATCCTTGCCATCACCACTGCATCATCTAACATCTGGCACAAAAATATCTATGCTATTTTTCGTCCTCCAAGAGATAATGCGCAATAACAGATCTACATCTGTCGGGTTTGAAATGATGGAAAAATCAACCCCATTTTCTTTTTTCTAGCACTGCAGCTTCCATCAAATCTTGTCAGATACTGGGCATTCCTCAGGTCAGTTTGATCTCCAAACCGCAGTGCCAATCCACTTATCATTACTTCATTTACACAGGTGACTGAGCACACCTTTTGTTGGATGGATGAGGATGTTAAAAATGTCCTCTTTAGTATTCTTCACTCTCAATCCTTCATTTCAGTTCGTCCTAATCTCCTATATTCTTTTGTAATGCCTATTCAGCTATGCATATCAAACCTTCCAGGTCAATTTGTTTTCCACAAGGGTGCTCGCAGATCATTATTGAGTTCTACCACTTATTGGTTTGAGATTTCTGGCCTCACAGGCTCATTCTAGGTCCCACTGTTCATAGAGTTGCACAAAATCTAAAATCATAGAAATGCTCCTTGCTAATCAGATGCTGGACAATGCAGCTAATTATATTGGTCTTCTCAAGCATTTTGTTATTTGCTGCGGCAATGACCCTATTGTCTAGTATGGGGCATATGACAAGTCCTGATTTTTTCATGGATTTTTACCCTATAAAAGCCTCGTACATTTAGAAGTTGGCCAATCCCCCTCAATTTTACAAGGGATGAGACCACTAGTATATGAGGCAATTGAAGTATAAAAGATTCAAAAGAATAAAAGTTAAATGCTAAGTAACCATAGGATCTAAACTTCATGACTTACAACCCTGCCCCTGCATGGAGATGAACACTTCCTAGTTCCTTACTCTGAGGTGTTCACCAATAGAGACAATATCCTCCAACCTCATAATCATTTAATCCTCCAAAAGCCAAAGTCCATAAGCATCTGGATGACAGAGATGACATAGCTATAATTGGACTGCCCTTTATGAAAAGACAAAGAGTACCAATCATGGATCTTAGAACCAGGCAGATCGTCCCTCCACCAAAGGTCCTCCTATTCACCAAAGACTTTTAAATAATTCATCATCCCAGTCTACTAAAATGAGGAACCAACCTATCCAGTCAAATTCCTGCCAGGCCTCTCACTGTCTTCATCAGGGCCACCATACTGCTTAGTCTAGCCCCTACAAATTAATTGATTTTATAAATTTAACGGGTATTGGATATAAATAACATATCCACAGCTTCTTCAAGAGTTTCACACAAATCACGTCCCATATAATAACACACCCCTCATCAAGCCTTTTGCTGTTTTACAATCTAAACTACCAGCATCCTATAACCAAATCAGGGCCAACAATTCAGAAGTCAAACATTCATTAACATCATATAGTTCGTCTTCTGCAGCAGACAAACCATCATGCATACAATTACTTTGTTCTTTACCTGCACTTTTCAGCTCCCATCTCCCATCTCCCCAACAACCTCTTATGTAAAGATAACAGCAATAAAATTTGAAGTGGAACTTCAGTCAAGACCTTAGTAAGTTCGGGAACAGCAATTGAACGGGTCAGACGGCAATAATACCTTTCAAGAATCTGGTGTAATAAAATGCGTATGGCAATGATACGGTACGTATTTAACACGGCTGCTGCGTAGGTGAAAAATACAGACATATATTCACTATGTAACAGACATGCACCACCTAATAAACAAAATAATAATATGTACACAATGATTTTATCAAAGGGAAGCCTCACAACTAAAATAAACACAATATAATATCGCCTATTTTCAAGTGGTTGGCTCTCTAATCAGTCATGGAGAAATGAGACTGATGACCTCAGGCGTTTACATTTATTGGGCCTATTTATCAAACCTTCAACTCATAAACTCAACTATCAAAAGGGGGGGGGGGGGGGGAGGGGGATCATAAACATAGTGAAAGAACAATAAAATTGAAGGAGGTTCTCTGAATTAATTCCGGCCAATACTGTGCAAAATTGCAGATCCACAGCCAAACCTGTGTAACCCAATTAAAAACCAAAAGCTCTGAATTATGGAGGGGTCTTGAATTAATGGAGGTGTTAATTTGAATGTTCTTTTACAGTTTTACTTGAATCACATTCTGCGCCTTGGATTTTATTACAACTGTTGCCTCATCTAAAAGCTAAAAATCGATTCAGTTGGAAACTATTAAACTGGCATTCCACAAATGATGTTCCAAATCATGGTTTTAGAACTTGGAGAATTGACTCATTTGCTAACCAGCTGATCTGAGTGAATTGCTGAGTCATTATGAACAAATAATTATTAACTCTAGATAGCGTATTTGTCTTATGATATTTTCAATGAGAGAGATGTTGGATTAAGAATGGAAGTATTTCAAGCTACAACACTTATAGCTGCAGGAAATCACTCAATGGTAGGAATAGGAGATGCAAACTTGGCTGGGAAATTGTAGAGAGACTCAAATTAGGGTAAGGCTTGGATGTTTAATTCATCCCAAGCACTTCCATATTTATAATCATAATGAAGAAATAAATATTAGTACATAAGCAATGTGGGACTAAACCACATATAAGAATAAATAAATAATAAAGGAAAATAAGCTCCAGAATACCCTGGGGGTATTCTGGCCATATATCTAACACTCCCCCTCAAGTTGGAGCATATATATCATGCATGCCCAACTTGACTAAGATAGGATGAAACAGCTTGCTACTCAGTCCCTTAGTGAACACATCAGCCAGTTGATCAGTAGACTTCACAAAGGGAACACAAATGAGGCCGGCTTCAAGCTTCTCCTTGATGAAATATCGGTCAACCTCCACGTGTTTAGTACGATCATGTTGGACAGGGTTATAAGCAATGCTAATGGCAGCTTTATTGTCACAATAAAGCATCATAGGAAGATGGACAGCAACACCGATATCCTGCAATAATCCCCTAAGCCACAGAAGTTCACAAATTCCTTGTGCCATCGCACGAAACTCGGCTTCAGCACTGGACCTTACCACAACATTCTGCTTTTTGCTACGCCATGTGACAAGGTTCCCACCCACAAAGGAACAGTAGCCAGAGATAGATTTCCTGTCAGGAGAACCAGCCCAATCGGCATCAGTATAGGCTTCAATCTTAAGGTGACCAGTAGGAGATAAAAGGATTCCCTTACCTGGAGCAGATTTCAAATACCTCAAAATACGACGGACCGCATCCATATGAGAGGAATAGGGATCATGCATGAACTGGCTCACCAAACTTACAGCAACTGCTATGTCAGGTCGTGTATGAGAAAGGTAGATTAGTTTGCCCACTAACTGCTAATAAACACCCTTGTCAACAGGCTCACCCTCTTTCTCCCTAAGTTTTGAAGTAGCTTCCATAGGAGTATCTGAAGGATGACAGCCTAGCAGCCCTGTCTCAGTCAATAGATCAATGACATATTTTCTTTGAGAAAGAAAGGTGCCCTTTGAAAATCGAGCAACTTCTATTCCTAAAAAATATTTCAGAGGACCAAGATCTTTGACCTCAAACTCACGACCAAGGAGGAGCTTCAAATCCCTGTTAGCATCACCATCATTACCAGTGACCACAATATCATCCACATAGACTATTAGAAGAGTTACCTTGTCACCAACTCGTCTAATAAACAAAGTGTGATCAGCATTACTCTGCTTATAACCTGCTGAAATCATAGCCTTGTGAAATATGCCAAACCAGGCCCAAGGTGACTGTTTCAGCCCATAAAGTGCACGCTTTAGTCTACAGACCCTGCCCTTGGTCCTATCATCAGAGAAGCCTGGTAGAATGTCCATATATACCTCCTCCTCAAGCTCCCAATGGAGGAAGGCATTCTTTACATCTAACTGTTGAAGATCCCACCTAAGATTTACAGCACAAGATAATAGCACCCTGACAGTGTTAAGCTTTGCCACTGGTGCAAAGGTCTCCTGATAGTCAACTCCATAAGTTTGAGTGAACCCCTTTGCAACTAGACGTGCCTTATATCGATCCACAGAACCATCAACCTTCTGTTTGACCACAAAGACCCATTAACATCCAACTAGTTTTTTCCCTGGAGGAAGAGTCACAAGCTCCCATGTATTATTTTTATGTAGTGCTCTCATTTCTTCCAACATTGCTGCCTTCCACTTTTCATCTGTAGATGCTTCCTGCCAATTTCTAGGAATCGAAACAAAAGAAAGAGAGGATACAAAAACACGAAAAGAAGGAGAAAGAGAACTATAAGACATAACACGAGATATGGGATGTAAAGTACAAGTCCTAGTACCTTTACGATGAGCAATAGGTAGGTCGGAAGAAGAGGGATTACCAGGAGATGGAGGATCTGGATCTGGAGCCGGCAATTGGATGGGTATTGGTGCTAAAGTGGATTGCAGCTGCCCTCTGTTGGTTCTGCCCCTTGTGTAGGTGAGTATGTTGGAGTTGTCAATTCTCTTCTGCAATTCACCAATAGTTCTTTGGACTGGAGTCAGCTCCCCCTGAATAGGAACATTAACAACACTATTTTCTATGGTCTCCCCCTGTAAAGGATTCCCATTAGGTGAGGGAGGAACAACCAGAGGAGGTTGGGCATTAATTAAAATAGGATGGGCAGTGTCCAAAGGAGACTGGGCAGCAGTCAAATGAGGCTGGACAGCAGCCATGGGTGGTGGAGCAGCCGTGGGTGGTGGTAAAGGAGGCTGGGCAGCAGCCAAAGGAACCTCCAGTGGAGGAATCTCGAAAGACACATCTTCACTAGAACTCTCCCCCTGAAGAGGTGGTGAAGAATAATAAGAAAGGGTCTCATGGAAAACAACATCCATACTAACCATGGTACGGCGGGAAGGGGAATGGTAACACTTATAACCTTTCTGGGTTGGACAATAACCCAAGAAAATACAACGAAGCCCCCGAGGCTCAAGTTTGCCGGGAGATCTGGTATCTCTAGCATAACACACACACCCAAATACTTTGGGAGGTACAATAAAGGAGGAATGGCCCAGCAAAATATCAGAGGGGTACGGGAATCAAGAACCTGAGAAGGTGGCCTATTGATGAGATAGGCGGCAGTTAAAACCGCATCCCCCCAATATTGAGATGGAACATTCCTCGCAAACATCAAAGCCCTGGCCATTTCCAACAAGTGGCGATTCTTTCTTTCTGCCACACCATTCTGGGTAGAGGTATCAACACAACTAGTTTCGTGAATAATGCCATGATCAGCCATATATTTTTGAAATTGGGATTCAGTATACTCAGTTCCATATCACTTCTCAATATTTGGAGAGTAGCCTGGAACTGAGTTTGTATCATCTTATGAAAATGCTGAAAACATGAGAAAACCTGATTTTTAGTATGTAAAAGATATACCCAAGTATTCCTAGAATGACAATCAATGAAAGAGACAAACCAACGATGACCAAAAATAGATGGCTTATGACTAGGGCCCCAAACATCAGAATGTCCCATATGAAAACAAGAAGAACTTTTTTTATTTGAAATAGGATAAGTTGAAAGTGTCTGTTTGGCCAGAACACAAGCCTCACAAAAAAAGTTATCCTTAGTATGTAGGGTGACCAAACTAGGAAATAAATGAGCTAAAATTCCTAAAGGGGGGTGACCTAACCAAGAGTGCCATTGGTAGAGTTCAGAAGAGACCAAGGAGTTCTGATGCAGCGGAGATGGTAGTGGTGGTGGAGAGAAGCGACTGTTATCAAGCAGGTACAGGCCACCATGCACTTTACCCAATCCAATCGTCTTCCTAGAGTCTAGATCCTGAAACACACAATGAGAAGGAAAAAAAGTGATTTTGCTGTTAAGATCACGAATGATACTACTAATTGAAAGAAGGTTAGTAGTAAAATTAGGGATGTGCAAAACAGAAGACAAGGGAAGAGAAGAAGTGCAGTTGATGATTCCTTTTCCAGATATGGAAGAAATGGAACCATCAGCCACTTTAACCTTATCTTTCCCAGAAGTGGGAGAATATCTGTGAAACAGACTAGAGGAACCGGTCATATGATCTGTATCTCCAGAATCTATGATCCAAGGATGGAAAGCCACAGAAACACAATGACCTCCAAATAGAATACCTGACCGGGCAAAGTGTGGACTTGAAGGAGCCGAAGAATTGGCAGTAGCAGCGGAAGACCTGAGCATACGTAGGAGTGCCTGTAGATCATCCTGGGATAGACCAGTGTCAGTAGCAGGGGCTGGAGTAACAGTCTCAGTCTGATGGGCCTTGGTTTTTGTCTTTATCTTTGTCTTGGCAACCCTTTTAGCTTCAAAATCAGCTGGTTTCCCATGAAGTTTCCAAAACTTCTCTTTGGTGTGATAAGGTTTGTGACAGTGCTCACAAACAACAGTCCCTGTAGTAGATTCACCAAGAGAAGCAGTGCCACTAGGTGCAAGAGGGGCCAGGGCAGCAGCCTTGAGAGCTGATCTGTCAGTAATAGGAGGGTGCAACATGGTAGCCCTACGGTTCTCCTCAGAGGATACCAAGGCATAAGATTGTTCAAGTGTGGGAAAAGAAGTATGGCCTAACACTTGAACACGAATCTGATCATACTCTACATTCAAGCCAGCCAAGAAATCATAGACCCTGATCTTGTCCACATGCTTCTTATAGGAAGCAATGTCAGCAACGGTAGTAGGGTGAAAGTCAGAGAAGCGGTCCAACTGTTGCCACAGACTGCGTAGAGTAGTATAGTATTTCGAAACTGAAAGTTCTCCCTGAGTGGTGTGAAGGACTTTCTGCCGAAATTCATATACTTGGGCATCATTACCAAGCTGCCCGTAGGTTTCCTAGCAAGCTGCCCAAATCTGAGAGGCAGTGTCCAGAAGAAGAAAGTTATGCTGCAAATCTAAAGTCATAGAGCCTATCAGGTAGGACATGAGAACACCATTACTGGCAAGTCACCTTTCCTGAGCAGGTCCTTGTGTACTGGGCATAACACTAATGCCATTACTATGGCTGGTGAGACCACGGCCAGCAATGGCAAAGGAGGCAGATCTGGACCATAGAAGGTAATTGGAGCCATCAAGCTTAATAGGATTGGGTGGAAAGCTGTGGTAGTTTGTCTTGCTGTGACCATCATTAGGTGGCTGATCCCAAGTAGCTGAAGAATCAATAGAATCACCCATACTGGCAGCAAATAAGCCCAATAATATCCTCAAGTGAAGGGCTGTAATCAGTCTCCAAAAAATCAGAAACAGCAGCCAAGTAGAAATCCTATATCGATATTGTCAGGGTTTTGAAAAAAACCCTGTAATGCTGAAATCGATGAAGGGAATAAGGTGTCAAAAATCTGCAGAGAAGTGGTAGCAACTGAGGTCGAGGGACCCTCTATGATGGAAGAAACACCCTGCAAAAAATCAGAACCAAACGGCAGCAACAAGCAGCCCCACACCCAAAGTCGACAATTATCAGGGTTTTGAAAAAAAAAAAACCCTGAAGATGGAGATCGATTGGGAGTGGGGGTCTTCAATCAATGAGAAAAGGCTGGACAGATGCTGGAAAGGGTGCTGAAGAAGCTCCAATAAGTGAAAAACAGCCTGCAATAATGGTAGGGGGTGATCTCCAAAAAAAACTTGAAGTCTTCAATACGGCAAGTGATGTCCAGCAGCTATCGAGCAAGTATTAATTCATGAGAAAAAAGGAAAAAGAGGTAGGGAGGGGCAGCAACTAGATCATATGACCACCTCTTGTAGTGCTGCCCTTATGGAAGAGGGAGAACCAAGGAGAAAAAAAGGAGAAACAAAGAGAAAAAACAATGGAAGAGAAAAAAGAGGAAAAGAAATCGATGGGGGGTGGTCCCTAATTCGAAGTCAGCTCTGATACCATGAAGAGAGACTTAAATTAGGGTAAGGCTTGGATGTTTAATTCATCCCAAGCACTTCTATATTTATAATCATAATGAAGAAATAAATATTAGTACATAAGCAATGTGGGACTAAACCACATATAAGAATAAACAAATAATAAAGGAAAAAAAGGTCCAGAATACCGCCACGGTATTCTGGCCATATATCTAACAGAAATTGATGCCGTATATTCCCCACACTGATTCTGGCAGGGATGGGGGAAGAACATAAACCTAAATGCCTGATGGAGAGGAAGTAGTGGCGTTGGCTGCTTGGAGTTTTGAACCATCTGAAATCTTACTCAAGCTGCTTTACAATGGGACACCTCAAGATCCAGCAACTTATAGTATGACTAATACAGAGAAGAAGGGGCCGAGGTCTGCTTCAAGTACCGCTGCAATCGACACTGCAATCTTTGGCCAAACGGAGACAGAGAAGAAGAAAAGGAACAGAGAGTGTACACACCGCAGCAAGTACCATTGCAAACGGAGCCTGTAACCACCTTAGATGGAGAGTAGATGAAGAAGAGGAAGGGGGCAAGGGATATTGAGACTTAGATGTAGACTCACTGGCGTAAACTGAAATGGGAATGGAGAAGAACGGGGCAGCCGCTAGAGTTCCACGATTTGGGTATTTAGGGTTCTTGCGAGTTGCGATTGGGACTTAGTAAGTTTGGTTACGGCAAAAAAATGGGTGGGGATACGTATGAGTATTAAACGGACTAGGCGACAATAATACTTTTCAAAAATCCGGCACAATAAAACATGTACGGCCATGATACGATACATGTTTAATACGGCTGCTCCGGGAGCAAAAATACGGGCATATAGTCACTATGCAACAGAAATTTACACCACCTAATAAACACAATAACAGGTTCATAATGCAGCAAAATACAGAATAGAATAAGTAATCCAAACAATGGAGCAATCTCCAACAATATAACAATCTAACACAGTGCAACTTTCACACACAACAAATAATCCACAGTAAACAGCCATTGTATAGATTTTCTAAAAGAACAACTTCCATTATGAAGGGTTAATTTCAGCATTTAAAGATGGTTGACATGGTGGACTGATTCTGAGTTACAAAGCTACGACTGCATATCAGTTCAACAGGTGTTCAACCAAGATCATAAAAGAGGCTTAATATTTAGAGTTTGAATTGCAGATTTGTAGGTCAAGGTCAACGAATACAAGGTTAACCAACCCACCTATCATGAAACTTCTACTAATGAATCTCATGTTCTCACGCCATTACCAAAGGGCAATGCCTAATCCATGCCATTGTCACCAACCACGGGCTAAAATATTGTTTTAAACATTTGGGTCTGGCTAGTTCAGAACTTCAGATGGTATGGGACAGTCAATGGAGTTCAAACCACTATGGATTTGCTGCATTTGGAAGTGTGAGATCAGGCTGGAATATTGTTGATTCCATGCTGTTAGTAAATAAAGAATCCCATGGATACAGTTCAAATCTAACCTGAACGGATATGGGAACACAGCGGAAGAGATCAAGAGCCAAGCTTTTGATTACTGGCACCACCAACACGAACAATCTTCTGCAATTTCTAGATGTCACAAGGTTTATCCACCGAGAACTTGACAACACAAATCCTTTGGAAAAGATGGAATCCCACAGAGAACACAAAGACTTGGAGAGCAAGAGTGAGAGGAGAGAATTAGACTCAAGTTGTTAGGGCCTTAGGGTTTAGGAGGTGTATTTATAATGACACCCGAGCCTCCCCCCTCTTTTAGAGTCACAATGAGAATGGGAAAGTCTCTCTCTCTTTCTTGCGGGTTGCATGCGGCTGCCCAGGGTGGGTGCCCTGAGCCGGGTCCAAAACCCGGTTCCTATTAACACAGGCATTAGTGTGTGGAGTTCTGTACCAACAGGTTCAACCCACATGGTCTGATACAGATATTTAAGAAAAATCTTATCAGCAGACGCTTTCTTCAATTCTCACCAACTGAAAAAGAAGAATAACGTGAATCATCACAAAAGGAAAAGACCCAGAGGTGATATAGTATAATCTTAGAAAAATAATGTAGTGGGAAGTGAACTAGACCATAGAGAAGAGAAGAGGGATAATCCTTTCATAGCGAAAGCTGGTCACTGTTCAACACTGTCATCAACGGGAGAAAAAACATAGATATAGATTACAGATTACGGAAAATAGGAAGGGACTTACCGAGAAGAGACTTGTCAGCTGCCCCCCCCCCCCCCCCCCCCCCCCCCCCCCCCCCCCCCCCCCCCCCCCCCCCCCCCCCCCCCCCCCCCCCCCCCCCCCCCCCCCCCCCCCCCCCCACGCTGCTATCAATTGGGAACGAAGACAGAGAAGAGGAAAGGGGCAGGGGGCTCAATACACTCAGATAGAGATTCTCTAGCTGTCGCTCCAATTGATTAGGAACGGAGACGGAGACGGAGAAGAAGACAGGGGGCAGGGGCTTGGGTTCCTAAACCAGAGAAAATGATAACTCGAAAAGTTCTTCTTCGGTGTTAGGTTTTGATTTGGAGTATGGGTTTTTTGCGTTTTGATATATTATTTTTAAATTATAAGGCAACGTTACTTATGGCGTATGATACGTTTATATGTATTATAGGTGTAAAAATGATTTTTTACCGTATGAATGCACTTATACGGTAAAAATATGTTTTTTATTTGAAATGTTCAGATATGTGTATTATACGCAAATTTACTAACAAAGATCCTGACTGTCTATTAATATGAACCGAACCGATTCAAGTATTTTTATATTTCAAACCAACATCGAACCACCTAATTATTGTTTGTTCGGTTCCAATTTTTATTCAACGGATTCGATTTTCAGTTCAGGTTTAATATCGACCATCTTTAGCTTGTCCCATGGTTGACCTCAATCATGCCACATGTCATATGATATTGCACTTTTAACTTCTTTTTTGTTTATTTGGGTAGAGCAGTTCTAACTTCCAACCATTGAGCTGCTCAACAGTCAAATTTCATATTTAAATTCAATCCTTAGATTTAGTTTTTCGTTCACCCTAAAAGTGAATCTCAAGGATGGTGATTAAACATTATGATAAAACTATGAGAATGTGTGTCTTCCCTTTGTAAGCGGAGACCAGGCGCGCCACTAACAGAGTCAAGGCAACGGTGCTCGTAGATCAGCTTGTTAGAAGTCATGTAATAGGGGTAGTTTAGGAACTAGTTATATTACTAGTTGCCTTATTATGTAATTCTATTTCTTCTTTCTTTATTTCCCTTTTTCCTCCCTAGGGAGGTGGATGTAATTCTCTATTAGTTATGATTGAATGAATATAGGGTGTATGGAGAAGCCTCTCCATCACAATCGATTACAACCAAATATTCTCTTCTCTCTTCTCTTGCTATCTTCTTCCTTCTCTCTTCTTACCTCCTAAACCTAAAATCTAACTTGGTATCAGGGCAGGCTCAAGGTTTGAGAGTCGTGTTCAGTCCCTGTTTTCATTCTTTCTCTTCTCTTTGAAATCCTTTGTGTCTAAGGATTCCAAAGAGGAGATTTCTGTGTACAACTTTGCTTAAAGAGTATGGAATAGGCTTATTTTAGCCTCTTTTGATGATTGAAGGATATACCTAAGTTATTTTGAAGCTCTCTTGATGGTTTGGATCTCATACAAAGGCTGCTACAAGTTCCGCCAAGTTCAAGTTCAGGTTGCAGCTGCTGCTCTTCTCGGATTCCTTTTGTGTCTTGGTCTGACTTATTTGGATCGCCCAAGGACACTTATGAGAGTTGTTATGATCTCCCTTGCTGATTGTAGAAGCCATATGAGCAGATAGAGTTCTTGTGTGGGATCCTCTATTCTGCCCAGGTAAACCCGAGAGTGTTTACTTCTTTTTTCTTGCTTCAAGCTACAGTTTGATGCTCCCTTGGTTGAGGGATGTGTATGCATAGCCTTTGTGAGGCTGTTTTACTTGTTTGAAGTTATTACTACACCTTGCATGCCTTTGTGAGGCCTCTTCTTAGGGAATGCCTGCTGGACTGTTGTTGTCATGCACTAGAGGTGCTTGATTTACGTCCTCTTAGAGATTTGCTGCTAGGACTGCTTCGGCAGTGTGCTATCCTAGGCTGCTTATTGGATTTTTTGCTTGTTTGGGTTGAGTGTGTACTCCCCACTTGTCTTTGGTGTTCTTGTTTATTGTCTTTAGTAAAGAATGGCTGCTTCAGATGCATCTGTGCTTGGTACTGCTGATTCACAGCCCCCTACTGTTGTCCCTCAGTTGGCTTATGAGAGTACTCACCAACAGATTTCTTTTGTGAAGCTTGATGGTACTAATTACCTAGATTGGTCACATGTTGTGAGACTTTCTCTTAGGAGTAAGGGAAAACTTGGATATATCACAGGTGCTATCAAGGCTCCCACAGCTGGTTCACCTACTTTTGATAAATGGGAGACTGAAAATTCTACAGTTATGACATGGTTGATCTTCTCCATGAAGCCCGAGATTGGGAGACGGTTTACAAGGAAGGAAACAGCCAAAGCTATTTGGGATAGTGTCTCTGTGGCCAGCTCAACCATTTGGAGAGAGTGCTCTACGATCAACTCGGATGGTGATTTATCATTGTGATTAAACTATGAAAAGAGTGAATGTCATCATTAACTCTTGTCCCTTATTGTTGAAGGCCCACAATATCTTTTTTCTAGTCCAATCTGAAGGTCAGATCCCATGTATGAAGATATTCTATTCACCATGGATCAAGAGAAAATGTAATTTAATCATAAACTGTACATGCACTTTCTCAATAGACCATGCACTCTTCTAGTCCTACACAAGTATGCAAGGTGCCGAGTACCGGTGGATTACTTGCTATTTTCCACCAAAGTTGTTGGGACATTATTTTCAAAAACTGTTTCAAACCAATAATACCCTTCATATTCTTATTCCAAAAAAAAGACAAACCAGGGTCCATTGAGGAATTTAGACTCATTAGCCTATGTAATATCCTTCCTCTACTAAATAAATTTATCTCTACTTAAAATTGTTTTTGTTAAGGATAGATAAATAATGGATAGCTCATGAAATATTCCATTATCTTAAGAAAAAGAAAAAGGGAGAAATTGGCTATATGGCTTTAAAAGTTGATATGTCAAAAGCATATGATAGGTTGGAATGAGGTTTTATCAGGGCCATTTTTAAATTTCCAGGCTTTAGCACTCTCAATAATGTGACTTAGTGAACTACCTCTTGGCCTCATGTTCTTACTCCATTAAGTGTGAGGGAAGTTGTTTTGAGTCTATTGACTCATCGCGGGGTATTAGACAAAGTTGTCCTCTGAGCTCATATATTTTCATTACTACTATGGAGTGTCTTTCGCCGATGATATCGGTTTGGTGGATGAGACAAAAGCAAGAATTAATGCTAAACTTGAGCTTTGGAGATCAGCCTTGGAAACAAGAGGCTTTAAGATTAGTAGAACGAAGATGGAGTATATGATGTGTAATTTTATTCATACTATGATGGATACTAACATCGTGCAAATAGAGGAAAGAGAGATACTGCAAAGTGACTATTTTAGATATCTGGTGTCAATAATAAATAAAGAATGTGACATAAAGGATGATGTTTCTCAGAGAATTAAAGTGGGATGGATGAAGTGAAGAGGTGCGTTCGGAGTGCTATGTGACCGACGTATTCCTTTAAAGCTAAAAGTTCTATAGGATTGTTGTACGTCCAGCTATGATGTATTGGGAAGAATGTTGGGCAGTTAAGAAGTGTCATATTGAGAAGCTGTGTAGCAAAGATGAGGATGTTAAGATGGATAAGCGAAAGACTATGAAGGATAAAGTAAGGAATGACCGTATCTAAGCTGATTTGGGAGTGGCCCCAATCAATGACGAGATCTGAGAGAGTTGTTTGAGGTGGTATGGCCATGTTCAACAGAGGTCTAGGGGCACCCCAATAAGGAGGAGTGATACGATCCCGATTGAAGGAGCTAAAAGGTCTAGGGGCACCCCAATAAGGAGGAGTGATACGATCCCGATTGAAGGAGCTAAAAGAGCTAGGGGCAGGCCTAAAATGACCATAGGAGAAGTTGTGAGGAAGGACATGCATAGTCTAGGTCTTGTACCAAGTATGACCTCGGATTTAGCCTATTGGAGGGCAAGGATCCATGTTGCAAACCCCATTTAGATAAGATTCTCCTGACTTGTTGGGCTATGACTCTTTCTTCTTACTTTTATCTTTTAGCCTTCATTTTTCCTTTTATTTTCCATCTTTCATTTGACAATTTTCCTTTTGTCATTTCTCATCTCATTTCCCATCCATACGGTGTTTTGTTTGGATCCATGGATAAGGCAAAGTTTGTTGTTGTTGTTATTGTTGTTGCTATGGAGTGTCTTTCACGATTGTTCCATGTATAACAGGATCCTAACCTATTTCATGGAATCAAAGTGGCTGGAGCAGCTCCTAAAATCACCCACCATTTCTTTTCAGATGACACATTTATCTTTCATCGAGTCACTAGAGAAGATGTTGCAACCATTAGGGCTATTCTAGAGCTGTTTGAAGACCTTTCGGGACAAAAGAGCAATCTCTCTAATGTGGCATTTACTTCAATCGAAACACTCATGATTCTGTCAAGATACACATTAGGGAGATATTGTTTGAAAGCATAATCCATCGAACAATTAGGATGAACCCTCAATTCAAACTGTGCATTCTCCACTCTCTAGGAGCAATGAGAGTGTTTCCATCTGTTCCTATATTGCCGCTTTTTCTTTTGCATATTTTTTACTGAAAACAGTTCTCTCCATGTCGCTGATGCTCTAGATAAGAAGGGCAGTAAAGTATTGGTAGAAAGAAAAAATATCTTTTATGCTCAAACAAGAACCAGCCACACGATGATCACAAACAACGTCTATTGCGATCTCAATGCTTCACATTAATGAGATTGAGAATGGGTTGAATTGTGCCATCGGTCATTCTCCTTAAAACCTAGTTCTGTGAATCAATCTCCAAGATACAATAGCTCCTTAAGACCCTACCAGTAATTGTTGCACTTACTATTGGAGTTGGGCCACGTTGGGACTCTAAGAGTAGTGCTAAAACAATCAACGGAAGGTTTTACAAAACTTGTAAGAAATGGAAAAAGTGAAAGCACAAGGTAGAGAGAGAGAATCTGGAAGCATTAGAGCAATCAAAAGAATCCCCTTCTCTTTCAAATTCATCCTCTATTTATATAGAGACACCCCTTGGAAATACAATCTAAATGTGTCCAAAAGATGCGACTCTTGGAGGGAGAAGACACACAAATAGAGCCATTACAAACGTTCATAGACGTCTATCCGACATCCAATGCAACGACGCCGATGTCGGCAATGTGTCGGTCGACACCTACCAAACGTTGGCTGCTTCACTTCACACGTCAAATAGAGAAAAGTAAACGTCGAAAGTGCTTCTGACTGTCTCGAATCAGAGAGAGAGAGTTCTATTCCACGTCAAAGTAAAGCTTTGGATGCCAGCAACGCGTCGATCAACCAACTCTCGAAGTTGGTATAGAGAAATTTTGAATCTTTATTTTATTTTAAAATCATTTAAAATAAAACAATTCCCCCACAAGATTCAAAATACTAGTCAAATCAAAACCTACGAAGTTGAGCACTTTGAACAAGTAGGACATGTCATTGTAGATGTCTTTTGGACTTGAATCTACACTAGGTCTGATAAAACATGCTACAGAGTACGGGTGAAGTTGAACTTCTTGAACCTTTCCTCATAAGTGTAGCCGACTGACTTACCAACCATATCCTACCATTCGACTATTATGTCGTCCCTTTCAAATATATGGACATTTTTATACGGCCTTGTCCCCATCTGAAAATCATGGATGTTTGGAGTATTCGCCTTTAAAATCTTCATCAGAAGCGGCTTCATTTCTTACAACCAGTTAGGTAGCCCATAGTGTGCATTACATTTAACACACCCCCATTTTTGTGAGCTATAGTTGATTCAGAGTCTAGCACTCATCTTCCTTTCCTGTGGTGAGTACTACCTTCCCATCCAACTAAAATGAGCAAATGGAGTTTGATTCAAACTCTATTTCAGTTATAGATTCTGAGAAGGTTTGGTTTCTTGCTTACAAATCTTTAATAGATGCATGTAGTGCATCGTTGGATAGATTAGAAGAGCTGAATGAAATTTGAGTTGAAGCATTACTGTGTACCTTGGTGTAATCGTGGGTTACATGCTTCTTTTCCCTTCCCATCAATTGGTTATTCTTCCTTTTCTCTCAGGTACTCTATTTCACTCCTTCCATCTGTTTATTGTTTTTCTACTCCCCTATTCATCCTTCCCTTTCCCAACTGTATTCAGTTCCTTACATGTGACCGTCAAACTCATTGGGCGATAGAAAACCTGATAGAACTCTCTAATCAACACAATCTGTTGAACCTACGTTTTGGATGGAAGAAGACCTTTCCCTGGCGGACCCAATCCTTAGAATCCCTCCCATAAGGTCTCCACTTTCCTGAGAAATCCAAGCAGTTGCAGGTCTGAACATGCAAGCTTTCAAAGGCTCTATTCTGCTAATGAAGCAAATGTTAGTGTTTGTTAATACATGACTTTAGAGGATACTTGGTAGTGATTCAAAACCCAAAGCCCTGAGTTGATTGGGTCTCTTGTGAGGATGATCTCTCTATCGAAACCAGTTTGGGTTACTGTGTTGAGTGCCATTAGGAAAGAAGAAGAAGGGGGCTACTTGTGAAATTAAAAGGACAGAATTGTCCTTAAATGATCAAAGCCTTTTTTTTTTTCTTTTCTAAATGCTGTTTTTAACTTATACCCAGTCCTTCTGAAGCAGCAGATTTGTTCTTCCCCTTCTAATTTAATTACTAGTTTTAAGTCCTTTGTTCTTCCAATTGGGTCCTAAACTGTTATTGGAAATTACATTATTACCATTACTCCTATTAACCAAATTTTATTCACTTTGACGGGCCCATAGCTACCTGAAATTGGGGTTTTTGAAACCTTTGTCACATCAACTAAACAAATCATCTGGTTACTTTGTCTTACCCTTTGAACCTAATTCCAGGGATCTCCCATCACATAGGTAGGGTATCCATCACATGCATTATATCAAAGGCCTCATGCTCATTCCTTTAGATGATTTATACATCACCAAATCACTTTGGTGATCTGAGGCTTTGCTATAATCCAAGTCAGATTATTTTCCTAACTATACAAAGCAAATAGCGTCATCTTATTAGCCTCACCAGATATATATCCAAGAAATATATGCTTTCTTTTCGATTATTGACATTTGCTCTTTGACTTCACTATGGCCACTTGTAAAGCTACACTATCCGACTTAAAGAGTTCTCTGTTCCAAGTTCAAAGTAAAACTTCTAAAGCCGGCAACATGCCGGCCAACTAACTCCTGACGTTGGTAAGCCATTACCTGGTACAGAGAAATTTCGAAACTTGATTTTATTTTAAAATAATTTAAAATGCAACAAGAGGTAAGAATTTAGGTTCACCCACCAACATAATTTGAGTTCGGAATTTGAATACGGACACTTTCAAAATAATCGTTCTCCAAAGATCAACAGAAACAGCTCTCTTCCGGTTCATTTCAGACTTCTTCAACGCGTGTATATACATCCAAGTGAGCACTTAAGCAGCAAGACTACCACAAATGACCAACAAAGTTCGTTTTGAACAAAAACAAAAATGGAACTCTGCTAAGTGCTGAACAAAATATATCTTCATATTCATAACACTAACCAAAATCAGGCAACAGATATAAGTGATGAAATAAAAAGTGGTATCCTTCAGAAATTAAAAAATTATAAGAGATACAAGTAATGACCCGTTTTCTACACAAAATGGCAATTTAAATTTGTTAGAGTAATGCATTGATCAACAAAAACAGGAGAGGGAGAGATATAAAGAGAAGTTCATTTACCAAGGTACTGATTAACCCAGTTAAAGAAAATACTAACAGGTATATAAAACATTGGGTCTCCTTCGGTACTGAAAACGATGGAAACCCTAGGAAAGAAAATAGAAGAAATGTAAAGACGTCGAGAATGGGATGACCAACCTACTTATCCCTCACGAGGTCGGGATTTTGCCGCAATGTCGCCCTCTGTTGCAGTAGCCCTCCTGCTTTTCAATTTTACGTCAGAGAGGGAAGGGAAGCTCTCGAAGTCTCAACTCTCAAAGCAACGAATGCGCCTCATAGAAAGGCTGTTTGGTCATGCGCTTGTTACCACAGCCAAACACCGGGTCCATTTATTTTATCTTACGGGGCAAATTATACCCGGGTCCCGGTCCCGGTCCCTCCAGTAGAGAATTCGAGATACGTAGGGCCGATTGGGGTGTCAACCAATACACTGGTTAAACCGATCGAGCCAACTGATAAACCTAAAACTGGCCCAAGCAATTATTAATTGGGCCTAGCCCTAGACTGACCCGAGTAATAATCGGTCGTTGTCGGTGCATGCCTGCTGGTGCTCGACAGGCACCCAACCAGGACCAAATATAAATGGTGCGCGACTGTTAGCCTACCTGAAATTGACCCGGCCTTACATACTATTCCTAAAAAATCCTGAGTCATTTTGTTTTCCTCTCATCCAACTCCTCGTTCATTGTTTCCTGCTGCCTCATGCCTCAGTGCTTCGTTTCCCTTGTTCTCGACGTTGGTTGCGTATGCGTCACACCTGACTACTTCATATATCTGTGTAGCCTATAGAGTGTTGGTTAGTGTTGTACATAAAAACACCCCTCCAATGGATGATTAATGAAACATGGTAGAAGACTACTCAAACTCTCAACCGTCAAAATATTCAAGCCTCTCTCATCACATATGTGTTATTGAGAGAGCAACCCATTACAAGGAAAGGAGGAACTCCTCCACCACCTCTCCCCCTATAAATATGAAGGTAAAGCTTAAGGTAAGGGGCGGGACAATCTCCAAACAATTCACAACTGCTCGCTCAACATCCCAACAATTATATTGTTGCTTAGTTTCTAACTTAAGCATCAGAGAGCCTTCAAAGTCCTACTCTGTCCCTCTCTCTAATTCTATTCTAAGCTTGTGGTGTGCAAGTCTCCCCATTTACGCGGCGGTCAGATTTCTACTACAATAGTTAGAAACCCTAGCTCTCCCTCCAACACGAAGCAGAATATGCAATTCAACTTTGACACACTACAAATTTATGTAATTATGTCAGGCTCTATTGGTTCAAGTACCTCTCTCAATCGGACAAAGTTGCAGTGGTTGGTGGTTCGTCGTTTGCTAATACTTGAAGGGGTGGCATAAACTTTAAAATCTTACCTTAGTGCTTTTTGATCAATGGAAATGACAGGATCATGGTATCAAAATGTGATCTTCGGAAATGCCTCCTCGCACGCGTTAGAGTATTTGTCAATCAATCAATAGAGAAGGGTTAGAGTAACCTTGAGATTCACAAAGGCAAATCCTCCAATGGAATGCAACACTTAAACCTAGAAAGTCATAGGAAGACTGGCTTGACCGGGTATGTTCCCTATTTATTCTTGTACTTTTATCTCTTTTACCTTGCCTTGTACTTTATTTTCTTACCCAATGCATGTTATACCCTAACCTAGAAAGTTGTAGGAAAACCGGCTTGACCGGGCGGACTGGGGTGCCTAATACATTCTTCGGACCGTAACTTGACTCGTACCTAGACCAATGGACCGATTAGTCCCCAATGGGCATTCTAGTTTTACTTTTCTTTTATGGGTCCTTGACCCTAATAATCTAGGTGGCAACTCCAACATTCACCTCTCTCTTCTCCTCCCCATGAGGGAATGAGGTGGAGGACACCTGGTGATCCCCCGCCATGTCATTGTCCTCACACATATTCTATACCAACATGCGTGACTAATATATTTAATTATTTTGTACACTAACATCATCAAGATCTTATGATATATGTACACTAATATTTACACTGTTCTCACGCTACTTTAACGA
Source organism: Telopea speciosissima (assembly GCF_018873765.1). Classification (NCBI taxonomy): domain Eukaryota; kingdom Viridiplantae; phylum Streptophyta; class Magnoliopsida; order Proteales; family Proteaceae; genus Telopea; species Telopea speciosissima. The sequence goes on from NC_057917.1 coordinate 53,940,136, forward strand.
TCTACATTTTGCTTCAATTAGATAAGGGTGGAAAGAGTTATACCAGGGTCAACCTTAGACTAGGGTTGAAAGGGGGAGGATCCCTTGGTCCGAAAAGGCAGATATTGTTGATCTCCCAGCTCAAGGGGAGGTGGACCGACCGTCTACTTCTTTCTCTTGAATTACACCACTCCTACTTCGCGATCGTAGAGGTATGGGGCACCAGAGGGATATTAGAGCACTAGGGAACTTGGGGACCTCATAAAACACAAAAAGGGACAAAAATGGCTTGGACATGCTTCCCAAGGTGAAAATTTTTCTCTCTTGGGAAGTGGGAAGGGTCCTCTATTTATAGGGAGACCTCTTGAATTTTGTGGCACCATGGAATGTACTTTTCATGTCCACGTCTGTACGTATCCGTACTGCGGAGCACGTGTATAATCCACAAATACCTCGGCTCCATGGTTGTACTTTCTCAGTACCACATCACCGCATGTGCAACTGCGGAAGGATTCCCATGGTGCCGCAGAATCTTTTGCAATAGTGTGTGGAGCCACAAAGTCATAGGAAGCAACTTTTGGGGCATTTTGGTGATGTGGTATACTCTTATTGGTCAGTTTTGGTGTTCTAAAGTGATTGGGGAGGAAATAAGCCCTTCTTGAGAGAGACATAGTGTAGACACCTCATTTTGTATCTTCCCTCGGAGGTTTCCTGTGACGATGATGAGCACCCTCCAAGACATAGAGTCATTGTATCTGTGGATGTAGCGCCAGTGTGCACTGCCTGAATTTTGGCATCTTGGAAGTGTGACTCGGCGATGATGACCAAAGCTCGACTGGCTTGCGTTGTGACCAAATAGTAGAAAATTATCAATTTACCCTTACCCCACTTTTTGTAACCAAACTGTCCCAAGTAGAGCCCAAATCCTAAGGATAGCCTTATTTAACCATTTTAAGCCCACATGTGAAATTTCACTCCAATCGGACACCTTTTATGAAAATGACCGTTTTACCCCTAGCACGGTTCTCAGTATCTGGACCACTCAATTTTGTTCAAAATACTTTGGATGACCTCATTTGGTCATATTAAGCTTTCACGTAAAATTTTGACCAAATCAGGTAACTTTTATAAAAATTACCATTTTACCCCTGGCTTGGTTCTCGGTATCTGGGCCACCCGATGTGACCTGAAACCATTTGGATAACTTTATTTGGTCATATTGTGCTTACATGTAAAATTTCATGTAATTCCGGTATCATTTGGACCTTGATCGACGTGAAACACCATTGAAGTGATTTTCTTGGTATCCGTGCCATCTTTTGGAAATATCCGGCCATATCTGCCACACGGATGGAAAGAATGTGTTGAGAGCTTTGCGTCGATAGGTGATGCGTCAAAATCGGCCATCCGGATCAAAATATATTGATGTTTGAATGTGGACCCTTAAAATGGAATCTTTGTTTTTATTGAAAAGAGAAAAAAAAAAAAGAAAAAAGGGAAAAATGCTGGTCAATCCGGGTTGACCCGAATCAACTTGGGTCAACCAGAACCGACCCAAAAACCAGCCACCACCCCGACATGGGCATGGGCCCATGCGCACATGGATGTGCCAAGGTTAAGCCTGCACCGGCCATGACTCAGCCACCGGCCTACGCCCAACCGCCCTGCAGGCCTAGCCCAGACGCACAAGTCGCGCCTGCTGTGCGCACAAGTCGTGCGTGTTAGCCTACCTTTTCCCCTGCCATTAAGGCCCCAAGGGTCTTTGAGACCTTTCCTCGAACAGTTTTTCTCCTATAAATAGGAGGCCATTTGGAGGGTTTAAAGACCCAGAAAAATTCAGGAAAAAATACCTTCATGAATTTTACGATCCCCTCTTTCCATCCATCCAGAGACATCCACAGATCATGCTCCTATAGACATATAAAATTTCTCAAATACCCCTTGTTCACCATTCTTGCCATTCGGGGCAACCACACTTGGAGTGGCTTTCGGTGCTTTCCGACGATAATTCCAGCCATCCAAGGATATGTAAACTGAGCCCAGACACTTCCACGCTTCAAGGGTAGTTTTTATATATTTTTATTTAGTTTTTATGTATTTCTTTTGATTTTTTTTAGTTAAAAGAGGCTATTTTCAGTTAAAAAGTCTTCAAAAATAACAGAAGAGTGGAAAATTTTTGAAAATTTTAGGGAAGATGTTCCCCACTGTGCTTGATGTCCATTAATTTTCTCAAGCTCCAAATCATGGTTTTTGTGATATTTTTGCCCCTGTGAAGGATTTCAGATTATGTAAAATCTGAACCTGTGGGTAGGGATTTGGACAAAATCATTATGACCATGTTAAATATCGTGTTTTGATTAGTGGGTGTGGACTCTGGTTTGATCCAATTCGGATCTGTGATGGGGATTTTGTATTTTTCTTTGTTTTCCCTTCTTTTTAGCATTTCAAAAAATATTAAAAATAGTATAAATGCATAAAAATTCACAAAAAAATTATGGGATACATATTTCATCAGGATTGATTTTATGGGATCATTAATCACTAACATAAATGTTTGATCATTTTCATAGGTGTTCCTTACCATGTTAGGGATGTAGATGTCATTTTTCTATTTGTTGTGAAAATCCAAGAAAATCAGAAAAAATACATTTCTAAGCATTAAATTCTGTTTTAAGTTGTTTTAGAATGTTTTCATATGCATACATGCCCACCATGAATCATAACCATGCATAAAAAGTCACTTCTGCCCTCAAGGGTATTTTGGTCATTTTGTGACCAAATCATATTTAGGGCCCTGGAAAGGTTTCTATCACTTTATTTGCATGTTTTAACTTTCATAAGCATGTTTTAAGTATAAGTTTGCATTTTCATGCATATTTGTATTTTTGCCTTAATAGGGGCATTTTGATAATTTTACCACTTTGTAGCATTGTATATATTTTATTGATTCACATGCATGCCATTAATCATGTTTTAATCATTTCAGCATTTAAATGTGATTTCTTGTCTTTGTACATATTTTGGTCCTTTAGGGGTATTTTCATAATTTTAGCCATTTTGGCTCTACATAATCACCTAACTTAGGGGTAGTAATTAGGATTAAAACATTAATTTTAATTAGCCTAATTAGGTCCATAAATTTCAACAAAGATAATCAAAACACAAAAAATAAAATAGTTTAATGAGGTGCATAGTACGCATAACACAATAGTATACAATAGAGTTTGGTCTAGGAAGACCGGTCGTCAGCCGGGCGGTTGCTAGGTGCCTAACACCTTCCCAGCCCGTAACTTGACACCTACCCAGAGATCTGGAGCAAACCATCCATTGAGTCATTGGAGTTAATTTAGCGCCCTTCTCTGAAGAACGGGCACCATTTGTGGGTCCTAGACCCTGATCTAGGTGGCGACTCCCTACACCATCAACAACAATCCCCGCGCCGCTCCCATGCTTGGGTGCACGACGCCAAAAAGAGGTCACGGATCGTTCCTCGTCCGTTGCGCCTACAGTGGCGACTCCACTGGGGATCTTCAAACTTCTGATTGACCATACTCTTTGTTGTATACTTGTTATGTTATACATATTTGTCTGTATATGTCATACATCATGCATCATGTTCGAAGTGAAATCAAACGACGAGGGTACTCCCTGTTGTGTCTCTACCCCCAGGGAGGTGACATCATACTAAGTACTCTGAGATCGGATGATACCCGCTTCCTACATAAGAGTGTTCAAAATGAAATTAGGCAACGACGATGTTCCTTACAGATATTCTGAGTTCAACTAATGGCCACTTTCTGCACTACACTCATGCACGCACTCACCCCATGGAATCACTTTAACCACGTGGTTTAGTCATTGGAACCCATGTGTAGTCATGGGTCATCCACGGCTAAGTCACACCCCTTGATACTGTACTTTACAGGTTTAGAATCACCGGTGAGGGTGGTCACTAGTGTGCTATGGGGTACATTCGATACTTAAAAAAGGCACTAGTTTGATCATTCTGAGATCGACTGATCTACTCCCCAGTATATCAAAGGAACCACGTACCCATGACTCGCTTATACGAGCGATAGGTATATCGGATCTGTCAAGGGTGACCTGTTCTGTCCTATCAGCCTACCCTTTGCATGCATCATGTAGTGGATATAGATCTGAATCATTAGGAATGCCACAAATGTAAAATTGTTTGAGACTTGGATTAGAACTCCCCATTAACTAGTTCTACCCGTTTCAGTCTCCGTCCACCAACGGATAAACATGGTCCAGCTTTAATGTTAAGATTTGAGTGTTGGTAACTACATCAACGTTGACTTATGTATCCACACCGCGTGGTCAGTATCGTAGGGTGATGCCTACACAATCGATCTGGTGGGACGTACATTTTAACCTAATAAAAGTACCACGTCTTTATCTCGATGTTAGGGACAGACTAAGTTCATCCATTACATGGTTCTCAATCACTGTTTCAACATAGAATTAGAAATAGGGTTTGTTCTTACCTAAGCCACCCTTGTATGGTTTGGTCATTTTGTTTTGCGCATGATTCTTGCCTTGTGTTCTATTAAAGGAGTGAGTCCATCCGTTAACATCCCTTCTATTCTGTCATTGAGTCTTCTCACATCAAGTCGAACCTGATCAGGGTGTGTTTCAAGGTTGTAAGGCACCATTTCCTGATAGCAGAATCAACCATTGTGGATCCGAAGGGACGGCCGTCTTGTCAGAATATCATCACCACCAGTTAGTCAAGGTATTTCGTTCACCATGAGCTCAACCGAAAATCCCCCTGTCGGAGAAGAGTCTTTGCAAGAGCAAATGAACAAATTGCAAGAGGCAGTGAACAATTTGTCAGCAATGTTTCAGTCACAGTTTCAAGCTAGTAGACAACCAGAGTATGAGCAGAGTGTTCCTCGTACCCCACAGAGCATCCGACACATGATGTTGGATGAGGAGGAGGATGTGGTGTTCAAGCAACACCAAAATCCTGAAGAACCCCCTGAGATAGAGAGGGAGAAGCTTATGCGTGAGAAGTTGGAGAAGCTCGAGTTAGCTTTCAAGAATGTAAAAGGCATCGAGGATCAAATTATTGATGCGGAAGGAATATGTTTCTTTCCTGAAGCAAGGCTTCCTTTGAATTTCAAATACAAGGGTGAGAAATTCACTGGAAAAGGAGATCCTAGAGCCCATCTCAGAGCATATATTGGGTAGATGAGGATAGACAAGCTTACCCCTGAGCAAATGGGACAAGCCTTCCAGCTGAGTCTCAAGGATGCAGGTCTCCAATGGCTCATGAACCTTGACCCGTCTCAGACTCGTACCTGGAATGATATTATCAAAGCGTTCAACAACCAGTACTCTTATAACACTGATGTTGAGCTGACTTGTCGGGATCTCGAGACAACAAAGCAAGAGCCTGATGAGACCTTCATAGCTTACTTGATAAGGTTCCGCGATAAAGCATCACTAATGGCAAATCGCCCCGCTGAGCGAGAACAAGTGGCAATGGTCATCAAAGGATCGCAACCCTACCTCAAGAAGTATCTGTTTCCACAGCCGTTGACTTCATTCAACTCATTGATAATAGCTGGACAACAAATTGAGGATGAATTATCCCATGGGTCGCTTCCAGAGATGGATCGTTATGCCCCTAGTTCACGTGGGGGCAAGAAGAACTCCCCAAAGAGAGCCCCTGAGGTGAACCTTGTGCTTCCTACTCCAGTCATGTCTCTGTCATCAGCTCCACCTCCCACCACTTATGCACAGAGGGCGGCTCCACCACATAAGCCACGTAGAGAATTCACAGATCTTGGAATGCCATTAAGTCATGTCTTCACCAAGCTACTCAATGCAAGTCTGATTGTGACAGTAGAGCCTCGGTTTGTCCCTCAGCCTCCACCACGCTGGTATAAACCTGAAAAGTATTGTGTCTACCACACACAACATGGGTACTCTACTGATGACTGTCTGATCCTTCGGCACAAGATACAAGACCTTTTGGAAGTTGGAGCATTTGACCTCCATCCCAAACAACAATAGCCGAATGTGATGACCAATCCCCTCCCGACACATCCAAAGTGAGGGAAGCAGAATCGCTCGAAGGCGTTAAACTACGGTCATTAAATTGATGAGAATAGTCTTGCTGGCTGACTTAAAATGATTCCAGGTTCCCAGCTCCAGCTAGAAGGGCACCTTTTGGTTACTGCACATTTCGAGATGGCAAATGGCACTATGACACTACTGCACGGAGACGGAGAATGCACACTGAAGACGTTACCGGGTTCGGATATGAGTCCCTTAGGTCTTTAGATTCTCCTTTTGTCGAGTCTCCTTCTGTAAATGCCTCTTGATGTGCTTATTCCATAAGTTATCAATAAATTATCTCTTTTCTACATAAACATTCTTCTCTACTCTTTGCTTTCCCTCAATGTTGAAGATGATCTTCGTGATAAAAATGAAAAGAAAAAAATGGTGTCGAAGTCTTGACAATAAAAGTTCTTGAGCTTTCCAAACATCTGATGCCCTTCAAATGAGCACGGAGCTTAGAAGGAGATTTCATTTCATTGAACCTGTTAAGGGAGGCCATCCTTGACCACTAGCTATGCCAAATAAATCCTAAAACATTGGAATCCACTAGTTACCACTTTGGGCCTCAACCTACTCATTTGGAAAACCTATTTTAGCATACCCTCTAACCCATCACCAAAGTACCCTTGATATACTTAGTCCTAACCGCTCCCAGGGTCTGATTGGAAACATTTTCATATCAAAGTTTGACGTTGCCGGGAGAAATAAAGGGAAAAGGAGAATCCTCGAGATTTAGATTGTGAAAAGAAAAATCCTATTCCAGAGAAGATTCAAGAACCCAAGCTAGGGACCAAGAAAAAAAAAGAGCTAAAAATAAAAAATAAAGTGATGACAATCCAAAAAAAAAAAAAGAACGAAAAAATTCAAAAAAAACAAGAAAAAAAAATAAAAAAAGTCAAGGGAATGCATTAGTCTGAGCAAGGTTGAGAAAAATTCTTACAAGTTACCGGGGGCAAAATTGCCAAATTTCTCAGTCTAACTTTTGGGGAACAAAATTGTAAAACGTCCTAGTCAAACCTCTTAGTCAAACCTTTGAGGGTGGAACTGCCAAGCTTTCAATTGACCTTTTGAGGTGAAAATTACTGAATTCTGGTTGGACCCTAGGGGCATATTTGAGCCTTTACCATCTCTTGGAACCCATGTCCTAAACCCCATTACAACCTAACAAGTCATCCGAGGCTAAACGTGGTGAGATCTTCATCGATGACTTTGAGCTCACTCGGATATGATGGAACTTAATTATCAAGGTTTTGACACCACAAAAGCATGAACTACGTTCAACCTGATTCCCGAATTGGGATACGTAGGCAGCTTTCAAGCTCGGTCATGCCATCCATTACATCTTTCCATTAAACCTGATTTTTTAACCATTATCAAGCCACGAACTACGTTCGACCTGATTCCCGATTTGGGATACGTAGGCAGCTTTCAAGCTCGGTCATGCCATCCATTACATCTTTCCATTAAACCTGATTTTTTAACCATTATCAAGCCATGAACTACGTTCGACCTGATTCCTGACTTGGGATACGTAGGCAGGCTTCCAGCTCGGTTACACCACCCATCACATCTTTCCATCAAACCTCATTTTCTTACCATCATCAGGATGGAACTACGGTTTGACCTAATTCCTCAAAGGGAGGATATGTAGGCGGCTTGGAAAAAAAAAGACAACAAGCTCGGTCAAAAATAACAAAATATAAAATCATAAAAAAAGAGACTCAGCACTCATATCATCTATGTCATCCTGCTTTTTTTCCATTCCCAAAGATCGAATCTCTTCTGATCTTAATCTGTCAGACTTCCAAACCCTTTCCTCACCTTAATGTTCATCCATTGTGCACTTCCTAATCTCACTAATAAACTCATCATTCTCCATGAAATCTGCCAACCTGGCCATCAACTTCATCATCACCGCTGGCTAAGATAAGTCTTTTATCTCAACCAGAACATCCCACCTTGTAATCTTCTATTGTTATCCGAATCTAGTGGCATGATTACACTATTGAAGACTCCGTCAGTTATTTGTAGTCCGACATGATACATTGCAGAGTCCAAGTAAAACAAGAGGAAAAAAAAAAGGAAGAAGAGAAAAGAAAAAGAGATTCCATCTCTCTTGGATTAAAAGGTAGTCCACTGATACAAATTCAACCGGCAGGCTATCATTGGATGATTCTATAATAGCTGAGTCAGAGGTCAAACCAAGTTTAGAGGCAAGACAAGATTTGACTTCAAGAGTCACAAGCACATATACATGGTAACATGCATCAGAGAACATGTCATGCCAACACAGAAGACCAGGGGGCATCAAGAAAGGGGTGTTCTATGATTCGAGGAGGTGTTTATACAGATGATGAAACACATCCACCTACCTATCCAACCCATCAAGAATCAATCATATTCATTCGAAGATCACCACCAACTCACCATACAATCAAACCATCCAAAAACCATTGCCACAATCCATCATCACCGTCACAACTATCTTCATCTGAACTTGGACTCTCTCCTTTGCATGAACATAGCGTTAGGATTGTGCGCAGGAATATATGTTGCGAATTGCATGCTTTTGTTTTGCAGAGAATAAATCACCAAAGTTCACAACATTGAATTTACCGATAGAGTGCATTTTCATCCAACATCGAATTTGTCGATAGAGTGCATTTTCATCCAACATCGAGTTTGCCGATTGAGTGCATTTTCATCCAACACCGAATTTGCAGACTGAGTGCATTTTCACCCAATATCAAATTTGCCGACTGAGTGCATTTTCACCCAACATCGAATTTGTCGACTGAGTGCATTTTCACCCAACATCGAATTTGCCGATAGAGTGCATTTTCACCCAACATCGAATTTGCCGATTGAGTACATTTTCACCCAACATCAAATTTGCCGATAGCGTGCATTTGCATCCGACTTCAAATTTGCCGATAGAGTGCATTTTCATTCAACATCGAATTTGCCGATTGAGTGCATTTTCACCCAACATCGAATTTTCCTATAGAGTACATCTTCTTCCAACGTCGAATTTGCCGATAGAGTGCATTTTCATCCGACTTCGAATTTACCGATATAGTGTATTTTCATTCAACATCGAATTTGCCGATAAAGTGTATTTTCACCCAACTTCAAATTTGCCGATAGAGTGCATTTTCACCCAACATTGAATTTGCCAATTGAGTGCATTTTCGACCTTCATGTTGTCTTCTAGTCTAATCTGCCAAGGAGTGCCGATACTAGCTGCATGCATTTTTTCCCAAATAAGTGTATTTCTCCCCCTAGTGAGTCACTGTTTTGTATTACTATTGGAAACCATCAAACCAACATCCACTGTCATTGTTGTTTGTCATAGTGTTATTAGTCTATTGTATCCATGTATCTCTTGCAGGTGTACCATCTTGTTTATGTGGTCTGTCAGCCGATGGAGAGCCCCGTCAGACTATATCAATCACAATGCACTGTAAGATTTACTTGTTTCCATTATAGCTAATCATATGATAAATTACCTTGATTTTACCGTATTTCATTGTACACCATGCTTCACCGATGGTTTCAAATTCCCACATTCATGAGCAAGATGTGGGAAGCTTTCGTTTTTGCTCCCCTTGTGCCAAAATTTGAGTCATTACTTTGACTTTCGTACACTGCGTGCCTTCAGTCAAAGGGGGGCATTCTGTTGACGCTGAATTTTGGCACCTTGGAAGTGTGACTCGGCGATGATGATTAAAGCTCGACTGGCTTGCGTGGTGACCAAATGATAGAAAATTACCAATTTACCCTTACCCCACTTTTTGTAACCAAACTGTCCCAAGTAGAGCCCAAATCCCTAGGATAGCCTTATTTAACCATTTTAAGCCCACATGTGAAATTTCACTCCAATCGGACACCTTTTATGAAAATGACCGTTTTACCCCTAACACAGTTCTCAGTATCTGGACCACTCGATTTTATCCGAAATACTTTGGATGGCCTCATTTGGTCATATTAAGCTTTCACGTAAAGTTTCGGCCAAATCGGGTAACTTTTGTTAAAATTATCATTTTACCCCTGGCCTGGTTCTCGGTATCTGGACCACCCGATGTGACCTGAAACCATTTGGATAACTTTATTTGGTCATATTGTGCTTACACGTAAAATTTCATGTAATTCCGGTATCATTTGGACCTTGATCGGCGTGAAACACCATTGAAGTGATTTTCTTGGTATCCATGCCACTTTTTGGAAATATCCGGCCATATCTGCCACACGGATGGAAAGAATGTGTTGAGAGCTTCGCGTCGATAGGTGATGCATCAAAATCAGCCATCCGGATCAAAATATATTGATGTTTGAATGTGGACCCTTAAAATGGAATCTTTGTTTTTATTGAAAAAAAAAAAAAAGGAAAAAAAAGAAAAGAGGGAAAAATTCTGGTCAATCCGGGTTGACCCGAATCAAGTTGGGCCAACCAGAACCGACCCAAAAACCAGCCACCACCCCCACATGGGCATGGGCCCATGCGCACATGGATGTGCCAAGGTCAAGCCTGCACCGGCCATGACTCAGCCACCGGCCTACGCCCAACCGCCCTGCAGGCCTAGCCCAGACGCACAAGTCGCGCCTGCTGTGCGCACAAGTCGTGCGTGTCAGCCTACCTTATCCCCTGCCATTAAGGCCCCAAGGGTCTTTGAGACCTTTCCTCGAACAGTTTTTCTCCTACAAATAGGAGGCCATTTGGAGGGTTTAGAGACCCAGAAAAATTCAGGAAAAAATACTTTCATGAATTTTACGATCCTCTCTTTCCATCCATGCCAGAGACATCCCCAGATCATGCTCCTATAGACATATAAAATTTCTCAAATACCCCTTGTTCACCACTCTTGCCATTCAGGGCAATCACACTTGGAGTGGCTTTCGGTGCTTTTCGACGATAATTCCGGCCATCCAATGATATGTAAACTGATCCCAGACACTTTCACGCTTCAAGGGTAGTTTTTATATATTTTTATTTAGTTTTTATGTATTTCTTTTGATTTTCTTTAGTTAAAAGAGGCTGTTTTCAGTTAAAAAGTCTTCAAAAATAACAAAAGAGTGGAAAATTTCTAAAAATTTTAGGGAAGATGGTCCCCACTGTGCTTGATGTCCATTAATTTTCTCAAGCTCCAAATCACGGTTTTTGTGATATTTTTGCCCCTGTGAAGGATTTTGGATTATGTAAAATCTAAACCTGTGGGTGGGGATTTGGACAAAATCATTATGACCATGTTAAATATCATGTCTTGATTAGTGGGTGAGGGCTTTGGTTTGATCCAATTCGGATCTGTGATGGGGATTTTGTATTTTTCTTTGTTTTCCCTTCTTTTTAGCATTTCAGAAAATATTAAAAATAGTATAAATGCATAAAATTCACAAAAAAATTATGGGATGCATATTTCATCAGAATTGATTTTATGGGATCATTAATCACTGACATGAATGTTTGATCATTTTCATAGGTGTTCCTTACCATGTTAGGGATGTAGATGTCATTTTTCTATTTGTTGTGAAAATCCAAGAAAATCAGAAAAAATACATTTCTAAGCATTAAATTCTGTTTTAAGTTGTTTTAGAATGTTTTCATATGCATACATGCCCACCATGAATCATAACCATGCATAAAAAGTCACTTCTGCCCTCAAGGGTATTTTGGTCATTTTGTGACCAAATCATATTTAGGGCCCTGGAAAGGTTTCTATCACTTTATTTGCATGTTTTAACTTTCATAAGCATGTTTTAAGTATAAGTTTGCATTTTCATGCATATTTGTATGTTTGCCTTAATAGGGGCATTTTGGTAATTTTACCACTTTGTAGCATTGTATATATTTTAATGATTCACATGCATGCCATTAATCATGTTTTAATCATTTCAGCATTTAAATGTGATTTCTTGCCTTTGTACATATTTTGGTCCTCTAGGGGTATTTTCGTAATTTTGGCCATTTTGGCTCTACATAATCACCTAACTTAGGGGTAGTAATTAGGATTAAAACATTAATTTTAATTAGCCTAATTAGGTCTAGAAATTTCAACAAAAATAGTCAAAACACAAAAAATAAAATAGTTTAATGAGGTGCATAATACGCATAACACAACAGTATACAATAGAGTTTGGTCTAGGAAGATCGGCCGTCGGTCGGACGGTTGTTGGGTGCCTAACACCTTCCCAGCCCGTAACTTGACACCTACCTAGAGATCTGGAGCAGACCATCCGTTGAGTCATTGGAGTTAAATTAGCGCCCTTCTTTGAAGAACGGGCACCATTTGAGGGTCCTAAACCCTGATCTAGGTGGCGACTCCCTACACCATCAACAACAATCCCTGCGCTACTCCCATGCTAGGGTGCACGGCGCCAGAAAGAGGTCGCGGATCGTTTCTCGTCCGTTGCGCCTTCACTGGGGTGCTTAATACCTTCCCTGGACTGTAACTTGACCCATACTCAGACCAACGAACCATTTGTCCCCAGAAGGGCATATTCATGTGAGTCATACATTTACAATTTCGGGTCCTAGACCCTCCTCTAGTGGCGACTCCTACATAGATTCAGTTCACCTCTCTCCTTCCCCCCAAAGAGGGATGAGGTGGAGGACACCTGGCAATCCCCCGCCATGTCATTGTACTCACACATAGGTCGTCATTGCTGGGGGATGGCAAAATTTAGCGTCTACACCCAACTGCCTATATACCCTCCCAGGGATTAGGTCCAATGTAGTTCCGTATGCAGGGTGATGATATGCGAAGGGGATGGTGGAAATGGTAAACAATTTAAATATTGCATCTATTTGAAATTTATTTTAAAAAACATTATGGCAACACCTTTACATTACTAGAGATGATCTAGATAAATCCTAGACAACGTTTCAGCATGACCGGTGGGAATATTGGGGAATCTTCCCGTATAGACGAGGATGATCTGAAATATCCTTGTCAATGCCTTCACATAATCAAGGATATTTCATGAAATGTTTGGTAGCACTATCATATAACCAAAAAGTATATTAGGGAAATCATGATAGTGTTTTAGCATATCAAGGGTATTGAAAGGTTTTGTTCATGCTTCCACATTATCAGGGATTATTCTAGATAATTCTAGCAGTGCTAAGGAATTACCAAGGGTATCTTCGGTAAAATCGATATTTCAATGATAATAATTAAGAGGTATTTTTGAAATTGACATCATAACGACATGATGGAGATTTGAAAATTGTATATATATATATAGTAATGGTCTAAGTACAACCCCGAATTAGGACAAGAATGCCCTAATCCAGGCACAAATAGCAAAATCCGACTATATATTTTTAATCAACATATAAAATAATATAATAATGGATGAAAAAGGAGGGAAGAGAAATACTTTTTTGAGGCCCAAAACTGGTTTGAGAGGGGAAATCTAGGGAATTTGGCACTTCTATGGTGATTCGAATCAATTTGGCACTTCCTGGACCAATAAAAGAGGAGATAGAAAATCTAAATTTCGGGGTCTAAATTGGCTGCCGTGGAACTTTTTGGTGATTTTTGGCACTTCCGCAGTGATCTAGGAGGTTTGAAAATTGTGTATATATATATATATATCATTACACTAATAGAAGCATAGTAATGGTCTAAGTACAACTCCGAATTAGGACAAGAATGCCCTAATCCGGGCACAAATCGCAAAATTTGACTATATATTATTAATCAATATACAAAATAATATAATAATGGCTAAAAAAGGAGGGGAGAGAAAATACCTTTTTGAGGCCCAAAATGGGTTTGATAGGGGAACTCTAAGAAATTCTGGCACTTCTATGGTGATTCGGATCAATTCGGAACTTCCTGGACCAATAAAAGAGGAGAGAGAATCCAAATTTCGGGGTCTAAATTGGCTTCCGTGGAACTCTTTGGTGATTTTTGGCACTTCTGCACTGATCTAGGAGCAATTTGGAGCTTCCCGATGAAATTTGGCAAAAATAAAAAAATTGACTTTTTAGGGCCCAACGGACAGTTTAGGGAATTCTAGCACTTCTAAGGCAATTCTGGAGTAGGAGATTTTGGAAATTACTGGAGCTTTTGAGATTTTCTACACAATTTTTGCTCTCACTGGCTTTTTGCCAAATTCCCCTGGATTTCAGTCATTCTCTGGGGGTTTTTGACTTTCCGAGGAATTATCAAGGGACTAGGCTAGAGAGAGGGAAAGGAACTTGATCTTGATGCTTAAGAAAAACTAGAGGTTAGATTTTAGAGTGAATTCAAAGCGAATTCAGAGTGTTTTGAAATGAAAGTGAGGAATTTATTTATAGGTTTTCAAAAGAGAGGAGAGAGGAAAATGTTAGAGTGAATAGATCCTCCATTGGAGGATTAGTGGAGTAACCCATGGGGTAGGTAGCTCCATCATGAATAGTGTTTTGGGGGTACCACATGGCACCCCATGGTTGGTCCTAGGTTAGGTCTCTTCTGAGGTCCTATGTTTTGATCGCTTTTCTGTTGATTTTTTGGACTAATTCTGGGAGTTTTGATCATCTGATTTTTGTGACCTTAATATCGTTGGAAAAAAAATTGACACTACTTTCCAATGACATAAATATAAAAAATATATTCTTTTAGGGACTCAGTTATATTTGTGCCCAAATCTGGCTGGTCTGTAGTGTGATTGCCTTTTCAGCAAACTTTCGGGTGTGATTCGGGAGATTCGAAAGTTAGATTTTGACAGTCCACATATTGTCAACTTTTTTTTTAATTTAATCATTGATACGAATTAAACCATATATTTGTCCAGAAACATAGTTAGATATGTATCCCAAAAAACAGGTAGGCCCAAAATTAGGGTTTGGTGAAATGGTGGCCAAACAATGTTTGATCTGCACCAAATTTTAAGAAATGCCTTAATATCACGTAAATATGCTATCCAAAAAGTTTTAGATATCCTAGCAACATTTGGACCTTCGGCCATCTCAAGGTTAAAATGGTAATTTTCCACAGTGCAAGACCTTGGGAGCTATTCCAGGTTCCGGTTGCTGGCAATAATGGAGGGTGAAGTTAGGGGAGACAAAATTCAATATCTACGTACAAATTCCTCTTTTATGAGTGAGGCGACACTGAAGATAGTGAAAGTCAAAGAATTAACTCAAGAATTTCTTCGAACTTAGAATAAACATTCCCTATACTTCTCTTTGAAGATTGAGGAAATGTGTATGGGGTGGTGTGATTGGCTACAATCAGTTAATAATCATCTTCGATTGGGGGATATGGAATGATCAGCTATAGAAGCTCTTGCTCAAGATAGCAAAAGATGACCAACTATAATCAACACATAGTCAACTCCGTACCATGGGGATTACATTGGGAAAATTACCTAGAGAAGTTCTCAATCAAGACAATAAAAGATTAGCTATAATCAGCTCACAGTTAACTCCATTGGAGAAGAATTATCAGTGAAATGATGCTACAAGATCTCTCGATCATGATAGTGAAAGACAAACTATATATAACTAGCTCGCAGATAGATCCACTGAGGAGGATAGAATGAAATGACCAGTATAGAAGCTCTCGATCAAGATAGTGAAAGGCGACCAACTACAGTCAGCTCATAGTCAAATTCACTGGGGGAAATAAAAGGATGATCGGCTATAAAAGTGCACGATCAAAATGGCAAAAGTTGATCGGTAACAATCAGCTCATAGTCAGATTCTCTGGGGAGTATGGGAATGATCAGCTACAAAAGCTTTCGATCAAGGTAGCAAAAAGTGACCGACTACAATCTAGCTCGCAGTCAAACTCGTTGAGGGGATGTGGTGGCCATAACAAGGCCAGAATTGAGTAATGGGGATTGGTCCTATAGTTGGATCCTATCAAATATATGTCTATGAAGGATAAAGGATAATGGTTATGACAGAAATTGACTAAGTCAGGCTTCTTAAGTATTAGGGATCGGGTCAACCGTAGTTCCCAGATGTATGGATGAGATGACATGTGGGAGATGGAGTTATTTATGTGAATGTGTGGTTATGACCAAACTTGACTATGTCAAGCTGCGTACATACCCTGGATAGGGATCAGGTCAACCATAGTGCACAGTACTTGACTGGGAAGATAATTAGAGGAGCCCTACTCTTGAATTTTACAAAACGTAGGTCTTATGAAATCTTACACTCGGATCTCACCAGATGTAGGTCTATAAAATCATATTGGATCTTATTATTGAGGATTGGTGAAATAGGATGTATTAAGTCCAACAGTTGGCTCTTACAACCTGGAGGTCTATGATGGGATATCCTGTAGTTGGATTTTACCACCTAAAGGTCTATGATGTGTTATCGCCAATTTCCTTCATGATTGACCAATGATTTTTATACGGTGATTTTGAATACAAGAGTTACCCTATCCATTATTTTCGCTATGTTATCGCAATTTACTTTACAATTGACCAATGGTTTTGGAGAATGGATCATTTGTACGTATGCGCATGCGAAATACATCTTAGAACCAATCATATGTTTTTTTGTTTCCATAAATACCCCTCCTCCCCTTGTAAATGGAAAAAAATAGGACATGTGGTTGTCTCTCACATGTACATATACCTGCGTACAGAGGAACCGAACTCATGGTTTTGGTATGATGATTTCAAATACAAGAATTACCCGAACCATTATTTCCATTGTTATTGGGTTTCCACCTACAATATCAACTTCAAGCTATGATAGATGTCAGAAATGCTTGATTTTGCTTCAACTTGAAATCACTTTTATCATATAGCTTATGATGAGTAAAAGTTGCACCTCATCATCGCAAGTTTTCAACATGCATGATCTGTGAGAGAGAGAGAGAGAGAGAGAGAGAGAGAGAGACATTGGTGCCAAAGAAATCATGAAACATGGGAGATCCTCGTGCAGGAGAGCTTCAACCAGAAAACATTTCTACAGGAGATGAGACGGGCGCTGCAAAGGATTTATTAAATTTTCATGGTTTTTGAAGAGGAGACAAAGGCCAGAATTTAAGGCAATATGTGGTTGCTGTGTCCACGACAACAATACTTATACACGGACATTTGGTTCAAAAAACAAGAACCCTCTTGCACAGCTCTCTTCTCGGAAGCACACAGGAGGAGACAAGCTGTTTTTCCCCATTTTTTTCTCCCCCCCCCCCCCCTCCCTCAAATTAATGGCTCTTCCTGCAAAGGCAATGTCCCATGGGCTTTTTCCTAATGATAATTTTCAATATATTTGCAGTGAATGGAAGAGAAACGTTTTCTGTCCTCTTTTTTATTTTTTTTTAATTTAATTACATTAAACTCAAACCTAGCTACTTAAACATTAGTGGAGCAGATGAGATTAGTATGGAATATGGTTGGCCTACCTATTTGTACAAATGTAGATGTTTGAGTTTAATGGGAGATGACTAAGCAATAATAATAATAATAATAATAGAAAGTGCATGAGAATAAATAAGAGTATATATGATTTAAATTTAAAAATATGAAAATTGACAAATTGTGAATCCAACCATTCTCTCTAGATACCTAATTATCAATAATTTTCATGTTACCCACTCACATTGCACATCTAGGTGAGTCCCCCCCCCCCCCTCTTCCATAGAAACTCCATGAAACCTTCCCTGCCCTAGCTAGATATCTAGAGTGTAATAGACCTTGTAGAAGAAAATAAATAAAGATGGAATGGAGAAACCCTAACCAAGACTAAATTAACTAGATTCAGTGGAGAGGGAAGTAGTGGTAGCAGGTGTCATCATCATCATCATCATTATTACTGCATCATATTATCATCATCATTTGTAGCAGTAAGAAGAGGAGGAAGAGGAGGAGAAACAAAAATTATTCATCTCAAGGGAAGGTGCATGAGATATGTGAGGCGAATTAAGTTGTTAGTTTGGTGGTCTGGGAATGAAGAATGGCCATGCATGCATGCTAGATAACTAGTAATTGTGAGAAAGAGAGAGAGAGAGGAAGTAGGGTTTAGGGTTCTGCAGTAGTTAATTACCAAGTTGTTGTTGGGTAATTTGCAGTATGAACAAACGTGATCAGTGAGTACTGTACTGCTGGGATGAGCATGGCTGCTGCTGTGAGTCTTGGAAGTCAACTAATTTAAGTAGGAAAGAAATAGGAAGAAACTCTTGAAATTGAGGGGGAAAACGAAAAAGTTTCCTTTTTCCTTTTTCTAAAGTTGTTTTAGGGTTTCCTTTTCCCCCTTCCCCTCTTTTCTCCACTTTCCTTATTTTAGTGCCAGGAAGAGACAGAGAAGAGTGGTTGATGTTGCCAACCCAGAAAGAAAGAGTCGTTCAGGATCTGAAGCTGATACCCTTCAGAAGGATAATGGAGACGGAGTAGAAGCTTAGCCTGAGACAAGGCGAAAGGGCTCAAAGGAAGGTTGGAGAAGCCTGAACTCGTCAACAATTCCACCCATGTCTCGAACCTCTGGTGACGCTGCCTCCGCTGCTCTCCCTCCGCTGCCACCACATCCAGGATCTCCTTTCCAAACCATACCTGTTCCACTGTAAGCCTCTCACGACTGTTGGGGGGCAACGTTGCTTCAAGGGAGTCGAAAATGGCAGTGTAGTGGTCTAAAGCCTGGACGAACCTCTGTAAGAAGAAAGGTTGATTGTGGCTTGCCTCTCTTTCTGCGACGGTGACAACCCTAGGGTTCATGGCCCTGATGGCGCGTAGGATAAGGCGTGCGGCGTCGCTATCGTCGTCTCTGAGTAGTCTATTTAAGAAGTGCACGCAATTCACAGCGAGGACCTCGTTGGGCATGAGGGGGACGGCAGAGGGAAGGTGAGCAGCCATGGCAGCAATCCAAGATGGGGAGTACGAGGAGGAGGTGGGACCCTCGATGAGTAGCGGTCGGAAATGGAATCTGAGGCCCAGGGAATGTGCAAATCTCTGAAGACGGTCTCCGGTTCTTCGGAGGGTGCTCAAGTCGTGACCTGTACCCGTGATTCGGATCATGGGCATGGCTACCACCGGGTTGGGATTCGAGGATGGGTCCTCTGATTCTTCCTCCTCCGTCGGTGTCGAAGAACGGCGGTGACGCTCGGCGATTGCTTGCATTAATGGAGGCCATTGTAATCCTTGCATGGTGTCGAAATCTAGGATGTGGATGCATTCTTGACCTTCTGTAGCTTCTAAGATGGCTTGATTGGCTGTGAGGTGACTGAACCTTATGAACGGAGTGATTTGGTTGAGGTAGAGATACGACGATTCAACCGCCTCCTTGTCCAACTCCAATTCCATATCCAAGTCTTGAGCAACAGCCCCACCACCACCACCAGCGCCCCCGCCGCCGCCAACAACCCAAAAACCACCACTACCACTCGTTCTCATTTGGTGGTGCTGGTGAGGGGTTGGAGCGACAGTGGTGGGAATGATATCGGTTGTGGCGGCGGAAATGGAGGAAGTTGTGGCGGTGGTGGTGGTAGTGGTGGAGGCTGTTCTTGTGAACATCAACAAATTTTGGCTTAAGTGGTGGCTGTGGTGACGATTTAGACGGACCGAAAGGGATCTCGCGAACTGGTGCACTAATCTTTCAGTGGAATCTCCGTAAGGAGAAACGTTGGAGGAGATGATGGAGATGAGGCGTTGAGCAGGGATCCAATCAGATTGAGACACAAGCTCGGCGCACCGGATCAACAATTGCCGGGTGTTCTGGATCGCCGGCTCAGAGGGTAAGTTGGTGTGTGTTACTAAAGAAATCTGATTCTGGTGGTAGTTGGGATCAGTTGGGTCATCTTCCTCTTCTTCATGAGACGTACCCATTGAACTTAGCATCTCACTCTCACTACTACTACTCTACTGCTGCTTCTGTTGCTGTTATATTGTTGTTGTTGTTGTTGATGTTGTTGTTGGTTGTATTGGTTGTAGTCGAAGCAGCAGCAGCAGAGATATTTGGTAGTGGAGTACTATGAAATAGGAATAGAAGCAGTATGGGGAAAGACAGTGTTTTGGTTGAGAAACCCAAGAGAGAGAGAGAGAGAAAAAGAGAGGTAAGTTTGCAGCTCTGCACTTAAACATGAGATGGAGACAGAGAGAGAGAGAGAGAGAGAGAGAGAGAGAGAGAGAGAGAATGAGAAGTTTGCATTTGTTTGCTTTAATAGAACATATCTGAGAATGCAGTTTCTTTGACAGGATACCATCTGCCAAAGACAGTGAAGGAATGATAGCAGCAGTGGTAACAATGGTATTTAGTCCGATTATTAAGTGGCAGCTTAATTATCCTATATATGTTTATATTATATATATATATATATATGTTGTACATATAAGGAAAGATCCTGATTTAATTTCGATGGAAGAGAACCAAATTAAGATTAATTAATTTCACTTTTTCATATTTTCTTTCTGTTATTTAAGATCTACTGCTCTGGTGGATATTGCAAGAACTCGATCACCGACTGAAGCGCATGTGCGAATCGTCTGTTGCCCTGCCCAGCCCTGCCCTGCCCTCCTGCCCTGCCCGCTCATCGTCTATCTGTTTATGTACGTATTACATACATGCGTGCGTGCATGCGTGTGTCTCAAACTCTCAATGTCGTAAGTGTGTCGCAGTGTATATGAGTGTCTCTTAAGATCAAGTACTGAAAAACATAAAAAAAAATTGAGAATGACCGATTCACTCACTCACTCACTCACTCACTCACACTATCTATCTAACATTTTTCTTGGCTTTGTTTTTCTTAATTTTTATATTAACACTAAACAGATTCTAAAACAACAAAAACTTAGAAAGATCCGAATCTCTCTCTTCTTTCTTTCTCAATGATGAAAAGAACTGTATATATGTATGTATGTGGGTCTGCGTGTGCGTCTGCGTGTGCGTGTTAGAGGGAGATGCTGCAAAAATTAAACTAATGGTAATAATAATAATTATAATAATAATAATAATAATGTGAAGAAACCGTTTGTCTTTGTCATATCCTCCTTAAAAAGGTTCTCAGTGACCAAAGAAGAGTAGACAGAACGGCATGCAGTGAGTGAGAGAGAGAGAGGGAGTAAGTAGTGAGTGAGTGGCTCTCATGGGAGTGATGGATGGATGGATGGATTGTGTGGGGACTGCACCACTCTCTTCCCTTATTCTTTCTTACTCAACAAAGCAAACTCTTCCACAGAGCCTACTCACACGCAAAGCCATAAATGTTGAATAGAGACTACACAGCTCCCCCTTCCCCTCTTCTCCGCCGGGTATCTCAAACAGTACCCAACCACCCACCCCCATCCCTCTTTTGTCTCTTTCTGAGTTTTTTCACTGATGGCCCTCTCGTTTTTGCAGACCCCCTTTTCTCTTCTTCTTGTCAGTACAGAGAGAGAGAGAGAGAGAGAGAGAGAGAGAGAGAGAGAGAGAGAGAAATTCCAGATCCAGACCATAAAATATTAAAGGGAAATTTTCTTACCCTTCAAGCTAGCCTAGGACCTTCAGTGTGTGTGAGCTGAGTGATTCTGTTCCTTACGTGCATGTATGTGTGCGTGGAGTGTGGGGGGGGGGGGGGGGGGGGGGGAGGGGAGGTGGGGGAGTTTTTTCAGTATCATGAGGTCCACAATCCAGAAGGCAAAAAAAGACCCATCTTTTACTGCTTTCTCTCTTCTCGTTCCTTCACATCAATACATATACAAAGGGGAGGAAGGGGGAAGGGGGAAGGGGGAAGGGGGAAGGGGAGCATCTTTTTTGTACAAAGTACTAACAAACAAGTAGATGGAATATTACAGGGCCCAGATGTGGAAATCAGTAGGAGTTCAATCAGATTTTACAAATCTATTTTTTCCTTGCATATATAAGAAGAAGGAATTAATTGAAGAAAGAAGATTAAAAAGGGAAAAGACATTTTAAGATTTAATTAAAAAGAAACCCTAAACATAGTGAATCCGGCAATCCTGTTTCCCACTTCCCATTTTGAAGTAAAGTTACTTTTAGCTTTTATTTTTCCCTCTTAATAAATATATGTAAGCTATCTGTCCTCCCGGGAGAGGGTAGAGGGTAAAAAGAAAGAAAGAAACCATGAATGTGTAGTACGTAGCGTGTGGAAATAAAAAACCTCCCTTAAACTGCAAGGGAATCTCTTCTTCCCTCTCTTTTTAGCTATCTTTCTTTATTCTGTACACTATCAGGGAAAGGAAAGAGTTAAAAAACCAGAAGCACCAAACTATAAGAAAACGGGGAAGAAGGAAAAGGAAAAAGCTGCTGTTCTTTGCTTATTTTATCATCTCTCCAATTAAAACCCATGATTTGACATGCTCAAAAGTCTACTCCTTTTGTGAAGAATCTTCTGCCATTTTTTTTTGTTTTGTTTTTATGGGGGTTAATCTTCCCAAATCCCGAATCTCTCCTCTCTCTCTCTTTTCTCTCCTCTCAAATAGCTCGCACGCACACACGCACATACTCTGCTTCTTCCAACTCTGAGTAGCTAGGAGGATTATTAAATACAAGTCCTCCCAGAAAGAGAAAGAGAAGAGGAGATCATTTGGTGCAGAGATATGGTACTAGATTGAGTGGAATTCAAGGTTGTAAAAGGCAAACCACTCGAGGTTCAGGGGCCAATCGTTGATAAAGCGTCCAAAAAACGCCACAACTACTATTTTAGTAGAGATCTTAAAGAGAGAACATTGTAACCACAGTCCACAAAAGAGAGAGAAGGAGAAGTCCTGCCCTGTTAACAGTGGAGGAAGAGAGAGATATGTGAATCTATCCAATCCACAAGTTAGATGTGTTGGTCAAACAACGGTCCAGAGATAAAACCATGGTTCTCTAGGGAAACCAATAACAAAGTAATTAGGGTTTTGCACACCTTGGGTTATCCCATGGTGTCCCATGGGTGCCCCTAATAAATTTTAGGGTTTTTCTTGGTCGTCCATGAGAACCCTGGTGCATCCTTATTAGGGTTTCTTCTTCTCTATTGCGTCCCATAAAATTAATTATCACAATAGGGACGGAGAAATTCATCTCTAGTCCATCACATGGCAAGAGGGATCCATCTTATAATCGAATGCGCAGCGAAAATTAATCGATTCGAGTTTCTTTTGCATCCTATAAATGTTAATAATCAATAAACTGAAGGAATTAATAAAGAACTGCTAACCTGGTGAGCCTCAAGTGTTGCTCCTCCAATAGACAGTGGTTTTTCCTCTAGTGAGCGCTCCAAGCAAACAGATCTGAACCTCCAATGGTGCTACCAAGGTTCTTCAAGCCAATCCCAGATTCTCTCGAACTCTTCAATACAGATCTAGGGTTTCTCAAACCCTAACTCTCAAACACAGATGAGAGAAGCAAGAAGAAGAAGAGAGATCACAAGAGGGAGAGAGAGAAAACCAAAAAAAGCACAGGAGAAAGGGGGCCAGGCCAAAAACATGGAGCACTACCCCCCTGCTGCGTTTTCTAATCCTTTTATCGATCTAGGGTTTTTAATTAAACCCTGGATGGATTACTTTAATCCCAGTGAGAGTCTCTCTCTCTCTCAGTTTGGCAGTTCTGTTTAAACTCAAAGTGATTCTAAAAGGGGAAGAAGCAGAATCTAATAGGGAAAGTATTAATTAGCTACTTCATTTAATTATTAATGGATAATTATAATTAGCATCAATTCCATTAATTAAATAAAGAGCCAATTAAATTAACAAATTCCAAATAACTCCCTATATGATAACTATTATCATATACAACCCCCCCACTAATCAACACCATCATTATGGAATCTAGGGCACGTTCACATGTACTGCCAAACCCCAATCCATAGTACAAGTCCATATACGAGCGTCTGTGCATCTGATCGGGTCCCGCAAAACTCGATAAAATACTTTGTTCAAATAATTATAAATAATGTATCATTTTATGTAAATAATCTCTCTGATGAGGTGATACTTCCGCTGCACGTGCTTGTTCCTCTGATGAGCCCTAGGCTCCTTAGCTTGTGCAATGACCCCTCTGTTGTCGCATAACAGGGGAATAGGGCCGTTGACAAGATCAGGGACTATCTCCAAATCTAATAGGAATTTCCTCAACCAAACACTTTCTTTTGCTGCATCACAAGCTGCAAGGTATTCTGCTTCGGTAGTAGAATCGGCTGTAGACTTTTGTTTCGCACTCCGCCACACAATGACACCTCCACCCATTAGATATACCATCCCAGACGTGGATTTTCTGTCATCCTTGTCAGTTTGGAAATCCGAATCTGTGTATCCCAATACTGACAACTGATCAGATGCAAAAATCAAGAAATATTCCTTAGTCCTTCTCAGGTACTTGAGGATATTCTTGACAGCACTCCAATGCTCGCGTCCAGGGTTAGATTGATAATGACTTACCATACCTACTACATAGCAAATGTCTGGCCTCTTACACAACATAATGTACATAAGACTCCCTACTGCTGAGGCATAAGGAATCCTCTTCATCTCTTCAATGTCTATCTGAGACTGAGGACATTGAGATCTAGAAAGACTGACTCCATGTCTGAAAGAAACACTTCCCCTCTTGGAGTTTTTCATACTAAATCTGGCCAGGACTTTGTCTATATAGGTAGCCTGTGACAAGCCTAGCATTCTTTTCTGGCGATCTCTTACGAGTTTGATCCCAAGGATATAGCTAGCTTCACCAAGGTCTTTCATTGAAAACGTTGTGGATAACCACTGTTTTACTGATGAAAGAAAACCTACATCGTTACCAATCAACAACATGTCACCTACGTATAAAATAAGAAAACATACTGCCCTCCCACTGATCTTGTAAACGCATGGCTCATCCATGTTTTGATCAAAACCAAACGATTTGATTGATTGATCAAACCTAATGTTCCAGCTCTTGGAAGCCTACACCTTTCTTTCTTCCTCCAAGGAAGAGAACCCCTTTGGCTATTCCATGTAGATTTCCTCTTGTAGGAACCCGTTCAGGAATGTAGTCTACACATCCACCTGCCAGATTTCATAATCCAAGTGTGCGGCGATAGCCAATAAAATCCTGATGGATTTCATCATCGCCACTGGTGAAAAGGTTTCCTCATAGTCTATACCCTCTTTTTGGGTATAGCCCTTTGCTACCAGTCTTGTTTTGAATCTCTCGACCTTTCCATCTGCGCCCTTCTTCCTCTTGAAGATCCATTTACATCCAATTGGCTTGACGCCAAGTGGTGGATCGACTAGAGTCCAGACTTTGTTGGAATGCATCAAATCGATCTCAGAGCGCATTGCCTCCAGCCACTTAGTGGCATCAACATCCTTTAGAGCCTCAGAGTATGTCATCGGATCATCATCCGATTCAACCGATACCATGTGGAACTCTTCCACTGTTTCCTCTTCGGTTAGAAGAGTAAGTCTGGTGGGTGGTCTAATAGTCCTCCCACTACGTCGAGGTTCTTCAGGTGTTGGTATTTCAGCGGGTATGTCAATTGGTCTCACTTCAGGAAGTGACATTTCTGAGCTATCTGATAGCTCTTTAATGACTACTGGTTCGGACCTCTGGGTCATCATTTCTTCCTCCAGAAATGTGACATGTTTACTTACAATGACCTTTTGGTCAACCTAGTCATAGAAATAATAACCTATCGTGCCTTTGGGGTAGCTTAAGAAATAACATCTCGAAGTCCTGGATTTCAACTTGTCTGTCTGCTGCTTTCGCACATGTGCTATGCAATCCCATACCCTAAGGTGTTGAATACTGGGCTTTCGCCCTTTCCACAACTCAAAGGGTGTCTTGGCTACAGACTTAGATGGAACCCTATTCAAGATACATATCGCTGTCTCTAAAGCATACCCCCAGAAAGAGAGGCAGCTCACTATAAGTGCGCATCGTTCGGACTATATCCAATAGGGTCCGATTGTGTCGTTCGGATACACCATTTTGTTGTGGTGTGCTTGGATTAGTTAGCTGACTAACTATCCCTTGGGGTATGAGATGATCTTTAAACTCATCCGATAGATACTCCCCTCCACGATCTGATCGTAAGGACTTGACGCGTTTATCGAGCTGTCTTTCGACCTCGGCTTGGAATTCTTTGAATTTATCAAAGGCTTTCGATTTCCTACGCATCAAGTATATGTAACCATATCTAGAGTAATCATCGGTGAACGTGATAAAGTACTCATATCCATATCTTGCTTGTATCTTTATGGGTCCACACACGTCAGTATGTATCAACTCTAACAGATCTATGGCTCTAGCACCTTTATTGCTAAAGGGTTTCTTGGTTATTTTGCCCTGAAGGCATGACTCACATGTGGGGAATGGTTCTACCCTTAGACTCTCTAAGGGTCCATCCCTCACTAATCTACTGATTCGGTCCACATTGATGTGACCTAATCTTAGATGCCACAGGTATGTTGAGTTCACTGAAGCTACTTTCTGTTTCAAATCAACATTTGAAACAACATTCGTTCTAACAGGGCATTCTAGAAAATACAAACCACTTTGCATATAACCAGATGCCACAAAGGAATTATTAAAACGAATAATTAACTAAGTATTAAAGGAAAAGCTATACCTGTCCAAAACAAGTTTTGAAACTGAAATAATCTTTCTCTTAAAAGAGGGTACATAATAGCAATCCTTTAAAACTAAACAAGCAAAACTAAAATCCAAACTAAAAGTTTCCACAGCCATTGCCATGGTCTCAGCTCCTGTGCCCATCCGAAGACGCACCTCATTTCTTTCAGGTTCCTTGTCTCCTTGAACCCCTACAAATCATTGCAAATGTGAATAGTGGAACCACTATCCACCAACCAAGAATTGGTCGGTTCAAAAGACAAATTAGACTCATAAAGAATGTGAACATCACATGTACCTTCTTTAGCAGCCTCTATTTCTTCCGGCTTCTTGTCTTTCAAAGTTGCCAGGTAAGCACGATAGTTTTTTTTCTAGTGACCCTCCTTCTTGCAATAGAAGCACTTGCCTTTGCCTTTATTGCCAGATTTCCCACCCTTGGGTTTCGGGGTCTTATCCTTACTTCCCTTGTTCTTCTTCTTTCCATTTGAAGAAAGCTTTGCCTCAGTTGCATTGACCTCAGCCTTGTCCTTTTTCAAGGACGCTTCAGCCTCTACCAGTGCATTAGCAAGCTTGGTGAGCTCCATCTCCTTATTAGACATCTTGTAGGACATCTTAAAGGGTGCATAGGCAGTGGTGAGTGATGCTAAAATCACATCAGTCTTGTATCACAAGCTGAAATCAGTCCCCATGGATTCCAGTTTCTGAAATAGATTGATCATCTTCATTACATGATCCATCATTGGAGTCCCTTGGGACATCTTGGTATTGTGGATTTGACTCACCACATCAGAATGGGCGTATGTCAACTGCCTGTTGAATAATTCAGCAAGCTTATCTATCTTACCCCCAGCAGTGCGTATATCCTTGACCATGTCTACAACTGACTTTTTCAACGATCCTAGGATATAAAGTGATGCCTTGGAATCTCTCATGAGGAAGTCCTGCATCTCTTCATTTGCCTCAAAATCGTTCGGGTCGGGTTGTGGAGGAACGTGTTCATTTAGAACTGTGTACAGTCCTTCAGCAGTTAGGAGCAACTTAATGCTCTGGTACCAATCGACATAGTTTATACCGTTAAGTTTGTATTCACTAATGAGTGCTAATAGGTTGGAATTAACGACAGTCATTGTATAATTATCTACACATGCACAAGTGAATAACCACATGCTAATTAATAACCATTGAAACTAATAAATTGAGCACACACATCAATGGTCTTTCATGATTTGGTTTTCCCTCATAACCCAAAAGATGAATTGGATACCTGCAACCCTTGCATGCATAACTTACCCTGTCGGGAGTCATTATACACACCATGGTAGTGTGGACTAAGCTGTCCGCCTCATGGGCTTCCAATATTTTCGGTCACCTGGGTGTCATGTTCAGATCCTGTCGACTGACATACACCCAAGTCATGTACTTACCTATTGCATTAGTTAGAATCATGGAATCATGAAAGATGGTTCACTGTCGCAGTGCCCTCTCACTATCCATACCCTAACGTATCTAGATAGAGGTAAATATAGATAAATGTGTGACAGAGGTCCTGGCAATATCCTGTCGGCTTATGCGGGGTCATGTCACACACTTTCTACATTTATCTTCAATAGGAGGCCATGGACATGCCTACCGATTAAGACTAGTCCATATCATACATGTATTGTGAATAAAGATGGATTAATTAACTCTCACATACATGGATAGATTTAAACAACATAATTAATCAACATTAATTAAAAGTGATTATGGGTTGGTGGCATTTTTATCAGAAGCAATTAAAAAACCCTCCCAATAAAAATAAAACTAATAACTTTGGATGCATTTATCATGCCATGGATGCCACACCTCGATCATCTCCTCCGCCCGATCACATCTTCAAAGTAGGTGATTTGCATCTCCATAAGCTTTGAGCGCCACATGTGGATCACCATCAACATGCCCTGGGAGTCCTAATTCCTCTAAAATTACAATGAAAACCTAAGAAAAATTCTATACACTTTCATTTCCATAATAATAAAGAAACCCTGCATGGAGAAACCAACCCACCATTTGGGCTGCCCATGGGGTGGAGTACATTTGTTTATAAAAAAGAAAGGGGGAGAGAGAGAAAGAGAGAGAGAAGCATCGCATCCACCCATAACCCCATGTATCACATACATAAACAATCCATCCATTTATTAGAATGTCATTCCCATAATCACATCATAATATAATTTCATGCATGGGCATTAAAGCAAGTAAACCATTAAAAAATAACATGGATTCCTTCAATTATTGAACCACCACATCACATGTGATAACATGTATCTAAGCCCATAAAATTAAAATCGCATTTTAATTATAAGTGGGTAACGGGGGGAATCCCTTCACCCATCTTCATCCTCCAAAAACAAAACAAAATAAATTAAAAAAAAATTCTGTTTTGAAAAAATTCCCTTTTTTTTTTTTTTTTTTTTTAATAAAACTGGAGGGAAATTCAAGGGGAGTGAATGCAATCAATTAGGGGAGGCCGCAAGCACTCCCTGCGCAGCCCAAGGACCCAAGGCCCATGGGCAGCAGCCCATGGCTGAGCCCGCAGGCCTGCTGCCCATAGGCTACTGCCCACGGATAGTAGCCTGTAGGTTGCAGCCCGCAGGCAGCAGCCCTAGCTTGTGCACATAGGCAGGAAAAGGGGGAGGGTGTGCGCATGTGCATGGCAGCGTGCGTCCCCCCCCATATACCATGATAAAAAAAAATTTAAATAAAAATTTAATAATATCATGCATGGATACATGTTACAATAATTGGAAATAACAAACAAACCAAATCCATCATCACATGGGTAGGTTGTTACACTAACAACCTTGTAACTACCCATGTGCACATGGGAAGGTTGTTACAACAATCATAATTTTAACCACCCATGTGCAACTTGCATCCCACTCATGATAATCATATTAAACCATTAATTATCTAATATTCATGGGTGGGAAAGGTGGCTCTGATACTACATTGTTGGTCAAACAACGGTCCAGGGATAAAACCATGGTTCCCTAGGGAAACCAATAACAAAATAATTAGGGTTTTGCACACCTTGGGTTATCCCATGGTGTCCCATGGGTGCCCCCTAATAAATTTTAGGGTTTCCCATGGTCGCCCATGGGAACCCTGGTGCATCCCTATTAGGGTTTCTCCTTCCCTATTGCATCTCATAAAATTAATTATCACAATAGGGATGGAGAAATTCATCTCTAGTCCATCACATGGCAAGAGGGATCCATCCCATACTCGAATGCGCAGTGGAAATTAATCCATTCGAGTTTCTTTCACATTCTATAAATGTTAATAATCAATAAACTGAAGGAATTAATAAAGAACTGCTAACATGGTAGGCCTCAAGTGTTGCTCCTCCAATAGACAGTGGTTCTTCCTCCAGTGAGCGCTCCAAGCAAACAGATCTGAACCTCCAATGGTGCTACCAAGGTTCTTCAAGCCAATCCCAGATTCTCTCAAACTCTTCAATACAGATCTAGGGTTTCTCAAACCCTAACTCTCAAACACAGATGAGAGAAGCAAGAAGAAGAAGAGAGATCACAAGAGGGAGAGAGAGAAAACCAAAAAAAACACAGGAGAGAGGGGGCCAGGCCAAAAACGTGGAGCACTACCCCCCTCCTGCGTTTTCTGATCCTTTTATCGATCTAGGGTTTTTAATTAAACCCTGGATGGATTACTTTAATCCCAGTGAGAGTTTGTCTCTCTCTCTCTCTCTCAGTTTGGCAGTTCTGTTTAAACTCAAAGTGCTTCTAAAAGGGGAAGAAGCAGAATCTAATAGGGAAAGTATTAATTAGCTACTTCATTTAATTATTAATGGATAATTACAATTAGCACCAATTCCATTAATTAAATAAAGAGCCAATTAAATTAGCAAATTCCAAATAACTCCCTATATGATAACTACTATCATATACAACCCCCCCCACTAATCAACACCATCATTATGGAATCTAGGGCACGCACACATGTACTGCCAAACCCCAATCCATAATACAAGTCCATATACGAGCGTCTGTGCATCTGATTAGGTCCCGCAAAACTCGATAGAATACTTTGTTCAAATAATTATAAATAATGTATCATTTTATGTAAAATAGATTTTTGCAAAACCATTTCCAAAACGGCACTGGATCCAGCTTCTGATCCGACCATGCACAGACAGTCTCTATCTTGGTGTTCCCCAATCGGGCAGTAGTGACCGTGTTGGATGACTCCTTCACTCACAAGGTGTTCACGCATTCCCAGAACACCGACTTTGACTCATTTAAGTCTCAGTCATTGATGAACTAAAGAATGCGATCACACTTTGCAGCGACAGGGTTCTCTCAGGTACAGGGTGTCGGTGACACATGTTTATCCCTTCCTACATCTGGCAGTAATACATGAGGGAATCAACAAAGTAGATTCTTCTCCAATGCACACATCAACCATGTGAGCACTCACATTCGTACCCTGACATCATATGTCTAGGCATACCCAATGCGACGACCATATGATAAGGGTGCCCAGCCTAAACCCTAGTCGTGACTACCATTTTAAGTAAAACTTATGGACACATAATGCTCAAAAATTTTATATCGCATGTGACAATATCAAACTAAAATGTATAAATGTTCAATACAAAGGTGAACCGGGTTGAACTGGACCGAACCGGGTTTGATGGACACATACTTGTCCAACAAGATGGACCTTGCATTATATAGAATTCAATGTGATTTACAAGAGAGTGGAGAATCCTATTGAAATGGAAATTCAAGAAATTATATCAAGATTATGGAAACTAGAATACTGGAAAACATGGTAACCGAATATCATGATTCCTTCTAGGTTGGGAATGTGATCTTCGGTTCATACACCCCCTTAAGTTGGAGAGTTGTGGCAGTGAAGTTTTAACTTGTCACAAATCCATTGAAAAGCGGTAGTACAAAATCCTTTGGTGAAAATGTCCGCGAGTTGATCTTTTGTTGAAATGAACTGAACTTGGAGTTCGCGCTTAGCAACCTTATCGTGAACAAAATGAAAGTTAATTTTCACGTGTTTGATATGAACGTGGAAGGCAGGATTTGCAGACATATAACACCAATATTATTGCCCCAGGGGATTGGTGCCTGGGGAAGTGAGATTCGTCATAAACTAACTTTGTAAATTATCTGCTAGAACTCTTGTTGAATTGGTACACCTTATCTAACATAGCATGCCTACAAAACAGAAGCTCAGATTGTACCTAAGAAAAAATGACATTTTATGTTAGTGTAAGGTTAGCCACCAGGACGTTCTTATTTGAACCACCTTGTTTTGTTTAGTCTTTTACATAAGAGCCATCGAACGATGAAGGATTTATGGAATGATTACGTCAATCACATCTTAAACGATGTGGGATATTGACCTCTCTAACGAGGGGAGTTGTTCCGAATTCAATACGGATCTCGATATCCCTTGATACTAGACAATGAAAGTCATACCATCAATTACTTGAGGAAGGTGGATCAAAGGTGAACAACGTATTGACACGTGAACTAACTTTGTCTATATATATCCATGGAAAGATCAAAATGGAAAAAAAAATCATAATAAATCAATCCTTTTGTGCCTTGAAATAAAGTCCCTCTTGCTTATGTAAGGCAAAATTCCGCATCAAGAAAATTTCCCACTACCTATGTGGACCTATCACGGCAATAGTTTAATCCAAGTTGATTATATCCCGTATCAATCCCCTACATACCTGCTAAACCTCAGGACCCCTCTCTTACCCAATTTGATGAGTCTGAACCCGATAGAGCACCCTTCTCATAGAGGCAACATGGACGCACCAAATAGTGATTGTCCAGATCCTCACGAAAGTCAGCGTATGGACCAGTTATAGGTAGAGATGGTCAAAATGAAACAAATGATGGCACAATTACTATAAGCAGTGTAAGCCCAAAAGAGGACTGCAACTGTGCCTACTTTCGGTGACCCTGAGCATGTCCCATCGACAACTCCTAGAGCAGCTCTAGCAACCTCTAGAGTCCCTGCCAGAATGGTCATAGAAGAAGACGAGGATGTCATGGCTAATGCCCATCAAGAATATCCGAAGACTGAAAGAGAGTGAAGGATGAAGGATAAAGTAGAGAAGCTAGAAGCCGTCGTTCGTAGCGGGAAAAGCCAAGACATTTTCGAAGATGATAGTATAAGATTTTTCTGGAATCCACAGTATCGCAAGACTTTAAATGGAAGCTCGACAAATTTGACGAAATCGGCGACTCCAAATCTCACTTAAAGATCTTTACGAGTGTTGCTCGTCCACACACAAAAATAGGCATGGTCAAATGTCATGAAAGCCTTCACCAAGCAGTATTCATACAATATTGAAGCAAATATCGCACAACGCAAGTTGGAAACATTGAACCAAGGGCCAAATGAAGGTTTCTCATGGTTCATAATGAGATTCCGTGAAAAGGCTGCCAAGATGTGGAATCGCCCCTCTGAGGCTAAATAAGTGGAAATGGTACTGGAGAATCTCTATGGGGAATATCATGAACTTCTTTACAACCAACATATTAAGACCTTCGAAGCGGCTATGATCACAAGAAAGTGTATTGAAGACAAGTTGCACAAGGAAGCACAAAGCCAAGGTACCTTTCATGATTCCTCTGGAACACAATCCGAGAGGAATGGGATGATGAACAAAGAAAAGAATCTAGAAGTAAATGTGGTGGAGACAAGCCAGTAGCCAAACAGGTGAGTAACGACTCTGACCTCTCCTTAGATTATAATCCAGTTAAGTCTTCTAATGCCCCAAGCATCCAAAAGGAACGTTTTAGATTTTGGGTGTGTGACTTTGATCGTACTGTTCATAAAGTTGAAAAAGGAGGGAATAATGAGCACCATTTCCTCTCAACCAGTTGATATGGCACATCTACCATCATGGTACAAACTGGACCTATATTGTTATTATCATATGACCAAAAGGGTCATCAGATCGATAAATACATACACCTGAAGCATGTCATTCAAGACCTGATCGATGCAGCGAAGATTGAGCTCATGACAAAGTAGCAGCCAAATGTAACCACTAACTCCCTTCTAGCTCATGGGGTTAACATGTTGCGATTATATCTTCAAGAGATTAATCCCACTACTTAACTCCCCCGAAGGTGTTAAACTACAATCATTAACTTGATGATCATTAGTCTTGTTGGCTGACCTAAAATAGATCTAGCACCCACCTCTGGTTAGAAAGGTAGTTTTTTGGGGTACAAATTACACAGTCTACTAACGAAGCAGCAATAGTACTTAACTCTTGTGTAGACGAGATTGTGTTGAAGACATCATTGGGTCCGCATCCCTAAGGTTTTTAGGTGTTTGGGTTTTTGTTTTGTCAAATTTCTTTTTGTAATCTCACTCGAAGTATTTTTTCCATTGGTTATCAATGAATATATCACTTTTTCATACATCCAATCTCTTTCCCGTTGTCTTCATCCAAATAGCATTTTGTGATGATTCTGTAATTGCTTATCCAAAAAAAAAAACACACACACACACACACACACACACATACACAAAAACTTGGTCGGTTTAGAATGACCACTTCGAAAAAATCATTTGTCCTTTTTCTGATGTTAAAGTCTTGATAGTCAAAGATCTTGAGTTTTCCATAAATTTGATTCCCTTTCAACGAGCTTGAAGGTTAGAGATTTATCTTATGAAACCCATTAAGGGAGGCCATCTTTGATCGCCAGTAATCCCAAATGTAAGATAGCATAATCTACTAGTATCCCTGTTGTGCCTTAGCCTTTTCTTTGAAAAGCTCATCTTGGCCCACCTGCAACCCATTATTCAAATGTCATCCTGCTTGTTGCATGTCCCACAAGATTCTAGGGTCTAACCAGGAGAAATATCCATATTGAAACCTAATGTCACAAGGGTAATAAGGTTCCCAAGAATGAAAAAGAAAAAAAAAATCCATTTCCAAAGCCTAACATGGGGCAATCTCAAAAGAGAAAGTTTAAGAAAAAATTGAGATGAATTAGATCAATTGCCCTAAGATCTCACAAGCATTTGGGAGCAATCATCAAAGTGACAATTAAGCCATGGAGGTAAAATTTCCAATCGTTTCAATTTTAGGATGGGATTATCAAAATTTTTTATC
The DNA here is from genome assembly GCF_018873765.1 of Telopea speciosissima. NCBI lineage: Eukaryota > Viridiplantae > Streptophyta > Magnoliopsida > Proteales > Proteaceae > Telopea > Telopea speciosissima. The sequence goes on from NC_057917.1 coordinate 53,974,836, forward strand.
CAGTCTTCGTGGAGTAGAATTGCCAAAAGTCTTTAGTTGAAACAAGAGGGCAGAATTGCCAAATTTCTCAGTTAAACCTCTAGGGGAAAAATTATCAAATTTTTAGTGAATCTTTGAGAACACAATCACCAAATTCTCAGTTGAATATTGGGGGCAAAAGTGACAAGTCATGGTTGAACCCTAAGGGCATGTTTAAGCCTTTACCATCCTTTGGAATATAGTCCTAAGCCCCATTACAACCTAGTGAAGTCCTCCTGGGCTAAATGTTGATGAGATTCTCATCAACAACTTCAAGTTCACCCAGCTACGACAAAACTTAATTATCAAGGCTTTGACATTGAGTCATCTTCTCCTGAACTACGTTTGATCTGATCCCTATGTAGGGTACGTAGGCAACTTGATGAAGTAACAATCGAGTTCTGTTCATCCACATATACAATTTTCCATTTGTTTACATCATGTCTATCACATTTTTGCTTTCCCTGTTGCCTATCATTGTCTCTCTCTTCGTCGGTCTTTGATGTGATCTAGTGATGTAAAGAAAGAACAGACAGAAGCCCGTCTGAGATTTACAAATGAACATAATAGTTGTGAATGTCATTGGCATGAGTTTTACTCTTCTAACCACCAGCAGAATCAGTTTGCCACTGAGGCAATTTCTATACAAGATGAAGAGAATAAAGGAGAATGATATGGAAGATTTGTTGCCTCTGGGGCAATCTATTGAGATAGGGGCATGTGAAATTGAAGAGGCAAGGGATTGGTTCCTGATCAATGGAAAGTCTCGACTTTAGAGACTAAGTAGTCTTACAAAAAGGATGATACTGTCTAGGGGCAAATGCCATGGGTGTCCTTTCAGCATATCCATGAGGGAAAGAAAGAATGACTCATGTACTTATCTTGTTTATAGTCATTCTCCAAATTCGTTCACCCACCACTTCGTCAAGTTTACCCAACACTCATTCAATCTTGGCCTATTGAAGATGTCTATCAAGTCTACGTGTGTAACAAGAATGTAAATATTATGTTGTAGCTACTGAATTTTGTCACCCCCGGTGATGCTGACAATAGGACACGGACAGACATCGGTATCTCTCTCAAGAAGAACTCCTGCCCCTGCACCCAAGCCATATCATCCTCATATCGCTAAAAATGATTTGAAATACCCTTTTACCAAATGCTGAAGGAGGTACTGCGCACCTTCCTTGACCACGGTGGTCCTACTGGTCAAAAGGGAAAAAACCCTTCTCGAGGCATGTCCTAACTGCGGCGTTGCAACAAGTAACAAAACGCCGCGATGATGGAGGGCCATGGAGGGCCATCTGCGGTGCTGCAAATGACCAAATTAGCCCTATAAATGGGGGTGACCCCCACCCTCATTTTTCAAGCTAGAAATCCCTAAGGACGGGTCCTACCCCCATTTTGCTCCTTTTGAGCCTTGCCACATCCCTTTTAGCCACCATTTGTTAGCTTTGATCATCCTTCCTATGGGTAGATCCTTCAATTACCCTACCTAAAAGTCGTTTTGGTCCGAAGTCTCACTTTTCCCCAATCCTTGACCCATATTTACTCCATGTACAATCTTTGTTCTGTTCATATACAAGTAGCGAAACCCCATATACAGCCATTACTTTACCCGAAGTTTGAGTAACGAAATCCATCTCACATAGCCCTTAAACTGTCCGACAAAAGAGGGACAAACCGATCATCCGTTTCCACCTAAGCCATGGGAACACCTTATATTTCCCATCTTTTATATTTTCTTTACTTTGATTAATTTCGTTCGCAAGCATACATCTCTACTTTTCCCTTTATTTTGGACACAATGTAGATCATTAAAGTAAATTACTTTATTGTACATAGTAAATGAATTTTCTTATATTTCTTTCTTATGTTTGATGCATCATAATCTAGCCTTGCATGTTGGTATAAGATGTGTTATTATCGTAGAATCTTCTAAATCTAGCATGTAGTAGAAAGACTAGTCTAGTCGGACGAGATGAGGTGCTAATACATTCTCACGCTCATAACCTGACCACTTACCCAGAATCTCTAATCAGACCATATGGAATCATGTAGCCCTTCCCGTTTACCTTAGACGGGGCTACACCCATTGGGTCCTAAGCCCGAATCCTAGGTGGCGACTCCATTTATCTTAATTTATAAAGCATGCATGATTCCAAGCCCTTATATTGATACATCGAAATGCGATGCCATCCATAATCCTCATTGCCAAGGGGCCATGGAAACCCAACGGATCCTGTTCGCAAGGCAGAGAAACCTGCGTTCGGAGGCCGCGGTACCTACATATGCGTGTGTGGAATTGTGCATTACCAATTCAAGATGTGAGTAAACATAAGTTTTCAAAATAAAGGATTTTTAAAATAGAATGTTTTTTTTCTTCAAAAAACCAAGGATGAGTCACAATCACATAAAATGTTTAAATGACACCCAGATAGTCTCCACAGTGAGAGGTGATGCCATCACATATAATTGCATACTAACCATTTGTGGAGCAGGTATTGCGCAGTGTAGATTAAGAAAATGGAGAATCTCTGGGAAGCATCATCATTTGTCTATTGTTGATTAGGATTGTGTTTTCCTTTGCATAAAAAAAAAAAAAAAAAATCCATTTGCATGAGATTATGTTCCCTTTTGCATAGGATTGTGTTTCCCTTTGCACCTCAAAAAAAAATCATTTGCCTAATACTGTAAACCTTTTAAGCATTTTTTTTCGTCATACTATATGATTTTCTGCTTTAACACTTTTTAAGTTGGAGCTCTTGTTCTTCAGCCCTTTCTCAAGATGATGTAACTCTTAAGCACAATAAAAAAATAGTAACAACTTCTCAAGATGATGTAGACAATGAAGTTCACATAGCCCTTCAAGATTATCACAAATTATTTCGCGCACTTACTGTTTGCTCTGTATATATTGATTGATTGACATCAAATGACACCATCCTTTCATATACAAATGAACTAGCCATTAGAGTCAAGCTATGCTTCTCCTTATCCTCAATATCGGTGAAGCTGCTTAAGAGTTCTACTCAAGTGGTCATTAATGATAAGTAAATGACCTCTTAACTTCTTAACCACATAGCAATTATTACTGTTGCACGGAATATTGCATGAAAATCATGAAAGATCAGGCCGCAGGGACTCAAGACTGTCACTCTCGGACATGGACGGAAGCTAGTCATGGAAGAGCACAAGATCGTTCGTCTAGAAGACTTAGTCTCAATCACTATCGAACATGTATGGAAGATCGCACGGAGGATTGTGATGGTCATCCGCGGACACAAACCTTTAAACCTCAGTTGTTTGTAAGTTCTGACTTAGAATACTTTTAATCTATCAATTAAGATCGGTCGGTCATCTGTCCCTATTCACAGAAGATTGTGGACAACAGACTTTGACATCTTTCTAAGTCAAACCACCTAGTTTCTCATTTTTTTCATTTAGGTCCTTTATATCTACCAATAATAATCAAATTCTAATGACGTCCCTTGAAAGAATATTTTAATTTGATGTAGCTTTCACCTCCTTGATCTTTCAAGTCACAGAAGACCATTTTCACCAGTTCTTCATTCAATTAACATGTCTTGTTCTTCCTTCAACTATACGTCTTCAATAAATTGGATATTGCCAATCTCTTAGCATATTAGTACACATATTAATACACCCAAACACACATCACACAATGGTTTTTATATCCAAAACACACACACACACACACAATCAATCCTTGAACCTCGGTAGAGGTTCCGGGTAAGGAATCCTTGAACCATGGAGTGTTCTGTGTGCTCAATTCAAAGGACTGTGATTGATAGGTGTAAGGCTTGATTCCTGCCATTTGGAAAGTGATCGTTGATAGTAGAAGAAATCTTCGTCTGTATGACTCGTGTAGTGACCATGGAGTGTTCTGGCTGCTCAATTCAAAGGACTGTGATTGAAAGGTGTAAGGCTTGATTCCTGCCATTTGGAAAGTGATCGTTGATAGTAGAAGAAATCTTCGTCTGTATGACTCGTGTAGTGGATGTAGGATCAATTGGATCTAGACCACTCTAAATCGGTTGTGAACTCATTGTCTCTATCTCTAGCTCTCTCTTGCACTCTATACACTTTTCTTTGATAGTACCTATCCCAACAATCTTACAAACTGCATCATTCTCCATTAGAACAAACCCACCACTATATGATTGGTTTATATCAAACCAATTATTGTGCGGACACATGTAATACAAACAACCAAAATCTAAAATCCAAGAATCAAAGAGTTGATTCTAATAATGATATAGAGAGTCCATCTCCACCATCCCTTTCCGAGCTATCAGGCACTGGCTTCCTCAGATGCCTTATCTACACCCTTCTTCTTCAAGTCCCCCTTCCTCTTCAAATAGTCTCTCTTCAGATGGTCTTCCTTCTTACAATAGTAACTAGACAACTTTGTTTTCTACTTTTATTTTGATCGACCTCTACTGCCAAATCCCTTCTAAAATGATCTCCCTCTTTCCTGCTCCTTGACTTTTCCAAAGAGACCTTCCTTGAGGTTTCACATTGTTGGCCTTCTTTGTTGTTCCATTAGATATAAGTGTTGTTGTAACTTCATCCATCTCAAGGTTCTCCTTCTCTTAAAGAGTCATTATCAAGTAATCATATGATGCTACAAGCGATGCTAGCAACAATAGGGTTGTGTCTTCATCCTCAATCAAAACTCTCAGGCTTGCAAGTTGGCTTATGATACGATTGAACGTGTTGAGATGTGTTAACATATCTGTACCTTCTTCTATCTATAGAGTATACAACTGTTTCTTTATGAAAAACTTGTTCGCCAGGGACTTCGTTATGTAGATACTTTCAAGTTTTGCTCTACTTCCAGTGCAGATTTAAGATCTACCAAATATTGTACAGTGCCATCTGAAAGATTCAATCAGATGGTGCTCACCGCCTTCTCCTCCATCTCTTCTCAGTCTTCATCACTCAATTTTTTTTGGGTTCTTAGACTTTCCCAACAGAGTCTTCGCCAAACTCTGTTATATCAAAAGATCCTTTATCCTTCGCCGCCAAAGGGTGAAATTGTTCTTCGGTTCTTCCCTTTGGACTACTTGATCTCGTACTTGACGATTGATCCATTTCTTGTTATCATGATAGCAAACCCCAGAAAACGAAAAAAATCTAGAGGCTCTGTTACCAGTTTGTAGAAAATCAAGAACCTAAAATGATAAGAAAAGAATAGAAATCATGAACAATCACACAATGCACCACAAGAAGATTTACATGGTTTGCCAAAATTGCCTACGTCCACGGTGAGATGAAATTTGCTTCCTTATCAATGGAGAATAGAGTTATAGTTGCTCACCCTCAAACCTCTCAGATTGATTATAGAGGAAAAAAAATTCTCACTACAAATTTATAGTGAAACCCCATATAGGTAATTTATTGAAATACCCATACAGCCTTAAAAAAAAATCTCATCTCGTATTTTGTATGCATGTAAAGATGTGCTAAGCGGGAAGAACTGATGATGGTGGCCTCTATTCTATAGATCCTATTATTTTTTCCCTACAGATCGAGAAGATGCATTTCTTGGATGGTTGGAGGGAGAGAGTTTCTCTACCTCAACCCTTTGATTTATGTACATTTTTTCATCTCCTTGATGAGAGAGAGAGAGAGAGAGAGAGAGAGAGGTATACATATCGACTTTTTATAGATGATTTTTTTTAATGAAAACAATATGTAGATGTTAATAACAAGAGAAGGGCTGCGGATGGAAAGGAGGAATGACTACCGTCTAGTGCATGGTTTGTGGTATTGGTATTGGATTGCCTGTATTGGGTGATCCGTATTGATATCAATGGTGATTGGAACCCGATCAAATACCACCACCACCACCATCACCACCGGCTTCCCAGGCCTAGTTGCCCCCATCCTTGTCACCACATTTTACCACCGCCCTTCCCAAAGAAATATATTGAATCTATTATCATAATTTGAATTATCAAATGATTTTTTTATTTTTAAAATATTTCATATTGATACAACTAAAACAATTTTAATTTTTTTTTTTGGACTAATTTTTAAAATCAATCCAACATTATAATAGAAATCATATCAAATCTGGCGTAACACCATGGTCTAGCGATGAATAGGAGATAGGGAGAGAGAGAAGGGATAGCGCCACATACATTGTGGGACTAGTGAGACGTGACAACTGATTGATTGCTGTCTCCGTGTTTCTATTATTGTTTTGTTTATTTGTTTGTTTCACGTCACTTGCACGGTTGTATGTACACATGTCCCATTTCTTAATTCCATTCCTCCTTCGTAATAATAAAATAAATTTTAAAAAAATTCCTCCATGCTGATAATAAAAGAAAAAAAAGATCTATATAGGAGAAAACTGCAACAAAGATGAATCCTAGCTAATTGTTTCCAGGTTAGAGATATAAATGGATACCATAAAATCCGATGCATCCCTAATCGTTTAGGGACATCTGTATCCGATTAGGGACATTCGTGGACTTGGATCCTATCAATTCGGACAGCGTGTAGCACTTGTGTAGCTCCTAGGATTGACAGGGCACTTTTACCGCCTTATCCCTGTTCGGGTAGGGCGTTGGGCAGGGGGTAAGGCCGTAAAAGCATCCTGTCAATCCCAGGCGTTGCACATTGTTGCACCCTGCCTGGATTGACAGGATCTTTATCGTATTCGTTTAAAGATATCTAGAAAAAAAAATCCGAATACTCCAATAAAAATCTATTAAAAAAAAAATCCGAATACTTAATAATAAAAAATTAAATAAATAATGATCTTGAGGGTTTTTTAAAATTTAACAAGTTTGAGAAAAGTCCAGATTACACAAGGAAGAGATGTAAACGGATGATCGAAAATCCAAAATCATTTAAAAGTATCTGTATTTGACCAAGGTATATCCGAATCCATTCACATCCGATCCGTATCCAAATCCAATCCGACCGGGTTACATCCCTATTCTAAGTACATTTTTATGTATTAGGGGGAAAGCGGATTATTATAAATAAATTTTAATGTTTTTTTGTTTTTTTAATTGTTGTAAGGTGAGGAGCGAGCGAGCGAGCGAGGGAGGATTGCCATGATACGTTCCGACCCGCCCACCACCATACTCCCTAAACCCCTAACAAAGTCCCTGGAAGCCCGGGAATCCTCCTTCGCTAATCGCTACAGTGGAACTCTTCTTCTTTACCCAAGACCAACACACCGACACAACAAAAGACAAACACACGCACCCACACAAACACACTCAATATCTATTCTCCATGGCTGGGATCTCGTCATTTAAATTAAAAAAAATAAAATAAAAAAAATTCTATATACTATGGAAAGCACAAGTCAATTAATTCTCATAGAATATTTTCTAAGGAATGGTTTTTTGGAATTTGGATGACACTATCATAGGGGGAATTTTCTAGATCACATCCATCAATCGAGGTGTAGGAAACAATAACATATGTAAGAGGCCATGGAAAAGCATCTCCACATTGACAGCTTTTTTCTTTTTTATGAGAATCCTCATAGAATGTTATTTCCTCAGCCTATGTTTAGATGTCAAGAAAAGAAAAAGAGATAGACACATAAATTATTGCATCATCATGATTTTTATCTATTATAGTTTTTTTTTTTTTCTTTTCTTGGCATCCAAACATAGCCTCAGACCTATATCTTATATTACAATGAAGATTCCATATATATAGAATAGAAAAAATGATGTACATACCTTGCTCTCGTAGCTCAATTGGCATCAGCACCTCAAATTTATGAGATCATGAGTTCAACTCTCCTTCGGCCTTGTCTATTAAAAAAGAAAAAAAAAAATTTGAGGGTCATGAAATCCAATGAGTGGTCCCCAGTAATTCAATAAGTGGGATCCTCTTCATCAAGAGACATTCCTTGAAGGATCAACAGTTTAGCAAAATCCTATAAATTCCACATTTTGTGTGTAGCCCCTGCACCATAGTGGGGAGGCCAATGAGTTCACTTGGAGGAGCATCAATATGGATAGAATTTTAAATTTCATAAGGGGTGGGATGGTAATTTCGTGCGCTTCTATGTTTGAGCGCAAGAACCATACGACCAAGTAACATTTTATTTTTCCAAAATATAAATATAAATTTTAATAATCATATTAATGTATAAACTAATAACCAACATTCTGATCTTATATAATATATGACTTGTAGATCAGGCCTCATAGTTTTCACAACAGGCCTACGGGTAAAATGCCTTATTGTTGACAATGGAGACCTAGATAAAGTCTTGCCTCACATTGGGGAGGGAGTGTTTTGTTTCTAAAGATATTAATGGTTGTGTTCATTCCCTAACCCGAAAGATATCATCTATGGTACGTAAGACAAGACCATATTCCACTCCTTGGGTTCTAAACCTAGATGTTTGTAAAACCTAGTGTAATACGTCTTCTATCTAAATTGAATTTATTTTTAACCAAAAAAAAAAAAAAAATTTATTTCAATGATGTGTCTGGTTCATTTTGAACCCTCTTCTCACTCGCGTTGCTCACATTGAGGATCAACATCTATGACCGTTCACGAAGAGATGGTTCTAACGCACCCTCCAATTTGAGAAAGAGAGGGTGAGAGGTAATGGTGCACCCTCGCTCCCAAGCAGAAAACATCATCCCTTATTATATATGGTAAGGATGTTTTATAGGTTAATTTGCAAAAGTTTCTTTTCCCCCTTTTTTAAACCAATTTCAATTACATTCCTTTCGTTCCTTTTTCTCGCAACAGCCATAAGAAAATAAACCCTAGAAGCTGTAAAATCATCCATCAACTCAAGGAAAGGACGGGAGGGGAGGGGACCAACTCTACAAAATCCCCTATCAAAACCCTAACCACAATATGCAACTCAATAAGCTAAAGAGAGAATATTTAATAAGGGATGATGTTAGCCTTAATTCAAAAACACAAATGTTCTATATATCATTCACCGGCACTACATACATCAGAAAATTGAGAAACGTTAGTAAAATTGGTAGTATCTGGAAGAGAGCACATTTAACAAATGCATTGTAAATCTTACTCTTCCTGAAGTTTAATAGTTGTCAGACAGTAAATACATAATGCTTATCAACTTTATTTTGGCCACTTAACAATCTCCAGAGTTTCCATCAGACTTCGCCTTCAACACCAAATACACACCCACCCCTCTACCCCCCCAAACCCCCCCCACAAAAAAAAAAAAACCCTCCAACTCTTTCCTAATTTTCTTTTCAATTTCCTGTCTTCTAATATATATCAACACCTTCCCATCAACATCTCCACTGCCATCCTACTGGTCCACCTGAATTCAACACTTGGGCTGTACAGAGCTGAAGTTCAAGAAAATATCATTTGTACCCCAACCCAGATGCAACAAAAAACCATGTATGAATTTACAGTTCTTATGTGGTTGTACCAATGCTGGGAGGTGCTGCATAATATGATTACTCGCATTATTACAAAGACTGTATACCCAGGAACTTGTATTACATATATTTCTTGAATATGAAATTACCGAAGCAGGTCCCCGGAACCTGAACCTTATTCAATGCCAAGCATCATCTGATGCTCCATCCAAAGATAAAAGAATGTTAGAGGGGAAACTCCTTCTGAAGAACATCAAGATTTCTGGAGTCACAAGCTTCCAGCATGTCATCTCGAGAAGCACAGCTGCAGCAAAGAAGAAATGAAGAATAAATAAACCTGGACCATGATTTTTCATCCACATTCTCCAATAATGAACAATCAATTTCACCCATATACCTGAGTGAAATCCTCAAATATTGCCAGGCATTATCGGCCTTGGGATTCATAGAGAGTGCACGCACATAGTATCTAATAGACTCCCCATATAGACCCTGTCCAATAGCCAAGTGCATCAGAAACAAAATTGGGCTGGGATGAAGTTATCAAAGGGTAATGGAGAAAACATTATTTTGCAAATGTGATGGAAATGTCCCCCATGTTGGAAGAAAAATCAAACATGTTGCTTAGCATATCAGACAGGCATATGTCAAGTTACGGAAAATTACTTAAACCAACTTATGAGAATGGATGAAAAATATGAAGAAAAAAATTAAAAATAAAGGAACACTTAAACCTAATGGTCTAGGGTTTAAAGTAAACTTTGTCAAATATCCATTTTCCTCTTCATTTACTGGATTCAGTATCCTAGTCATCATGTATCAATGCAACACAGATTAGGTGTCATAATCATGGTGAAATCTACACAATGCATGCAGAAACCTTTCCCCCATATTGTAAATGCACTCTCTTTTCTCAAAGGGATGAGAACAGTTTGTTACAGCCTGCCACCAAGGCCCATGGGCCAAGCTTACTAGCCCATGGACAGACACCTGGGCTAAGGAGAATCCATAGTCTAGAACTTTCCACACTTGTGTAGGGAGTCTACACATTCTAGATAAACCTCTAGAAGCCAAGAAGGTTCTAGAGATATCTTGTATATATAGCTAAAGATGTAGAACGTTTCTGGAATCCTCCACAAAGGAGGTGGGAAGATTCTAGTCTCGAAAGCTAGAATGTTCCTAGCCATTGGATGGGGGACACATGTACAAATCGGAAGCATTCTTTGGGACCTTGGTTGCCCATAAATAGAAGTGACCTCATTTGGCCAAGGCACTGAGCAAGCAAGCAATTGAGTTATAGACAAGCTTTCAAGAGCAATCTATCTTTTATTCTCTTAAACTGTCAAAGTGCTCTTTCTAGCTAGTGTTAGAAGTCTAAGTGATAGTGAGAGTGCAAATAGCCGGCACAGTTTGCTTAGCAAGACTAAGAGCGTGACAAGTTGCTACTTGCTTGTATCTAAAGAAATTCCAGTGGTCAAGGAGCAGGGAACAACCCCCCCCCCCCTTTAACTTCATGATTTGTACTTACTGTATGTGGTTCGAAGCCTCCTGACCATGACACTTGGAGGTTTCATGGCTCCTCTCTAACCAATGGTCAAATTGCCAAATCTTCATAGAAAAGCTAAACTAACAAGGGGAGAAAATCTGATAGATACTGGGTCATTCCATTGATATGGATGGTTACAAAGAGGGGGGGGATATTTTTAAAATCCAATCTAACTTAACACAATGCTTGAATCAGACTTGAAACAGATCACGGACCAAGTGACAATTGACTAGTAAACCCAGCCCCACCAAGAAAATATTCCTGGCTCCACCCCTGCCTGTGGTATCATTTTCTCTTTAACCCCTTTCTTCAAATCCCCTTACTAGGCCACTTCTTTTTTTTTTTTTTTCTTTTTTTTTGGGTTGGGGGGGGGGGGGGGAGGGTTGTAATGAAGGGGGACATTCAGTTGATACTTCACAAGCATGACACATTCCCGTACCAAAGCGACAGAAACCCACATAAATGGAATAACTCAGTCATTGATATGTCTAATCTCTCGGCCAAAAGCGTAGTGCATAAGCAAGAATGCAATATTATCTCAACTCAACAAAGCCAGACCCCAACTAATCGAGGTGGGTGAATGGCGCTCTAGTGCAAAAGCAAGAGCACGGGCAGGAAGATTAAGTCTTAATTAATTTGGGGCAGGAACAAAAGGACTGAGTGCCAAAGTGAAGTATACAGTCTAAGGTCGAGAACATCCCATAGTCTATCCATGCATGTACATACATATTTTTTTAGTGCGTAGGAAATCAAAGATGAATAACAGGTAGAGCATCTCTAAGTCTGGTCCGGTATGATTTTTAGCTTGGAGATGTTTACCTAAATCAAATGTCACCTTCAAACACTCACATAAACCATGTATTGGCTTCTCCCAAAGTACATTCTTCAGCATTTGAGTTTGAAGTTCAAACACTATGGAGAGCACCGATCATGGAGAATAGATTCAAAATCTGGGAACGAGAGTGCTAACCCCATGGAAGCATTAGCCATTAGAGCATGTAGTGTTAAAACAGCAGAACCTTTAATGGCGTTCAGAAAAAAAATATATTGCCTAAAGGAAAAGGCATGCAGAATTTGTGTGTTTGTGTGTGTGTGTGTGTGTGTGAGAGAGAGAGAGAGAGAGAGAGAGAGAGAGGAATTATTTCAATTAACAAATTTCCGAAAATAGACATGGTGCTTGGTCGTTGTCACCAGAAGGGGTTCACAGTCATGCCACCACGTCACTACCTGTATTTATAAGTATTATGGCGAACTTGTAACCTTCTCTGCAGATCTAAGTTTTAATTTGCATGACTTTTAGGCCGAAGAAAAGACCTTGCAAAAAGAAAATTTTCTGGTAAATCAGTATATAAAAGTAAGATTTTACCTGAAAATTTTCTTCTACAAGGTTTTTGCCTGCAATAAATGGAGCCTTGACTAATTTCTAATCCATTCACTTCAAAACATCTTTCTGACAACTACATATCAGAACTAGTGAATTATTGTTGAACTTTTACCTCATTTTATTAGAATTCCAGAAATTATTTAAAGTTAAAAGAGAAAAGGTACCATCACAAGGCTATGTGAACTCTGTTTTTGCCACAACACACCCTCGCCAAATGGCAGACTTGGATGGGCATCATATCCTACCGAAGTTTCAGAATGAAACAAGTGCCAGGAAGCGGCTAAAAATTGATTTAAAGACTTTACTAAGTTAAAGAATACATTTCACTCAAATGAAATCAGATAGCATTTGTTATTTTCCGTGACTCATAAGTTTAAAGCATACATGAAACACCAATTTGAGTTCTTTATCCACTGAATGCCAAAACAATAACGGAAAAAGAGATGCATAGGAACAAACCTGGTTGGCAAAACTTATACCCATATTTGCCCATGCACGAACATAATTCGGCTTCAAATCTAGTGCCTGGGACACCACAGACAAAACAGAACAAAAACTAAGAATGCTGTGTAAGAGATCTCAGGCAAAACACTTAAAAATGGAAATATAGGATTCCAATGCATGTTTTGTCGCTAGATGTAAGTTGATCTGGGTCTGGGCAGAGCATACTCTGTGTAATGCTAAGGAGCACTCTCATCTTATATGCCAAACACAAGCAAGACAAAAGTCCATGAGATGTGAAGTACTTAACGAGTGATTGAGTTGATTATGGATTTGTGTTAGGGGTTTGATGCATAATTTAAGCCATGCCAACAGAAAAAGATGAAGAAAAGCCTATGGCTCCAGATTCTGCCCCAAGATCCAGATTCCTGATCACTTCAGGAAACAGATGACTGGTCCATCATGCGTCCTGTTTGGATTATTTTATTATTATCTATTTTCTAGTAATTAGCTGCAATAGGAGTTAATTAATTCAAATCCTTGTTTGAGTTGTTTTTCTTCAGTATAGGACTCCCCATCACAGTCTGAGATCAGGGAGTTTTAGTCAATATTTGATTCTTTTTTTTTTCCCATTGCTTTTGTGTCCAGGAATTAAGTAGTGTTTCCTTATTGGAGTCTGACTCAGTTACACAAGGGCACAATCCCCTCCCTCGATTTTCTAGAGAAATAAAGGCTTGTTGTTTGCTAGTTCTATGCATCCAAACCTTTACTCTGTGGATTCAGAGGTAGTACTCAGTGGATTCAGAGTGGAGATTGCTGTGAAGGTTAAAATTTTCAGATTTCAGGGATTTCATACCCTGCCGAAACCAAAATTTGGTCAAGTTCGGTGAAAATACAGAAATGGCCATTTCAGTGCCGAAAAAATGAAATTTGGCACTGAAACTTCAAAGGGTGCTCATTTAAGCATGATTACACATGTTTGAATCATTATATTGGGGGGGGGGGGGGGGAACCTAAAGTGGTAGTTTGGCTTTGGACCCTAGGTTACTAATAAATAGCATAGCCTATTGTATCCTTTCCCTTATATAACCTATTCTACATAAAATTTAGTTGTAGAACACACAACATTCAATAAAAATAATTGAAATAATGACCCATTTTTTCCAAAAATTTGTTTCAAGTAAATCAATTTTTAAATCAGAAAATTATAACTAATTTAAAAAATCAAAATCGATTCCATGAAATGGTAGATCGGCCTACATGTCTAACATTTCATAAAATGAAAACCAGCCAATATAAATTTACCTTTTTTTTTTTTTTTGTTTTGTAAAAATTCATTTCAAGAAAAGAGGTTTATCTTCAAATTCAAAATTTGCCCAAACGTTGCTCAAAACCACCAAAAGATTGCAGTAGATGCTCTTAAGTCGACCACCAAGCCTTGATCCAACAGCTAACCAAAGGATTTTGGCAAACATCCAGGTTTCCAAGTGTTTCTAGACCTTCCAAGCAAAATGGGAACAAGACTCGACAGAAGCCTATTGCCCAATTAAATTCCCTGATGTTTGATGCCGCCATACACCATAAAACACATGGGAATAGGAATAAGTACCTGTTGATAAGCCAAAATTGCGTCTGCACTCTGAACACTGTTAGCTTGTGTTGCACCAAGTTTGTTCCAGAGAGAATAATCACGTGGCTTGAGTTTCAATGCAGTCTGAAAGGAAGCAATAGCCCTGTCATATTCTCTCGTTAGGTTGTGGAGGACACCAAGTACAATATGGACATCAGCATCATCTGGTGACATCTGAGCAGCTTCACTGAATAACCTAACAACCTGCAGACCAGAAAAACTAAAGTTGCAGCATTTTGATGTTCTATTTTGGTTTTTTCCAACTCTACTATACAAGATAACCTAAGAAGTGGCTAAAAGTGCATCTGCTACAAATAATCCTTTTATATTGAGAACGACAACAAGAGAATAAAAATCCATATACTAGCATAACATATAAAGAGAAGTCTCACATCAGCATAATACAGAGAATCCGACTGCTCCGAGGGGGCGAGCATTCCATACTTAGGGTGATGTTGAAGCCATCTATATAGGAATTTCAGTGCTGCTGCCTGCTCCAACTCTGCAATTTGGGAATATAACTAATTGCTTTGCTTGCATTCATAAAACTCACATTTGAAAAAAATTCTTCCCCTAAAACTGTAAAATGCAAAAATTCTTTAAAAACGCGAAAGATGGTCAACATAGGAGCCCATGGAATTAGTATGATGTCAACAAGCAAATTTAGAGACATTATGATATTTATATACCCAGATTGATGATATCCATTATTTTGGTCCAACCATAGAGCATATTACTCAAAGGAATTAGAGCTCTTCCAAGGTGCTGTCGGATTACCATTCTATCATAAAGGGTAAATTTTGTAAGACATCTACAATGCCAGCAATGTTATATGGAGCGGAATGTTAAACAATAAATAAACAACATAAAAATAAAAAAATGAAGCTGAGACGATGATGTTGTGACGGATCAATGGCAACATTATGAAGGATAGAATTAAAAACAAATGCACCCAAAGGAATTTAGGAGCCCAGTAGAGACTAGAGACAAACGAGAGAGTCAATTGAGATGGCTCATCCATGAGAAACAACAAACGAAAGCACTAGTGAAAAGGAGCAATAAATGACCAGGGTTGAAGTGGTGACGAAAGACATGAGTCTAGCGAGTTAACAGCAGATATGGCCTTAATTAGTGCAATTGAGGAAAAGGACTTGTGTAGTTGATTCCATTAGCTGTTAGAGGTTTATTCAATTGTGTTGAGTGAAGTTGAGGTATAATACTGCACTTTGAAAAAGATGAAGAGATGGGTCACCTACCGTTAGTATGACTCACACCGAGAGCAAGAAGCACTTCCAAGTTTGTTGGGTCCACCTCCTGTGCACGCATCATGGATGCGATAGCCTGCAACAATGTAAAATATCTTAGGAGACTTTAGAATAACAGTTAAAACAGAGTTTGTACAGCCACAATCAAGCCCAACATAGAAAAATACACCACTGTCCATACTATTTAAGTGCTGGGGAGATACTATACAAGAAAACTCAAAATCTCAAGTATTCAAGTTTACTAAAGGAGAATCACTGAAATCACTACTTCATCCTGAAAAGACTCTTTCCCATTTTTGGCTAACCCCAAATTCTTTGTCCATCACACAAATTAAGTAATGAGCTTTTATTAAATTTTTTATTCTCCCACTTGCATTGAATAGCACATTCACTTATTACGCAACTTGAAGAGAGTTCAGACAAGTAACAGAACGACAATATTGAAAAATATGGAGGATTTAAGTGCTTTAACAATCCCATAAACTTAGGCTTTTTCCAAGGGGACAGCCACTAAGGGCGGTGTGAGAGTTGACGATTCATCATAGTTGTTAAGAAGTTGCCTAGGCGCCTCCTCGGTGACAAGGCATTTTTTCAAGACCTGGGCATGTGCAAGCCTTTTTGTCGGCACAAAAGGCACCCACCTTGGCACCTTGGCTGGGATTGTGACCTACACAAACACCTTTTAAGGAACTTTATACACACACGCACAAAATTGATGCCTTTTCTAACATTTTGTTTGGTTCGTGTACATTGTTTAAATACACTGTCAAGCATGTTTATGTAAGGCGGGAAAAAACAAAAGAGAAGGCTGAAGAGGTGAAAGTGCAGAACAGCCAACTGTGACTGAGGAACCGAATCCTTCTACTGCTTTTCTTCCAGTGACTGCACGGTCGCCTTGCCTTCTTTGCCTAGTTGACTGCCTAGGTGACAAGGCCCCTAGGTACCTGGCCATTGCTTTGGGTCACCTTGTCGCCGTGACAACAATGCAATTCACTCATCAATCAAGCAAAAGTAAAATATCGAAATGCATATTACCACCACTGTATCCTAAACATCTAAGAACATACTTCGGTTACAGATATGCAGACATGAGGTTGAATCATGTTTCAAGAGATCACTAATACAAGTAAAAACTACGAAAAATGTCAAGAAATATTAAAAGGAAAAAGTTTCAAAAGATTAATAATGCAAGTATACAACCACAAACAAGAGATTGAAGTTTTTATTTTAATAAAGAGGAATTTTTTAAGAATGGACCATAAAAATAAAGGAATCGAAATTGGTCACATTTGGTTCAGTTTTTACGACTACATTGGTTTAACCTTTTGTATTGAAAATAAAAATGATGCAGAAACTTCTTTACAAAATCATACATTTCCCAAAAATAAAACACATTTAATATTTTTGAAAATCCAAGCTTAGAAAGACATGAATGTCACAGATATAAAACGAAAAGCTTATTTCCCATACTTTTTGTAATTTCAAAAAAAAATCAGATAATTATAATTCCTAAAAGTCTAAAACTAAATATAAAATTATTCTTCTCATGCATCTGATAGATCAGCCAATAGCCATGGATCTATCAGATGTAATCAATAACAAGAAAAATTTCCATTTTCTAGATATTATTTTTAAAAAATGACCAACAAATTTATTGAAAAAACAAGAGAGATAGAATACAACATACGGTACAACAACAACAACAACGAAGGCTGAAGGCCAGCACATCAGAAGGGAACTCCATCACAGGATAACAACCCTTACACGGAAACTGTCCACCCACTCCACTCGTAGCCAAATCATTTGCAATCAGGTTTGCGGACCTCATTCTCCAAGAGAACAAGAAATTCCTTGCACCTCAAGAGCCCTAGGCCTCTCGATAAGAAACAGATAGCTCCAAGGTCCCACCACGAGGGACTGGAGCCAGCGCATAACAACTGAGGAATCTGTTTCCATTATCATCCTTGTCCAGCTATTAGTCAAAGCTATCTCCAAACCCTAGATGACTGCCTTCAATTCCCCTGTTATGGAGTCTCTGCTATCCAAGTAGAGCCTGGGAAGGCCATCATGACCACACTCATGGTTCCTAATCACACCTCCAATACCAACCACACCAGATTACCAATGGAGCTGCCATCTTTTTCAGTTTAAGGATATTTACAGAAAAATTCTTGACTTTTTAAAAAAATTACAATCCATACTGAATTTAACAAATATAGAGAGCACAAATAATACAACAATATTGGGGGAAACCACAAATAATTAAATAACCAAGTATTATTCCCATGGTCTGTAATAAAAAGATTGGGGAAAACATGTAAAATCCATGACACCTTATGTCAAACATAGAACTGCCACAAAAAATTAAAACAACTCTATTAGTCAAAATTATTAGAATTTTTGAGAAACTCAGCATTACACAACATCAACAGGAATATATAATAAATCATTACATTTTTTATTTTTTCCTTTACTATACAATCTTACAAGTTTCTTATCAATTAATTTTGACAACCACATCAACAACTTCTCAAAAGGATAAATCAGTTTGGGCTGGCCTTAAACCCTACATATACTACTGTCTCCCCCCCCCCCCTCTCTAGGAGGGGAGACCTTGTCTTATTCTTCTTATTCTTTCTGACCTTGTGGAAAATCTGAGGGCATCTGATATCAATAATATTAACCACTTCAATAAGCGAATAGAAATATCCGCATTTTAAGATCTGATTGAGATTAAAACGAACAGATTCCAAGTTGATTGAAAAGCCCAAAATCTAAAATAAGAATCAGAAATAAAATAAAATAACAGAAACAGATAAACAAATCTCAAAGAAGAAGGATGTCTATAAAATAGAATTGCAAAATCCAAAAGATTATAAGAAAATTGACTATTCACCACAAAGAACACACTGTAGAGGTTGACTAATCAACCCAAGTGAAAAGGATCCATTCCCTCAAAAAGGGAATTCCATCCCATAAAAAATCTGATTACAACAATATACATAAGTGCACAAATCAAACCATATGCAAGAACCTTTGTAAATAATAAATACATAAAATCCCACAAATCAAACCTCTCACTTAAAAGCTTATCCCATTTGACCCAATGCACAGTAGTGCAATAAGTCCATGTGCAAAAGTATATTGAGAGTAAATCATTCGATAAATCATAAGAATCTTTAATGAGTATCAGGAGTAATAAGTCGTTCCAAAGTTTAGTGCACAATAGGTTGCAGGAGAAATTACAAATTCCTGAAACTAGAATTATTTTTTCACATCAGCAAATTCATCTTGCAACATAGCACATTTTGGGTTGAGGAGAAAATCAAAATACCCTTGAATTTATTGGGAGTTTTGGATGTAAAGTATCAAAAAAAAAACAAAAAAGTATAACCAAGCGATCATGCATCATATTGACAAGCATATCTAAAATTAACACATCCAAGCAGTAATGCAAGTTTAATCATAAATACATTTTAATGCAGAAATAGATAGTCAGAAACCACAACCAAGTGGTATACATCATTGTTAGCTGACTGCAATATAAGATTTCTCATGCACAAGTATTCTGATTCCTAATATTGCTGAAGTGAAGTCAGAATATTCATGACTACTTTCTCCCTGACTCTGCGCAGATGTCTATGTGCATGTGCATGTAAAAAGAATGCATATTCAACAGGAAGACCCTTACTAGAATCATAAGGTAATAAGATATGGAGAAAAAATAAATAAGTCAATGGATAAGTAGGTGTAGGTCTGAAACTAGTTTATACAATGATATAATAAATTGCATATTATAACCTGTTGATCATCATCATTCTCCGCATGAGTTATTCCAAGTAACCTCCAACCTTCAGCATTATCAGGGTTCTTCAGAACTTCAGCCTCTAAAGCAAGAACAGCTTCACTCAGTAGCCCTTTACGAAACAGCTCCTGCCCCTCTTTCAAGGGATTGGGATGACCAACATAAGGGTTCAAATCAGAAAAGACGTATACCCCTCGTGATGTATCTGACCGTTGTGTGACAGCTATTTGCTCATTTAGGAACCTATTTATGGACGAGGGATATATATATATTCAAAAGAAAATACAACAAAAATAATGGTCAAATGGTGTATGCAAAGTATGCAAAACTCAGAGTTTAGACACTACACAATAAATTTAAAATTCTTTAAAAAAAGGCCATTATTTGAAAGATGAAATCGTGATGGTTTATGGGGTTAGTTGGAATCATTACAATCATATCAGGATGAATAATGAAAAAAGTATGCTGATAACAAAAAGAAGAAATATCATTCAATAAGCAAATTATATCAACCTGGGGAAGAAAGAAAATTTTGAATAAAAAAAATGACTTGTATTTTGTACCAAAAGAAAGCTGTCAGCCTGTTACATTTCACAAGTCAATATAAAAGAAAAAAGAGGAAGCTATGCACATAGCAATGTCTTTTCCCATGTGATTCCAATGTTCCATCTCTTTAATTTTGGGTCAATCATCCATATCATATTATTATCATTGTTTCTCATTGCCTGTAACTTCTTCCAATGCACTCATGCCATCTTTTTTTGCATTAAAGAGGTATCCTAAGGATTATCAAATGGTTCTATTTGTTTGCAGGTTTAGACAGTTAAAGAGGTAGTTTCACCATTAAATGGTGCAAGATTGACAAATAAATGGTGATTTCAATGATAGAAATTGGGAATCAGATTAGTAACAATGTGGGGGGAGAGAGAGAGAGAGAGGAAAAAGAATTTCACGTTCTTCCTTTCGGAAGGGAGGCTTGTCGACCCTTTGATTGCAGCTTTCTCCAGATCTCCGGAAAAAGCATTAAAAAAAGGCTCGTATTGTACAATCCCTCCGTCACCCCAGAATGAAAGGGGTGATCTCGTAGTTCGCCCAGCTCAATGAGGGTACTACCATGAAAAGGTTAAAACCTCGGGTACAAGGACGTACTTATCTGATAAAAAGACCTACCTGCCATATAACTATTGCATTGAAAGATATATCCATAGATGAAAAATATCTCAACAACAAGTATACAGATAGGATATATCATGATAAATATGTTATAGTGGGGTAGTATGGGTCAAAAAATAAATCCACTCGGTTTCAGACTTGGTACAACCCAAGATCATCATTCCCTTTGGTTTGCACAACCAAAATACATGTAGTAATAGTCTATTGCCATGAAGAATGTCGGGGTGGTTCAAACTCATACCTGGAAGGGTGTTCAGGAATAGGAGCGACTAGGATGATGTTGTGCACCAAGATGAACAGTTTTCATTTTTTAGTGACATTTCATGAATCTGAGTATAAATCCTTGCAATAGATGTACTTCGATGCTATGATTTACAAATTTTTACCTATACCCTTGGATTTATAGCAAAAAAAAAAAAAAGGGGTCTACAAACCATGATTTAACCAAAAAAATCAAGTTCTAGGAAAACCTACCTTTTCTGAGAACTTCTGCTTCAATCTCTGATTTCAGCCACTTGAATGATCGAAAGAAGTGTTTGTTGGTTGAATCTGAGTCGTATTTAATGCTTGAATATAAACTCCAAGTCAAAAAATTTGAAACAAAAAGAGGTTGAGAGCTAGGATTTGGAGTCTCGAGTGGGTATTTCCGCCTTCAAAACTCATTTTTGAGTTCTGGAATGTGCACACGAGGGTTTTAATGGCTGTATCGAGCTATAGCACAAAGTATCGACCATATCACATAGTATCGAGCCGTATTAGCTGATACATTAATGATAAGCACTGATACTTTATTTTTTTTTTCCCAAACCCTTTAAATCCACGCATCGGTGAGCATCATTACGTATCAATAGTATCAATCCGTATTGCCTGATACAGTGCGATACTTATCAATACAATATTTTTGAAAAAAAAAAAGATATGTATCACACCCGCATCATATCAATACCTTGCGATATCGGCCAAATATGATACGATAAGGTAAACCATGCTCGCTAGTGAATGACGAAATAGAGAGAAGAATTAGAGAACAATGGCTTCTGTCATTATGTCCACAGCCCACGTTATTTATAATAGACTACGGAACTTTTTAGAATAGGTACAAGTACAATAATACCCCAAAGGGATAAAATAAGACAAAAATACCCGTGTACCCCAAATTAAAACACTCCCTCTCAAGTTAATGCATAGATGTCAATCATACCCAACTTGGAAATAATCGAATGAAAAACTTTACTAGACAACCCTTTAGTGAACACATCTGCCAATTGCACTACTGAAGTAACAAAAGGAACACAAATGACCCATTGTTCTAGCTTCTCCTTGATAAAGTGACGATCGATCTCAATGTGCTTCATCCTATCATGCTGAACTGGGTTGTGTGCAATGATTATGGCTGATTACAAAAAAGTTGCATGGGGAGCTGAATGGGAACACAAAGGTCTTGTAGAAGGCCTTGAAGCCAGAGAAGTTCACAAATACCATGGGTCATAGCCCTGAACTCCACTTTTGCACTTGAACAGGCGACCACTGCTTGCTTCTAATTGTGCCAAGTGACAAGGTTTCCACCAACCAGAGTACAGTATCCAGTGGTGGAACGTTTATTGTCAGGAGAGCCAGCCAAATCAACATCAGTACAAGCTTCAATGCGGAGATGATCATGAGCAGAAAAAATAACTCCTTGACCAGGGGCAGGCTTCAGGTACCTCAAGATCCTATAAACAATTTCCAAATGACCAGAGTAGGGATCATGCATGTACTAGCTGACCATACTAACAACAAATGCAATATCTGGCCTAGTGTGAGACAGGTAAATCAACCTCCCAACCAATCTCTGATATCCCCCTTTATCTAAGGGTTCACCATCCTTTAAACTGAGGTGAAAATTTGCCTCTAAAGGGGTATCAGCCGGTCTACACCCCAACATCTCAGTGTCAGTCAAAAGATCAAGTGTATACTTCTGATGAGATTGGAAGATACCCTGATCTAGAGGTGTAAGTTTGGCCCTGATGGCCTGAGCCCGCACTGGCCCGCCCTGAACTCGAACAGGGCTTGGGTTGAGATACCTTAGCCCTTAGGGTGGGTAAGGGTTGGGAATTGAGACCTCTGACTTAGCCCGGCCCAACCCGACCCTATCTTCTTCTTCCTCCTCCTCTTCTTCTTTCATTCTTTCTTTCTTTCTTTCTTCTTCCTAGCCTAGACAGCCCATGCATCTCCCTTCCCCCCCCCCTCATGGTCAGGGCCTGACCCTGAGGGCAAATCAAGGTTGGATTTTTCTGGCCCTAAGTCAAGGCCCGGCCGGGCTTGGGCCTAGGTAAGGGGACTAAGGGTTGGGCTGGGGTTTCAAAAACCCAGCACAACCTAACCCTGTTGGAGCCCTACCCTGATCTGATCTTGCAACCTCAATTCCAAGGAAATATCAAAGCTTACCCAGATCTTTAATCTCAAACTCGGTACCCAGAAAAGTCTTCAACTGGGCTATCTCAATACTTTCATTTCCTGTAACCACGATGTCATCAACATACACAATAAGAACAGTAATCAACTCACCATTCTTCTTAACGAACAAAGTATGATCAGCATTACTATGTTTGTAACCGACAAACACCATGGCTTTATGAAAGCATCCAAACCATGCTCGTGGTGATTGCTTCAATTCATACAATGCCCATTTTAACTTGCAGACCTTGCCTTAGGTATCTAGACCGGAAAAACCATGAGGAACATCCATGTAAACCTCCTCTTCTAGTTCCCCATGAAGGAACGCATTCTTCACATCTAGTTGTTACAACTCCCATCCCAAGTTCACAGCACATGAGAGAATTACCCGAACAATGTTTAACTTGGCCACAGGAGCAAAAGTCTCCTTGTAGTCTATGTCGAATGTTTGGGTAAACCTCTTGACAACCAATCGGGCCTTGTATCTATCAAGCATGACATCCATCTTCTGCTTCACAGTGAACCATAGTTGTCACGTCGTCACGGTGATCCAAGTCGGTGGAGGGGTGTCTAATCGATATATCGACATGTCGCTCGCCATGGCATGGCGATCATGTCGACCATGTTTTATTTTTTATTTCCTCTATTTTTAATGTAATTTAGTATGCTATAATATATACCCTATAACATCAAAAATCAACATAAAAGTGTACTACTAATCTGTTGGTGTTGGTGTTGCTTTACCAAACAAAAACAATACAACAGCCGTGTGTATTACTGTATTTGGCTGTGTGTCACATGAAACAATTACCAATATCCCCCCTCTCTGTCTCTCGACTCTCTCCCTCTGTGTGTGTGTGTGGCTGTGTGCAAGGGAAGAAGAAAGAAAGAAAAAAAAAAAAAAACTGCTGTTGGTGACTTGGTGTTGCTTTACAAAACAAAAAAAAATACAACAGCCGTGTGTATTTGGCTGTGTCACATGAAAAAAACCCCTCTGTGACGGAATATTATCTATTAAAAAAAAAAAAAAAAAGGAGAAGAGGAGTTGCCGGAAGTGAAGAAGAACTGAAAAAGCAATGGGAGGAGAAGAAGAACTGAAGAGGAAGAAGAACTGAAGGAGTGAGAATTGTTGAAACCCACTCTGTCTCTCGCTGGAGTCACGACTGTGTGAATGAGAGAGAATAATAACTGAACTGAAGAAGAAGAACTGAAGGAGAGAGTTGCTGGAGGACTGGGAGGAAGAAGAAGAAGAAGAAGAACCACCAAATAAATAAAAAAAAACAATTACAGTAATTACTTACCTACTTGAAGAGGTTGCCGGAGCTGAGGAAGGAGGCCGACAGCCGTTCGAAGAAGTGAAGAAGAACTGAGTTTCTCTATCTCACGACTCTCTCCTCTGTTCTCTTTTTCAATTTCGATATCTCCAAAGAGACGAGAGTTAGGGTATAGTGTATTGTTTTAAGTTTTTTAATTTTTTATGTTAATGAGTATTGCAGGTGTAAGTGATACCTGTAATACACATTAAGATTATAGCATTATCTTTTAAAAAGTTAAAAAAAAATTAATAATTATTAAAAAGTTAAGTTTTATACGCTTGAACATGAATATCGGCCAATATGGCCATAAATCATGGTATGGCATCCATGTCGGCGCCATGGAGGCCATATTGGTCGATATGCTTATATATCCCATATCGTTGGTCGATATGCCAACTATTCCAGCGATATGTCGCCATGGCGGCGGCATGGCGACGCCATGACATGCCACTGCCATGACAACTATGCAGTGAACACCCATTTAAACCCCACTGGTTTCTTCCCTGGAGTTAAAGAGACTAAGTCAGTAAGTCCCAAGTCTCATTTTTTCCAAGTGCTCTCATCTCTTCTACTATAGCAGTCTTCCATTTGCATCTGCCAATGCTTCCTGCCAGTGCTTAGGAATAGAAATGGATGACGAGGAAACAAAAGCATGAAAAGAGGGAAAAAGAGATTTATAGGAGATAACATTGGAAATAGGGTGAAGAGTAAAAGTCCTAACTGGTTTACGGACAGCAATATGTAAATCAAGTGTGGGATCATAAGTAGGAGAAAACTTACCAGATGGAGACTGTGTAGGAGAACTCGGATCAGGAGGATACGATTGAAGTAAATCAATATATAAATCAAGTGTGGGATCATAAGTAGGAGGAGACTTATCAGATGGAGATTGTGTAGGAGAACTCGGATCAGAGGATACGATTGAAGTCGTACAGTGATAGTGGTGGTGGCTTCATCTTGTTGTCATCTACTTTTGTTGCGAACAAAGACCTTCAAAGGAACCGTAGGAACCATGGGCTTTTCTTGGGTAGCTGTGGGCTGCCCCTGGACCAAACTACCAAAGTCATGCCTTCCTCCTCTAGATCCAAAATTGTTTCTTCTGGAGTGGAAATTGGAGGCACAACAATAAGCACATCTTCTTGTGACGAGGACTCCCCCTGAAGAGGTGTTGTACTTGGGAAATATGCTTCAATCTCATAGAAGACCACGTCCATAGAGACAAACACCTGGTGAGAGGGAGGATCATAACATTTATACCCTTTTTGAGTGGCCGAGTAACCAAGGAAAATGCACCGGCTGCCACGAGGATCAAGTTTCTCATGCTAATGATGGTTCCGAGCAAAGCACATACACACAACCGAATACTTTCGGGGGCACAACAAAATTAATTGACCATGTAAGCAGCTCCAACGGGCAGCGAGAGCTCCAAGACACAAGAGGGTATCCGATTAATTAGGTAGGCAGCCCAGGAGGACAGCTTCGCTCCAATAAGGTGCAAGGACGTTCATTTGAAACATCAAGGAACGTGCAACCTCCAACAAATGATAATTTTTGCGTTCGGCAACACCGTTTGAGTAGGGGTGTCCACATATTCTCGCCCATTATCTGAACGAAGAATTTTGATCTTGGCATCAAACTAAGTCTAAACCATCTGGTGAAAGAGTTGAAAACAGCGGAAGACCTCATTCTTCTGGAACAACAGGTAGATCCAAGTAACCCGAGTATGACAATCAATAAACATAACAAACTATCGGTATCCAGTAATAGAAACACAACAGACAACATTAGACTGGATTAAATGAGAAGGTTCCAAACTAATATTATCAAATGGAGGATAAACCGAATGGGTTTGCTTTGCAAAAACGCAAACATCACAAAAAAAATTGTTTGGGTTACATTTTCTAAACAAATCAAGAAAATTTTTGGGCAAAGTCCCAAGAGGAAGATGACCCAGTCTATGGTGCCATCTATATAAATAGGCTAGAGCAACTTTAGAGGAGCCGAAAGGTGCTTGTGTCATCAAAACTGAGTCTTCAGATTCCAACAAGTATAAGCTGTTGACCACTTTACCACTGCCAATCGTTTTCTCTGTCATCAAGTCCTATAAGGCTATGACACACAATGGGATGGAAAAAAGGTTACTTTACAATTTATATCTCTACTAAGGCTACTAATGGAAAGAAGGTAAGTAGCAAAGTAGAGTAAATGTACAACACAGGATAAAGAGAGTAAAGGTGAGCATTTGACAGAACCCTTCCCAGAAATGGAGAGGAAACCGTCAGCAACTCGAACTTTACCCTTACCTGAACCAGGACAATACTAAAAAAAAAAAGAAGGACGAACCAGCCATATGGTCGGTGGCACTTGAGTCAATTATCCAAGGATTGGATGCAAGATAGACACCATGATCGCTATACGACGGCTATCTTCTGATTGAACCATAGCATATTAGAATATGCCTGCTCCAAAGTGGGAAACGGATCACGACTCAGGGCATGCACCTGAATCTGATCAAATTCAATGTTAAGACCTGCCAGGAACACGTACACGGAACTTGTCCTCCCCCTTGTGAAACTTCAAGGTATCGGTGGGACAAGAGGCAGAGAAAATCTTCGTAATAATCTAACTCTTGCCACATGCTCCGCAACTCAGAAAAATACTGGGGTAATGTCATCTCTTTTTGTTTTGTCTCAAGAATTTTTTTCTGGAGTTCATAGACAAGAGCATCATTACCCACTAAAGAGTAGGTATCTTGCATCCTTCGCAGCTTCCAGATCTTAGAAGGCAATCCAGCAAGAGATAACTCCGTGCAATATTTGGGAGTATAGAACTAAGAACATAGGTCATTACCAGATAATTGTCCGAATGCCATTTGTTTTAAGTAGGACCAGCTTCTTCAGGCTTCGTAGCATCGTCAGTGAGAAAACCAGAAAATCCACGGGATGCTATAGAAACAAAGCAAGAACGAGACCACATCAAATAATTGTTCCCATCCAATTTAACGGAGCAAACAGGGAAAGTAGGAAAGCCGCAATCACTCGAAGTGAAGTATCCAGAAAAGTAACATCAGTAGTCACGCCCAACATGGTGGCTGGTCAGAGATCAAAATAATTCCATCAAGAGGCCTTTCGAAAAAAGGCAAAGGAAACTTCAGCAAAATAACAGTTTATGTGAAGAGAAACATAGATCTCAAAAAAAGGACAAAGAGATCTGCTCAAACAAACATGGGGGCAATAAAAAAGAACCCTTGGTGGAAGGAATTACCACCAAGGAGTGGGAGGAGTAGTCGCTAGAAGGTGGCGGCGGTGAGAGGCGGAGCTGAGAGAAGGAGGTGGAGACAAGAGGAGGCGGAGGCAAAGCTGAGAGAGGGAGGCGGTAGTGCTGGAAAAGGAAGGAGGCGGCAGCGGTGGCGTTGGTGCTGGGTAGTGGCGCTGAAAGAGGGAGAACTTCTAGGGTTTGCTCATTAGGGTTTAGATCCCCATAATGATCTTCGCTCTGATACTATGACGAAATAGAGAGAAGAATTAGAGAATAATAGCTTGTGACAAAATGTCCACAGCCCACTTCATTTATAATAGACTACAGAACTTTCTAGAATAGGTACAAGTACAATAATACCCCTAAGGGATAAAATAATACAAAAATACCCTTGTACCCCAAATTACAACAGAAGGCTATGTTCTCGTCCGTTAGGATGGCTCGCCGATCTGAGCTTCAGCACCATTACTGCACATTTCTCTATTCATTGGGTAACACTCCCTGTTTGCTTGCATCTCTTCGCTGATATGACCGTTGGCATGGCTCGCTGATCTGATCGTTCTGCTCCGTTCAAGATCTGACCTTCAGCATCTTTCCTGTACATTCTTGATCTGAGCTTCTGCTCTGTTCAGATCTGTGTTTCAGCATCGTTGCAGCTTCTCAGTCATGTCCAATTAGCCGCAGTGACCCCTGTTCCAGTTTCAGAGAGGGCTCGCTGGTCTGCCTTTGCTGTTTCATGATTGTTTGAATGCCACTGAGTGCTCAGGATTCATAACGGATAAAAGTGAAAAATTGGAACTCCTCACTAAGTACTGAGAGAAACAACCAAAGAGCTTCAGAAGCTGAGACAAAATCTTTGATTGGTTTCAGATTTCATTCATCACTGGTATCTTCACATTTGTACTCGAATTGAACTATAAGTGCATTGTAGACCTAATCCTCTAATCTTCTCGCCACATTCATCAACCAAAATCCTCCAAATTTCTTGATTTTGAAGTCACTGCCACTACATTCAAGACGCAGAATGAGGCATGGCTGCATAAAACCTCTTCTTCGAGCTACAGCTTCCAGCAATGGAAATGGGTCGGAGGATTTCTTATGGTCCAGGGTTTCACACGCCATTCACCGTGGCTCTGAGAGGTTTTAGACAAATTTTGGAGGATTTGTGAAGAAAGAGACTGGGTTTGATTTAGAAGAAACCAATGTTGAGGTGTTTCACTTTTTGGAGAAGGTTTGATGCACAACCAAGAAGGATGAGTCCATATCAGTGTCGGTATCGAACGGTTTCGCTCACAAGATAGCGATACCATACCCATTTTTAACATTTTTACCCCCTGTCTGTACCATGTCAATGACCCGTATTAGATCGATATTAGTATCAAATACCCTTTGTTTGTATCGTGACAATGACCTATATCGGATTGGTATCAATGTCAGCCGATACTGATACGGATCGGCCAATACGGCCTATATTAAGTGGATACCTAAAACCATGAGTGAGAGTGTTGGAAGGTACTCTCTCAATCCTTTATTTCAAACCTTTTGATTGTTTCGGTAATGGTATTTTTGTAAATATATAAGTGAAAATGGAATTTTAGTAAATATAGATGAGTGTTGGAAGCAAGGTATTGGTATCAGGTATCATATCAGAAGGGTGATTTTAAGAGACATATCGTACCAGAGTGTTGTAAGATACGTTAAAGATATGTATGGAAATAGTCAAGAAACGTATAGAAATGCTTAGGATATGCAAAATTGTTGCAGAGTGTGGTTGAGAGAGCGAGATAAGTGAGCACCTTCGTCTACAACCATGGGTTTGCACTGAACCTTCTGACGGAGATGTGTGAGGGAACTTGGTCAGGCCCAACGTCACCAGATTCGCCATAAACTATATTGCATCAAAGAGCTTTGAGGCAAGAAGGCCAGACTCGAATCTATGTTTGCATCTGAGGAGTGGTTTGGATGGAAGGAGTCGAGTTTCCCTGGTGGTAGGGCAGCACAGGCAACCATTGCATCTGAGGAGTTTTGGGCCCAGTTGAATAAGGTGGTGAAAGTTTTAGGCCCAGTTGTCTCAGTCCTGAGGATGGTGGACTCTGCTTTCAAGCCCACCATGCCACAATTGTATGTTGTTGTCGACATGATGAAGGACCGCATCTACAATGCAAAGCCACGTGGGAGTAGGACTTTCCTGAAGATTATCAAGGACAGCTGAAAGCTTCAGCTTATGCATCCACTGCATAAGGCTGGTGAGTATTATTTTTTAAATGTATCTAATCACATTACATTTTATTATTTATAAAATATATTACTATACATTGACAATATCTATGTCAATTTTTAGCACACTATCTAAACCCCAAATATCAATATAGCCATAAACTTGGGATGAATCCGGACCTTCTAGAAGTAGTGAAGCAAGTGGGCAAAGTTGGTGCCAAGTAGTACACTACATGCTTTGTGCAACAATGAGGTGAGTTTTGTGAGTTTTGTAGCTCTTTATGAATATAATAAGTAATTACTCCGAATGTGTTCCTAGCATTAACAATTTTCCAAATGAGTGTATAATAAAAGTTCCAAGGATTGTTTGGAGAGTTTTGCAGCCCCGACCGCCACTGCTGGCCATGAAACTTCTGATGCTGGTACGCAATTCAGTACCTTATTCTCTTGCTTACATATCTATTAAAACTTGTGAAATGCAAATAATATTTGTTGTTGTTGTAATACAGCTGAATGGCGAGTGTTGTCATGGAACGGGTCTCGCCGAGATCTCCGAGATATCTCGATTTTTTGAATGTCCGAGATGACACAAAAGACGAGTTAAGGAAACAGCATCGACTCAAGATCTCGGTATTATGTCGGTATCTCGGCAAGATCTCGGTATTTTAAATTAATTGTATGCTTTCACTACTAAATTATGTGTAGAATGGGGCTATTAGTACATCATAGCCTACCAACTTGGGGTTTGAAGTCAAACTCCTATTTGGACTTTGATATTTCAAAATCTGAGAGTGTCATTGTGTTTAAATGGCCCAAAATAGGCTGTATACCAAGTTTCATGACCTAACTAGGTCAAAAACCCACTGAAACCTAGCTTTGAGTTCAACAAAAAAATGCACCAACTCCCCGAGATCTCGGCTCAACTCGGTTTTTTGCCTGGCCGGAACCAGGTCCGAAACTGAGACCTTGAACCATAGGTGTTGTATGGGGGTACATCAAAACATTTGAGGAAGATAGCAATCAAGGTCTTTCCTCAAACATGTTCCGCATCCGACTGTGAGCAAACTGGAGTACGTTTTTGCTCATCTTCTCAAAGAGGCGCAACTGATTAGGTTCCTAAAGTCACATTGACTTGGTGTATATGCACTACAATATGAGACTGAAGATGCAGCACATACGTTCCGATATAAAGAACGACACTAAACAAATCAAGCTCCCTGACATTTTCCAGATCGAGACAGATGATGAGGATCCCTTGGTGGAATGGGTGAGGGACAGAGGTGAGCCAGTAATGGATCAGCCTGGGGGTGTGCCTGACCCCCAAATAGCCAGTCAAATGGGTGTTGACGTGGATGACTACATGTAGGGATGCAAGTTTGGCCCTGTCGGCCTAAACCCGCCCTGGCCCGCCCTGAGCCAGAACAGAGCCTGGCTGAGATACCTAGCCCTGAGGGTGGGTCAATGCTGGAAATTTTTGGCCCTGAGTCATGGTCGGGTCGGACTGGTGTTGAGGCCTCAGGTTGAGCCAAGTCCGGCCTAGTCCGACCCTGTTTTAAGTTATAATATAAAATATATATTGATATATTGTATAGATTATAAACTTTAAATGTCATACATAATTTGATTATATAAAATATTATATATGAAGATAATAATTGATAATATATTTTATTATAGAGTTATTTTATGTAAAATTGATAATTTTCTCCCCGACCCAGCCCAACTCAGTCCAATCCATGCATCTCTCCCTTCCCCCCGCTCCATGATCAGGGCCAATCAGGTTTAGCCCCGCCCCACCTTGAGGGCGGGTCAGGGTTGGATTTTCCAAGCCCAGAGTTAAGTCGGGGCCAAGCCTGGGCCCAGCTAAGGGGACTCAGGGTTAGGATGGGGTTTTAAAAAGCCCGGCCCAACCCGACCCTGTTGCAGCCCTAACTACATGCTTCAGAGGGTCGGATACACTTACAGACACCCTGACCGTTCAAGCCTATACCTGGCAAGGATGATGAGGAGGACGACCCTGACTGGTCCACTTCCTCAGGTGGTCAGACTCACATACCGTCAAATTCTACTCATAAAGGTGATGGCGACGACAATGATGATGGTGGATTTCGAGAGCAATATGACCAGACGGAGTTGTAGGAGCCAAAGCCGGAGCCAATTCACTGGGGAGACCTAATTTGAGCATGCCACACAGGATACGGATCACAGTACACAGTACACGTCCACCCTCCTTACGTGCAAGCTACACGAAAGGGCCTCGTCACCGGTTCCAACCAAATGAGCAGGCTGATTGTATGGACATTGATAGCCTATCTAGCACTCTTGTAGGCATGAGTTTAGGGGATAGTAGAGGAAGTGGCCATCCTTTACCGAAGAGAGTGGTTGGTCGGAGTTCAGTGCATATGGTCATTCCACTAGCGTGGGGGAGCATGCATCTTCTTCATCCATTCCTAGTTTTGAATATGACGCCCACTCATGGGGACATAATGGATCGTCCTTTGTCGACAACTTCTTCTCCTACCCAACTCACCAGCCGTTCATGCTGCCAATACCATCTTTTGAAAGTGGCTCAGTGGCTGGTTCTTCACATTACAGTGACCTATACCCTAGGATAGGTTACCTCCAATATGTTGGTTGACGAAGCCATTTACAAGGCAGCTGTGGAGGACTACGTTCATTTCTTCTCGCAAACTATGATGTGGCATGCCTTTGTCATGCAGTTGGAGGAAAATGGACATTGGCTCCATTAAACCATGAGTGGACTCGATCCAGCACATCATAGTTCATATCAATAGACAGTCACAATACTATATTGTTGGGACCATGGTACAAAATCTTGGCGAAATATCGCCATATTTCGTATATCTCGAGTGGTCCGAGATGAGATAGCATACCGAAATGGAAAAATACCATATTTCGTCAATATCTCGTGATATATCGACGATATATCATGGACTCACGAGATATCGACGAAATATCAAAATCTAACTTAAAGTGTCACGTGAGCAGGCCCATATATTAACATATTTCGTAGGTTTCGGTCGATATTAGAAATTCCACCATTTTGCCTCTTCTTCCACTCTTCCAAGCTCTAATCCAAGACTCCAAGCATTGTTCAAGCACTTTGTTGATGGATTGTCGCCGGAAAACACATCGGAGGCTCATCTAAGCATCCTACAAGCCTTTTTTCACTGTTTAAGGTAAATCCTTTTCCTTTAAAATTATTTTTTTGAAAATACTATGTACTAGAGTTGTTGGATGGTGATGAAATTTATATATGTTAGACACCGGAGGCCGATTTATAACCTCACGGTGTCGAAATTTTTTTTACATATGTATTTTATATTTTATATATTCTGATTTTAAAAATTGATTTTCTTACAACTAAAATAGGAAAAAATTAGGGGTAATATAACTTAGATGGGGATCAATTAAATATATGTTAGACACCAATGGCCGATCTACGGCTTCACGGTGCCGAACTTATTTTTCTGCCCATAAATAATTTTTATTTTCAGAAATTAAGAAAAATATTTAAAAAATAAATAAATAAATAAGGAAAAATGAGTTTTAGGTTTGAAAAAATATGAAAGTAATTTCTACATGTTTTGAAATGCATTAGATATATATTATGTTTAATAATTTTCGATTTTGTTGTATTAGGTCAATATTTATATTAAAATTATATATAAAAAATTGTTTTTAATTATGAGAAAAATATAAGGGTTAAGGGAAAAATATTAAATAGCTATACAATTGTTTTAGTATTCTAAAAGTCTCAATTGAAGTGCTTCTACATTAAGTTTTTAATTATTTGTTTTACTTACATTGCAGTAAACAAGTATTATTATGGCGGATTGTGAAAGACAACGTGCGAAGGGCAAGCAAAAGGTAGGGGAAAGTAATAAAACAGAGAGGGCAGAGAGACCAGAGAGAACAGAGGCCAGTCAGCAAACATAGGGGTGACATTGCATGGTTACATGGCACTCCAATTGATGGGGATAAGAGAAAATCCCAATGTAACTATTATCACATGCAGTTTTTGGGAGGTGAGTCCAGTAGACTTAAACATCTGATTGGAGGATCTAAAGATGTTGTAGGTTGCCATATGGTACCTATGCAAAAAGCTAGGGAGATTGGTGAGAGTTTGAGGGGAAAGAAGAAGAGGAAGGCTGACAAGCAGAGAATAAGAGAACAACTCTATCTGGAGGTTCTAGATCTTTCAATCCTTTTAAAAGATCATAAAATGTGAAGGCAGCCCTAATACCTCTATTAGTACCAATACCACCATCAGCATCAGATCCTAAACTACATAGGAAGAAAGGAAGCAGTCAACCAAGAATCAAAGGAGCATGGAAGGGGATGAAGGGGTTAGTTAAAGAGTCAATAGCTAAGTGGATGCTATACCATACCATCCCAGCAAACACTGCACAAGGCCCCCATTATGATACCATGATTGATATAATTGCAGAGGCTGGCCCAGGGTTCAAGGGCCCCACCCCATATGAGGTAATGAATGTTTATCTACCTCAACAAAAGTCTGAGATTGATGAGTACATTGGGGAGATGAGGAGTATGTGGGAGACATATGGGGTGACTGTAATGGCAAATGGATGGACTAGACCTACAAGAAAGTCCATCATCAATTTTATGGTTTATTGTGATGGGAGGACAGTTTTCCTCAAATCTGTTGATGCATCCAAAGAGATAAAGGATGCAAAATACATTTACAGATTGTTAAAGGAAGTAATTGAAAAAGATGTGGGAATTGAGAACGTTGTCCAGATTGTAACGGACAAGAGAAGCAACTTCAAGCTGGCTGGTGAGAAGATGATGAACAACAGTAAATACCGGCTCTTCTGGACTCCTTGTGCAGCCCATTGCATTGATCTAGTGCTAAAGGATATGGGAAAGTTAAAGTTGGTGAAGACTGTGGTTGAAAGTACAAGACAAGTCACCAACTTTGTATACAATCACTCATTTGCACTCAATCCATTGAGGGAAAAAATGTGGGGGTGACTTGGTGAGGCCAGGCATCACAAGATTTGCCACCTACATTGCCCTGAAAAACATTGAGACAAAGAAGGCTGGGCTGAGAAGTATGTTTGCTTCTGAGGAGTAGTTTGGATGGAAGGGTTCCAATACTGCAAGTGGGAGGGAAGCACAAGCAACCATGTCATCTGAGGACATCTGGACAAAACTAAGCAAAGTGGTGAAAGTTTTGGAGCCAGTAGTTAAAGTTCTACATATAGCTGACTCCACTCTCAAGGGCCCTACCATGCCAGTCCTATATGTTGCAATGGACTTGATGAAAGATAGTGTCTACAGTGTGGCTCCTCGCAGTAGCAAACACTTCTTGGATATCATCAATGCTCGCTAGGAGAATAAACTTATGCATCCATTGCATAAGGCTGGTGAATAAATTTGTTTATGTCACTAATTCATAGTATTACTATTTACTATGAATTTGACAATATCTCATTTCTATATGTCAAATTTCAGCATACTACTTGAACCCCAAGTATCAATATAATAATAGGTTTGGGTTGGAAACTCAACTTATTGATGTTATGAAACAAGTAGTGAAGAAGTTGGAGCCAGATGGTCAGCTACAAGCTATTTGCAACAATGAGGTGAGTCTTAGAATTCATTTGGAATATAATTAGTAAGTAGTAATTAGTAATTACCAATTAGTAATAAGTAATTACTAATTTTTCGCATGGGTGTAGATAAAGATGTTTAGGGATGCATTAGGAAGTTTTGGAACCGATGCTGCAATATAAGGCAGAGCACGCGGTGATGCTGGTACTCAATTCAATATCTAATTCTTTTAAGTTTTAAATTACATATGTATTGAAAGTTGAAATTTGAAACAGCATTTGACACGTCTTTTTTTGTTGTAAACTTGTAATGCAGCTGAATGGTGGGTGTTGTATGGGGAATCGGCTGAGAATTTAAGGAGAATAGCAATCAAGGTCCTTACCCAAACATGTTCCGCATCTGGCTGTGAGAGGAACTGAAGTACTTTTGCGCTCATCCACTCCAAGAGGCGCAACATATTGGGGTCTGAACGTCTATCTGACATGGTGTATGTGCACTATAACTTGAACCTGAAACTGCAACACATACGCATGGGACATGAGGGACAAAGGGGCACTATTGACCTCGCCGACATCTTTCAAGTTGACTCAGACGATGAGGACCCTATTGTGGATTAGATGAGGGATAGAGGTGAGCCGGTATTGGATCAGGAGGGAGGTAGGCCTGACCCCGTGATAGCTTCCGAGATTGGTACTGATGTGGATGATTATATGGCTGACGAGGGTCAAATACATGCACGGGAAGCATCACCCATACCATTCCAACCCACTGGTGGCAATGTTGCTAATGATGATGATTGATCTAGGTCCTCAGGTGATGGTGGTGGTGGTGGTGGTGGTGAAGAATTTGATGGAATGCAAGAGCGTTATGTGGTAGGCGAGGATACAGTGCCTGTACAGCCAATCTGATTCATTGGAGAGACACAATTTGATTATGCCACATAGGATACGGACCACGGTGCACGTAACCCCGCACCCCCACCCTCACAAGCCCCTATACAACCATACAGCAGGAAGCGTAGGGGTCGACAAACACAGTTACAAGCTGATTATATGGACATTGTTGACTTATCTAGCTCTATTGGTGGCTTGAGTATGGGTGATAGGGAGGGAGGATCGATTGGGCATTGGCATGCCCCATCTTTTGACGCACATACCACTCCATCACAACCTCACGGTGGATATGGATATGGATATGGGCAGTTTAGTGGGGTAGGGGACTATAACTCCCAGTCCCAGTCTCAGGGACATATTGGATCATCTTTTGTGGATGACAACTTTGCATACCCTAGCTACCAACCTCACCAACCATACATGCAGCCAGTGCCAACGCCGCTTCCACCGACATCATATCATACTGGATCATCTTCTTCACAGGCTAGACCGATTGGTAACCCTAACCCATATCCTAGGATAGGTTACCTACAGTATGTTGATGACTCCATTTACATGACAGTTGTGGATGACTACACTTATTTCTTCTCCGAAACTATACAGTGGTCCACATATGTCTTTCAAACAGATTCAAACAGAAAACAATGGACGTCGACTCCAGCAGGCCATGAGTGGGGTTGATCCAGGAAGGCATAGCAACTATTATTAGCACTTGTAACTTGTGACTTTGTGAGTCTTGTGAGTCTTGTCTCTTGTAAGTTGTAACTTGTGATTTCACTGATTTGAGAACTTGTGAGTTGTGAGTTTATGACTTTGTGTATTGCCTATTAAAGTATTGACTATTGAGCTATTGACTATCGAGTCATTGACTATTATGGAATTTATAAGAATATGATTTATGAATTATGTCTTATGAGTTTTAATTAGTTTGTTTAAATTTCTTTTATGTCTTTAACTGCCTAATCAATATGTATTTAACTATTTATACATTAGGGTCAGCGACCGTATACTGTCAATCAAGGGTGCAAGCCCAAAACACCACTTTGAGTTCATTTTTTTGCAATATGAAGGTTTAAATGTGTTTATTTAGCTTAAATAAGGGTGTCCATGAAGTATCAGGCCTAGATATTGCCAAAAACCCACCGAGATGGACTCCCGAAATATTGCAGAAAAAATGCAATATTTCAGCGAAATTTCCCCATATTTCACATATTTCGGATATCTCCGTATGCCCGAGATACCGATATATCGTGAGAATTGAACCATGGTTGGGACTTGGCCACTTGGAAGACTTGGGACTTAGAACTTGGGTGTCTATACATTGTAAACTGCACTGTGTAGTTTGTACTTTAACTATTTCTTAAATAATTAATCAATATTATATTCCTTCATCCATGGTCACACAATTTACTTGTGTTACTTGCCTATTCTGTCTTCTAGCACTAAAACAAAGCACAGAAATAGGCAATATTACATAAGGTATGACATAATGTTCAACATTTACAGCCAACCAAGGGTGCATATCCAAAATACCACTTTGTGTGACTTTTTTTGCAATTTAAAGGTTTACATGTGTTTATTTAGCCTAAAACAAAGTTTCCATTTAGTATCAGAGCTTATTATAGTCGTTTGTCCACCGAGACAACCAATCAAAATATCTTGAGAAAATTTACACCATTTCAGTGAAAGATGAAACTTCGGTATTTCAGCCGTCTCGGTATGACCGAAATGGTGAAACAAAACGAGTTTTCAAACCTTGGCTTCAAGAAGCTTTCCAATCATGCAGACAAAAAGCTTTAAATATACACATAATTCAACAACCGCAGGAAAAAAAAAAAAAAACAGAACCAAACATAATATGCCTTACTGGTGAAACAAGGCACATAAAAAATCTGGTGAAGTATTGACACGACTTACTCATCATATGCATTTGCCCAATTATCAGCTGAGCTCCCCTCCAAAGCTCCTTCACGAACTTGCTGCCCAAATTCTTCTGCCCAATCCTGAACATGCAACTTGGAAAACTCGTTGACCCACGTATCATCAAGTGATCCATCTTGCTCCCGTTCGGTAGTAAACTCATTCACCCATCTATCAGCTCCAGGATGAGTCTGAATGAAAAGTAGAACAAGATACCAAAGATTTGTGAGTTAAACGAATAGCCCCTATCTGACCAAAGTCTCTCGAACTCCAATTTCCTAACACTCCTTCTGTTTAAGAACATGTGGGTCCATTCTATGAGAAAATTAAACAGAACAGAAGTTCACAAGACTTGAATGACTCAGACTCCAACAATCACCAGGGGGAAGGAGGAGAGCTTAGAGCGACAAACTTACAAGATACAAGATATGGATTAAAATAATCCAAGAAAAGGTGAACTAACTGCTTCACCAAGTATTTACTTGCCTGATCAGGCATAAACGGTGCAGTCCATGCGTTAGAAACCCCATTATAGTGCTCTTTATATTCCTCAACCCAATCACCTGAGGCAGACAACCCAGCTGGTTTTACCTGATTATCATCAATGATAAGTTCACCACGGCTCATCTTGGAGACAAACTGAAGGAACTTTGAATTCTGCATGCAACAAATGGGTGAAGCACAATTCAATTCAAAACAACAAAGAACTAAAACTCTAATGAAGAGAAGGGCTTAGTTGCACCCATAATAATGTAGAACTACTAAGCACGCCAAGGAATGTTTCAACTGTGGTCAATTCAGCCATCAATGGATCATATGCATCTCCAACGAGTTTTAGGTCAGCAACCCCTCAACGGGAACATGGAAAACCAATTGAATGCAACCCCCAATAAACAATGGGTGGAGGAAATGAAAGAAAAATCAGCCTATGCAAATTCCAAATCAAAAGAAAACTTTCATGATGAAGGATTCCATACTTCTATGTCCGAAAAATAAAACCAACTTTTGACAGCATATAAACCTGAAACTTTGGGTCCTCATTCTGAGCTAATGTATGTGCAAGCATACGGGTCTGCTGTATTGCTGCCATGCTTGATATGTTTCCACTTCTCATATTACCCATTGATGTGATTTGAGATTGTTCCTGTAAAGTAAAACAAGTATCATGAAAACACCTCATAATACTAGTGCTCATGTGGAAGTGTTGGGAGATATATGACAGTGAATCTTTTTATTTTCATGACAAATACAGTAATTCAATAAATTTACCTGTCTAAAACAGATACATAAATTCATCCAGTTCAATTTACAAAATTCATCAGAAAAAGAAAAGACATACACTACAACATGTTAAGCTATCATATCAAATACAAAGACTGCGGAAAATTATGTGATGGGGGATACATGCAGAGCAAGTATGTACCCTGTCGAAATTACATTTAATTCAATGAAGACAACGTGAAGAACAGTTAACAATGTTCCTATTGGACCTCACAGTTTTGGTTTGTACAATTGTACCTCTGCACATTCATATTGCTTCTGATAAAATCTTCACAATATATAATTCAAAAATGAAAAAGCTGACTCTTTAACCAGGCCCCAAGTGCCAGTCCAGAAGTCCATAGTGGAATGTGGATTGCAAGCCCAAAAAAGTTTAAGCTCGTCTTCAACAGATATAATAGTTGGAAGGTTTTAAGATTAACATTATGTTATCATCAGATTCCAGCCGAGAAACATTATCAAGATAAGAAGAAAACATCAACTGTCAGACCTACAGACATGACGGCTTGTGATTTCACCAAAATATTTGCCAATTATTGTCCAATTTTCACTTTTTGAGGATCAAAATATCATTGCGAAGTAATCATGAACTTACATAATTCCAGTGATATTTGCAAAATATTGATGATTTTCATGGATAAATAGATTTTTTTGGGGGCAATTTTATTCATTATTTTTTTCCCTGAAATATTGGTTCTGATATTTGTTTCCTGATATTCCATTGCCCAGCATCAATTCTGATGTGCTATTTGAAAGCAGAGTTAGGCACCATCATCAGAATTGATGATGAGGATGGATCCTCAACTTTTCGTGGTAGGACCACAGCGCACTTGTTTCCTGATATTCCAATGGGAGATGCTGTCTCTGAGATTTTTGAGATATAGCCAGGAAAGAATATGCCTTCCTTGCTGATGACGTTCAAAGAACTGGAGTGCACAGCACATGGGTTTGTCCCCTATCAGAATCTGAAAGATTGGGAGCTCAATCAAATGTTCCAGCTTCTTCAACTGTTGAAAGGAAAACAACTTATGAAGACCAAGATACAATGGTATGGAGCCTGTCTAGTACTTGAACCTTCCTGTCAAGGCAATACAAATTGTGTTGGGACGAAGAAAATACTTCCATGTTCCCCCCCCCCCCTCCCAACCACCCACAAACTGTTTGGGTCAAGGGTGTCGGTAAAAAAATACAATTCTTCTTAAGCTAAGGGTAGAATTTTCCATCGGTGATCATTTAATGTTTAGACATTTTTTATGGCCCAATTTCTGCCTTTACTGTTTTTCTGAATCCATAGCCACTTGCCCTTATACTGATCCACTTTCCGTTACACTTCAAGGTCTGGGATGGAACTATGGAAAAGATCAATGTAAATTGCACAATAGCCAAGATTCTTGCCTCGATTGCTTTTGAGCTGAAAAGGTCAACAGTTTGTGAGGCGAGGCAAAAAATTCTGGTTTTCTACACCAGCTGCTACTGCTTTGGGTTTTAGGCTTGAAAAGGAACAACAGAGCTTTTGAGAATGATGTGGTGCAAGCATAGAAGTGGCTACAAAGGCAAAGGAGTAGATAATATTTTGGGTTTCTTAGATCTATCTGTAAAGTCTTCAGTGGTTTGTCTATTTAGAATTGACTGGAAGTCCCCCCCCCCACGCATCTTCCAGCTGTCCAGTCATTAAAATATAGTTGGCCTTCTATCAATACAGCTTTTACACTACTCCAAAAAAATAGTTCAGAACCATGGAAATATCATCTTACATATGGATAAAAATAATTAAAATCTATAACTATTTAAAACTATGGTCACAATCTCAAAATTAAGGTTAATCTAGTAAACAAAAGGGTAACTAGTATAATACATAAGAAATACATTTATAGAAAATATTAGTAATATATTAGTATGAGTATACACAATGATGTATTACGTGTACTCTTTATGACAAAAATATATAATTAAAAGTGCAGAAGAATTTAAAAAAAAAAAAAATAGGTTAATGAACAAAATGCATATACATATGTTCAATGTTCATAGATGCTTTCTCTTCAGTTTTGAGCCTAAAACATCCAATCCTGCAAACACATTGTAATGACACTATGAGCCAAAACATTGGCTAGGCCTAGGCACCACCTTACTGACCAAGCCCCAAGGTATGCCATATAAGAGAGGAAAAGATGGGTAACCGGTTCATGATTTAAAAGACTTATTTCCTTTCCATAGGTTAAAATATTAAGTGGAGAGAGGGCTTATGTGTAAAGTAATATCTTAGTTTAATTTTAAATATAAAAAGGAGAATGGCTTATGTTTAAATAACAAATTTTTTCCTTACAAGTTGCAACTAAATTGATTTGAAGAAATAAATCCTGGTTAGGGTTTTGCCCAAGAAGAGCCAGATGAATTTCTTGTTTTTTCTCTTTATACTGCTGCTACTGCAATCTTCTTCTTCGGTAGTGGCTGCTACTGCTGGCTACTTTATTCTCCTTCCCCCTCCTCCTCTTCCCTACTCTTTTCCTCCGGCTCTTCCTCTTTTTCTCCTCCAGATGAATTTTTTTTCTCCTCTTTATGCCAAATGACAAAGTAGTAAGAAGTAAGAACAACAGTGCTGCTGCTATCATCTTTTTCGGTAGTGGCTGCTACTACTGCTACTTTATTCTTCTTCCTCCTCCTTCTCTTCCCTCCTCTTTTTCTCCCCCTCCCCCCCTCCCCCCTTCTCCAGTTTTCCCTCCCCATTTTCCTGGGGTGTTTTCCAGAATTATGGGTATGGCATCTTGACAATATGGAAATTTAGATGCCTTGGCCCCTGAGGGACACCTAGTAACCTTGACACCCATGCATGTGTAGTTTAACATTCACAAGATTTCCATACATAATTCCTAACTACTCTTTCCGTGAAATTTTTCACTCCATATTGAAACTCAAATTAAATAATATTGACCAAAGTTTCCAAGTTTTGGAAGACTGAAATTACCAATGAACTCAAAATTGCAAACCTGCTCAAATTCAGAGGCCCAACCATTAGCACCATGTTGTTGTTCAAAGGAGCGTGCCCAGGCTTCAGGATCACCATGTGCTGTTCTGTACTGGCCGTATTCAGAAACCCAGCCATCTACCGCATGAGGAGCACCAGGTCTTGTGGTGCGTTGGGACTCGTTCCAATACTCTTCCAACTCCTGGAATCTCACTGGTAGAGGACCCTTAGCCCGGAGATCATTATCAATATCTAAAGAATGAAGCAGAGCGTTTATCTGAGAAGTGAAACAGTCCAAATGAAGTCAAGAAGTGTTAAACTTATTCTGTAGGCCACCAGACGAACTACTGTTAAGGAAAATAGAAATGAACTACAAAGCAAGGACAAAGGAAACCTCAACATCTAAACCACAAACAGAGACATTACAGTAGACACTAACTCCAAAGGCCCAACCACAAACTCAGAGCACAAAAGAAACAAAAACAACACCACAATTCCCCCCACCCCCCACCTTGTAGTAACCAGTAATAAAAGGGAACCTAGCAACCCCACAGTGCAAGACATTAAGACCACCATCACAAAAAAAATAAAAGAAAAAAAGAAGAGGGCCTCCTTCAATCCCAACCTCTTAAAAGAAACAAATTGAGTAATCAAAAAAGTAAAACACCCACGAGAAAACAAGAAACAAATGTCTATGGCAACTTCTAAAGAAGGATTCCACTTCCAATGGAAAAAATAAGCAAAAAAATTTTAAGATTGATGATAATAAAAGTTCCCTGGGGATGACACTTAGTTAATCTTGCTGCCAAACCTGTGCATTGATAAAATCTTCACTCTTATCTGCAAAGAAGTGTCGTGCCATTATGCTGCTACGATCACGTATGCATTGTTTGTCACCTTCAGACAATCCCAAAACTGGAAGCGACACCGGATGAAAAGGAAGACCAGCACGGCCACTCTCCACAAAAGAGTGCAAAAAACTAGACAAGACCCTCTGTGGTGGCCCTGAAAAGTGAACAACAAAAATGTTACACCAAGGATCAACTTCCAACATTTCCAGAGATTCTATAGCAGGAGAATTTTGCAAAATTTCAATATACAGTTACAAATAGCAAGTTATACAAAGATTTAAAACAAGGTACAGTAGTTCAAGGGAAAAGTGGCTCAACTTTAATTGCTCAGAACTCACACAAGGGATTACTTCATGTCAGACGAAACCAAGAAACTCAATTGAGTAAACCAGGAAAAAACAATTTCTGTCACAAACACACATTTAACGGCAAGAAATAAAAAGAAAAGAAGCTCATTCTCCATCTCAGGCTTGCCCACTTTATGGCTGCAGGATACTCTCTTAAAATAAAATACTTTAGTAACTATGAAACTCAAGCAATTAGTTCCAAATCTCAATCTCAAGGCAAAACTTTGCATCCTTACCATCCCAGGTCGGTTGGAGCTGAGAACTAACACCAGGGCCATAAATCTGCTCAAATTCAGCCATTTGGGGATGACTTTCTCTTCCCAAAGCATGAGGAGGAACTGGAGCACGATGAACCTCATCCCAGGCA
Source organism: Telopea speciosissima (assembly GCF_018873765.1). Taxonomy (NCBI): domain Eukaryota; kingdom Viridiplantae; phylum Streptophyta; class Magnoliopsida; order Proteales; family Proteaceae; genus Telopea; species Telopea speciosissima. The sequence continues at coordinate 54,018,933 of NC_057917.1, forward strand.
TCTGCAAAACCTCCCTGATCTGCAGAACGGAAGCTGTGAAGGAATTCTGAGCCCTGAAGCAGTTGAATATGATTAAATAGTGTCAAGAGACCAACACAAAAGTTTTCAAATAAAGAAATGAGATCATACCTGAGTATCAGGGTGCCGGTATTGTTGATGATCATATTCAGATCCAGGGAGTGTTGCTACATGATCGTTACTCCCAGAGTAAAATGGAGTATCTGGACCTGTTATTGTAGTACCAGGGAGCTCCTTGACTCTTTCCTGTTAAGACAATAAACGATGTCAAAGTAATATAAATTGTATATACATATATACAATTGTAAATTGTCTATACATATATACAATTGCTGAGTCAAAGGTAAAATAAATAAGTAAGTTTGCTGGAGGCCATGGTAGTTGGAGGAGTAGGTTAGCAATTTTTTTCTCCCCCCCCCCCACCCAATTGGGATTGGGGGTGGTAAAAGAAAGGTACAACGGAAATGACAGAAGAAGAAAAAAAAAAAGGGCATTGGTAAGGATGCCTCGCTTACCAAGGCATCAGGCTCAGATGAGGTCCCAATAGAGAAGTAAAAGAAGCTTTAAGGAGGATGAAAGTATATGCTTGGTAAGCATGCCTCCACATGTCGTAGATATATACAAAGAATTAGGGTGTCTAAAATAAAAGAAGTTTTAAGGAGGATGAAAGTAGGCAAGGCACCAGGCCCAAATGAGGTCCCATAGAAATGTGGAAGAGCTTAGGAATCTATGATTTATCTTGACTACCAAGCTATTTAATACGATTATGAGCACAAAGAAACTGCCAGATGAATGGAGAAGATGCATTGTGGTTCTGATTAATGAAAATAAAGGTGATATTCAGAGCTACAATAACTATAGAGGCATAAACTAATGAGTCATACTATGAAATTATGGGAGGGTTTTTAAAATCCACCTAAAACAAGAAACTATTATTACTGAGAACCAATTTGGTTTTATGCCAATAAGATCTACGACAAAAACTATTTACTTACTTAGGAGGCTCATGAAAAGATTTAGAGATTGCAAGAAGAATCTCTACATGGTCTTTATTGACCTAGAAAAAGCTTATGACAGAGTCCCTAAAGAGTTAATCTGGCAAGTGCTAGAGAAGAGAAGTGTTTCAAGTAAATATGTGGACATAATTAAAGATATTCATGATGGTATAGTAACTAATGTAAGAACTATGGGGGGTCAAGGTAATGAATTCCTAATTACAATTGGGTTACATCAAGGATTAGCTTTAAGCCCTTATTTGTTAGCGCTTATCATGGATGATTTAACCAGAAACATCCAAGTTGAGGTTCATTGGTGTATGCCTTTTGTTGATGATATTGTTTTGGTAGATGAAACAAAAGCAGGGATTGACGCCAAGTTGGAGTTATGGAGATCAACTTTGGAATTAACAGGTTTTAAGATTAGTAAAACGAAGATGGAGTATATAGTGTGTAACTTTAGTTACACTCGGACGGATAATGAGGTGGTGAAAGTTGATAAGAGGGAGATCCTTCCTCACAACTTCTTCTATGGTCAAGAGGCTTTAAGATTAATAGAATGAGGACGGAGTATATGATGTGTAATTTTAGTGCGAATTGAAGAAAGAGAGATACCGAAAAGTGACTATTTTCAATATCTGGGGTCAATCATAAATAAAGAAGGTGACATAGAGGATGTTGTTTCATAGAGATTTGAAGTAGGATGGATGAAGTGGAGAGCCGTGTCCAGAGTGTTGTGTGACCGACGTATCCCTTTAAAGCTTAAAGGAAAGTTTTGGTGAACTGTTGTACGTCTGGCTATGACGTATGGGAGAGAATGTTGGGCAATTAAGAAATGTCATATTGAGAAGCTACACAATATCATTTAAGTAAATGTTTTTATATTTAGGGGCCCAGGCGACTGTCACCTCAATGCAGGGCACCTTGCACTGGTTTAATTGGTATCGAACCAGGTTCTTACACTTATTTATGCCAAATATCATTTAAGTAAATGAAATATTAGTATTTCATTTACTTGAGATATTATTCATAAATAAGCAAATACCCCCTATTTAAATCCAATAAAAATAGTTAAAAAATAAAATTCCAAAAGGATAAAAAGTCAATCCCCAAGTTCAAGAACAAAAACTGGATTTTTTACGGTAGCTGAAATTTTCAACTTTCTAATGCTGAGTTTTTTCTCAAATCTAAAAATTCCATAAATCTTAATATGGTAAAACGTTGATAAAAACCCAAAGTACAGTAAAATATTCATTTGCATTGATATTTAAAAAACTATTTTCAATCAAAGCGATTTTGATAGCATTCGCGCACATCAAATAAGGTTTGACCAGAACATAACTATGTAAATATAAATCAGATTTAAGTAATCTTGTTTGTTGGAAAGCTGGATTTGTGTTCTACCTAACACAAAAAGTCTCATGTAAAAATAAAATTATTTGATCAGTCAAACTTCATAGAGAACAAGAACATTACTCTAAATTGAGAACAGTTTAATTACTTATTGATAAGATCATATTTTCTAAGAACAGTATAAACCAAATGTATGTTTTGATTGTTTCAAACTTCCAATAGCTTGCTTCTTCAGTTCTGTTGTCTTCTAGCTCTATGTTAATTTTTTATAACTTTATGTGGCTTAATATTGATTTTTGATTACTTGATGTGACTTAATGTTTATTTTTTATGATTTAATGTTGCTTAATATTGATTTTTTATGACTTGATGTGGCTTATTGTTGATTTTTTATGATATACATATTGTAGCATACTAAATAATGTTAGAAAATAGGGTAAATGAAAAATAACACTTGGGCGCCTTGTCGCCTAAGCGCTTAGGCACCTCTCCACCGCCTTAGGTCGCCTTGCCACCTTGACAACTATGTAAGCTACAAGAAAATCGTTTGAGGTGGAATGGTCATTGTTCATCGGAGGCCTTTTGGATGTTCCAGTACGATGGAATGATTTGATTCAGATTTAAGGAACAAAAAGAGTCAGGGACAGACCTAAACTGTCTTTAGGAGAAGTGGTGAGGAAAGACATGCATAGCTTAGGCCTTGTATCAAGTACGGCCTTGAATAGAGCTGATTGGAGGGCAATGATCCATGTAGCCGACCCCATTTAGTTGGGATAAGGCTGAGTTGTTGTGGTTGGTTAGCATGCCTCACCTAAAATCCTTAAGACGAAGTTTAATGTTTTCCACTCCCAAACCCAATCGCAAGGAGCAAGGATATTGTACTGCAGTTTGTCATGGATTTAAAAAAAGTAATTGTTCGAGAAAAATGGAATGCATCTGATAATTGTCAATAAAGGAACCTTTCGAAAGCTGAAATACAGATAGCTATATTCAGTTTTTTTTTTTTTTTTTTTGTTTGAAAAATAATTAAACAAAAAAAAAAAAGGAGAAGAAAAATATCAATAAACCAATGAAGCAGAAGCAGATAGCGATAAGATAAGTCTGTGCTTCTAATCTATGATTGAAGGTTCCACAGAATTAGAGGGAAGACGCACCTGGGTCCTCAACCCAGAACCCCAGACGGGGCAAAACGAACTGGAGGAGAATATTTTTCATAGTCGAATTAAGTATTGAAGTGATTCAGATAAACATAGGCACCTGAGTCTGCGTCTAATAACTGCCGACACAGAGGAGCCCCAGTAGAAGAACTGCCACACTTTTGCACTTAAAACCCGAATCCAAAACAATAATTCAAAATGGAATTTGGGGAGAAATGATAGAAGACTTCGCTCTTTTTCCAAAAAAAAAATTCTCCTTTTTTTTTTTCTAATAAACTCCGGGCAAGGAGTAATTATTAAGGATTAAGAAATCAAGAGAAAAACGGCTTTTTTTTCCCTTCTTCTTTTTCTTCTTCTCTTCTTCTGCCTTACCTGACTCTTTGAAGCGGAGCCCAGCAGAGAATTCGCAAGTGCACCAAGAGGATTTGAAGAAGAAGAAGAGCCCGGAACGGCGCAAGCCGCGCCTCCCGTAACCATATCTCTCATCGCCATGTCCAACCGTGCTGCTACTTGATTCTTTCCCTTCCTTCCAACTTCAAAGAAATAGACACCTCTCTGTCTCTCCCGGTGTCTCGGCTCGGGGTTCTCGCCTTCACTGCTTATTTTTTATTCTCCGGTGTTGGGATGACTGAACATTAAACAACGAATTATATTGGCCCCTAGATTGAGGAATCCGAATCATGTGAATCGGCCGATTCAACCCTGATTTCCATTACTTCCCGATTCTGAAGCGGTTGCAGTGGATAGGGTAGAGGAAGAGTCGAAAGTGGTCTTAAGATTGGAATCGCCCGGATTCCTAACTGTTAATCCGATCCGGTACGAAATTGGACTCCGATTCCGATTTTTAGAGAGGATGAAGAACAACCGATACTGAATTATTCAATGCTTGGTTGTTTGCACCGCTGTAACTCTATCACAGATCATGATGCATATGATCGTTATCACTTTATCCGGGTTTAAAGTGTTCTGCTAACTCTTTTTGTTCTGTTAACTCTTTTGTTTTTGAAGTTGGGTCCAGTGAGAGTTGAACTCATGATCTCTTCTTTGTAAAGTGTTGATCTTTGCCAACGAGCAACCTCTTGGGGTGGATCCAGCTCCTTTCCTTAGAGAGTTAGAAGGCATCGCCCAATGAATGTCCAAGGAAGCATCCGACGATTGGGCTATGCTGTACACATCCAGCGTCGGATGCCTCATTGGGTTCTCCGCTCAGTGGAGAGGAGCTTGATCCCCTTGGGGTCCAAAAAAATTTGTGTTCTTTGCATGCAATTTTTGTGAACCTCCCATAAAACATATAAAAGGTTTTTTGTTTTTTTTTTGGAACATGTTTTATGGACAGACACACTCATATGGAATATATGAACAGAAATCAAGTTCTACCTTCTACCAACAAAAACAAAAAAGCAAGTTCTACCACATGCAAATGGGATAGGAGACACATGTCAAGTTTCAACCTAAATAAATTGGTTATTAGGCAAAACCAAGCATTAAAAAATCTATGACTACAAAGATACTGTATTTAAAAATATGTAAATACATAGAAGTGTTAATAATTAAATTTAAGTTGAGATGGCTCATCCAGTTGCAAGGGAAGGAAAGGGAAGTGAAATTAAATCAATACTAACATTAATATTTTGTAATCATTACATGACATAAATTTTTTATCAACTCCAAAACATTCCAAACCAAGTTACTTAGTTTTACTTTACTTGTTAACCAAATGTATTTGATTTGAAAAGGAAAATATAAATTACATCTGAAAAATATAATTACCAATTATGATAATAGTTTTAAGTTTAAGAATCATGTACATATATGTCCTTTTTTAAATCAAATTTACTTCTCTTCCTTTTACTTACAACTAGAAAGAGTCGATGTGACCAATCCAAATCATTCCATGTATGTCTAGCAATCGAAATTGCCACATCAACCTTCCATTGGCTTCGTTTCCCAGGAAATCTGTGCAACAGAAAATCTTGTAGGACTTCCATTCCACTATTCTGATCAAGAAAGAATCTCCTCCAAATGACCAAGCTATAATGAGAATAAAATGTTGGAAAGAGATGTAGAATAACCTTTCCACCTATGTGAATCAAAGAAGCAAACAAGCTAAAAATGGAAACCAAACAAGCAACCACAAACCAAAAGGAACATAAGATTTAACGTGAAAAACCCTTCAATGTGAAGGAAAAAATCACGGGGTAACTCCGAGAATAATCCACTAAATCAAGTGAAAGGATTACAATAATTCATCTCTCAAGTTTATGCCCAAACTTGAGATCCACCACAATATTAAAAAAAGAAATAACAAGCATTTGAAAATATTACAAGGTTACCTCACACTTTAAAGAAAATGCTACCAAATCACCTCTAAAAACCACCAACAATTTCTCCCAAACCTTGAAGAACCCAACTGAGAAAGCAAGCTACAACTTCGGTTACCCGGCTAAACAAAAACATGAGATGTTGCAAAAACGGTCTCAAGAATTACCCAAATGTGAGAGCTAAACTTCCACAAAAATTTTGTACTTCTTCTTCTCCAAGAGCTCCAAGAACAAAAAACATTTGTCTTTTTCTTCTCAAAAAAGGTGAAACAACTTTTTCTCTCCTTAGCAAAAGTCCACTCATTCTCTCTCTTCCTTTTTCTTACAAAGAAAGAAACCCACATCTCACTTTACGTAGGAGACCTTTCAAATTCAAAAAACCACTAAGAATGAGAAAGTGGATACCAACTCACATTTGGTCTTTTTGACTTCTCAAATAGGTTTTGACCCAACTTGGTCCAAACACCCAAAAAACTCCACATGGGGTTGGACCAATATAGCCCAACACCCAACAAACTCCCCCTCCAGTCCCATGAGGAGGACTCCCCCATACTGTAGGCTCACATGGAATTCATGCCTGCCAAATCCCTGCATAGTTCATGCTTCTCCTTTGGCACTGTCTTGGTCATCATATCTGATGGATTCTTATCAGTATGGATTTTATTGATCTTCATCAAACCACTTTCAAGGACATCTCTAATCCAACGATACCGGACCTCAATGTGCTTGGTCCTTGAGTGGAATGTAGCATTCTTGCTCAAAGCAATGGCACTTTGACTGTCACACCTAACAACATACTTCTTTTGTTCCAAATCCAACTCCATAAGAAAACATTTTAACCATAGCATCTCCTTATAAGCTTCTGTGGCAGCAATGTATTCTGCCTCTGTAGTTGATAGAGCAATACACTTTTACAATTTTGATTGCCAAGAGATGGCTCCCCCTGCAAAAGTAAACAAATAACCCGAAGTAGACTTCCTTCTGTCAATATCTCCTGCTATATCTGAATCTGTATAGCCTTCCACCATGGATGATGAATTTCCAAAGCATAAACAAATTTTAGATGTGCCTCTTAGATACCTTAGAATCCATTTTACAGCTTCCCAATGTTGCTTACCTGGATTTGCTAAGTACCTACTAACAACACTCATGGCATGTGCTATGTCGGGGCTTGTACATACCATAGCATGCATCAAACTCCCTACAGCCGAAGCTTAGGGGATCTTCTCCATTTCCTTCTTTTCTTCATTGCTAGTTGGAGACAACTTAGCGCTCAACTTGAAATGGCTAGCTAATTGTGTACTCACGGGCTTTGCATTCTTGATGTTGAATCTTGCAAGTACTTTCTCAATGTACTTTTCTTATGATAGCCATAACTTTTTGTTCTTCCTATCACGCTTGATTGTCATGCCCAAAATCTGTTTTGCTGCCCCTAGGTCCTTCATGTCAAAGACCTTGTTTAATTCTTTCTTCAACTTGTCAATTAAGTTAGCATCTTGACCAATAATGAGCATATCGTCAACATACAATAAGAGAATAATAAAAGAAGAATCTGAATATTTTCTGAGATAAACACAATGGTCAGTAGTGGTTCTAGTAAAACCATTACTCATCATAAATGAGTCAAATTTAATGTACCATTGTCGTGGTCCTTGCTTCAAACCATACAAGCTCTTCTTCAACTTGCATACCATGTGCTCCTTGCCCTTTACAACAAATCCTTCTGGTTGCTCTATGCAAATTTATTTCTTTAAATCTCCATGCAAGAAGGCAGTTTTCACATCCAACTGCTCAATCTCCAAGTCTTGACAAGCGGTTAGACCAAGGATAGTACGAATAGAAGTCATCTTCACCACAGAAGAAAAAATTTCATCAAAATCAATACCCTTTTTTTGCCCAAATCCTTTGACAACGAGCCTTGTCTTGTACCTCATTTTCTTTTAGTCATTTTTATTTTTCAGCTTGAAAACCCACTTGTTCTTCAAAACCTTTCTCCCTTTTGGTAGTTCAACCAACTCATAGGTCTTATTCTTATACAAAAAATCAAGTTCTTCTTGCATAGCTTTCTTCCATTCAACCTTTTGTTGATGAACCATGTGTCACACCCCTATCCCGACAAGGGATAGAATACAATATCAGGGTATGATTGAGATGACACGCGTCATCCCACCTCACCGTCAGGATCTCGATGCGATGGCCAACTCACGGTCATAAACCAATATTACAATACAATAATATTAGAGTGCGAAAGACAAAGGAATATTACATTAGAGATAGTAGGAGTTTGCGGAGCGTAAAAGAAATAACTATAAGATGTTCATTGGCTAATGATAATAAGTAACATAGTTACAAAATTCCTATGACCATCAAGTAGCTACCAAAAAGGTAAAACATAAAAGTTTGTACAAAACACAATGCTCAAAAAATAATAAAACGGGAACGATCCCAAGTAACTGATATAGCCCGTAGGCACAATCATCATGGGCAACCATCGCCATAATCCTTAGTCACTGTCTCTAGCTCCACGTAATCATACGCATCGAAATCTAAAAAGAATGTGTACAGGGGGTTAGCTCCACCGAGCTAGTGAGAGAGAAAAGGGGATGCACAATCACACAATCACAAATAGTCCATGGTGCATGCTATTATTAATTCATTTACCACCTAACACACAATGCTAAGTCAATGGGTATATGCTCTTGATAACTCGGGAAGACATTGTGGATCCTTCCATTCTCACCACAATGCAACCTCAATTATTACTATGGAGCCGCGCGGTCGTAGTCATCACCACCCGCAGGCGAGACCCGATAACCATTACTACCCCCCTGGCCTGGCCTCTCTAACTCTCCACGAGCGGCGGAGTGCTCGGCTACCCAACACCTAAACCCCTGTTGGTAAGGGTCGTAGCATAGGAAGCGAGCCTAACCACGGATATACTACATGAATCCTATCGTGTTGAGAGGTACATCCGGGTGTGTCAACGTCCCATTCCATCTAACACCGGAGTACCCGGCACAACCACGGCGCATACAGGCAAGAATGAGATGCAATATACAATTCCACGTAATATGGGGTTCGGTGCAGTACTTCCACGACACCGTAACCCAACACAAATCCATATCATCCAAATCATCATCATCGAATAAGAATAAATGCAAATATGCAATCATGCTTGAATGATAATGTCACAATATAATTCATAAATGCATGAATAAGCAATAGTAAACAAGCTCAAGCAGTCACCCAAACCCACTCACCAATTACTTCAAATGGAGTTTGTATAAGCGCAACGATTCGCTCAAAATCACCCCATTGCACATATGTTGGCGCCTATGGAAGTGAATAAGAGTGTGAGAGAGTGTAGGGGAGGCCTCATAGAGAAACCCCACCGTTTACATAAGTTATAAGCCTTAAAAGCTGCATCGGAGGCAACGTCGGACTCAGCGAGCTGCCTCAGGCCTTGCCTCCGACCTTCCTGCGAGCTCGGGACACATCGGAGGCAAACATCGGACTCACGTGATCTTGCCTCCGATGCAACCCAAGTGTGATTTCAAGGTCTTTAAAAGCCCGGGGTTGTCCCATTTGGTTCTCTAAGCCTCGAGGGACTAGGGAGGGGTGTCTTGGAGTCTATTTGGGTCTTAGAAACACCCAACATTCAAAGATTTAAGGGGGTTTAAAGGATCAAAAGCTCAAAAATCCAGATTTGGGGTTTTCTTTGGTGGTTGAAGCTTTAGAATCAAATAGATTGAGCAAGAGGTCAAAATAGAGGTCTTTATAGGATTGTAATGAAAATGGGATAGCATCCTACAAGGGGAAACTACACATGGCTCGAGCTAACCCTTTGGGTTTCCAAAAAGAAATCCCCATCTTGGGGCTGCAACCAACGAACCACCCAAGCTCAAGCGAGCAAGGGGAAGAGAGAAAAATGGGGGAAAAGGGCACTTGGCTTACCGGTTTGAGGTACACACGAGGTGCCCTCTTTAAAGCTCAAACCAGTACCGTTTCCTTCTTCTTCTTCCCTTCCTTCTCCTCCTTCTCCTCCCTCTCTTCAAAGCTCTCCTCTCCTTTCACGATTAGGTTAGGAAAGAGAAAGAAAAAAGAAAGACTAAGGAATAGTCTTACCCCTCTCTCTCATATAGACTTCACATTTATTGGCCTATTTGGATAAGGCCTCATAAGTGTAACCTAGGAGTCTATTTGGGTAGGGTCAAACATGGCGGGGCACCAATAGCACCTTAGCCAGGGTCTCGCCCACAAGGGTCCTTGTCGTGACATTGGATGCGGGGTCGGAGGCAGCCGAGTAACCTTGCCTCCGTGCGAGTAGGAAGGTGGTTCCCAACATAAGAGGTCAGGGCCTTTGGACCACACTTCGAGGGCTTTGAGAGGGCGGTAAGCACACAACAAATTTGGTCAACTACTTACCCTGACATGTCAAGGTGCAACCTCAAGTGATCCCGACTAGTTTCCACGGGCAACCTCGTACTATGGTCAATATAGGTTGGGTTTGACCACGGTGAGAACAACTCACCGGCCACACGTGGCGTGATAACTACACGTCACGGGAAAGAATTAATAATTAATTATACTCCCGGGGTGCGGGTATAACACCATGGCTTCTTCAAAATTTTCTAGTTCACCACTTTCAGTTACTGTCACATACTATGATGATGGATATTTTGTTGATGCTTTTCTTTCTCTTTGTGATCTTCTTGGCATAGGTGGTTCTTCTTGAGATAACTACTCCCCCTGCTCAACATTACCATGTGCATCATCATTTTCATGCACATCATCAACTATTTGAGGAGCCTCATCACCCTCAACTTGATTTTCTTCAACTTGACATTGCTGTCCATCATCACCATAAATAGGTAAAGGGAGTTGTTCTTCTGGCAATTCATCTACAACCCTCCTTGACACTTCCTCCTTGTCAAAATCAGCAAGTGTTTGATTTTCTTGAAAAATCACATCCCTACTTTTGATAATCTTTTTATCAACTGGATCCCATAATCTGTAATCAAGTTGTTCATCCGCATACCCTATGAAAATACATTGTTTTGTATTATCATCAAGCTTGGACCTCTCATCTTTTGGAACATGCACAAAAGCCTTGCAACCAAATACTTTCAAGTGACTATAAGAAACATCTTTCCCCCTCCACACAGTTTGAGGAACATTTTCATTAAAAAAAGCAAATGGAGATAAATTGATTAAGTATGTAGCTGTCCTTAAAGCTTCTCCCCAAAATGGTTTAGGTAATTTTGCCGTTGAAAGCATGCACCTAATTCTTTCCATAATGGTGCGGTTCATCATTTTCGCTATACCATTAAGCTGTGAAGACTTGCGAATTGTTTGCTCATGTCGAATACCATGAGCTTTGAAATATTTTTCAAAGGGACCACGCTCATCATACTTACCACTATTATTTGTGCGAATGCATTTGAGAGATTTTCCTATTTCTCTTTCAACCATGACATGAAATTGTTGAAAGAACCCAAATACTTGGTCTTTAGTTTTCATGGTACAACTCCAAACTTTTCTAGATACATCATCACTAAAAGTGACAAAATACAATGCACCACCAAGAGTTTTTACCTTCATAGGACCACATACATCAGAGTGAATTAAATCAAGAATCTCAGTTTTTTGTTTAGTTAAAGCATGTGGAAAAAAAAATTCTATGATGCTTTCCAACTAAACAATCATCACAAGGGGACAAAGACGTACCTTTGATATTTGGAAGATAATTTTTCTTCACCAAAATCTCCATACCTTTCTCACTTATGTGGTCAAGCCGTCGATGCCACAAATCAAAATGAGATTCTCCAATGTCAGTGTTCACTTCGCCATTTGATAGTTGAGTTTCGATCTTATAAAGAGAGCAACATTTCTTACCTTTTGCCACAATAAGAGAGCCATTTTTCAGCTTCCACATTCCATTGTCAAATTGTGACTCATATCCTTCATCATCAAGCTTCCCAGATGAAATGAGATTTAATCTGAGATCTGGAACATGTCTTACATCCTTGAGAACCAACTTATAGCCAACATTGGTAGTAATGCAAACATTACCCATTTCAATAATTTTTTATTTTCCATCATTTTCCATCTTTACTGAACCAAAGTCTCCTAACTTGTAAAAAATAAAGAAATCTTTATGTGAAGTAGCATGAAAGGATGCTCCTGAATCAATGACTCAATTTGAATCATTACATGTTGCATTTACACAACTATCAACACACATAGAAAAAAGTAGAACTCCATCAGAAGCAACTGCGGTGATTTCGTGTTCTTTGTTGCCATCACCACTCTTTTCTCCCTTTTGATTTTTCTTCAACTTCCAACAATCATTTTTCATGTGTCCTGGCTTCTTACAATAATAATAAGTCACACCTTTTCTTGATTTAGATCTTCCTCTTGATTTGCTTCGACTATGATTTTCTTTATGCTTTGATCTTCCTCTTTCCTCAGTAACCAAAGCATGTGGGTGTGAAGAATCTGTAGATTTTCTTCTCACTTCTTCATTCAACAAATTACCTATAACTTGACTCATGGTAACAATACCATCGGGTACCAAGTTGCTAAGGAATACAACAAGAGTCTTCCAACTATCCGGTAATGAGCTTAGCAACAACAATGCTTGTAACTCATCATCTAACACCATCTTCATGGTTGCCAACTGATTAATAATGCTTTGCATTTCATTCAAGTGCTCTGCAATCGACCCATTTTCTTTGAATTTCAAGTTCACAAGTTTTTTAATTAAAAATACCTTGTTTCCAGCTATTTTTCTTTCATACAAATCATGCAATTTCTTCCACAGAGAACTTGCACTAGTTTCATTTGATACATGATGGAACACAACATCATCCAACCATTGCCGAATACAAGCAATTGATTTTCTATCCATTTTCTTCCACTCATCATCTGACATACTTTTTGGTTTCTTCTCTATTCCATCAATTGGCGAATAAAGGTCTCTTGACTAGAGAAGGTCTTTCATTTTGACTTTTCAAATCAATCAATTATTTTCATTCAAACTAACCATCCTTGAAGAAGTCTTTGCATCCATCTTTGATTCACACACACAACAAAATCAACCAAGCTTTGATACCACTTGTTGGAAAGAGATGCAGAATAACCTTCCCACCTATGTGAATCAAAGAAGCAAACAAACGAAAAATGAAAACCAAACAAGCAACCACAAACCAAAAGGAACACAAGATCTAACGTGGAAAACCCTTCAATGTGAAGAAAAAAACCACGGGACAACTCCAAGAATAATCCACTAAATCAAATAAAAGGATTACAATAATTCACCTCTCAAATTTATGCCCAAACTTGAGATCCACCACAATATTGAAAAAAGAAATAACAAGCACTTGGAAAGATTACAAGGTTACCTCACACTTTAAAGGAAATGCTACCAAATCACCTCTAAAAGTCACCAACAATTTCTCCCAAACCTTGGAGAACCCAACCGAGAAAGCAAGCTACAACTTCGGTTACTCGGCTAAACAAGAGCATGAGATGTAGCAAAAATGGTATCACGAATGACCCAAATGTGAGAGCTAAACCTCCACAAAAATTTTGCACTTCTTCTCCTCCAAGAGCTCCAAGAACAAAAAACCTTTTTGTCTTCTTCTTTTCAAAAAAGGTGAAACAACTTTTTCTCTCCTTAAGAAAAGTCCACTCATTCTCTCTCTTCCTTTTTCTTGCAAAGAAAGAAACCCACATCTCACTTTAGGTAGGAGACCTTTCAAATTCAAAAAACCACTAAGAATGAGAAAGTGGATGCCAACTCACATTTGGCATTTTTGACTTCTCAAATGGGTTTTGACTCAATTTGGTCTAAGCACCCAAAAAGCTCCACATGGGATTGGACCAATATAGCCTAACACCCAACATAAAAAAATGATGCTTCCAATTAGAGAGGTTGGCGAACTACTACGATCTATAGATTTCTATCTATATCAAATCCTAACGAGAATGAAAGCGAATGAACGACATCTATCAAAAGTGAATCCGAGCATGACAATAATAAGTGTGCCCGTATAATCTGTCCATAAAAATTTAACCTTTTATTTTTTTTAAGTGTCTAAGGGACTCCAGGGTTCAATCGTTTAGATGACCCCCACACTAGATTTTTATGGAATCAATGTTTCTAAAAATCAATGTTTTAAGAAGTGTCTAAGCCGAATAATCTATAATTGGTTGAAAGATTCCGTTTTCAAGGTCATCAACCATGTTGGTACACTATGGATGTCGACTCTTTTCTTGTTTTCTAATCAATATATTTTCTTTTTATCATAAAAAAAAATTGTTTTTGAAAGACAATAAAATAGGGGAAGTATGTAGTGCAGCTGACCTTGGGGTCCTTCTAGATTGCTTCTTCTTTTTTTTTTTTTTCCTTTTTTGTGCAAACTCTCACAGAGGTTGAGATACTTAAAACACTTAAAAAAGAAAATGGGAAACTACACCTAGGGTTCCAACATTGTGGTAGTGGTGGAGGGTCGAGAGTTCATAATAATGGGCCTTTTTGCTTCAAGTGTTTTGCTTCTTTTTTTCATTTTTTAGAAGATTCTTCATTTTTTTTGTTTTTTTTTGCTGAGAAGTGTTCTTTCACTCAATTCCTTTCAAAAAATGTAAAAACAGACTGAACAACACATACAAGTTATGTTTCAAATCTGTTCCAAAAAATAGAAAAACAACATAAGTGGTTTTTTTAGCATTATCACTAACTCCTTACTCAATGAGCATAGATGTCACTTTCTGACATGGTGTCTCTGTGCTTGGGTTTAGTTTAGTTTTAAGTCTTCCAGTTTATGGCATTTTGCATTATTATGCATTTCTCTTCTAATCTCTTTTTTTTTTTTTTTTTTTTTTCCCTGTTCATTATTTTCCTTTTGGGTATGTAACTTCAATCCTATAATCAACGGAAATTTTCAATGAATATATTGAAGTTTTTAAATTGAGCAATGAAATCTTTGCCTTCATCTTATCTATATTTTTGTTTCTTTGCTACTTGGCACATATTCAATTATGTAAGCTTAAACAGTTATCTCCTTGTATTGCACACCCTTCAATGTTTTATATGGTATATTTGTTGGATATGTGTTTCCATCAAACCTGTTTTAATTAATAAAGTGTTTATTTTATTTCACGCATGACATTTTTTTTTTATTGGGCTTGTAAGTTGTTCCATGGGTTTTACCCAAAATGGTTCTCAGCTAGGGACATGACAAAACATCCCGTTCATATGGTCTTCACGTTCCTAGGAATGCATTTTCGATACATAAATGTGAGTACAAATATTATGTGTGTATAGTAAAGAATATGGTAAGAATCTCGCATGTGATACTACCCATTGTATGAGGACGAGATTCGTACCCGTCAGTTGACCTTTGACCTGAGAGATCCTATTCATTGCAATGCTATGTCACTTATTTTGGTAAATCAATGGTTGACGTCCTACAGACTATATATCAGAACACTGGACACGTGGTCCTCATTGTTATAAAAGAGATGCTCAACATGGAATCCATTACCGTTAATTCGAGAATCTCAAGGAGAGAAAGTTTGTGACCGATCAGACAAAAATCTTGTACCAGTCTCATTTTTGTATATTGTTTACAAAAAATTTTTATGATATAAAATTTAATATGCTATTTTTTTAAATTTATTTCAAATGCTTTTTTGCATCCGATCACGATCACAAAATCTCTGAAATGGATGATGAATTGGGGATTAATAGTATTCAATTACATGCCCTATAGTTCATTATGAGATATTGGATTAGTAGAAGATTTTATTTGAGAAAAAGTTTAATTGTATAAGACAATTATTGGAAATATTAATTGGTTAATTATCTTTTTTAATATGGCAAGTGGGATTAATATCCTTGACTTTTTGTTGCTGGCATATTGAAAGAAATAGCAATCCTTTTTAGATTCTAACTTTTCCCATTTTAGAAGCAAAAGTGTTACACAAAATAGAAAGTAGAGAATCTCATCAAATTAGTAAGTGTGGCGTCAAGAAATCACCGAACGGTCTTACGAGTGTCGTCACCTGCAAAAGGACCAAGGGGTCAACAAAGAGAACCGGTGTGGTTTCGGCCTAGGGCTCTCCGATGCCAAAATTAGATCTCCTGAGCAAACAGATGAATGTAGAATTCAATATGAGTTCAGATGTCCCCTCTGAGGGTGGTGTCCTACTTATTTAAGGGAGCGTGGTACCTTTCCTTTTATAGTGGAGTATGATGATATGGAGAGTCCCACTTAGGAATGGAAAAACTTGGTTGAAGGCTTGAAACCTCACCTTGTGGAGCCCTCACGTGGAGCTTTTCTACATTGGGAAGGTAAGCCATTAAACCCACATCTCTTCATCTATTTTTGAGTTTTGAGGTTTGCAGGAAATGGGAGAGATTAGGCCAGGGGTTCTCTTGGAACCCAAGGAATCGATGGAACCTCACAAACCTAGACTATGGTGGAGTTATTTCACTCCATTACAACCTCTAAGCCTAAGCAATCTCTTTCCATTTGAGAAATTTAAAGGTTTCTACCCTATTATGTCCTAATTTAGGTTCTCTTTGTTTTTCCTCTTAAATCCTTTGGGATTACATGGACCTAATGAGGTCTTAGAACCACTAATGGACTAGGAGGAAGCTTTCTTGAAACACCCTACTTTTAAACCCTTGGAAAATGAATCCCTAGTGAAAACCTTTCAATTTCGACCGTTACTGCGGTATGTGGTTTTACATGGTTTGATCACTCAACCCCCCCCCCCCCCCCCGCCCCTCCCCCACACCAACCACCCTTGGCAATGGGTCTCGGGACGGTGGGTGTCGGTCCGGACCGATCATATATATTTAAAAATTATGTTATTATGTTGTATCCCGCGCGTGTGCTAGGGCACTAACCGGAAAGTTGACCCTGCCCCCGGGCGATGGACTTGCTGTGATGTGGCAGGTTTTACACCCTTACCTCCCCCCCCCCCAGGGGCCGCACACCGGATTCGTGGAGGTGGGAGGCCCGATCATGGTAGTTCCACGAGTCGTGTGGCTTCGATCGGCTAACGTGACAATTGTTCATGTGCTTGAACCCGCTGTTCCTGGGTGACATGACTTCGACTTAGTTTGATGAGGTGGAAAATTTATTAACATATGCCCATCATTGTCTTTGGTGGTGTGCATACCAGTAGCACCGTGTGAGATCATGATCTGGGTTATAGAGGAACATGCAGTCCTTGTGCGATTGTCCTACGGTGTACATCTAGACTTGTTCCCCTTTTGTTTATTTTAGGGCAGCCCATGTATCCATTCTTGATACCCTTGTGAAGATGATGGTAAAAAATGATCGTTTTCTAGGTGTGATCGACCCCCCCCCCCCCCCCCCCCCCAAAACTATTGATCTTTGGATGTAATATTTTCCCCCCCTGCACTGAATATTTTTATTATGCGTCCCCTGGGCCCCTTAGGATGACCCGCGCCGCCCCCCCTTATAATGTTTTTTCTTTAAACGTGACACACGCATTGTGCTCGGGTGGGTAACGTGACTTCTAGCGTGGCCCAGTCTTGGTGGTGGCATAAGGTGGTGACCCTTATGTTCATGTACATCACGTGGTCTCCCCCCTGGGTGTGAGCCACGTGGGTGGGACCCCGGTTGGTTCTCCTTGGTTACGGAGCGGGTTGCTTTGTGACACATGGCGATTCTTGGCAGTTCGATGAATCTAGGATGTATCATTTGCCCCCACTCTCTTAAGATAGGATGTCCAAGAAAGTAGACGCCTTTATATAGTGAGGGGTCCGCTGTGAATGAACTTCCTTTGTGGGGCTTGCCTGTAAATCTGTTAGTGAGGTAGGAGAGGTTGGAGGTTCAAACCTCTCCTCCTACACTTTTCCTTCTTCTTTTTTTGCTTTGTTTTTTGTAGATATATGTCCCTCTTCTTCACTTTCTCTTTTTTCATTTCTCATTTTTCCTCATCATTTCTCTTTCTTCTTTTTGTCTCCCACTTTTTGCTTCTTTTTTTTTTTTGATGCAGAGCCGCACCTAGGTGAGGCCGCTCTTGCGGGTGTGGCCGTGCCTATGGGTGTGAGGCCGCGCCTGGGGTGGCCGCGCCTACGGGCATGAGGCCGTGCCTGGGGTGGCCGTGCATACGGGTGTGGCTACGCTTATGGGTGTGAGGCCACGCCCATGGGTGCGATGGACCCTCATGCTTCTCCACTCTCCTTCTTCTTGTCTGTGATGGATCTGCTATTTATACTTTGCAGGTGGTCTTCATTTCATTTTTCTTGCTAGCTTCTTATCTTTGAGGGAGATTGCTTTCTCGAGTAAGTAGTCTATTCTTCTCTTGTCGTTCATGTCGTCTCCTACAGACCCTGGCCCTACTTCGGTCGGGGTTGGATCTTCAGAGGAGCGTTCCCCAGGATCACCTTCTTCTGTGCATACTCCATCCTTTGTACCTTCCCCCAGTGCTAGTGATGAGGGTGTGGGACCTTTTAGTGTCTTTGGTCCTGGTAGGGATCGTAGGCCTTCCGGGGCGGCGTCCTCAGTCGTCGGTCCTGCTGATATGTTGGGTCATGTTGCTAGTATCTTGTCCCCTTCCGACTTGGTCTCCCTTCGTGAGGAGTTCCACATTCCCACTGAGGTCATATTACGTATTCCCGGACCTAATGAGTATGCCTTTTCTCACCGTACAGACGAAATTTATCTCTACCGTACCTTTTTCCTCCAGGGCCTTCGCCTTCCTATCCCTCGCTTTATCGAGTTGGTGCTAGAGCGTTGGCACCTCACCCCTGGGCAGGTGTTGCCCAATTCTTGGAGGGTGATCCTGGGTTTCTATGTATTTTTTGCCCGCATGGGGCGTGCTGCCACTGTTCCTCTGTTCTCCCACTTTTATCTGCTAAAGAAGGGGGATCGTGGATGTTATTACTTTGCTCGCCGCGTGCTCAAGGGGCCCTATGCCTCTTTGGAGCTTCTCACAGGGATCACTAGCAACAGGAAGTATTGGAGGGATCGCTTCTTTTTTTCCATGGTCCCCCAATGCCCAGTACGGACTGTTTGGGAAGTCATTGACCTCAAGAGGGTCAATCGGGGGCTTGAGCTGAGTGATTTTGAGGGTGACTCCCTCAAGCAGTTCCTGGGTTGCGATTCATTCCACGTCCAGGAGTTGGACTCGGAGGCCTTCCTGTCCTTTTGGAAGCTAAGTCCTGGTAAGAGCACTGTCTTTTGTACTTGATTGGCATGCTTGTATTTTAATATGCATGTCATCTGACTGGTTGGGCGGTCTTAGCTTGATGTTGTCATACAGTGGATACGCGTCCGGATTTCAGTTTGCTCCGTGGTAATCTACGGAGAAGGCCGCTTCTCAGGGTGGTTCATCTGCTGGAGTAACAGATGTTGGTGGTTCTTCCGCGCCTGTGGCTGTTGGGGCAAAGCGGAAGGGTGGTCCAGGACATGCACACGTGACGAGCTCTGGTGTGCATGTCCTCCTTCCCCGTACTTCTCCTGATGATGATGATGTTTCAGGCCATGTGCCTCCGCCTCCTACTGTCGCCCCCTCCGGGTCTTCTGCATTGCCCCCCTCCAAGGGGAAAGGGGTGAGTTCCTCCGGTGGTACTGCCATTGATCTTCCTGCTATGGATGAGTCACTGGTGATCACCTTGGGCGTGCCAAAGGGTTCGACCTTGGCTGGGTTCGGTATATCACGGGAATGGGTGGATAAGGGGAGGCTTCCTACCACGAGAGTAGCCTTGCAGAGGCTTAATGACGCGTGTCTGGCCCCGACTCTCTACCATGATATGGCTTCGGCGAGTTATTCCTTTTGGTTTCGTCATGTTCACTGCTCCTCTTATACTTAGAGTGTTTACCACTTGTCATACTGATTGTAGGTCCATCACTGTCTTGCTGAGGCGGTGCTTCGACTGGAGGGTCACACTTCTCGTGGGGTGCAGATACACCACACCCTGCGTAATGTGGAGAGGGAGCTCTAGGGACATATCGATGCTCGTGAGAGGGCCGATGCCCGCGTGCAGAGGGCATCAGAGGAGCTCACAGTGGCGTTCGGGAAGCTCCTGGAGGCATCTGAGGAGCTTTGAGTGACCTCTACCGGTGCAGCCGAGAGTTCAACCAGGGTTCTTATCTTGGAGGAGGAGCTTTATGCGTTGAGGGGGAGTCATGAGGCGGAGCTGGCATCTGCAGGCGAGCGAGATGTGGCTGAGTTCAAAGAGTCCCCGGCGTTCTCGGTGTTGTATCAGGTGCAGCTTCAGCCGACGTATGAGGGAGGGATCCGGGACTTAGCTGCTTGTGTCCTGGAGGTGACCCCCGATTATGACTTCTCTATCCTAGGGTTCTCTGAGTTTACTATGGTGCTTCTTAGTGTTGCAGTGGTGGCGAGCGTCCCAGTGCCAGAGGTGGACACTGCCCTGCCTGAGGGGGGTGCTGCTGTGTGCCTTCTTGAGGTGGACCTGATGTCTCCTGCCAGGTTGGAGGTGACCCACCCCTCTGTGGTCCCTTGACCCTATGGCCGTATCGAACTTATAGACGTCTTGAACCTTTTCTTTTTGAACTTGAGTTGTAACAATTATGACTTCTCTATGTGATCGCTGTTGCTTTTCTTTGATTGCACTGTCTCTTGGTGGTTGATTGCGCATTGGTGCCCTATGAACCTTGACAGTCATGGGACTTTGGTAGTGGCGTTGTGCCTTAGTGGTCATCGAACCTTGGTGGCATTGCTCCTTGGTGGTCGTCGTTCCTTGGTGGCCTTGTGCACTGGGTGGTCATCGGACCTTGGTGGCATTGCGCCTTGGTGGTCATCGGACCTTGGTGGCATTACGCCTTGGTGGTCACCTTGAACCTTGGGCGAACCTTGGGTGGCCAATGGGCCTTGGTAGTCATCGGACCTTGCGCCTTGGTGATCTGCGAACCTTGCGCCGAGGTGGCCAACTGGCCTTGGTGGCATTATGCCTTGGTGGTCAATGGACCTTGCGCTTTGGTGGTCAGCGGACCTTTGTTCATTGGACCTTGCGCCGGGGTGGCCAACGGGCCTTGGTGGCATTATGCCTTGGTGGTCAATGGACCTTGCGCTTTGGTGGTCAGCGGACCTTTGGTCATCGGACCTTGCGCCGGGTGGCCTACGGGCCTTGGTGGCATTATGCCTTGGTGGTCAACGGACCTTGCGCTTTGGTGGTCAGCGGACCTTTGGTCATCGAACCTTGCACCGGGTGGCCTACGGGCCTTGGTGGTCAATGGACCTTGCGCTTTGGTAGTCAGCGGACCTTTGGTCATCGGACCTTACGTCGGGTGGCCTACGGGCCTTGGTGGTATCATGCCTTGGTGGTCAATGGACCTTGCGCTTTGGTGGTCAGCGGACCTTACACCGGGGTGGCCTACGGGCCTTAGTAGCATTATGCCTTGGTGGTCAACGGACCTTGCGCTTTGGTGGTTAGTGGACCTTTGGTCATCGAACCTTGGTGGCATTATGCCTTGGTGGTCATCGGACCTTACGCGTTGATGGTCAGCAGACCTTGCTCCGGGGTGGCCTACGAGCCTTGGTGCTTTGGTGGTAGTCGATCAGCAGGTAGGAGTAGATAAACGTATCCTAATCACCAAATATCTTCTATAAATCTCAGAATAAAGTTTCAAATTGCCCTTGAAAATTAAAACCATGGTTGACTGCCTACTCTGCTACTACTACTATTATTGCTACTACTCTTGGTGATGCTTCTTGGGTACTTCTACTAGAGTACTTCTTCAGGTGTTCTGGGTTCCAGGTGCGGTCTACCTTCTTGCCCCCCGGAGTCTTCAAGTGGTAGGTCCCTGAACGTATTTGCTTGGAGACTATGTAAGGCCCTTCCCAGTTGGTTAACAGCTTCCCTGCCTTCTATGGCTGTGATGCACTTGCCCTCCTTAGGACTAGATCTCCTTGGTGGAATAGCTTTTCCTTAACCCTGGCATTATAGTACCTAGCAGTACGTTGTTGGTAGGTGACGTTCCTTAGGAGTGCTCTCTCATAGACCTCATCTATAAAGTCTAGGTTCGCCCGTAGTCCGTTGATAGTGCAGAACCCTATGGGACATGGCGCAGACCTCAACTGGCGTCAATGCTTTAGTGTCATATGCTAGGCGGAATGGGCTCTCTCCTGTGGGTGTCCTTACTGTAGTTTGGTACGCCCATAAAATGCTTGGTAGCCTTTTCTTGACTCCTTTCAGCAGTGTTCTGTTGGTGACCTCCACCTGACCATTGGCCTGTGGGTATGCTACCGATACAGGCCGATAGTCGATGTTGTAGCTTTGACAGAATGCTTGAAATTTGGGGTTGTTGAATTATTTGCCGTTGTCTGAGACTAGGATCTGTGGTACCCCAAACCTGTAGATGACGTTGTTGCAGGCAAACTTCTCCATCTCTGGCTCTGTTATCTTGGCCAAGGGTTTAGCTTCGACCCACTTGGTGAAGTAATCAATCGCGACGACCAGGTACTTATTGTTTCCCGGTGTTGCGGTGAAGTTTCCTAAGATGTCCATCCCTCACATGGCAAAGGGTATGGGGTTGAGGATTGATGTCAGCTTGGTGGCGGGTAGATGGGGTACTGGGGCGAACAACTGACATTGCTCGCACTTCTTGGCATATTGTATGGCCTCCTCTTGCATTTGTGGCCAGTACAATCCTTGGCGGAGGATTTTGTAGGCTAGGACTCGTCCCCCCATGTGGCTTCCACATATCCCCTCATGAACTTTTGCTAGGGCATACTCTGCCCCTTGGGTCCTAGGCATCGGAGTAGTGGTGTTGTTGCCCCCTGCTTGTAAAGTACCCCATCTAGGATGGTGTCTTCCTTGTCTAGCCTCTCATCTTGAACATAGATGGGTTGCTTTCCTCCTCTTATATCATTAACTTGCTTTTCCTTATATGTTGGTTCATGTAGGATCTCAACATGGACTGCACTAGCCAGATTTCGAAGTTCATCATTGGCTAGCCTGGATAGGGCGTCGACGACGGCGTTTTCATCCTTGGGAACTCAGACCATCTCGAACTTCACGAAACTCTCGATCAATGCTTGAGCACGTGCTACATATGATGCCATCCTATCATCTTTCGCCTCGTACTCTCCATTCACCTGGTTCACCATAAGCTGGGAGTCACTTCGGGTGGATAGGTATGTGACTTGGATGGCCTTGGCCACCCAGAGTCCAGCTAGTAGTGCTTCATATTCTGCTTCATTATTGGATGCCTGGAAGTTGAATCAGAGAGCATATTGGATCTGGAATCCTTTGGGGCTGGTTAATTTGAAGCCAACGCCGCTTCCTGCTGCGTTACTCGACCCATCCATGAATATGTCCCACGATCCACAATCCTTCTCCTCGGGTTCCCCTATCTCTGCCTCGATCTCAGATAGGGTACACTCTGCAATGAAATCTACAGGGCTTGACCTTTGATGGCTGTCCTTAGTTGGAACCTGATGTCATGCTCACTTAACTCTACTGTCTATGCTATCAATCGTCCGGAGACGTCTATCTTGTGGAGTACCTTCTTCAGAGGTAGGTCGATGAGGACTGTAATGGTATGGGCTTGAAAGTATGGTCGTAGCTTCCTAGCCACGATTACCAATGCATAGGCTACCTTCTCGATCCTGGTGTACCTGGTCTCTGCATCGATCAGAACATGACTGACATAGTAGATGGGCCTCTAGACTTTGTCCTCTTCCTTCAGCGATCTTGCGGCCGATCGCGACGAGGGTGGCGGCCGAGGTAGAGCTACAATTCTTTGTTAGGTTCTGGTCGCCCAAGCAGTGGTGGGCTCTCTAGGTACTCTTTCAATTCTTCGAACGCCTTTTAGCACTCTTCTATCCATGTGAAGTCTTTAGGGCTTCGGAGGTTCTTCAATGTTTTGAAGAATGGTAGGCATTTATCACCTGCCTGTGACACGAACCTTGAAAGGGCAGTGACCCTTCCATTCAACCTCTGCACTTCCCTGACCGTTCGAGGAGGTGCCATCTCTTGGATGGCCTTGATCTTGGATGGGTTGGCTTCTATTCCACGTACTGAGACCATAAACCCCAGGATTTTTCCTGACGTTACACTGAAGGTGCACTTTGCAGGGTTTAGCTTCATCTGGTTCCTCCTCAGTACTGTGAATGCTTCCTCTAGGTCGGTCAGGTGTTGGTTGGCGTGGATGCTTTTCACGAGCATGTCATCCACATATACCTCCATGTTGTGCCCGATCTGTTTTTCGAACATCTTGTTGACCATCCTCTGATAGGTGGCCCCTGCATTCTTCAACCCAAACGGCATGACATGGTAGTAGTAGCTCTCCTTGTCTGTCCGAAATGCGGTGTAGGACTCATCACCCTCATGCATGAGGATCTGGTTGTACCCAGAGTAGGCATCCATGAAACTCAGCATCTCATGGCCAGCGGTGACGTTGATCAGTAGGTCGATCCTGGGCAGTGGGTACTCATCTTTTGGGCATGCCTTATTCAGGTCGGTGTAGTCGACACACATCCTCCACTTCCCATTGGATTTTGGTACCGTGACCACATTTACGAGCCAGGTTGGGAACTTCTCCTTTCTGATGAACCCTGACTGGCTTAACTTCTCGACCTCTTCCTTGATTGCTACTTGTCGGTCGAGGGTGAAGTTACGCCGCTTCCGTTGGATGGGCTTCTTGGTTGGGTCGACATGTAGTTAGTGCTCTGCTATGGAACGTGGTATTCCAGGCATGTCAGAGGCTGACCATGCAAAGACATCCATGTTCGCTTGGAGGAGGTGTCCAAGTCCTTCTTTCTGTTCCTTGGTTACTAGCAAGCCCACCTATACGACCTTGGAGGGGTCGTCCCTGCTGAGGGGCCATGGGATGAGGTCTTCCACTGGTCTTCCTCTTCTCTCTGTCAGTTCATCTCTCTGGTCACTGACCATGTTCTCTAGGCAGAGTGCCATTCTGTGGGTGTTACCATTATTCTTCTTCATGAAGGTGGCGTAGCACTCCCTTGCTTTCTTCTGATCTCCTCGGACTTCGCCTACCCCATTTTCGGTGGAGAACTTCATCTTCAGGTGGAGTGGCGATAATACTCCTCTAAGTGCTATCAGAGATGGTCGCCCTAGGAGGCCGTTGAAGGACACCACGGTCTTGACAACCATAAAGTTCACCATGATAGTCACTTATCGAGGGTGTACCCCGAAGGTGAAGGGTAGTTCTATGGTACCTCTGATGGAGGCGGTGGCACCTGAGAATCCATGGAGGTAAGTGGGCTCTGGTTTAAGCTGATCGTCCCCAAACCCGAACTGCCGATAGGCATCCAAGGAGAATATGTCTACAGAGGCCCCTGTGTCTATCAGTACCCTGTGTACAGGTCGGTTGGCTACCTCCACTTGTACTACCAGGGCATCCTCATGTGGGAAGCTTAGTCCTTGCAGGTCTTCATCCGAGAAGGAGATCACCGTCTCGGTCTTGGCTATCTTGCTTGGCTTCTTTGCCACTCCCACAAACCTGGCATGGGCTTTGGCCTTCCTGGTGGACTCTTGCCCCGGTCCTCCAAGTATGGTGAGGATGGGAGGTCCCTTGGCGCCACTAGGTTCTGTTGCATCTCTCCGCTCTTCAGGGCGGTCTCTCTCTCGATCTGTTCTTCTTTCTTCCCTTCTCGGTTCTACTCTGTCTCCGTCACGACCTCTGTCTCCTTGGCCTGAGCGGTTGTCACGTCTCCCCTTCACATACTTGTTCAAGCTTCCTGCTCTTACAAGTTGTTCTATCTCTTTCTTCAATTGATAGCACTCCTCTGTGTCATGCCCATTCTCTTTGTGGAAGAGACAGTACTTGTTAGGGTTTTGCTTCTCTGGTCCTGCTAGCATAGGTCGTGGCGGTGGTCTTCTTCTGCTTAACACTGCTCTAAAAGCGGGTGACGAACTGTTCGCATAGCTCCGTGAACAAGCCTATAGATCTCGGTCGTAGCCTAGAGAACCATGATGTGGCTGCTCCCTTGAGGGATGCAGGGAATGCCCGACAGGAGACCACGTCTGACCCACCATACAGTGTCATCATGCCATTAAAGTAGTTGATGTGGTCATTAGGGTCCGTGGTACCACTGTAGAGTTCAAAGGTAGGCAGTCGGAACCTAGAAGGGAGCGTGGCTGACATGATCTCTGTCGAGAACGGGTGTTGTCCAGGTATGGAATGTGTCTCACCTTTGGTATGCTTCTTTAACCCTTCCAGCTTCTCATCCAGGTCGCGGAGTCTTCGATCGAGCCCCTCATCCCATGTCTGTCCCTCACGCCTGGCAGGACGTTCACTGCGACCTCATTCACGCTCTCTCCTGGATGTCCCCTCCCACCTTGAGTGTTGGCGGGATGGTGAATGGTCACGCTGTGATGAACCCTATCGTGAAGGTGAGGGGCTTTTCTCTCTGTAGGTCCGGCTTCGTCGTGGTATGTGACCTTCTTCAAGTCGTCTGTCGAACACAAACCTCCGGACCTATCTCTCTGAGCTAGGCACCCTTGCTCTGGGTGTTGGTGTCCTCCCATGCTCTGACTGTGGCGGGAGGTCTCTTGTTCTCCTGAGACGCTGGGAAGGCTCCCCCCGCTGCGGAGTGGGGGTTGCCCGTCCCACAAGTCTCTTCGATCCCACGCCCCTGGGAGTTGATCTCCTAGGGTTTGGCTCTTATCGAGGTACGGACTCTACCCTTGCTGACGGCGACGTCCTTCGGGGTGGGACATCGTACACTGTGTCAAGTAGTCTCAAAAGAGTCATTGTTTATCGAGGATCTGTCGTTGCAGGTCGTTGATCTGACCCGCAGTTGCTGGTGCATTGGGTTCAGGTATCACCTCCACCACCACATTGTCTGCCTCTTCATTGTTGGGCTCGTCGACCACAAACTGGTCATTAAGGGGGATCTCTTCCTCCAGAGGGACATGGTCCTGGTCATTGGCTCTGCGACGAGTGCACTCTGGGGGTGGTGATCCATTCCTCGCTACATTATTGGTGGTGGTAGTCTTCCTTCGTGCCAATGAATGAATATGAAAGCGAGCTAGTAGAGGTCATGGCTAGCGTCGTTCTCACAGACTGCGCCAATCTGTTGCATCAAGAAATCACCGAGTGGTCCTGCGAGTGCCGTCACCTGCAAAAGGATGACCTTTGTTTAACAGAGAGAACCGGTGTGGTTTCGGCCTAGGGCTCTCCGATGCCAAAGTTAGATCTTTTGAGCAAACAAATGAATGTAGAATTCAATATGAGTTCAGATGTCCCCTCTGAGGGTGGTGTACCTTTCCCTTTTATAGTGGAGTATAATGATATGGAGAGTCCCAGTTTGATGGCGAGTGTGCCGTTGAGTGGATAGAGGCCCTGGGTAGCAGGGCTCCATCCTGATTGGCCATCTCCCCATGGGAGGGAGTGTCCTGGTGGTGTCAAGATCCTTGGCAGATAGTTACTCGCGTGTGGTGATAACGCCATTGGTGCTTGAATCCGTCTGGGTGACGTGACTTCTAAGCGGTGGTCCAGAGTCCTGGTGGTGGCATGAGTCTGCAATGACACGATTAGGTCATAGATGAGCGGCCTCGATGTTCGTGTACATCACGTCTGGGTCCACGATGTCGTGCCTGGGTGTGAGACCACTCCTGGGTGAGAGGCCGCGCCTGGGTGAGGCAGCGCCTGGGTGTGAGACCACGCCTGGGTGAGAGGCCGCGCCTGGGTGTGAGACCATACCTGGGTGTAGGCCGCGCCTGGGTGAGGCCGAGTTTGGGTGTAGGCTGCGCCCGGGTGGGACCCCCGATTGGTTCTCCTTGGTTCTGGAGTGGGTCGCTTTGTGACACATGGCAGCCGCTGATTGGTTCGATGAATCTTGGATGTATCATTTGCTCCCCACTCTCTTGAGATAGGATGTCCAAGAGAGTAGATGCCTTTATATAGTGAGGGGTCCGCTGCAAATGAACTTCCTTTGTGGGGCTTGCCTGTAAATCTGTTAGTGAGGTAGGAGAGGTTGGAGGTTCAAACCTCTCCTCCTACACTTTCCTTCTTCTTTTTTGCTTTGTTTTTTGTAGATATATGTTCCTCTTCTTCACTTTCTCTTTTTTTACTTCTCATTTTTCCTCATCATTTCTCTTTCTTACTTTTTGCTTCTTTTTTTTTTTTTTGATGCAGGGCCGCACCTAGGTGAGGCCGCGCCCGTGGGTGTGGTCGTGCCTATGGGTGTGAGGCCGCGCCTGCGGGTGTGAGGCCGTGCCTGTGGGTATGAGGCCGCAGTTGGGGTGGCCACGCTTGTGGGCATGAGGCCGTGCCTGAGGTGGGCGCGCCTGGGGTGGCCATGCTTATGGGTGTGAGGCCGCGCCCATGGGTGCGATGGACCCTCATGCTTCTCCACTCTCCTTCTTCTTGTCTGTGATGGATCTGCTGTTTATACTTTGCAGGTGGTCTTCATTTCATTTTTCTTGCTAGCTTCTTGTCTTTGAGGGAGATCGCTTTCTCGAGTAAGTAGTCTATTCTTCTCTTGTCGTTCATGTCGTCTCCTAATGACCCTGGCCCTGCTTCGGTCGGGGTTGGATCTTCAAAGGAGCGTTCCCCAGGATCGCCTTCTTCTGTGCGTACTCCATCCTCTGTACCTTCCCCCAGTGCTAGTGATGGGGGGTGTGGGACCTTTTAGTGTCTCTGGTCCTGGTAGGGATCGTAGGCCTTTCGGGGCAGCGTCCTCAGTCGCCGGTCCTGCTGATATGTTGGGTCATGTTGCTAGTATCTTGTCCTCTTCTGACTTGGTCTCCCTTCGTGACGAGTTCCACATTCCCACTGAGGTCATGTTACATATTCCCGGACCTCGTGAGTATGCCTTCTCTCACTGTGCGGACAAGATCTATCTCTACCGTACCTTTTTCCTCCAGGGCCTTCGCCTTCCTATCCCTCGCTTTGTTTAGTTGGTGCTAGAGCGTTGGCACCTCACCCTTGGGCAGGTGTTGCCCAGTTCTTGAAGGGTGATCCTGGGTTTCTATGTATTTTTTGCCTGCATGGGGTGTGCCGCCACTGTTCCCCTGTTCTCCCACTTTTATCTGCTGAAGAAGGGGGATCGTGGATGTTATCACTTTGCTCGCCGCATGCTCAAGGGGCCCTATGCCTCTTTGGAGTTTCTCACAGGGATCACTAGCAACGTGAAGTATTGGAGGGATTGCTTCTTTTTTGCCATGGTCCCCCGATGCCCACTACGGACTATTTGGGAAGTCATTGACCTCAAGAGGGTCAATCGGGGGCTTGAGCTGAGTGATTTTGAGGGTGACTCCCTCAAGCAGTGCCTGGGTCGCGATCCATTCCACGTCCAGGAGTTGGACTCGGAGGCCTTCCTGTCCCTTTGGAAGCTGAGTCCTGGTAAGAGCACTGTCTTTTGTACTTGATTGGCATGCTTGTATTTTAATATGTATGTCATCTGACTGGTTGGGCGGTCTTAGCTTGATGTTGTCATGCAGTGGATACGCGTCCGGATTTCAGTTTGCTCCGTGGTAATCTGCGGAAGAAGGCCACTTCTCAGGGTGGTTCATCTGCTGGAGTAACAGATGTTGGTGGTTCTTTTGCGCCTGTGGCTGTTGGGGCGAAGCGGAAGGGTGGTCCAGGACATGCACATGTGACGAGCTCTGGTGTGTGTGTCCTCCTTCCCCGTATTTCTCTTGATGATGATGATGTTTCGGGCCTTGTGCCTCCGCCTCCTACTGTCGCCCCCTCCGGCCCTCCGGGTCTTCTGCATTGCCCCCCTCCAAGGGGAAAGGGGTGAGTTCCTCCGGTGGTACTGCCACTGATCTTCCCGCTATGGATGAGTCACTGGTGATCACCTTGGGCGTGCCGAAGGGTTCGACCTTGGTTGGGTTTGGCGTGTCACGGGAATGGGTGGACAAGGGGAGACTTCCTACCGTGAGAGTAGCCTTGCAGAGGCTTAATGACGCGTGTCTGGCCCAGACTCTCTACCATGATACTCGCGTGTGGTGATAACATCATTGGTGCTTGAATCCGTCTGGGTGACGTGACTTCTAAGTGGTGGCCCAGAGTCCTGGTGGTGGCATAAGTCTGTAGTGACACGATTGGGTCATAGACGAGTGGCCTTAGTGTCCGCGTACATCACGTCTGGGTCCACGATGTCGCGCCTGGGTGTGAGACCACCCCTGGGTGAGAGGCCGCGCCTGGGTGAGGCCGCGCCTGGGTGAGGCCGTACCAGGGTGGGACCCCCGGTTGGTTCTCCTTGGTTCTGGAGTAGGTCGCTTTGTGACACGTGGCAACCGTTGACTGGTTCGATGAATCTTGGATGTATCAGTAAGTTTTTGATTATTGGAAACCATGCTTGAGAAAGGCAAATTGATAAGTTTTATTGTAGGAAAGTGAACTTGGCCAAGCTAGGATCCGATAAGAGATCAAATATTATAAAAGGGGAGGGAGGAGAAGAACTCCACGATTTTTTGAAGCCTCTCCCTCTCTCTCCCATGCCTTCTCTTCTCTTCTCTTCTCTCCCCTTATGAGGTGTGAGTGTTAATAAGATTTTTTTTTTGCGAAACCCAGAAAATTGGTGAATGGTATTCTACATTATTTTGCGGACAATTGGTGGTGACAAAGTGTTGATCAAGCCAATCCATCTCTTACTTCAGTGTGAAAGAACTACTATATGGAGGAGGAGCTTCAATTGCGACTTTAGGGTAACCAAGTATTTCTCATGATAAATTTTTATTTGTCTATGTTCTCTCAATATGAATGCAAAAACGATGTTACCCGATCTGATTCCGCTGTGCCATCGAGTCCAAACCAACAATTGGAATCAGAGTAACATATTCAGATAAGTTATGCCATGCATAGGGTTCCCCATGTTTTCCAGTCAATGGTTGATGAAGGAATTTTTTATTTTAAGATCTAAAATTTTTTATATTATAATCATTGAAATTAAATAATAATAATAATAACAACAATAATAAGAGATGCACGCGACTTGGCTGCAAGGCACCCCGGCCGCATGGCCCCCTATCCGTATGACACCCAAGGTCCCTTGCTCGCGTCAACCCAAACGACAAGGCCCACTTCTCGCATGAACCCAGGCCACGCATTGGCCCCCCAACCCCACCATGCGCCCTACCATGTCGCGTGAGGCAGCAGTCAGCGTGCGTGGGCCTCTGCCTGCGCACACAATGGTCACTACCCGCATGCATGCAGGCTACTGCCTTGTGTTCTGGATTGTGGCCGCAGCCCTTGTGTCGTGGCTGGTTCCTTCCCTCTCGCTCGTAAATTACCTGTTTAAAAAAAAGAGGGGTTTTTCAGTGTGACATAAATTTATGATGGGAGGAAGTTATTGGGTAGAGATGATATCTCTTCACCCACCCTTGTGAGACTTAAAATTGATTAAATTGTTTAACTATTTTTGGGATTTCAATTTTTTGGACTTAGAGTAGATGGTCATTAAAGTGTTTAATGTTAAATGTTCGTGTACATAAGATGTACACTCTTGTGTACATAAGATGGTCTTGGATTTTTAGATCCATCCATTCAAAATAGAGCTTTGCTATGCAAGTTGGCATGGCGACTATGGAAAGAACCAACTTCCTGTTGGGCTATTTGTATATGAAGCAACAACTGTATTACCCCAACTCTGAATTTCTCGATGCAAGATTAGGCTCCAACCCATCTTGGGCTTGATGCAGTGTCATAGAGGGACTTAAGTGTTTATGGAAGGTCTGGTCTGGATTGTGGGTGATGGGGAAGAATCAAAATATGGGAGGATGTGTAGCTTCTGCCCTCTCCTACACTTTGACTTCAATATCCCAATTTCAGTGAAGAACAGGGAATATTTGTTACAGAGTTAAAAGATCAGCAAAGTAGATCCTGGAAGATGGACCTTATAAATTCTCTATTTCACCCGGCTGATAAGGAAGCAATTATGAAGATTCAGCTGAGCATCTTTCCAGCTCAAAACTACTAGGCTTGGGGAGGAGCTAAGAATGGTATATATTCAACAAAATCAGCATACCACTTCTTAACTAATTTGAATGACATCAAGCATGACAATGCACCTTCCACCTCCTATCATGCTAGAAATAAAACTCCTAATAAGGTCTGGAACCTGATTTGGAACTGTTTCTCTTTGCCTAAGATTAGAAGCTTCTTATGGAGAGCCTGCGCAAATGGTATTGCTACTGAAACTGCCCTTGTTCGACGACAATGTCCAGTAAATCTAAAATGCTTAAGATGTAGAGAATCTGAGGAAAAAGTAGATCACATTATGCTGGACTGCCCTTTCGCTCCAGGTGCATTGTTTGGCTCTCGTTTATCATACATCCCACCTTCACCCTCTCCAAACCTTAAACAAGTGATACACAACTAGGGTTCTCTCCCCTCTGTTAATTCTCTCGCTCAGGAAAGGAGATTACATGTCTATCTCCATTTATTTGTTGGAACCTGTGGAAGGCCTGTAACGATTTAGTCTTCAATGGCAAGCATTGGACTCCAAATAATGTTCTCTTCTACGCTGAGAAGGATTTTATGGAGTTTTCACAACTCAATTTTCGGGAACCCACCCAACAGTGGGTAAGAACTCCAATCCAAAGAGAAGATAGTGTTTGGAAACCCCCAACACCTGGATCCCTAAAGCTAAATTCAGATGCCTCGTTGATTCAAGGGAAAGGTGGAATCGGATTTGTACTAAGGAATAATCAAGGAAATCCAATTTGTACTCAATCTAATCCGGCTGTTTTTTCATCGGTCATACAAGGGGAAGCTCTAGCTATCAGAGCTAGTGTCCTTCAAGGCATAGCTGAGGGAATTGTTTCTCTCATTGTCGAATCCGATAATCAAGATCTGATCTTTCTTTTGAACAATGTTGATCGATCAACAACTTCCTTGGAGATCATCACCATCATGGAGGATATCAGACAACTATCTACTTGCCTCTTATCTTGTTCATTTCATTATATTCCCAGGGAGATTAACAACGTAGCTGACTCTCTGGTAAGGAGAGCAATGTCCATAGTGTGTCGGACTATCTAGCCCATTCCCACTCCTTGGTTATTTGACCTTTGTAACTCAAATGGCTTGCGTTTTACACGCTTTAATATATGAGTTTCTCTTTACCCAAAAAAAATGTGCGTAATTATAAGTGTGTTTCATGGGGATTCTTATGTCTTCAAAGTCATTATGGTTATGAGAATGAATGAATTTAAATTTTTGAATCTTTGTGGATGGTTAATTTTATATGATGAATGTAATATGACAAAAAGGAGGAGAAATGATGGAATATAATCTTATGATCTTCTCCAATTTCCTAAAAGTGTGCAATGCGACAGTGCTAGGTGGAGATGTCGACCCCCGACAGCTTGAACATCCAACGGTCCGATCTCATTGACTTGTGTTGAGCTTGGACTATTGAATGTCCGAGCTGCCAGTTGTCAGCATCTCCACCTAGCATTACCGCACCGCACACTTTTAAGAATTGGAGAGGATTAAAATCCGGCCAAAAAAGAAAGGGGGAGGAGAGAGAGAGAACAACACAATGAGGGAAGAAATGGGCTACTAACCACTCGAATGGAAGGAATGACTGAATAAGGGAACGAACAACTCTCGATCCGGTTTGTTTCTCATGCACATAGACAGGAACAAAGAAGAGATGCATGAGTGAGCACTGAACGAAACCATGTCATGGGACGACGACCATCGCTTCTCGATCAATCTCGTCTCAATCTCACTGAGATGAGCACAACTGCTATTCTACCATGTCCAAGGAAGAAGAAGAAGAAGAAGAAAAAAAAAAAGAAGAGATGTTGAAGAATCTCCGTCATAGTCTCCCCAAATTCACTCACAGCTATAGAGCCCAAAATTTCCATGTCTTCTCTCCCCTCCTCTTCCTCAGCTCTTCCGCCTCCATAACACAGCAACTCCGACAGAGTTGGAAGAGAAAGACCGAAACTAAACAGCTGACCAAGAATAAACACCTCTACCAACAAGAGCCCCTGTGGTGGGAAGAAGACCGCCACACTCATGAACCACAAGTAAGGGAGCTTCGGATGCTCATAGAGAAGGGTCGCCTTGTCTCCGTTCGATCTTCACTTACGCATCTCATCCTCTCGAAACCCAAACACCGATCCCCTCTATCCTTGTTGGGTTCTCGTCTGGATCTCTTCCGACTTTTCGCCGTCTCCTCCCCTTCCGTCGCACCCGCTTTCTCTGATCTTCTCCTGTCCATATGCGCCGACTTGAAGATGCCAAAGGAAGCGGCAGAGGTGCTAATGTGTATGAAGGGAAAAGGGATCTCTTCATCGCTCGCATCCTTCAACCGCTTACTAGCGGCCCTGGTTTCTGCGGGACATTTTGATGAAACCCTCCGGTTGTTCTCGGAGATTGTCGATTCTGGAATTCTTCGTCCCAATACCTTCACTTATAACAAAGCTATTCAATCAGCGGTCACATTGAGGGACTGCAACAGAACTCTCCAACTCTTGGATTCTGCGGAAAGGAGTCGGGTGAGGCTGGACACATTTACATATAACGTCGTCATTCGTGGGTTATGTAGGGAGAAGCGAATGGAAGATGCAAACAACATGCTTGCTGAAATGCTCATGAAAAAGGTCGTACCTAATCGAGTTACCTTCAATACGCTTATCTATGGCTACTGCAAGGTGGGTAATTTAGAGGAGGCTTTTAGAGTTCGAGACCGGATGAAGGTCCGGGGTTTGTTCCCAAATCTCGTTACCTTCAATTCATTGGTTAGTGGGCTTTGTCAGGCTCAACGGATGGAGGAGGCAAGGCAGCTTCTGAAAGAGATGGAAACCCATGGCTTTGTCCCGGATGGGTTTACCTATGCCAATCTTTTCAATGGGTACTCAAGGTGTGGTGGCACTGAATCCGCTGATGCTTCATTGGCCCTCTACAGAGAAATGAGCACCAAGGGGGTTCAGCTCAACGACTACAACTGTAGTATTTTGTTGAACATACTTTGCAAGGAAGGGAAGATGACTGAGGCTGAGGAGGTCCTAAAGAATCTGAGCTTCACTCTGAACACTGTGATGTATAATACAGTCGTATGGGGATACTGTCTTCTTGGTGACATGAACAGAGCTCTTTCAACGGTTCATCGAATGGAAACTATTGGGTTGAGGCCAAACTGCATTACTTTCAATCATCTTATTAGCAGGTTTTGTGATAGTTACAATATGGTCAGAGCAGAGGAATTGGTGAGGGATATGATGGTTAGGGGAATTCTCCCAAACTTAGAGACTTATAATACACTAATTGATGGCTATGGTCGGGTGCATCATTTCGAGAAATGTTTTCAGATTCTCAAAGAGATGGGAGAGAAGGGGTTCAAACCCAATGGCGTGAGCTTTGGCACCCTTATAAGTTGTTTGTGCAAGGAAGGTAATCTTCTTGAAGCAGAAACACTCCTTAGGGATATGGAAAGTAGAGGAGTTTCACCCAACGTGCAGGTTTATAACATGCTTGTTCATGGCTACTCTAGAGTGGGTAAAGTGCAAGATGCTTTCAGATTGTTTCATGAATTGGAAGATGTGGGGATATCTCCAACTCTTGTAACCTACAATTCTTTAATAAATTGCTTTTGCAGAGGAGGGGTGGTTTCAGAAGCAGAAGAATTAGCTCGAATGCTAAGAGGTAAAGGTCTTAGTCTTGATGTGATCACATACAACTCCCTAATTGCAGGCTACACTCGTGCTGGAAATGCCCAGAAAGCTCTAGAGCTATACAGAGATATGAAGTTATTAGGTATAAAACCTACTTTAAGAACTTATCATGCCTTGATTAGTGGAATTAGCATGGAGGGAATGGTGCAAGAAGCAGATAGAAGGTATCAAGAAATGTTGGAGAACAATCTAACTCCTGATCAGGTTGTTTATAATGCACTAATTCACTGTCATGCAAAATATGGAGATACCCGAAAGGCATTTGTTTTTCACCAGGAGATGGTTGAGAAGGGAATGCATCCTGACAATATGACTTATACTAACTTGATGATTGGGTACTTTAGGGATGGGAAACTGGAAGAATCAAATGATCTTATTGTTGATATGAAGGCCAAAGGGTTAGTGCTTAATGCTGTCACATATAATACGCTAGTCAAGGGACACTGCCAACTGAAGGATTTCACTGGAGCTTATCAATGGTGTAAAGAAATGTTTGAGAATGGTTTTCTTCTCAGTGCTTATACTTGCAATGAACTTATTACTGGTCTCAGAAAGGAGGGTAGGTTGCAAGAGGCCCTGCATGTTTGTGACACAATGAGGGAGAAAGAAGTGCATGGTTAGAGCAGTGTTGTTGTGAATATACAGTGGATTGGTTATTTACTTTTCTATTATGCTCCATTTGCATCACTGTAAATATTTTCCATTTTTCTGTCATTTTTCATTTTCTGTTTGGACATGACAAGGAAGCATGTCTAGGCAAAAAATTTTTCTTCTAAAGTGCATAATCAACTGAAGAGGCAGTTGTCAATCAATTAATTTAATTCAACAGTTAATTTTTTTAGCCTTATTCCAAGTAAATATGATCAGATAATCATAGTAGGAAAATCAGGTTTTTCGATTCGATTAATCTTTTTCAAAACCTGGTGACTTGGACGAGTCAAACCTGATTAAAGCGAGTCATGTTTTTTTATTTTAAATATATTTAATAATTAATATTCATAATACCGAGAATGAGCAAGACCTTTGAACTTTTTCACAAGTAAAAAAATGATTGAGAAACATTAAATAAAAGATAACCTGTTTTTTTGCATTTAATCTTATATGAACCATATCTGATGCCAACCCAAAGTCATCAATGTCTTTTCTCACCAACTCTGCCCAAGTAAATTTTAGTGGACTCTTTTTTTCTTTTTGCTTCTCTAATATTGTACCAAATCAGTCCTACTGGTGCATTTAGTGGTCCATGAACATTTCCAAACCCACTTAAACAAATTTCTCTCAATTTTTTGTTTTGTTTTTGGGTAAGCAACAAATTTCTCCCAAATTTATGACAATAGGAGCCACACCTAAGATTTGAATATTCCTTATTAACATTACCCAAAAAAAATAAAATAAAATAAATAAAATATATATATATTCCTTACTATGATATTGCAAAAGTTTTCCTTTCACCAGTGGGAGAGGAAGAATCCCCTCACCACGGGTGATCTAACTATGTGATGAGTATCCCAATTTATTTATAATCTACACCCAAGTGCAGCGGCTTGTCCATCCAACTGATGGTTTGGGTAGGATAGTTTGCCCTACTGGCCTCCGTCCAGCAACAGCCAGGGATTTACATGGATATAGAGATAGAAAGTCTTCCAGTTCGTTAGACCTATCCAAAATACCCATCCCTATGGTCATCCAATGATATCGATGTCAATGGTGGAGGAATTCCTCTTTCATAGAGGATGAAGGAAAACTTAGTGCTAAT
Organism: Telopea speciosissima; assembly: GCF_018873765.1. Lineage (NCBI taxonomy): Eukaryota > Viridiplantae > Streptophyta > Magnoliopsida > Proteales > Proteaceae > Telopea > Telopea speciosissima. The sequence goes on from NC_057917.1 coordinate 54,056,150, forward strand.
AATATTTTCCAGTTTACTTGAAATTTAATTAGATCAAAATCTCTGAAAGTACCTTGGAATAAACTTGCCTGGTTCAATTCAAATATTCTTAAACAGAGTTTTACTGCTTAGTGTGCTTTGACCTCCTCCCTCTTTACTCAGGAGTTCCTCTTTAAGAGAACATTGTCTATCTCTAATTGTTGTTTTTTCTTGGAACTCAACAAAAAATGTGGAACATCTTTTCTTTACTTATCCTTTCTCTAAAGCTGTTTGGAAAGGGTTCTTAAATAAGTGTTGGTCTCATCAAAGATCAATGCTTTCATTTAAGAGAGAATGACATTGGATTTAAAAAAAAAATCAATAGTAAGTAAATCTATGATTATATTGGTAAGTTTGTCTTTGATGCTGTGACTCATTATATTTGATGGAAAAGAAATAAAAATAGATGGACCTCCTCGTCACGTACTTTAGGATAGGTATGGGAAGCCATTACTTTTGAGATAAGAAATAGAGTTCTTCCAATACGTACTGTGAGCTCAAATACCTCAGGAAATAAGCATTTAAAAACATGTTGGAACTTTCCACTTATCCCCCCCCCCCCTTCCTTGACTTTTTGATGTATCAACCTTTTCTTTTTAATCCCCCCAATTCATATGTATCATCCTTTGGTGATAAAAGTTTCCTCTCTTTTCTGACTTTTGATGTATCATCTTTTTTCTAGAAGTTTTGATCTTTGATTTTGAGGCCCCCCTAGCTCACCAATTTGGCTCCAATGATGTACTTGCTCTTTTCCCTTAATATATTTTCTATTCACAAAAGAAAAAAAGAACATGTTACTAGTTTATGAAAAAGAATTTCCCAAAGGTACTGCTATTAGTAGAAAATGGCTAGTAAAGTTCCAAAGGCTCTTTACATGCTTAAAATTATTAATTAGTATATTATCCCAGAGGTACTATCATTAGTGGCAAATGACGATGTACTAATCTGGATGGCTTAACCATGTTGTTGGGCCTCTCCTTTCTTTCCTCTTTACGGATGGATAGATAGTCCAAGTCCCTCCCGGCCCTACTTCTGGTTAACGCCTCTCTTAAGATCTGTTTAGTGTGGGCAAAGAGGTTGCTTGCAAGGCCACTTTTGCAGCTCTGTCCGGTAGAAAAAGTGGAACTCGAATAGTTGTTTGATAATATTCCGGTTGCACTATAATTTATATGACAAACTATGTTTTGTGCAACTTTATAGATGTGTCTTGATACTAAGCATCACACCGGAAAGTAAAGATAAAGTTCATTAAACATCTCAGAAGACAAGAGTTTAAGCAAGTCAAGATAACTCAAGCAAATTGAAGTTGATCAAACAATGGAGATGTTCAAGCAAGCCATGCCAAGTAGTTGAAGCCTCTAATCAATCATACAAGATTCACCAAGCCACGACTATTTAAGAATTGTTGAATGCTAATGCCTCAGAAGAACTACGAGTATCAGAGGAGAAGATGATCAAGATCGAGCTTCACAAGGCATAGGATTAGATTCAACATTTGTTAAATGTTTTGTAATCTTGTGTAATAGTTCTAGTCAAGATCAAATACCTTAAATAGAGATGTTCTACACATCTCAAAGGTGTTCTTGACACTAGAGAACCGTAGGGGACTCTTAAGAGAACTTGATACCTTAGAAAGTATAAATTATCTACTTGGGCTTAGTTAGAATCAATTCATTGTGTTTTATCTGAATAGAGACATTGGAGACTCCAGTAGTCATATGTTTGTTTTTGCCATTCCTTCTCTATTTAGGAGAGGTTTAATGGAGTTTCACCAGGACTTTTTGCACCTTACTAGTACATCAATCTTTGGATTTTTAAAGGTTTACAATCAAAGTCTTGTTCTTTCATTTGTAATCCAGATATTGAGCCATGTAAAATCTCTTCATCAGAAGAATGTGTGGGAGATAAAGTGTCTCTAAAGTATTGATTGTAAGGTTTGATTTCTACCATTGGGAAAGCATTCGAGAAAACCTAATTGATGCCATCTTGAAACCAATTTGTGATGGTTTAATCATTACCATTAAAAAGAGATCGACATAGAAGAAAGTCTTGAGAGTGGGTATCTCTTGGTAGTGTGTGGAATCACTCTAAATTTATTGTCATATTTCTTTCAATCTCTACCTTTCTTTTTTTATTTATTGTGTTTGTGATCATTATGAACATCTCTAGGATTTCATCGATTGGACAAAAATGTGTAGAAGCAAAAAAGTTTTTAAAATTTCGCATTACCCAATTCATCCCTTGAATTGTCTACCGGATCTAACACTTATTCAATAATTCTCTTTCAAGAAATTATCCATCTTCCCTGAATTTTTTAAGAGAAACAAAAATTTTTAGAAACCAAACGACATTTTTGTTCTATAATTGTTCCGAAAATGTTCTTGAGACCGTTACCAAACGACAATAATCATACATAGAACGCTGTTTCAGACCAGAAACGCCAAAGAACGTTTTTGGTCAAAAACGGGTATTCTTTACGAAGACCGTTACCAAACATAGCCTTAGCCTGATAATCCTTTCCTGCAAATATCGTTGTGATTGACATTTTCTTCGATGTTTCCCTCCCAAAAATCTCTTTTTATTTCACACTTTCAGCAAGCTACATTTCACAAAGTCTTATTGATAGGTCCTATAATCCCCACAGTCAAGGGTTTTCTCAAACCTTCCTGCATTAGTTGTTTCCCCAGTACAGGATAGCTGAGGTCCTTCACACGGATAGATAGAAGAATTTGATTTGCATATGAAGACACTACTAATGAGGCTCCTCAGCAATGTAAGATATGTATACTCTTTTGTTGACAGAAAAATGTAAGAATTTGTTGATGGTAAGTAGAGCATATGACCATAGAACCTGAAAGGAAACATTTTTATTAGATGTTATCAAACAATGCCAGAGAACTATGCAAATGCATATTAGAAACAGTCCCCTTAATTTAGAGCGTCAAACATACAACTCAGATTTTGAAACAAGAATTCCATCACTATCTGCATAGAGCCATTCCCCATCATAAATCAAAGTTCCTGCAATGTAAACAGGGACATGCTTTTCACCCACACCTTTCTTATTGGATTTTAGTGGATGTGATGACAAGGCTCTAACCCCTATATCACATCCATTGATCTCATCCACATCTCTAATGCAGCCATTAACTACAATACCAGCCCACCCCATGTTCTGGGCCAACAGTCCCAAGTTCCCCCCAACTACTGCACATCTCATGCTTCCTCCAGCATCTATAACTAGTACCCTTCCTTCTCCTCTTGTCTCAAGCTTCTCCCGCACCAGCACATTGTCCTCAAATATCTTAAGTGTGACAATGGGGCCTGCGAATGCCCGACATTGCCCATAAATCTTAAAGATTGGCTGGAGAACGCGGAGTTCGCCACTTGCCAAAAGTGCTACATTTGCGTCGCAAGCTTCAGCAGTATTAAAAGAAGCCATTTATCCTGCAGGTACAGCATCTTGTTAAGCCATGCAAAATGGAAAACTAGAAATAGGATATAACCAAATATGAGCAGTATGTTCCACAGCCGTCAGAGCCTGCACTCATATGTACTGTCTTTTTAAGACTAGTGTTTCAGCACAGAACTGGAAAAAAAGAACCTTAATTCAAAAGAAGAAAAAGGATGGGTCAGGGGAGCTTTAACATCATCAATAGATTGTGGCCATGCATAACATTTTTCCCTCTCCCTCCCATCCCGCGGCAACCCCTTGGCTTAGGTATGGATTCTTCAGGATGAGAATACACATTCCCATCCTCAGAATGCAGAACTCATTCTAGAGAAGAATGAGAACTTTGTTTGGACGCTCATCTGGCTAAAATGCATTCTTCACCCTGGAATGGATAAAACATTTCAAATTGACCAGGACTTGCCTCAGAGGCAAATCATTGATCAGGTGGTGGAATAGCCCGCGGTATGCTCATCAATGCCATTCAGGTTGTACCTCAGTCGAAATCCTTGGCGTTCATCAATGCCATCGAGGTCGTATCGGCTCCTGACACAGTCACCACAGTCTTCCCTCTAGGAGATTTCAACGGTGATCCAATTATACCCTCAAGGTTTCTTACCGTCGATTGGAGCTGTGCTAGAAGCTGCATCTTCTGAAAGACTTTGCCGCAGATTGGGCATGGGAAGATATCATTTCAGAATGGAAATGAGGGATTATAGAGTGAGATGTTGGGCTCCTGTCGGGACCCGATTTGTCTCTTGTGCGACAGAGCAGAATCAGCAGATGAAGTCGTATTGAACATTAACTGCTGCGATGATAGCGGATGAAGTGGTTGGGATCCTGGGTTATGCGACTTGTGTATCGTAATCTTTCTTGTAGTTCGTGAAGTACAAGATGTGCTTAAGGAAGGGCAAAGAGGAGAGAGATTTCTCAAAAGATTCAATACAAGATGGAGTAGCGGGCAAGAGAGAGGAGAAACCTTTCACTTCTTCGTAGAAGTACGATCAATACTTGGGAATACGAAGCAATCCAAATGGAAGAGGAGAACCAGAGAGATGAAATAACCACTGAAGGAGGACAGTACAGCCCGCCATTGCTAAGGGAGCTTATTGTCATGGCCTTAGACCTTTCTAAGCAACTGCGCCGGCACTTAGCACTCTTGCTAGCGCACTAAGTCAGCCTTCTATCGAACCTTGGGGAACTTGGGAAGAGAACTAAAGAGAAAACTTGAGAGTTTGAGACAATGGAACTTGAATTGCACTAGAGAGATTTGAGAACAATGCTTGAATGCTCACTTGCTTGGTGCCTTGGCCAAATGAGGCCACCTCTATTTATTGGCACCCCAACCTACAATGATTTGTTAGGATCTTTACATGTGTCCTCCATCCAATGGTGGAGAACATTCAAGCTATAGGGACTATAGAACTTTCCTCCCTCCTTTGTGGAAGGTTCTAGCAACTTAGAGAATTACAGGATCTTGGAGAAGTCTAGATACCTCTCCCTTCCTTAGCTATGTACATGGCTTCTCAAGAACCTTCTTGACTTCTAGAGGTCCTAGAATATGTCTAGACTCTCTACAATTGTGGAGAGTTCTAGAGTATGGGTTTTCTTTAGCCCGATGTCTAAGTCCATGGGCTTGCAAGCTAGGCCTATGAGCCTTTTTTGGGCGGGCTGTGACATTAGGCTCTGGAAAAGCCATCAGATTAGATCAATGGATTAGTTGCAAAAAATCTCTGAGGCATTGAGAAGAGGAAAAGAGGGTTGGGAGGGAGGGAAACGGAGTCGATTGACTGAATGAATAAGCAACATCACAACATATATTATGAAAGAAGAAGGTTGACATTGAAGATGTTGAAGAAGGAAATGGCTTATTCTTCAGGGAAGAAGTAGAGAAATGGTTCGAAGAGGCACAGTTTTACAAGAACGAGAACGCGGAATGGGCTTTTGGCATGTTCCAGAACAAGGCCCGTTCTTGACCTCATTCTAGGAATTTAGAATGGGAACGCGTACCAAACAAAGTTTCAGTTATTCCAGAATGCATACCAAACACAGCCTAATGTACCTTTTCACCATCAATGTACAAAATGAAGCCTTTACTGGATATCAACTTATGGTGGAAGTAGCTGCTTCCCTCTCTCAACTATCTATACTGCAACCATTTAGCTGGAAATTACTAAACTATCACTATTACAAAAGAAGAAAAAAATCTCAATTCATTTGTATGTAAATGCTTTCTCTGTTTCACCTATTATTTTTTAAGTGCTTTGTATTCCCCCTATTATTGATAAAAGGAGTGCCTCATCTATTACGTTACAAAAAGACTTTCATGTTTGAAAAAACTCACATTTTAAGAAGGTGGTTTTTAATGCATTAATCACCCACTAATTCAAACTTTGTTTCAACATTATTCCTATTAGTTAGGCTTATGTAATAGAGAGAAACAATTACTAAATGAAATACAATAATGTGTGGATTAAAGGGGAATCCAACAAAGCTGCATATCTTGGTTCTTAAAATGGATAAACATTTTGGGCCAGTGAAAAACCTCAATCAGGTCTATCTTTGCGGGAAGAGGGAATATGAAAACAAATTTTGAAAGTTTTGACTGCAGAATTGCTTTTTTGTTTATTTTATAATTTTATATATTATTGATTTGTTTCATGTGTTGCATCAATAAAAATGATAAAATTAGCTAATACAACTATATAAAGATAATAGTAAAATTTCTTTATCATTATTTTCTCAAAAAGACCTGAACAGATACTAGATACTAAATATTTCATGAATGCATTGTATAATCATTTCATTAGTTAAATATGATAAGAAAAAGGTAAAAATATTCATTGAAAAAAATATAAAGGGAAAAAAACTACAAAACTTTGGTCTAAACCTCAAAATCTAACTGACATATCCAAAATATTACAATGGTTCTTTGATTGCCAATGTTCTACATGTATGCAAAGAAAGAACCATTGGCTTGTATGTCGGTTCCACACGGTGTGTCAGATGAATATTTAAAAGAGAAATGATAATGGAAATGAAGAGCTAAAAGAAGAGGAAATAAGAAATTGAGTTAGATAATATGCATTCTACAAGTTTCAGAACGTTCGGCTTTATGAGGCCCACACAATGTGTCTTTTACAGTTGGGAGAGTCATTATATGGAGCTTGATAAGTTACAATGTTAAATAGTCATCTTAGAGGTTGAATAGTTTGGGAGTTATAGTGAATCAAAGTTAATTGCTGCATAGCAGCAGCAGCATCTAAACTATTGTAAGTGCTTATATGGAGCTTGATAAGTTACAATGTTAAATAGTCATCTTAGAGGTTGAATAGTTTGGGAGTTATAGTGAATCAAAGTTAATTGCTGCATAGCAGCAGCAGCATCTAAACTATTGTAAGTGCACTAATGAGCCTTGGCTCGATTGAATTTAAGGTTTGTTGAAATGAAAACCCATCAGGAGTATTAGTCATAAACAAGATCAAGCTGAGTGGACTTCAGTTTTGAGGGCATAATCTAGTTTTATCTGGCCACAATTGAACTAATTGAACTAAAGGATGAAGCACATACTCACGAGGATCCTGTCTGTGCTATTAGCTTTTGGTTGATTAGTCATCATTTTGGACGAGGTAACCTGAAGCCATGCTTGAGTTCCACACATGGTATGGAACTACTTATTACTAGGCTATGTCAGTCTCATATAACAACTCTATGTCAATCTCATACAACCCATTTGTACAGAAACCAAGGAACACGGAAAGGAGATGGAGAAAAAGGGTCCAGTGCACCAGGCTACTGCCACTGCAGGGTCTGGAGAGGGTCTTAATGTACGCAGCCTTAACCCCGCTTCACAGAGAGGCGGTTTCCTGACTTGAACCCGCGACCACTAGGTATTAATGGAGCAACCTTACCATGGCCCCAAGGTCCACCCTCTATGAAAACATTTGAACATCAAACCATAACTTCTCGCAGGTTGTCACAGGGATCCAAAAAGCAGTTCTTCACTTCATCAAACCTGATACATAACACATTCAAACTGCCCCAACATCCCCACCCTTCCACCCACAATCACAAGTAAAAAAAAAAAAAAAGAAGAAGAAGAAATGGGACAAACAAGCATACAGAGGGGGAGGAAGGGAATGAAAAACGAACTACAGATTTAACTAATTTAAACAGATTTATCCCAGGGGATTCCACGGCGATGGTGTAGGATACGAATCATCATCAATACATTGATCAAGACCCAAGCACGTATTTTATAAGAAAGTCAACAAATTTAGGACATTTTAGCTCTTGAACCTCTCTCTCTATTTTTTCTGTTTCCTATCGTTTTGTATCTAGAGATGGTAATCTAAAGGCTCATAGGTGCCTCTAAACTCAGATTGTCTCGAGTCCGGTGGCTGAACCCACCTCCCATTCTTGTAAATCCATTTCCTTTCTCTTCTGGGTTCTGCCCGATGGAGTTACTCCTCGGCTTTCTTGAAATGAATTCATTTCCGTCATTGAACAAGGAAAAAAAAAAAAAAAAAAAAAAAACAGAGAGAGAGATACCCAATCGATTACCGCAATACCATATGAAAATTGAAGGGCGCATGAAGGATAGCATGTTAAAGGCAAATGAGAAAGAAATATAGAAAATAACAGTAAGAGAATTATTCAGTTAAGGGGAAATAGAACAAGAGAAGGCCGAGAACGGGGAAAAGAGGTAGTAAGAAATACTGAGAAGCTTACCTGCAGGAGTTAAGGTAGAGGTACTGCGACTCTAGCGAGGTAGCAACAAGAGAGGGAGAAAGAACGATGGGCGACTTGAGGTCGTTGGGGATTGTGGTGCTGGCGTGCTGCTTTTGCTTGCCATCAGTTACACTGGGCAGCAGAGGCACACACCCCAAGGACATGCGCTAGTGCGCATCGGATGGCTGGGCGCTGTCCTTGGGTTGTGTGCCGCTGTCCAACCATCTGATGCATTCTGGACACGTTTGCGTTAGTCAACGGAAATACATCAGAATCCGTTTTTGGGAAAATGTTCTCTGTCACAGCATCCAGGCATATGGGTTTGCCACTCAAGGGTCAAGGTGGTCATTGCGCCTACCCTCATGTGTCTGGTTGCAGCCAGCGTTGCGGCACAGAGAACAGCACCCCCTCTTTTTATAATGAAAATGAGATTGTTGCCCGACTGTGTAACCACTGCACCAAATGCAAGGCAATCTAAGTGTCCATGGGCATCCAATAAGAATCATTCATGAATGGAATCAAGCAAAGGAGGCAAACATACACATCAAACAAGTCTGTTTTTGCAACAAAGCACTTTTGGAGTTTTTAAAATCCACAGGCTTTCTTAGAATCCCATGGAATCTAATTAATATATACCTTGAATTAGCTGAAGCTAATGCAAACTTTTCTAGCGTTCCCTTTAACTGGTGTAATTATAAGGATAGTTTCCTTGCTCAATCTATGTATTCTCTTCTTGTTTAATAAAATATTTTTTTTTCATTATTAGAAAAAAAAAAAAAAAAAAAAAACACAAGATCGAGCTCCTCTCCAAGTAGCCCAGCGCTCAAGGAACATCCAACACAGGGATGTGTGCGACACAACCCAGGCGTTGAATGCCCCTTGGGCACTCCCTCCAAGGAGCCAGTCTCCTCTAACAAGAGGAGTCAGGTTTTTTCATTGGTCCAAAATGTTCCATTCTTGGCCATTTGCTTTTGATGTCTACGATGGTGCTTCTATCCAAGTTTGGAACATTGATAGAATATCAAATCATGAACATTTGTACGAAAATCCTCATGTTTGCCAATTCTCATCGTATAAATAAAAATTTTGATGATAGCATCTTTCAAGTGATCATGTTGTCGTTCACTATTGGCTCTAGGAATGGTGGACCAACTATCTACGCCATGGATCAACAAGGAAATCTAATTCCTAGAAATGATGGAAATCCAATCCCAAATTCTATTTATGCTTTATTCTTAACATTGTTCAACATTTTGTAGGAAAAAGTACAGATAACGTAGAAAAATTCGGGTTCAACTCCTAAATATTAGTCCACCAAAAAAAAAAAACTCCTAAATATTAGATGTAGAATTTTAACTGATTTTAGATTATACAAAGATGTTTTTTTTTCAAAAATTAATGAAAAATTTACATATACCACCACTAAAGTTTGACGAAAGGATATTTTCACCTCCAGTTTTGAAAAATTCTGCGTACCCTAAGGTTTGCAAACGGTAACAAATAAGCCTATTCCGTCAGTTCATGACTAACACTGTTAAAAATTAGACTTGAACTGACGGAATTGCCCTTCTCAAAAAAAAAAAAAACACACCAAAACCTGCAACTCATCTTCCCCAAAATCGATTGGGGAAGATGAGTTGCAACCATCCTAGTGCCCCATTGATTGTCGTTTTACGTTCATCTTGTTTCTCTATAAACATCCTTAAATTCATCCATCCTGCAATACGATCTCTAGTCTCTCTCGTCTTCGCTTGCTATAATTTCAAATAAATCAGTTTCCATAGGAACTTAAATCTATAATTCAGATCTGCTTTTACATGCTAACAGTTCGATTATCGTGGTGAGACTTAGTATTGAATCTATGACAGGTCGTGCGTTACGAGAGAGCTCAAGAACCCATTCTAAACATCGATGAGGGCAACGAGCCTTCGGAGTTCTGGAATGCCTTCGCCAATTGCCCTCTCCTTGCCGATGATTTCGATTGAGTGGGGAAGGACAAAGATGCAAAAGAAGGAAAGGGTCAGGTTGCAGCGGCTATCAGTCTTGGTGTTGGTAACAAGAAGGTGACATCGCCATCATTCACTTTCACTACTTCTCTGTGTCAATGCTTTCTGTTTCAGTTATAACAGAAGAATCCCGGAAATTAAAGACCCACTTCTTCAGAAAGAGGATAACGAGGTTCCTCCAGATTTTGAAACTTTCAGCAATGCAAGGATTTACAATACACTCACTTTCAGCTGGCTAAACCCACTTTTCAGAAAAGGTCGGACTCAGAAACTTGAACTACACCACATTCCGGCAGACCCTGAATCAGAAACAGCAGAGAAATCTTACTCCTTGTTATAAGAATGGCTTAGGAAACAGAAAAATGGAACTTCCTCTTTGCATACAGCTATAGCCTATGCTTTCTGGAGACCTCTGCTTCTAAATTCTCTTTTTGCAGGTATGATCACTTGATTGGTTTCTTGCTTTCATTGCACGGGTTTTAGGGACTGATTATAGTGTTTCTTCAGGTGTCAACACAATTGCTTCTTATATGGGTCCCTTCCTCATCACAAACTTTGTTAATTTCTTATCGCAAAAAGGCGACGATTCTTTCCTTATGGTTTTGAAACCTGCAACTCATCTTCCCCAATTCGATTGGGGAAGATGAGTTGCAGGTTTTTTTTTTTTTTCCTTTGTAAGGGTAATTTTGTCTATTCACCATTTTTTTTTGGGTTTTTCTTAGAAAAGGGCAATTCCGTCAGTTCAAGTTTAATTTTTAACAGTGTTAATCAAGAACTGACAGAATAAGCTTACTTGTTACTGTTTGCAATCCTCAGGGGTACACAAAATTTTCCAAAATTGGGAGGTGAAAATATCCTTTCGTCAAACCTCAAGGGTGGTATATGTAAATTTTTCAAAATTAATTTAAGAAGAAAGAATGCTACCAAGTTGCACAGTGTACACCAGCACCTCCTTATGTTTATCTCTCTCCTTCATTTCTATGAAATGACATATTTAACCTCTATTGTGGGAGGAGAGAGATAGACATAGACAAGCTCTAGCATACGCTATGCAACACAGTAGAGAACTCAATCCTATTAATTTATTAGAATAATGTAATAATGTATTGTGGAAAGATAAATTCATCTCTGAACTCGTTAAAGCTTTTGTAGAAAAACTTAGAATATATCTTAAAGAAATTCCTTTATAAAACTTATCTTTTGGTAAAATAATTCAAAAAATCTCTTTCATAGGACTTTCTCTAAGAAATGATGAAAAAGTTAAATATCAAATAAAAAAAGTTATACATATATAATATATTAGGAAATTATTGTTATCAATTTGGATATATATAAAAGTATAGAGCGTCTTAATGCATAAATCTTCTCAAGATAAGTTTCGAAAATCTTCTAGACCTTATTCTAAAAAATATAAAGAACCTAATGCTTCTAAACCTTATAAATCAAATAAAAGACAAGACAGAAATAGAGATAAATGCATTTGTGAAAAAATAGGTCATTATGCTAGTAAATGTTATAAGAGAAAATTTCAAAATAAAGTAAATGAATTGTTCCAATAGTTCAATTTAAATGATGAAAAAGATTACGAAGATTTGGTAAAAAGGTTATATTCAGAAATTGATGAAATTAGATCTTCCTCTTCTTCATCTACCATTCAGACATGCTGGCAAATTCTTGAGATAATTAATCACTTTCACAATATTTTCTCTTTAGGAGTATTTTGGTCATTTTACATAGATGATTTGATGGACATGTCAGGGAGTATAGGAAACCTTCCCAAACCAATAAATACAAAGTCACTCAGCCTTGAGACATACTCATCATCGCCAGAACAGCCTCAAGGGTGACAATATGAGGTCTTTACACATAATTTCCAACTCGTTTGTCCGTTTTTTATGTGTGATATATTGTTTCGAAGCTTGCAACAAGCATTACCCAATGCTGTGAGAATCAGATCTGAATTTGGCCAAGAACTTTGTTGAGGAACCTAGTGGGCAAAAGTTGTGTTGGGGGGGGGGGGGGGGAGTCGGTGGCTATTATGAATTGTTCTCACATAATTGGACAATGTTGGTTCATGAGAATTCTTACTATCGCATGAAAAACAGTCAAGAGAGTCATGTTATTAATTACCAAATAAATAAGGGTAATTTGGTCAATTTTTCATAGAATGAGTCCTTTCCTTGAGAGAAGTTTCGAGATTCATAGATGTCTGGTTGTCATCATCATCAGGGGTAACAAAATCAGGTGTCTACAATCATCGACATCCATCATTTTTAAAAATAATCCCAAAGGCTTAAAAGCTTAAACTTAATATATAATAATCAATATATATTTATATAAAATTAGGGTCGGGCTAGGTCGGATTGGGCCAAGCTCAGCCCGAGGCTTTAGCCTAGGCCCGCCTTGCAGGCTGAAAAGCCTAGCCTAGGCCTTGTCTGGCTCAGGGCGGGCTTGGGTTCACTGGGCTAAACTTACACCACTATCTTCGACTATGGACTCTACTCACTTCACTCATGCAATCTGCACTTCTACTTATTTTGAAGGGCTTAAATGCTTCAATAGTTGTTAATCGGCTAAGAAGTATTTTGAAGATTTTTTATATGAGAAAAATAACGCTAATCGGTCACATGGTTCCTGTGCCTAGACATAGGACCACACGAAATTACCGCTTAGTTCCCAATGAACTAGAAAACCCCATTCAATTAAATGCTGGAACATGCATTCTTATTGGCCCCACGCTGATGCAAGCGCTATAGGACCAAATAGTGATCACTTGCCCTTTTTTATATTTGGAGTAGTTAATGATATATTTGCAAGCTTTTGTAATTATATAATGGACTTAATTGGACCTTGGTATATAAAAAGTACCAGACTTATTGATACTCTAAGACTATATCTTCATGCAGTTGTATGTAATTTCATTCTCAACTTTATTTGTTTCTAGAAGTTATCCCACTTGAACTGAATTTGAATTGAATAAAAATAGAACGAAACTAATTAAAAAAGAAAATCAAATAAAAATATAAAACTAAATCTATTTGATTTGATTTTAGTTTAATATTATGAAAATTATATATTTTCAATTTGAAAAAATATTTTCTGTGGGGTATGTACCCTCTTGCGCTCAGATACATGAAGATAAAAATGACCACCACACCCCCATAAAGATGGTAATGACCATTTATTGATGTCATCACGTGTACTCCTATTGGCCCTTGCATAAGCTCATAGAGAACTCTTGGTCTCTTGTCCTTTCAATTTATATATTTTTTATTCTAAACCAAACCGAAACTGAACCAAAGGACACTGCTTAAAGGACATGGGACCCAATGGGATGAGATCATGGGAGGAGGTAATGTGAGATGGAACCGCGTAACCAGGTTGTCATCGTTATGTATTTCCGCCCATATATTATAATTCCATAAATATTTCATATTCTGAAACCGCGTAACTAGGTTACGAGTTACGACATACGAGATACGACGACTGTCGTCTACTCTCTAATTCAAAGTTATCGTCGGAGCGCTCCGTTTTTTTTTTCTTAGAATCTTGCGGAGTGCGGGCTACGTGTATTATAGAATAAAAATGAGGACCACCCTTGTAAATCCGGTATGGAATCCGGTACCAGAACTACTAATATCCTTTCAAAGGGTATATGATTTGTTCGTGAATCCATCAGACTGGTTGGACTAGCTATTATGAAAATATAGCTGTTGAGGATGATCTGGCTTGACAAACCGGATTGATACCGGCTGGATTTTTTTCAACCGGTTGGGGCAACTGGTCAGATTAGTTCCCATCCATGTTAGGTTGGTACAGAGCAGAATATGGCTGAGATGAGCTTTTCAAAGAAAATGCTAAGACACAGTAAAGAGACTAGCGGATTATGTTGTCTCAGGATCTATTTGGGATTATTAGTAGCCAAAGATGATCTCCCTTAATGGATTTTATAAGTTCGTTGAAAGGAGATTAGATGTATAGAAAGCTCAAAAGCTTTGACTACCAAGATTTTGACATAAGAAAAAGAATTTTAGATTTTTTTGAACTAGTCATTCTGAACTCATCAAAATTTTTTTTTTTTTGGATAAACAGTTAGTGGTATTTTCTCTTATGGAAATTTATGTTGATGTACCTTTAAACTTGTTCAGTGATGTCACTAAAATCATACATGGGCTTATTTATTTCGTCATCATTAATTCTTTAGTTGTCATTTTGAGAAGGTTACATGTGATGTTATGGAGTTTGAAGAAGTAAAACTACTAAATTCATTTGATTTAGTTTATAAATTGGTTTTTAAAATAAAAAATACGTTTTTTTTTTTTGTAAAGGAAAATTTATTGATTAGAGTATGAACAACTCATGACATCTTGATTCCAAAGTTGGATAAGCCATGGAGTGGAAATAGATCAACTCGAATCACACTCTAAAGTTGAGGCTTTCTTGGCCAATGTATCAGCTACATGGTTGATACACCTTGGAACAAAACCAAACGAACAACTTAGGAGATAGGGGATTGAGAAGCGGATATGTTGGATAACAGGTAGATCTCAATTGGAGGGATCTCGTTCTCTTCTTGGAACAAAGAGATAAGCTCCTTGCAATCAGATTCGACAAGGAGGTTCTCATAACCAACAACAATTGCTTGGAGAATCTCTGTTCTTAAGGCTATCACTTCTCCTTGTAGGACCGATAGGAAGGGGGATGGAGATGACACAGCAACAAGGGGGTCTCCATTCCATTGCCAGATAATGAAGCTGATGCCCACAGTCTTTCCTTCTGAAGATAGAGATGCATCACAATTTAGTTTATAGAAACCAGCCGGAGGGGTCCAAACTTGGACTGACGATGGGGTATAGTCAACTGAAGGTCTGGCTGGAGAGGCAACCTTGTAGCCTCCTTGAACTCCATGCCCCCCTTAACCGCCAAGTTGCAGATCTCTACAAGGGAATGCTTTACTCTATTGAAGATGGAGTCATTCTTTGCTCTCCATGTATACCAGCATAGATATGAGCTCAGAGTGATAACCCAAGATCCCTGTTTTTTTTATCTTTTTTAAGAATCTCTGACCATTTTCAGAGGGCTTGTCAGTCAAGTGGCCCAAATAAAAAACACCTTACATCTTATAATAGTGAAAATAATGAAACAAAACCAATAAATTTAGAAACTGATACTATCCCGTTTCGGTGTTTCGTATTGTACCGGCCGATTAATAATGGGGATCGAGAGCTGGGTTTAGTTGCATTAACTAAAATGAGACTGTTCTGGAATTAACATCCGCGGGCGAAGGCGATCCTCTCACTAAAAATTTCTACATCCTTCTTCTTTGCGTCATTTTATCTTTCTCTTTTTTTTTCCCACCCTTCCTTTCTGACATGTTTTGTTCAACGAATCCCGCACCCTTTTCGGTCTTTCGGTCAAACTTCCGCAGTCCGCACCATGAACATACCTTTTCCTTTGGTCCTCTTCCTTTCTTTTGTCTAATTCTCTTCTGCTCTCTCTCTCTGTGAGTCTCCAGATTCTCCACGCAAAGTCCCAAACCCAGCACCGCGTCCCATATCATTATTCCTGTCTCTCACTCTCATTTGTATATCGTGTGTGTGCGCTTAATTGTGGATGAAGCGACCGAGTTGACAGGAGTTGGTGGATCTTATTCACTCTTCAAATCGCAGGAAAATTTCGCCTTTGAGCAGAATTCAGAATTTTTAGTCAAAATTTCAATCAGGTCAGTCTATACTCTATCTTAATTCTCCTTCCTCGCAACCATGGCTTTCACTGTAGTAGACCTTATTCCAATCGTTGTTGTTCTCCATTTTATTTTTCAAACTTTTCCTTCTCTCTTCTCAGTTTTCCCTCTCTTTTGGGTGGAGTTGTGTTTCGGTTAATGATGGTCTCTTTCGTATACCCAGAAACGCATCAAATTATTTGATCCTCTCTCGGCCTTTTTTTTCCTATTGGATCTCAAATTTATCTGCCAAAATATTGGTTTTCGGTTTTCCTTTTCTCTCATTATCTTAACTTTTTGATTTATTTATCAAGCTCTTTCATGCGATCTTCCAGAAAGCCATGTACTCTGATTCCTCTTACAAAACGAAATAAATGGATGCTTTGTTCATTCCATGGTAAATTTAACTCCTTATTCATGGAAAAGATATAGATGTATTCCAATGTCATGGATTGGTTTCTTTCCAGATGGGCATAATGGCATAATTATAGCTCAACTCATTGAGCTATTGGCGTTTCTATAACTAGGGATTATGACTAATCATTCATCGTTTCCTGAATCTTGATGCCTCTAACTCATGTTTTCTATTACCTTCAGGAATCTAATTTATTTAATAAGTCCTGAATTGAGATCGTTTTGCTGGAACATTTGAATATTCATGGCTGGAATTGGTGATCGTGTTGCTGTCATTGGGGACTGGGCACCTCCTGACCCCAGCCCGAGAACCTTTTTCTCCACTGCCCTCAGTGCTGAGGATTTTGGTTCAAAATCATTCTCAGAGCTACAAGGAGAGAACGGCTGTGGGGGACTTTTTGGAGGAACTGACAGACAGAAAGCTGTGGTAAATAATGAAAGAGAAAATGATACAACAAGATGTGATCTTTCTTGTGATTTTTTGCCAGAGCAAGCCCAGAAGTCAAGGTCCCGTGGGGGTCTTGCCGAGAGGATGGCAACTAGGGCTGGGTTTAATGCCCCAAAAATAAACACAGCTACTATCAGGTCGGGTAACCTATCATCATCCTCTGATGTTCGCTCTCCTTACCTAACAATTCCTCCAGGTCTCAGTCCGACCACTCTACTGGATTCTCCTGTTTTCCTTTCGAATTCTCTGGTAAGTGTGAATGTAATTCTTATTAACAGTTCCTACTTGTTTGGTTTTTCTAGTAAGAGGTCATTGATAAATAGTAACTGAACAATTCATTTCACGGGTTTCGAACTTCTCTGTGTTGAGACATTGAGTCATCATCTTCACCATATATTATCCTTATATTTGGATGAGTTGGAATATGAAAACACATCTTTTGCTGCAAGTGCACTCTTTCACTTGCTGGGATGGCCTTCACTTTTTGGCTTTTAATGTGAACTCCATTAAGTTTGTTGGCATGATGGTTTATAAGTCACATTTGTCATCTGCATCGTGTTTGGGGCTTTGTTTATTAGCATGGATATGGTGTCACTGTTCTTTAGAAGATGGGCCATCACTGATCAAGCTCACCACGTTTTCAATTAGGACTCACTATTTTTCTGTCCTTGGGAATATAAACAGAATGGACAACTGAGATGCTTTAGTTCTGATGATAGGATAAGAAAACTAATCACATTCAGAACTTAGGTTTTCGAATTCAATATTGTCTTCACAGCCATTACCGGTAAATCAGGTGCTCGAAACCTCTACAAGCTTCCTTCATTTGCTTCTAATCAAGTGTTAATTCCTGAAGGTAGTCTTGCCTAATTTTTGTGGATTTCAGATGGATTCTGTGAGCATGAGTCAACTTTTTTTCCCCTATGATTTGTTTTAGTGTTACATTTTGTATTTCACTTGTGGGCTTGGAAATTCTGAGAAAACTGAATACCTGTGAAGAATGTCACTTGTTACTAAAAGCATAACCTAATCCAAGATTTGTTTCAGCTGCATGAAATTGAACTAAACAATTCCTTTGTTGCTTTAATATGTTTTGATGCGACTCTCATTAATCTTACTCCCGAGCAGATCCTAATTCGCTGCTGAAAATTTGAATCCCTAAACTCTGTGTTCAACCTGAAGCCAGTTTCATTTTTGATTTTGCTCACTATTTGTCACTTTTAGTGCTCTCAGTTTCAGTGAATCCCTTTTACATTGTCTTTTTTCTGACTTTTCCAGCATTGTCTCAATTTGCAGGCTCAGCCATCCCCAACTACTGGTAAATTATCCTTTGCTCAAATTATTAACGGTAGGAGCTCCATGCTGATTTCAGAATCCCATGAAAGAAGTAACGATATCCCATTTGAAGAATTGAGTATTCTATCTGCTGTATTCAAGCCTCACATGGAATTGAACTCCTTGGTTTTACCTGCTGTTGCCAAAAAAGTAATCATGTGTCTTTATTTATTTATTTTTTTTTTGGAAGTTTAAATTGGAGAGAGAAAATCTTTATTCAGTATTATTGTGTTGTGAAGTGCAATTAACTGTGGATGCAAGATATTCACCCAAAAAAAAAACTGTGGATGCAAGATGGACCTAGGGATGGCAACAGTGACAGGTTTGGGCAGGGTTCACCAAATACCAAACCTGATTAATTATTGGTCAACCCTAATCCACTCTCCTAGGAAGCTTTCTATTGTGATACTACTTTTAGAAGGTGGTGGTACCCTGGGGAGGGGTTGTTCGATCCCAAACCCTTGAACCTGCTATCCCTGAGCTATCCCAGAGTCTGACCAGACTAGATGATTGGCTGTTGTGACCACAGTCTCCTACTGATACATAGGGGTGATATAACTAATTATTTAACTGTATATAATTTTGGGTGCCTCCTCCCCCTGAAGAGAATTTAGCTTTGGTCTTTCAACTTAATGAATTGTCATTTATTCAAATTGTTTGGAAAGTTTCTAGTAATGTCAAAATGAACCAACTATGTTTCCTTCCCCCCATTGATATCAAGAGTCTTGGTTGTTGAAACCACTGAGCCATCTGGCACCCAAAAAACAAAAAACCTGAGTTGCCCCCAGGTGATCTGCTGAGGCATCTAGCGACCATGAGTCCAACAACTTGGTATTTTTGCAAGAATGATTTTTGGATTTAAGTTGACCTTTATCTTCTGACAATAGAAACTAATTTACCTATAAATGTGATCAAATGCTAGACAAATCATCTCATGTGTAATTGAAAGAAACACACTCTGTTAATGGTTTTATGCTTTCTACATCCAGATTATGCCTGAAACCAAGCCTCAGCAACCCGTAACAGATATCGAGGTGTCGATTCAATCAGAGAACTCGCTTCAGTTTAGAAGCCTTGAACCTGCTGAAGTTCACCCTGGGACTCAAAATGGACTTTATCGACAGTCAGAGTTTTCCATATCATGCAGTGGAAAAAATTCAAGTAGGAATCACGCATCATCTGATCCTAGGACATTTGATACTTCCAATGGTGAGACCCAACATTCTCCACCCTTTGATGAACAGCAGGATGCAAAAGGGGATCAGGGAGCAAATGGAGAATCAAGTTCCATGGTTATTGGTGGTTCCATATCTGAAGACGGTTATAACTGGAGGAAGTATGGTCAGAAACAGGTAAAAGGAAGTGAGTATCCCCGTAGTTATTACAAGTGCACACATCCAAATTGCCAGGTAAAGAAGAAGGTGGAACGATCACATGAAGGTCACATTACAGAGATCATCTACAAGGGGGCGCACAATCATCCCAAGCCTCCACTAAATCGACGATCAGCTGTTGGGTCTTCTGACCCTTTTAATGAAGTGCAACTTGACACCCCCGAACAAGTTGTGCCACATGCTGCTGCTACTGATGGTGATCCAGCATGGGCATGCATGCAGCGAGAAACTGTTGGAGGACCTGATTGGAGGTATGATAACTTAGAGGTAACATCTCCTGTATCTGCATCTGCATCTGCATCTGTGGGTCCTGAACTCTGCGATCCTTCTACCTCCTCACAAGTGCAAGATGGTCCTCACTTTGATCATGGTGATGCTTTGGATGTCTCATCCACTCTTTCCAACGATGATGATGAAGATGATCGAGGCACACATGGAAGTCAATCATTGGATTATGATTGTGAAGGAGATGAATCAGAGTCAAAGAGAAGGTCACTACTACAATCTTTTAATTACTGTTGAATTCTCATGTTATGTGATCCTATAATACTTGAAAGGCAGCAATTTTGTCCGGTTTGGTTCCAGGAAGATCGATGCTTGTACAATCGAAATGAGTGGGACCACAAGAGCTATACGTGAGCCTAGAGTTGTGGTTCAAACTACAAGCGAAGTGGACATCCTTGATGATGGGTACCGCTGGCGCAAGTATGGGCAAAAAGTCGTTAAAGGAAATCCAAATCCTAGGTATCTAGCTAGGATTTCCATTTATTTCTCATGAATTATCAGTGGTTCCAATTAGATGGTAAATCTATAGCGAATGAGGTAATGAATTGGCCTGTTTGATGCAGGAGTTATTACAAGTGTACAAGTGCTGGATGCACAGTTCGGAAGCATGTCGAAAGGGCATCCCATGATCTTAAATCAGTGATTACCACATACGAGGGAAAGCACAACCATGATGTCCCTACAGCACGGAACAGCAGTAATGTTAACCCCAGTAGCTCAAGCACAGTACCTGCCCCAGCTGCTCAAACCCATGTCCAAAGGCCTGAGCCATCCCAAGCTCGTGACAGCATGGCAAGGTTTGGAAGACCTGCATCACTTGGTTCATTCATTCTGCCTGGAAGGCAGCAACTGGGAGTGGCACCGGACTTTTCTTTTGAACTCAATCATCCAAGCCTCGTCAATCTCACAGTTGATGGATTGGGCCCTCGCCAAGGGAAGCTGCCCGTTCTGCCTGTTTATCCGTATATGGGACAGCAGCACCAGGTGAATGGGTTTGGGACTATGATGCCTAAAGGAGAACCAAAGGAAGAGCCCCTAACAGATACTGGTCTGAACCTCTCAAATCGATCAGTTAATCACCTGATCATGAATGGGCACCCTCTTGGTCCTCAGCTGTAAAAAGTGCGAGTAGGAAGTCTGTACATTTGCATGGTGGAAGTTTCAATCCCAAGTTTGACACTCACAACCCCCGTCTCCCCCCCCCCCCCCCTTTCAATATATTTATATATATAGCCTCTGTATGTTTTATCGAAAGGCATTCTTGCTGCTTCACTGTCGCTTCCTCGAGAAAACATGTTTTGGTGGTAAATGTCATTTATTATGTCATCCAGTAAACTCCTAATGGATCACACAGAGCCTTGTGTAAACTTACAAAACAAATGAACCAAATATAAAAAGTAAAACTAGATAGAAATCCTTGCAGCATCACCGTGGTGGGTTCATAAAAATATGAATCATCTTCTTCTACGTTCACCGAATTTTTCTGAGCATCATAAAGAGTTTGAATCTCTTCCCTTATGGATTCAGATTTATAATGTTCTTGCTGATTTTTTTTTCAGAAATTATTAGGCAGACAGTGGTGTGCCTGGGTAAATCGATGGTGATTCATTTGGATTCTTCTTTGGGGCTACCCCTTATACTGCAAGGGTGAAAGTTCAATATAAACTTAAGAGGCCTGTGTGTGTCTGCAAAATTTAAAAACCGTGATGGTGTGGTGACTATGGTTCCCTTCAAGTATGAGCTTTTCTCTATATTTGTTTTATGTGGTTGATTTTATCACTCCAAGGGCTCCCCCAGAGGTAGACTCCCACCACCAGGATCTTTTTTATTCTGATTTAACTTAATCCTCTTTATGTGAATGTTTGTGAGGACTTTTTGGGACCTCTTTGTCCCTTGGCACTGTTTCTAGCTTTGGCCCTGATGAGGGTTGAATATTGAATTGATGAATAATAATTTTGGGGCTAATGTCCCTCCTTCCCTTCTTGGTCCATCTGATATGATCAATGTGGAACCTAGTACAGACATCTCTACTGAAGGATTGAATCTTCCCAAGTGCTTGTGGCATAAGTATGAGGATTTTTTTTATTGCAAACCTCTTTTTTGAGAAACCATCAATGCCTTACAGACTAATTGAATTCTGTTGAGGCACCGGGAGCATCTTAGGGGCCGTTTCCTGATGGTTCGGTACCTTTCGTGAAGACGAAGAATTGTGGGGCTTTCTGTCCCAACTTAGAGCCGGAGCAGGTTCTACGTTGCAGCAATCCTTCCAAGACCGGTATTCTCTCAAAGGAGGGGATGGAGATGCAAGGTGTTCGAAGGGGGGGGGAGATTCCAAAGCTTCTCTTGATGAATCTGGCCTCCATATAGATTCTTCTCCTTTGCGTCTAGGTAGGATGCGCAAAAGGATTGATGATGAGTCCAAAAGCTCTCTCAACTCTGAGTTTCGGGGTGTGTTTGGTTGCGTAAATTTGTGGGAGGTTGTAATGATTCTGGATGGTTATCCACAAAGTTCATATGTGAATTCGTTATTCTGGAAAATAAACTGTTTGGTTATCATGATTTGATGACGTGAATCTTTCTGAAAAACTATTTGGTTACCCTGAGTCTGTCAGTTGGATTCATCCTGGATGTATCTGAAAAACTGTTTGGTTACCGCGAGTCTGTTAGTTGATAAAATATAAGTTTTTGAAGGGTTTTTTACAATTACCATCCCAAAATCTTTACTATCTATTATTATCCCCCCCAAAAACTTTCAAACAACTGTTACCCTCTTCTGTTGCATACTAATAACTAACTGACCCCCACCGTTACATTTCTGTAACGGAGAGGGTTAGTCGTGACAGTGTGCCATTGTCACGGATTTTTTAGGACCAAAATACCCTTTTGGGGTTCTGGGGTGGTAATTGTAATAAAAAATAAAAAAAAATAAAAAAAAAACCCATCACCGTCCCTTCTCCTCCTTTTTCTTCTTCCTCCTCCGCATAAAACCAGTTTCACTGGATCAAATTCTTTCTAGAACAACCTTTACAGAAATCAAATAACAAAAATATGGAAAGAGAAATCTCTCTCCCTCTCCCTCTCCCTTAAATGATGAGATTTCGTTTAATTTCTTTTAACTCTCATGAAAAAGTAGACCTACCTACCAAATCCCATTCAGCATTGAGCATCTCTTTTCTGATCCTATCTTGTAACTACTCGTCTTCCTCACTAAGTCGGTCAAATGCCCACGAAAGGGTTCGACTCAATTGGTACTCAAGAGTTTCTTCCTCATATAAATCCTCTCGTTCCTTTGTTCCAGTACTCCTTTCCATAAATCCTCTCTCTCTCTAATTAAAAGGGCACAAAACACATAAAAGAAGCAGCAGCAGAACACATAGAAGAGAGATAGACAGATGGGTCGTTCTCCTTGCTGTGAGAAAGCCCACACCAACAAAGGTGCATGGACCAAAGAAGAAGATCAGCGCCTCATCAACTACAACAGAGCCCATGGTGAGGGCTGCTGGAGATCTCTCCCCAGAGCCGCAGGTAACCCATTTAGGATTAACCTAACCCAAATCAGCCAAGCTAGAGAACACCCATGTCGTTACTTCCTCTCTAACTCTCTTTCTCTCCATTTATGTGTGTGTTTCAGGTTTGCTGCGTTGTGGAAAGAGTTGCAGATTAAGATGGATAAATTACCTGAGGCCTGATCTCAAAAGAGGCAATTTTACTGAAGAAGAAGACGAGCTCATCATCAAACTCCATAGTTTACTTGGAAACAAGTAATCCCCCTTCTCTTTCCTTCTCATCAATTCTTTTCGATTACACATTTAATTGAGAATCTGAAAGCACTTCCAGTATGAACTCATTTGGGACTTTTTTCAAATATTTAGATGGTCTCTAATTGCTGGTAGATTACCCGGAAGAACGGACAATGAAATCAAGAACTATTGGAATACCCACATCAGGGTACTCCAGACGCCACTTATAGTGGGTGAGAATTTAATTGGGTTTTTCAAATGGGCCTGAAAAAAACCTGAATTTTCTATCGGTCCAAGGTTTTTGATTTTGGTTTGATGGCAGCCACATTTTGGGGTTGGGGTTGGGGTTGCAGAGGAGGAAGAGGAGGAAGAAGAAGAAGGAGGAGGAGGAGGAGGAGGAGAAGGGACGGTGATGGGTTTTTTTTATTTTTTTTACAATTACCACCCCAAATGGGTATTTTGGTCTTAAAAAATCCGTGACAACGGCAAACTGTCACGACTAACCCTCTCCGTTACGAAAATGTAACTGTGGGGGTTAGTTTGTTATTAGTATACAATAGAGGGAGGTAACAGTTATTTGAAAGTTTTTTGGGGGGGGGGGGTAATAGTAGATAATAAAGATTTTGGGGTGGTAATTGTAAAAAACCCATTTTTTAATTAAATTTTAGGATTTTATATTCAATAATAGTTTGTAATTAAATATTAGTTTTTTATGTTAAATCTTAGTTTTTTTAATTAAATATTAGTTTTTTATTTAATTAAATATTGGTTTTTTATTTAATTGATTATTAGTGTTTTATTTAAAAAATATAAGCATAATATTTAATTGAAAAATGGTATTTTATTTAATAAAATATAAGATTTTATTTTGTTAACTATTAGTGTTTTATTTAATTAAATATTAGTGTTTTATTTTTAATAAAATATTAATTATTAAAAATGTTGCTTATAGGTTGAATCATGACATGTTAATGTACTATGGATCAGGTGGTCCATATGTGAGTTCACCTCTTAAGGTGAACTTAGAAATGAAGCAAATTTTTACCAAAAAAGAAAAAAGAAAAAGCAATGAAGCAACTTTAATACAAAAAGTGGAATCAGGTGGTTCTCTTAATTTTGTGGAATTGCCCAATCAAACAGTTTTAATAACTGAGAATCATGATTCCACGAAATTACCATCTGTGGATTTACGCAACCTAAAATACCCCAAACTTTTTATCAATTCTCTCTCTTTATCTGCTCTCTGCATGTTAATATTGTTAGGGTTATACCTAACACTTTTTCACTGCAGTCTTTGTGGAGGAATCCATGGCAAGTGGCCCTTGGTAGCTGATCTATGTGTATGATCCCCCTCAAGCATCCCTCAGAGTATCTTGTTGGGATTCCCTTCTTTTGTTTTTCTGTTTGTACAGTGGCTTGTTTCCATTATAGGAGACTACAATGAGGTTCTTGACCAATATGACAAGTTGGGAGGGTTACCCCTCTCTGATGGATCCCCTGGAGCCCAAGGTCTCAGAAAATTAATTTCTAGCTTATGCTTAGAGGAAATTAGAGTCTTGGGCTCTCCCTGCACTTGGTCTAATAGATTGAAACACCTTCTTCTGATCAAAGAATGTCTTGATTGGTGTTTTGTGTCGCATTCCCAGCTTCAGATGTGACCTTTTGCCTTTCTTGAAAAACTCTTTTCTGCGGGATCTGCCCATAATCCCTTAGCTCTTCACACTGGAGCCAGACTTGCTTCTTTTAAGAAACTCTTTAATTTTCACTCTGCTTGGATGTTCCATCCTTCCTTTAAACAATTTATGGTTGACAGGTGATTAGCAATTGGGAACTATAATCTTATAGTTAAACTGGCAGCCTTTAGTAGGGTCCTTCAAGTTTGGAATTGTAATGTGTTTGGCCATATGATATAGGTGCAATTGCAATTGTTTAAATCTTCCATCGAGATTGAAGATTCTCCCAACTCTATTAATTCGGTGTCTCCTTATAATGAGTATGTTAAAATTCTTAGTTGGGTTCTTGCTGTGGAGGAAGCTTTCTGGTTTCAAAAGTCTAGACACCATTATATCATGGATGGAAACCGGAATACTAGGTATTGTCATGTTGTTGCTACACATAATCTCCATAGTTGTAAGTTTGAATTTATTTTGGATGAAAATGGCAATAAACCTGTATTAGCTCCAGACAAAGATAGAAATTTTGCAAAAAATTTTTGGGAAATCTATTTGACCTACAACCCCTTGATCCCTAGTTTTGTTGAACATTTATTTTCTCCGATAGTTTCTCATGTCGAAAACTTTACGTCATGCACAATAGCATCAAAAGATGAGATTAGGAATGTTGTTTTTAGTATTGGGGCATTCAAGGCCTCTAGGTGTGATAGATTTCAGGCTTGTTTTTACCATTAGTATTGCAATTGATAAGTCACCAGATGATGAGCCAATCAAGGAGCGACATGTAGCAGACCCGAGGGCTAAACAAAAGGAACTGGTCGGACCAGGCCTTGCCTCGACAGGCGCAGAGTCGGACGGGATTGGTGGGGACGACTCGTGTAGGGTCGACTGACACCAAATTATTAAAGGCCGAGTGTTGTACACTCGAACGACGTAGTTAGGCCCAGGGTCAGCCGCCATTAACTCAGGGAGGATCCGAGTGCTTCACACTCGGCTTCGCACTCGGACGATGGGTCATCACCTAGTTGAGTCATAAAGGGTCGGTCAAGACCAGATCATGAAGGGTCTGAGTGCTTTGCACTTGGCTTCACACTCGGACGATGGGTCATCAGCTAGCAGGCTTGGCCACTAAGATGAGCCATCTAAGGTCGGACTAAAGGGCGAGCCCGATACACTCGGAACGCCCAAGGTCGAAGGGTCGGCTTAGGCTAGGGGTCGTCTTGGACCAGGGTCGGCTTGGACTACAAGGTCGGACGTCTCCACCAAGCCATACACCGAAGTGATAACGATAACCCGAACGAATCACGGGGCTATGTAAGCCCATCCCTATGTTCATGGGATACGCTGAGTCAGCCGAATCTGGCCGTTATCCATCAACGGAACCGTATCACACTCAAATAAGGACTCTTACCAAGTGAAGAGTCCTCTTCCAAATGTAACCCCGACAAGAGATCTCCTACCAAAATCAGAGTCCTTCCATACGAGGACTCTCCCCGTAACCGCCCAGAATAGCTCTATAAATACCCAGGTATGAAGCTTAAACGCCATCTCACTTTTTGCGAAATAGAACTGCTGCTAAAATAGAGACCTAACTTAGACATCGGAGAGTTCTCGGCCAGAGCCACACCGGCTCTCCTTTGCTCACTCGATTTTTTGCAGGTTCATTCTAGGTGGACCCAACCGAAAGTTTCCCAACGCAACAAGAATATTGTTATTTTGGAGGTTGTACAATTTGTGCATGATTTTTTCTCTTCTGAAATTCTCCCTTTTGGTGCTAACTTCACACTGTTAAATTTATTCCTAAAAATACTAAGGCGGTTCATATTGATGAATTTTGTCCCATTAGCTTGTATAATGTGTCCTATAAAATAATTGCAAAAATTCTTGTAAATATATTAAGACCCATTTTGAATCATTACATCTCCCCTTTTCAAAAGGCATTATTCCCTAGGCAACAAATTAATAACAATATTTATTATTGCCTAAGAGGTTTTTTTTTTTTTTTTTTTTTTTTAAAAAAAATAAACTTTTTGTCACATAAACAAGGTAAGAAAGGTTTTTTGGCCCTTAAGTTGGACATATCAAAAGTTTACAATAGGATTGAATGGGGTTTAATAAGAGGGGAGTGTTTGAATTTCTAGGTTTTGTTTCAAAATGGTGTGATCTAGTGGAGCATTTAATAAGATGGAAATTAGTTTGGTTCCTTCTGTTTATGAAAGTTATTTATAACAAAAACTATTTCTATAAATTGATTATTTCATGGTTATTTTTATAAATTATTTCTGAAAGAAATATTTAATAGAAACTATTTCAGAAAAACAAATTTTTTGACTTCATTATAAGCTGTTTTTTTTTTTTTTTTTTTTGCTATTCTTAAACCAAAATTTACCCTAATTATTTTTTTGGGGTAAAATTTACCCTAATTTTGAAGGGTACTATATAACAAAGGGAGTACATCTTTTGGTCCTATAAAGAGATATTTTAGTGCTTCATAATGCTAAAAGAAGACATTATAATATACCATAAATAAGGACCTTAAGCTATGTTTGGCTGCATTTTAGCTACTTATATAAGGAATCTTGGTATTTTTGTTTTGAATAATATTATGAGCATGCTAATATGTATTTATTATATTATATTGAGAGCATAACCTAATTAAGAACATTATAAATCATGCACACTCACAATATTATTGTTTTGTCTTGTATTACAAAATTGCCATTTAAGGAATTTGTTTGCCACATATCCCATCATTTAAATCCCATAAAGACATTCTAGGCAATCTTATAAATATAAAAAGACAATTAAAACTTGCAATTTCTGTACAGAATGGACATGATGCCCATAGGTAATGGCCATTTTTGTGCAAGTAAGTTGGGATATGATAGGATAGTATTGTTGAACATGAAGACAACTAATGCCTATAAGTAGGCTTGTCTAAGGAGCTGCATTCTAGTCTTATCGTTTGGTTTTAGAATACAATGAATTACAGCTGATGTCCACATGTAGTTTGTAATTGAAAATAATTTCTATGATTTTTTAGTATAAAAGAAAATAAATCAATGCAACTTGTAACCCTAGCCTATAAGCAAGTTGTAGTGAGCTTGATTTGTCATTATATATTAACATTGGTTAAATTTTAGTATTATTAAAATTTTTAATTTATCATGATTTTATTTATAATATAGATCTTATGGAATTATAATAAATGACTAGTCTAATCTCCCTATGTTAGCAAGAGATAGATCTTCTAATTGGAATGAAAATAATCTATCTCAATTAGAATACATGGATCTTGAGAGAACAGACTATTTAAGATTTTGATAGGGAGTTTTGGCTCCATAAAGTATGATTGAAATAAAGGTATAAGGTCTCAAATGATAGAAGTGAAAAGCATTCAAACTGAACTGAAATCTTCAAGGATTGATTTTTCGGATACCCTTCTTGTGGGCTATGTCTTCCTCTATCTGCCTAAGGAGTTTGCTCTCTTTAAGTTATCACATATGTCACAATACTAACAATGGTCAATTCCCCCCCCCCCCCCCTTAAGAAAAAAATATATAAAAAAAAAACAATGGTCAATTGGTAGCTTTACAGCCAAATGTGAATTAGAAGAGGAAAGATTGAAGATAGAAAAGGAAGAAAATAAATTAGTTATCACACAGGAAGAAGGTCATCAAGCCAAGCTTCACGTACAATAGAAGGACAATTATGCAATGCCTATTAAGAATCAAGGTATGAATACTACACTCTATTGTCTTTTCTGTAGAGTGAAAGTAAATGTGGTAATTGATTGTATAAAGTTTGGAGGAAGGAGTGACTCAAACTTTAGTCACTTTGAATCAAATCCTTTCAATTCTCATTATAGTACTTGATGGTTTAGTTTGGTTTATTAATCCATGTCTCCATTTCATGCAGAACTTCCAAGAGACGAAGCCACTGACACTAAGTAAGCAACATATCTATTCAGCTAAAGAGATGCAATCTCAAGTCAAGACATTAGGAGTCTACAAATTTTTAATATTTTCTACATTTATTTGGAATTTGACAAAACTTTAATGTTCCATTATTGGATAAAACCTTGTCATGATACCTAAGTTTGCATATTTTAGATTTGATTTTGTTTTGGTGGTATATTATATTCATTACTGGAAACAATATTGATATGAGTTCTGATATTTAGTTAATGGTTTATGTGGTGCAGTTAAATCTACATTTTTTTTTTTGGTAAGCATTTAAATCTACATTTGAATGCAGTATTATTGTCTAATTTCGTCAGTATTGGAAACAAATGATATACTATAAGTAAGAAATCTTCTAACTTTTTGCATTATATTAAGTTATATCCATGATTAAAGAATTAAGATGTATGTAAACGGTAGAGTCCTTTAACCTATGGACTTCACTAACTCTAGGACTTGTGTGATTTATATTGATAAACATATCAGCTAAGTCCAAAGTAGTATCAAGTGTAGTGTCAAGTCTTAATAAATCATATTCATAAAATTTGTGAACTGTTCTTCATACCATATCTGAACGATGAGAGATATTTCTTCTTTCTTATAAATGATCATATTAGGTATGTGTATTTCTGTCTCTTAGTTTATAAAGATGAAGCACTTGATGTTTTTAAGAACTATAAAATGAGAGCAGCGAAACAAACTGATAGAGTAATTTATGTAATATGTTTAGATAGAGAAGGAGAATATTATGTTAGATTCACAAATCTGTTCAAGACCACGTCTATTTGCTTAATTGCTATTAAAGAAAGGTACTATCCATCAAATAACATGCCAGGATCTCCAGATCAAGGCGTTGCTGTGAAAAGAATGAGACATTCTTAGACATGGTAATGAGTATGATTAGTAACTCTAGTTTTCCTTGTCCTTGTAAAATGAAACCTTAATGACATTTGGGTATGTATGTATAAAAACAAGGTTCCATCTAGGGCTGTAACTAAAGCATCATTTTTTGAGTTTTGGATGGGATGAAAATCCAGTTTACACCTTGATGTCTGAGGATGTCCTATTAAAGCAAAGATGACTAGTCATAGGAGAGGATTTTGAACCTTAATATTATCAATGAATTTTCATTGAATATTGAAAAAGGTTATAGAGTTACAAACTTATTAATTAAACATTTACTTACAAAGGTTGAGTCATACACTGCTGATTTTCTAGTGGATGCCACCAACAGTGGGAGTCAGAGGACTAGAAATATAAAGTTCAAAGAACTTGACATTTCATTAGAAAGTTCCACATCAAGTGGTGAAAGACTCACAATTTTGGATTTACCCAATTATCTAGTTGTATAATTGAGATTAAGGAAGAAATTCTCATAAGGTTATAACACAGGAAGAATAGGTTATTGGTAAATCAAGTGTTCATCATAAAGAAAATGTGGATGAACAACCAAAGTTCTGAAAATGTAATGGAATAAGGAAATCTATAATTTCTTCAGATCATCAGCATGTATACCTATGGGAAAGTGAATTTGATTTTGGAATTAATGTTGAATCCTTTATCATTTTCACATGCTATGGGCTGTAAGTTTCCTATCTTAGGGCATAATGTCGTGGAGGATAAGATGAAAGTAAAGGCAAAGATTTAATACAGACCATCATAGCTTTGGTGGCTCATTATGATTTAGAGTAACACCAAAATATTTGAAGAAGTATACATGAAACAAACTGGGAATTTTCCATTATACAATGAACATGATTTCACACACACAAAAGACATACACACACACACACACACACACACACATATATATATATACTTGTAAATATGCACGTGTGACCATATGTAGATCCAAAAGAGATTTTTTATAGCGGAGGGTTGGGTGTTGGTCTCTTCTTGCTGAAGTTTGGTGTTGTGAAAGTATAAAATTTGCAGCATTGTTACTTGTAATTTCCCAATTAATCAAGAGGAATTAAAGACTTAGTAAATTGTTTCAAAACAGTGTAAATAGCAATTTGCTTGAAACAAGTAGCAGAACTTGTTCAACCCAAAAATCAGACATTGTTCTAATAGTTTCATGATCATGTAAACCATATATTAAAGCTAATCCTTCTCTATTTTAATTTTATTGGTTTTGTTGTCTGCATATTCTACCAAATCAATGATCTTGTTCTTTCCCGCATCTTCTTTTTTTTATTTTTTCAGTAACAATTCTTCTTGATATTCTACTTTCATTGTTTCTGCTATCCATTTTGAAGTAGAAATAATAAACCTTGGACACGCAAGAATGTAATTTATATTTGTGCTGCAAAACAGAAAATAAACATTAAATTAAAGTAATTTAAATATTAAGTGTATTATCCGGAGAAATCAGGTTTACTTTGTGCGGAGCGCAGGAATGGTTGGATTTGTATGATGGGTTTTATGATTTATATCTCAATCCTCAATAGCAAGTACAGATGCATCAGTTACAGAATATCTTGTAAGGATTCTCTACATTTTTTCCTTTCTTTCTTCCCGATTGTTCAGTTTATGTTAGGGCTTAGAGAGAACACTGCTAATTATAAGCAGTTTTCACCTCTCCATCTTGTGAATGGTTTCTTCTACCTTTTTACTTTCTTTGTTCCTGATGCTCATCTTCTCTAATCGTCTGTCCATTCAAATAGAGTGTTCAGTTTTTCTTCTGTAATTGATTCTCTCTTATTATTATATTATATTATATTTTTTAAATGTTTCAGAAGTACATCACATTGTTAGATTCTTGAATACAATCACAAGTAAGCCAATTCTCAGAGCAAGGGCGTCGGAATTATAAAGATGACGCAACTTTGCATTGAAGGTTGGCGATATCGATTAGAAATTAACGATTCTCCGTGCCTTTCAAATCTCTATTGGTTTTGATTATGACCTCGAACAAATTGCTACATTCAATTATTTCCTACATTTTTATCCTTCGGTAACTTTGTGTTTCCTTATCCACCTTCAATGCTTGTTTCAAATTTTTTTTTTTTTAATATTATGATTAAGGTGTTTCTTGCTTAATGAAGCGAGCGACAGATACAGATACAGAACACCATCCATTCTTTAATTGATGCTTCGCTCATTAAAGTCGTCTGCACAATCTGAAATGTTCCACCCCCAGATGGCTTAGAGAGAAAAAAAAGTGGAAACCATTAACAAAGCAGAAAAATGGATTCAAAACCGGAATCATGGTGAAAAAGACTGTGACTCCTTTTCTGGTTGAGGGTGCCTCTGAAAAGTTGCCTACAGCATTTGGTTACAAAATATAGTAGCAAAATACATTTATAGTCAACAAATAGAGCATTTGACCGGAAAATTCTATCCTTCACGAATAACTTGGTAAGAATTAAGTTTATTTTACTTACAAATTTCTGCCCATGGATAATGTTTGTAACTGAGTTCAACTACAATTCTCTAGCCTCCTTACCAGAATACCATATTAAAAGCTTCAAAAAAAAGTAAGACATGCTTAAACAAAATATTGCTGCATAACCAAGGGAACAAGCCATGAAACGAAGAGTTGTCATGCCAAAAGGTTTTAAATAATACAGTAATAGGTTTAAGTATATAAACACTGCCAACAAAATAGCAACAAAAGTTAGTCCATCGGGTTACATTCCGGCTCTAACCATCTCTTTGAAAGTACTTAAAGCATCCTTCCCAATACCCTGCATTCCGTAATCCATGATCATTGTGTTCCAAGAGATCAAATCTCTACCTCTAATCCAATCAAACACAAAACGCCCCTCTTTAAGACTCCCACACTTCGTGTACATATTAACCAGTCCATTTCCTACCAAAATGTTTTTATCCATCAGGGCTCTAATGACATGGCTATGGATTTCCCTTCCAAGATGTAGTGCTCCTACCTCTGCACACACTGATAAAGTACTGGCAACTGTGACTGAATTGGGCTTCACATTAACATACTGCATTTGATGAAAGAATTTCATTGACTCATCACTTCATCAGCCCATCCCGTGGAAGAACCCACCAATCAACGCACCCCAAGTTACCACATCAGGTCTCATCAACCGGTCTTTTATATTCTCCAACTGTGGAAAAAGCTTAGAAGCCTGATAAAAAAACCCAGCTTCACCAAAGGAGGAAATTAATGCATTCCAACTCACCAAGTAAGATTTTTATCTCCAAAAATTACATCTTTGCAGCCTCAGTATATTCATGCTTACCATAGAAACAGATAAGGCTGTTCTTCACAAACACATAGCTTTCAAAACCACCCCTAATGACAAATCCATGGACTTCCTTACCCTTATTGGGTATTTGGGTGCAACAAAATCTACACAAACAGACAAAACAACAGCAACTGCTTCTGTAGTAGCACCATTGACTCTCATTCTCATATCACCAAATAGCCCTAAAACTTCCTCATGCCTCCTACATTGAGCATGTGTCGACAATAGCGACGTCCATGTCACAAGATTAGGCTCCAACACCACCTGTCCCATCACATTCCAAATATCTCAACAGTACCATCACAATCATAATCCAGAAAAAAATCTGAAACCATAGTATTCCAAGAAGTACAACTCTTGTGAGGCATCCTATCAAACAATTACAGTGCAAAGCCCATCTGCCCAATCTTTGCACACATCCCAATCAATTCATTTACAACATGAAGATGAAACTGGAAACCCAACAGAACAACATGAGCATGCATGATCTTGCACAATTTAGAGCTCCCCAAGGAAGCACAAGCTCTCACAACTAAGGGTAAAATAAACCCATCTGGTGAAATTCCCATATGACACATTTGGAGGTAAAGTTTGAGGGACTCCTCGGAGTGCCAATGGGAGATTTGGTCTGTTTGGTTTAACAAAGTTCTATATACTGCTGAAGGAAAGCAAACGGATCCATATACTTTAATCTCAGAATCACTACGTGAATGTCAAAATGCTGCATTTAAAGCAGTATATTAGACAACACTACTACATTATATATGCACGTCAGCATCTAAGAAATTCAGAGAATAAACTATAAGTTTGAACAAATTAAAACTTGAGTAATGGAGGATATTTCAAAGCATGACATGACATGACAAATTGAAACTTGTAGCCATAATCTAAATAAAAGAAGTACATGTCTATAAATAAAGCTAAGGTATGACACCAAAGATAGCTGTTCCACTTTCAAAATTGAGAAAAGATTAACACCTAACAAGAAATAATATCTTAAAGATAATTTCGTCCACTAAGCTAAAATGCCAGGCATATCCTGTGAAGGGGGAGTTATGGATAATTCATAATACATGGTGGCATAACTGTGAATGATATAAGCATTCCTCCACTACCTGTGAATATTTGGACAGGGAGAAGAGGTCGAATACAAAAATCTTTAAATTGCCTCGACTCTGATTGCTGTCTTGAGACCTGTTGCAGTAAACAGAATATTGAGCTAAAAGGAAACAACAGACTATATCTACAAATCAGGATGTAGACTGATTACACAGAATATAAGGGCCAAAAAGAAAAGGTTACCCTACTTCAATTACGGAAGCAAGTAAATAGCATGAAAACATTTTCTAACACAATCAAAGTATTTGTGGCGTTAGTTCTCAGTTCAGGAAAAACTCCATGTGCATTAAGAAATCAAATTTCAATACACTAAATTCCTAAATAGGTTCCAATCCCTCTCTTTGTTCTTGTGTTCCTCCTTTTTATGCAACAAGTACACCTCAATTTCCAATTCTTTTGATTCTTTAGTTTTCAAGATTCTGCCATGTTTTTCTATTCCATCCGTGTCTGCCAAAACCAACAGGTATGTTTTCTGTAAAGCCTACACAAATTCCAAAACAGGTGTCTATGTGAAATCAAAATAACGAAGAGAATGCAAGCAGAGGTGTGAAGAACTAACCAGAAATCAAAACTGGAAAAGAGGTGTGAAGAACTAACCACAAATTGAAGGTTTTGGATACAGGAAAAGAGAAAATAAGAGAAAAATAAAAAAATAATAGAAGCATTTGACATGGAGTCCACAATTCAGTTGAATCATCAGAAGAAGATTGCAAAACTAAACACAATAAACCTATAGTTCATGGAGCTAACCCTTCATTTGCACTACTCTGAGAGGCAAAGCGACCTCCTCTGAAGCCGTAACCTGAAGGAAAGACCAAGCCATGGCTGCACAAAACAATCAAAAGGTCTACTCAGTTTACAAAAAATCACAAAGTATTAAGGAATTAGTCACAGAGATAAAGAAGAAGAAGAATAAGTTTCGATGAGGATTGATGATGAATAGAGAAAAGAGAGAGGTTCGTTTTGTTTGAGCCGTGAGAGGACTGTAATTGGGACATTGGAGAGGGAGAGGGAAATAGAAGGTCACACGATTAGATACTTTTCGTTAGAGAATTTTTTTTTTTTTTTTTTTTTTGGTAAGAATGGGATTCGAGCGAATTACTGTCGTACAAAACGGTTTTAAGAAATAAGTAAAAAAAAAAACCAAAAAAAACTAAGGGTACCAATTTTAATAAAGAATACAATAACAAAAAACAGGAGAAAGAATGAACAGAAGATGGAATTATAGATAAGAATGAAGGGTAGAATAGATAACTGAAAGATTTGCCACAACGTGCTTTTATATAATAGTATGATAGTATGATATATATATATATATATATATATATATATATGATACATGTATAGAATGAAACATGATTCCACACAATAATGGCAAAGATTTGATCACATAATTACTTCTTGTGGGATTTTTAAGAATCATGCAGATCTACACTAAGTTTGAAATCATTATTTTGATCCTCACATTGATGGTATACCGTTGGTAAGTAGTGATATAAGTTTAATTTGAAAATTTGATATCATAAAATTCATTGAGACAAGTCAAATAAAACACATGATTGTCTCGTAAAGAAAATGTTAATCAAAATTTGGATTCATTCAGATGACGGATTCAGAACTAAATGCAACATCTATATATTAATGTTACAGACATTGTCTGAAATATTGTCCAATGTATGATTTGGAGTTATAAGGATGCTAGTGTATACCACTTATGGTTGTTATGGGCAATTCAATGTAAACTTAGGTTTATATCATACCTGACATTACCTTAACTGTGGGAGCTAACATACTATAAGGATTCAGAAATACCACATTAGATTAGAGCGTAAAAAGTACAAAAATACCATAAGGAGACCAAAGATCACACTATTGGAGTGTAGATCATTTAGAGTTGATCAGCTACTCATCTAGATTACGTTAAATGTGGTAACACAAGACCTAATTCGGATTATGTCTTCTGCATGCTATTGTAGCAGTAACTTGATAAAGCATTAAGCAACTAGAAAGGGTTTTTTCAAATGTAGAAGCAGAAAGAGTAGCATGTTATGAGGTTGTCTCTCATATGTAGTTTATGGCAACGTGTCACAGATCTTAAGAAGATACCTTTAATTGAAAAGACTATTTAAATATGTTGTGACTATGAACTTCTTAGATCGAAGAGTAGCAATTAGTCAGAATGGCACAAGAGAGATAATTGTAAGCCATTCACTAAATGTTTTATACCTAAAGTGTTCATAGACCATATGGGTCATATCAGATTATAAAGATCATTTAAGTGCAAACGATTATGTTAAACTGTGTTGTGTATACATTTATGTTTCACAAGATCATTTTTATGACTTGTAATTCACAGTTTAAGATTCCAAAAATTAAGAAAACTCTCTGTAATTACTTATGTATTTGTGTACACTTTAAGTTACGTAATAACAGATGTCCATTAGCACATAGGAAAATTTTATTGGACCTAGAGTTGACCATTTGGTTAATTCATAAAGGCACATCTACCACATTAAGGTTTGATTTAAGAAGGACAACATGAAAGAAAGTATTCATTGTATGGATATGTACCGCCATGATTCGTGGATGGAAGATCTCATTTCAAACATGATGACACTCATTAGGTAAAAGTGTAGCATGGACATGCATTTATTGAACTTATACCTTAAACTTGGCACGTGGCAAAATTAGTCAAGTGAGACAATGTAAGGCTGAGGTGGCAAATACTGCCACATCAGCATCAGGTTAGTGTTAGATGTTTGACTCAAGGATAACTCCCTTGATGGGAGATAGTTATCCAAGAACTACTAAAGGGGATGGGTCCCTAGTCTCACTCTGACGGACAACTCTGCCTTATTATCAAGGGTGAGTATTGAGAGACAGAGTAGAGATGAGAAGACCTACTTTTAGTTGTCTCCCTTAAGTGTTTATGAATTCATTTGATTGCTGCTGCAACCACTTTGCCGGAAAACACAAAGATTGATTGGACTGAGATGGCAAGCCTCGATCCCAATGGTACTGAAGGTATGTTCTGCATTTTCCACCTCTTTGGTTTCGCCATCAAACTTCTCAAGAAAAAAATAAGATCACATCATTTGACAACCTATACTACATTATAATCAGAACCTCAAAAATGTTGTGAGCACTAGACAAGAGTAGTTCATTTTCATTAACAAAGCTTGTAACCATATGTATTGCTTCCAGCCTTCGACCACTTAGTTAGTACGTAGGGTGCCATTACCTGAAAATGAAGAGCTGAAATTGCATTTTTAGTTGCTCTCCAAAGACAAATCCATATAGTAGCCATACCCCAATTCAATAATCATATTGCATTAGCATTTTCAATTTGTCATGAACTACTTATTGTAGGCAATTAGGGACTAATCAAGCCCACAAATGACATTTGAGATCTTGATCGACATCATTCAGTTCTGGTGTGGAAGAAGGCAAGGCTCCCAGTCCCAAATGATTGAGTATGTATTTCTTCTCCAGTCCATCTAAGACCATTCTTTGTACAACTTCCAAAGCTGAACCCAAGTCCGAAGAGGTGTCTGGTGCAGAGTAATTCCTACCCAAACAATTTTTGTATTGGGAAAAACAAATTATTTCCCACTTGTGTATGCAAACTAATGGAGAAATACAATGATAATCAAATATTTACAAAATAATAGCACAAGAGTAAACACATTCTATATTCTTCTTTCTTATTCTCTCCACTTCCACTCGAGAAACCAGTCAAGAGAAAGAGATCACCAACCATGTACATATTGAAAATATGTCCATCAAACTTGATTTTTATAATATTTAAATTAATTTATCATACATGATAATTGACGGGCTATAGTTGTCCTTAAGTTTTCACCTAAAATAGTTTTGGATTAGGGATAGGACTAGACATCCTATTTATATGGTCGTTACACTGTGTGTTATTTGGAATGATGATTTTAAGGCACAAAAGTATGGGTATGCATACAGTGTGTGTGAAAATTGGAGGTTCAGATCTAAATCAGGGGCAGATTTTGTATTGGGGTCTGGGTCTTAAATATTGCAAAAAGTCGCCACCTAGATTAGGGTCTAGAACCCATATATATTAGCCCCAATTCTAAACTATTTGAGTTCATTCTGAACTGATCCAACTAAGGGTTAGGTTCGTGTCAGGTTATGGTCTGAGAAAGGTATTAGGCACCTCAGCCCATCCAATTAAACCAAACTTCAAACTATAGATATGCTAACTATATAGCTCTTCAACCAAAACATCATGAAAATAAGAAAAAGAAGCAAGGAGGATATACTGAATGTAAAGCAAGCATAAATCCAAAACCCTTATAAGGCTAACAATGTATCAAACATAAGCTAATGTTAGAACATGCTGAAAATTACAGAAATACCAATATACATATGAACATGGCCAAACACGATTGCGATATCTAGTTGGTCACATGGTCTCTACATAAGCGTCTGAGCCATCAAATTTTTTTTTTTAGTATCAAAAGAATCATTTATTGGTGTGAGATAAGTTCAAGGTGTGCAAATTCAATTTGGATCCTTTACTACCTAGCTGTCCGGTAGGACCGTGCTGCCTAGATATGGAGAGGCATGCAATGACCGCCTCACCCTTTGCTCAAGTGCCTTACTTGAATGGGGGTAAGGCGGTCATTACGTGCCTCACCATGTTTGGGCAATACGGTTCTACCGGACAACTCGACAGTAAAAAATCTGGATCTGTGCAAATTACATAAACCAAACAATCAAAGAGTGGAATTAGACCATTCAGTCATACTCGCAAAGGACTGGAATTCAGTTAAACCATGAAGGTAGAGATTATTGCTACCATTTTTATAAGAAAAAAAAACAGAAAAAGAAGTCAGTAGATAATAAGAACGCCTTACACGACATCCATTCCTGATTCCACATTCCATTTTTTAAAGTCATTTTAAAATCAAGAAAAAAAAGGTGAAGGCAGTTTAAGCCTTTGGTGGTGGGCATTACGGTCAACATAACATCATGACAAGAAAAGATGGCAACCATAAAAAAAAACCCAAAAATAAAAAAGAAAAG
Source organism: Telopea speciosissima (assembly GCF_018873765.1). Classification (NCBI taxonomy): domain Eukaryota; kingdom Viridiplantae; phylum Streptophyta; class Magnoliopsida; order Proteales; family Proteaceae; genus Telopea; species Telopea speciosissima. The sequence goes on from NC_057917.1 coordinate 54,095,723, forward strand.
AGTCGATGTCGGTTTCCACATTTCCTCTCTCTCTTTCTCTCTCTGTCCAACTTTTTTCTTTTGTTTTTTAGTTTGGGGTTTTTTCCCTTATGCCTTCCTTTTCTTCCTTCTTCCAATTTTCAATTCCCCGTAGCTGTTGCTAATCACCTATTTATATATATAGCCTTTATTGCTTACACGGAGGATGAACGTTTTGGTAATTTCCTTAATAGATAAGAACTGGGCTCAGGTCTTCCTCTTTCCGGTCTTTACACTTATAAACGTACAAGCTTTATAATTATAAATTATAATGTTTATTAGATTAATTTTCTCATAAAAGAATGAGAAATTGAAAAGCAAAGAGTAGGTATAAGAAAGGACAGCTCTTTCGAGAAAACAGGAAACCCTCTCTCTCTCTCTCTCTCTCTCTCTCGTATTATGAATAATAATCTCAATAATAATCCAGATTAAGGAGAATTATTAGATTACAATACAAGGCCAAGGGGAAGGGGGGGGGGGGGCCGAAGTGAGGTGGGGGCGCTGAAGGTGAGATTGAGAAGGGTGAGAGGTTACTGTAAATTGTTGTTAAATGGGTACTTACACACACACACACACACACACTATACACACTTAATAGAGATACAAAGAAGAAGAAGAAGAGCTGCGCTGCTTTTGGTGGAGAACCTGATGCCCCCTCCCCCTTTGATGTGTTAGTGGGTGGTGGTGCTGTTTTCTTAACTGTTGATGTTCCCTCTCTCTGCTCCTCTTCCTCTTCTTCGTCTTTTCTCTCTCTCTCTCTCTCCCTACTCTTGAACGACTTCTAATCTTTTCTAGTCTTACTTTCTCGGATTTTCATGTAAAACCCATCAGGATTCAGAAGCAGCTCCAGGTTTGTATGATTTTTTGTTCGCTTCTTGGATTAGTTGTTTCCGATCTTCATTTGAGGATTTTTTTTTTTTTTTTTTTTTATCTTTTTAATCTTCTCCTGATTACCTAGGACTTCTTTTCCACTTTCTTTTTCTTTGGTTTCATTCATTGTTATCCTCTCTGCAATCGGTCCGGAGTTTCAACTGGGTTTGGTTATCATCTCTCCTTGCTCACTTCCCCCTTCTTAAAACCCATATTTTCTTGTGTTTTGTTGAATCTGGGTGAACCATGAAAGTAAGAGTTCCATCATCCGTGTGATTTCATGCTCTTTTCTTTCATATAAGGGCTATCGATCATTATATAGGAAGTCTATACATGGGTTTTAACTGGATTTAATAGTTTTTGTGTCCCCCATCTATCTCTCCAACTGAGATTTGGGTCCCCAAGTCACAACGTTTCCCTTTTTTTCGTATACTCTCCCTTGTGATTCAAGACTATTTGGGTTTCCTTCCTTTGTTTTTTCCTGGTAATCTTAGGACATTTCACATCTCGCCGGACTTTAGTTACAGTTTGTTTTCCCCTTCAACCCTTTTGATTTTTTTGGGGGCGGATGGGGGGGAACTGGGGAGGGGGTGGTGGAGTAATTCTATCGTGTGGATCTGGTGGTGGAATCCTGTTACTTTTGCCTGGTTTTGGGCTTGCCCTCTCTCCTAGTTCCGATCTCTTTCACTTTGTTTTTCCGTCCTTCGCCACATAAAATAACGTTCCTTCGGTCTTTAATCTCAAGTCTCATAACTTATCTTTGCTTGGTCTTGGTGGGTCTTGGTGGGTTTCGTTTCTTTCACTAATGTCTCTTGTATTCTACTGGATTAATGGGTAATCGAAGCTACTTCTAAGATACCATGATTTGAAAAAGTCCCCAGAGGCTTTGTTCCTGTTCTTCACCTCTCCTTAATACATAAAATAACGTTCTACAAGCTTCAAGAACCCTGGTTTTTAAGCTTGTGTGTTGTTGTCTCTTACTTGCAGGATGGTTCATGGGGAGAAAGGGACTGTTTAGTTGCTGGGTTTTGATCTTCTTTTCCCAACTTCTATACATAAGGTGGAGGTGGTGTGGTGGTAGTGATTGGTTTAAAGCTCACAGGCTCTTGTTATGCTGGGGAAGAGATTATCGTCGAAGTACTTGTGACTGTTTCCAAAACAGCACAAGAAGGGGGAAGTCTTTCTGCAGATGTTATCCGTCGAAAACCCTCCAGATCCCTCATGTTCTACCAAAAGTTCACAACTGAAAAATGATGAAAGGGCTTCTGATGGGCTTGCCCTGCAAGTGCCGGATCTGCTAAAGAAGCAAGGTCTTGGTGGTACTGATAAATTCTCTATAAGGTAATGGCGGCGTCTCTTCTTTGTTTCTGTAAATGGTATTGGTATTCTTTACTTGTTCCATGCTTTGCTTCGAATTTTATGCCATCAACTCTCGTATCTGGCCGGTTACCTTTCCCCTCTACTCCCAATACGGTGGCCTGAGAGATTTCAGACATCCCAGAATTCCTTCCTCGAATTAGGTCCAGATCTACATGGTGCTTCATTTCTGTTGATGGTAGAATAGCTTCTCCTTCTCTTCTGCCTCTGGGATTGTTCCTCGAAACTCTTTTTTGGTATGAAGATGAGAGGCTTTTATTAACTAAAGTTCTCTGAGTTTTTGGAAATATAGTTTACCAAATTTAGAGGGTTTCACCTTAATTGTGACCTCAGAGGCATCTCTCTCTCTCTCTCTGATGGTTGTTTGGCATGCGTGAAGTGTTCATTTGAGTTCATTGGAGCATAAAATCATGCGGCTTTATTACATGTTGACTTCCTCAACCATCCTCTAGCCATCGATTTCTCTTTGGTGACTTTCAGTCATAACTATTTGATGGGTTCTATCATCCTTGAGCTTAAAATGCTTTTTGGGTTTCAGATTTTCTTGGTGGGATAACTCCAAAAGAGCTTAGTGATGAAAAAAGCTCGGTGGTATTTGACTGTTTCTGCTGTTTATTTGGTGTTATACTCCCTCTGACTCCAGATCTTTTTTTTTTTTTGGTGTGACAGAGATTATGCTTTTGCAGCACGGAGCAAGGATATTTGTGCTAGCTGGCCTTTTCATAAGAAGCATTTACAAATTTGCTTGAAGCATGGCATCAAGGATCCGTTGCCACCGTTTGAAACTCCTGATTCTGTAAGAAACCAGTGTTCCAGCAAGATTATTGCTCTAGGATCCGATCAACTGGGGAGAAACACTGTAGGGGAAGAAGGTTCATTTCGGAAGGAAAACGCCAGTAATCTAGATGGGGAATCTTGTCCACGATTTGATCCATCAGTGTTAGTGTCTGCAGACGAAGCTCCATCTCAAGTACAGGAGAAGGAGAAGTTTACAGTCTCCGAAGACAGGAGTTTATGCCAATTGGTGCCGGGTTTGGATCAAGGTGAAAAAGGACATATTCCATTGCGGGTCAGTCATGCCCAATGTAGGGGGAGTGAGTCATCTCCCACTAGTAGGTTCCCTTTATCAGCCCCCAACACTTTGCCAGAGGCCTCAGTGGAACTTGAGGTTGCAGGAGCTCCTTGCACACTCCACAAGCCTGGAATAGCAATTGAATCGAAGGGTAAGAAGTGCAGATTAATAGTAAAATTGGGTAGCATCTCTAATCTCAGTAACACCAACGAGCATACATTGAACACTACTACCATATCAGACTCCATGGCTTCAAAAGTTTGCCCTGTTTGCAAGATGTTCTCATCTACTTCAAACACTGCACTGAATGCTCATATTGACCAGTGCCTTGCGGTGGAATCCACTTCCAAGTTGGCTCTGAATTCTAAACTGGGCAAACACCGGGTGAAACCAAGGAAAAAGAGGTCAATGGTGGACATCTGTGCATCTGCACCACGTTGTACACTCGAAGAGCTTGATAGGAGGAATGGTTCAAATTGGGCTGCAGATTTAAGGATGTCTTCTGCAAGTGTCGAGGTTCGCACCGAAGGGAAAAAACAAAGGCTGTCTAACATGCCTCTCGAGGATGATGAAGAAGATAATGCAGTCTATTTTGATTCTAATGGCACAAAGATTCGGATTCTATCTAAATTTAAGGACACACCAGTGTCAACAGTTGGGAAGGATTTCAAACCCAGGAAGCATATGAGAGATTGTAAAGATATCAAGAACTTCTCTACTGTAAAGAGAAGACGTATTGCACCCAGACATTCTAAGTACATGAACCTAAAGCTTCAGACTGAGTCACTCTCTCAAAAGCCAGATCGGGCTGAGGTACTTCTTTCTTTATTCTTTCTTGTGTTCTCAAAGTTATCTGGGTGATATACTTATGTTTTGTCTTGAAAACGCCTGTCTTTTTGAGTTTGGAGCAGTACATTTGAATGTTTTATCTCACTGAACTAGTGTGTCTGGTCTGCCTTTGGGTTTTCAGAATTATGATAAGACAAAACAATTTACAACGCCTTTTTTGTACTTGGTTTGAACGTTTTCTGGTGTACATATGTTTCCAGATTCAGGTTATTTCGTTTTATATTAGACTTTCGGAAGGGGGGAAAAAAAAAAAAAAAAAGGAAGAAAGAAAACATTATAACATGCAATCACACTATTATGGCATTTCAGTAATATAGTTGCTTTGGTGTTGATGAACAGATATATGGGGCCTCGGGAGGGAAGCATGGGATGGAGGAAAGTCTCAAGAAAGAAGAATCTCTATCTCAACTCCTGAAAGTTTGTGATCAGATCAAACCCAGTGAGTCACGAGCTGTAGGACAGTGGGCATGCTCCAAACGAACTGGTCTGTCAAAGAAGTTTTGTGGCCAAGATGGGAGTCATAATCCTGACTGGGATTGTTCATCACTAGAGCTGATGGACTCACTGGATAGTAGTGATCAATTAAACTTGAGAAATTATTCTATGGAGAGGAGTCAAATTTGTAAACTTCCAAACTCATCATCTGAAGATCCTACCTCTTCTCCGAAAAGCAAGAAGGTAGGAAGTCTGTCATATGGAGCCCCAGTCATTTCCAATAAAAAGAAATGTTCGAGACTAGCAGCAGGTGGTCTTAGTCGGTTGAGTAACGGAAGCACTTCTTCTGAACTTGATGGATGTATGCCGAAGCTTTCAAGATCTTTAAGAAATCATGCTGGATCACCACGACGTATGAGAATTGAAATTCATGCAGACCCAGTCAAAAGCTCCAATGGTTTGCCCAAGATGGCATCACAACAATCTAGGACTTCTCATCTTTTGTCAGCAAAAGGCAAGAAATCCACTTTGAAGAAGAAAATGTTGTTAGTCAGGGAAGCATCTCCTATGACTAAAGTTAATGAGAAAGGAAGTCATTTCATCTTTAAGAAGTCTCGGATGCATAAATCCATGGCAAAAACAGTTGATCAGGTACAAGCATTCTCCTCTGATTTGGTCGAAGACTATGATGAGGCCCACGAGGGACATAATTTTGTTGAGAATCAATTTGGATACATTAACCAAATGGAAGAGACCCACAGGTTAGACCCGAACAATATTTTTGAGTCTGAAACAAGAGAGAGCATAGATGGAGTGACTCTGGGAAAAGACAATGCAGTTGAACATGGTTGTTGCTATTGTAGCAAGAATGCACCTGATATGTTTGATGGTCAAGAACCTGGTACTGAGGAAACTCATGTTGGTGAGAAGGATACAGCAATTAGGCTTTCCCCAGGGAATACTGTCCGAGGCTCCACTGTCAGTTCAGACAGAAACTTCTCTTCAGAATCCCATGAGCTCGGTACTTGTTCTGATATCCGATCCATTAACTTGTCATCAATTGGAAAACATAAAAGACCTATGTGTGGAACTGAAACACATACTGGACCCACTGAACTATATCTTACTGATGACCTAGAGATGGATTTTGCAGATGAAATTGGTAGTTTTAGTACTGGAAAAACTGATCGTTCATCAGAAGCAGGTTTGAAGGTTAGACTTGAAAGCTCACTTTCTGAAGTTGATGTAATACCTATACCGGGACCACCAGGATCATTTTTGCCAAGTCCTCGGGGTTCAGAAGTTCTCCAGGGAAGCTCATCACATAACTCAAGCAGGGTTTCATCTTTTCAAGACAGATATTTTCTTGCTGATAGAGATTTATCTGGATCTCCTGTTTCTGCAACCTCCTCCATCTCTCATCCTCACATGGAAGGAACTGATTTAAAACATTCAGAGCTGGAGTCCCATGCAAGATCTCCTCTAGTTCAAGACAAAATTGCTTCCTTTTCATACTGTAGCAACAATCCAGTTGTGAGGGATTCAACAATATCTCCAGGCATGGTGAGTATGGATGGAGTAGAAAGAACCAATTTCGAAAGGGAGAATGTAAAGTTCACTATGATCTCTCCATCCATGGGCCCACTGGAATATTTAGCTGATCAGACATGCTGTTGCTCAAGAAAGGAGGGTACATCTCGAGGTGCTGCCCTAGTGCATGAAAAATCAACCTCCCCAGGGCAATGTAGGAAGACCCCAGCCATTCTTAATGCCATGGGAAATCAGATGATTAGCGAGCAAAGTACCAGGCCTGAAATGCTTGCTTCTTTCAGCATTTGCCCAAATTCGAGAATTGATGAGATGCTGGCCCCCGTCTTAGAATTGCCTACAAGTCCTATTGCTTTGAAAAATTCTCTTGCAGCTGCTTTGAACTTCCCAGGTCTCAATGATTCAGATTTCGCTTCTCCATCCGCTCATGCTCATCCTCAGACCACTTCTCATCCTGTTCTTAGGTTAATGGGCAAGAATTTAATGGTGGTAAACAAAGATGAAGACACATCCATGAAACTCAGAGAGATTATGCCAGGGGCACCAAGTGGTGGTCCAAATGCAAACTATTTGGCTCTTCTTGGATACTCTAATGTTAATGCCCCCAATGAGGACTGTGTTTCAAATTATCACACAACCACAAAAGGTCCTGTCATTGGCAACCAGGATTCCTGCAATACATCCTCCCAATTTTATGATTTTGGTTTACCAAATGGGTTCAGAGATCTCTGTAATTCTGAGGCACACCAAAAGCTCCCACTGTCACAAGGTGTAAATTGTTCTAACATGCCTGTGGGAGGCTCTGCAGCGTCTTCATTGCAGCATCATTTGTTGCATCAGGAAGAGGGGTTGAATAGGAAACCAAATCCTCCATTTACTTACGTGGATAGAGTTTTTTCATCTCCACAACCCCAACAACGGAGTGCTGTTCCTGCCACTGAAGCTGTTGCCGGTCCCATCCATGAGGTGATTATCATTGATGGCTCTCCAGAAAATGATGCTGATTCAAGAATGAGAAATGCAAAACCCACTGAGGGGTTAAGGGGAAGCCAGCCTTCTCCAGTGGGTATCCTGGCTTCAACTGCATCTGGTTCTAATTTGACACAGGTGAGTCCATTTCCTTGCTTTCAGTCACGGAATGCTTATATGCTGAGGCAACCACCAGTAAGGCCCAAGCCCAGTTTTCTCGTATCATGCCCTGGAGGAGATGCAAACCCTGTGAAGTGGAAAGGTACTTTCGAAGTCTCCAGTGCATTATCGCGAGGTCCTGTCATTGCTCCACAAGCTCGACGGGTCATTTGAAACCTTGAGCAAGGCACTCCAACAGGCCTTCTCTTTGCTGGTTAAGTGGTCCCTTAATCGGGAGTCAGTACTTTACAGGCACCTTTGATGCATTACCAGGACTCGGCAAAACTTTGACCTGCTTCTTATTGGAATTTTGAGCTCATGAATTGATCCTGGCTGACAGTGTTGCAGGTTTGCGACGGGTTATTGTCTGTGGTGGATAAATTATAAATTTGAATGGTGTGAAGGAGCCTGCAAAAAATTTAGTATATATGTACCAATGAGTATCTGAGGAGGGTTTGTATTTACTTTGATCTGGTGACTTTTTTTGGTGACACATAAACAGTTGTTGAAACTGCTGACTGCAAAATTGCTGTCTTGAGTTTGACCCAAGAGTAAGTAATGCTATGTTATTGGAATAATTGTTGAATTTGAAGATACACTTTCTCATTGTCATGTTGTTTTGAAGAGAAGAATTTTTTTTCTGGATCATTGATTTACTGCTGTTCATGTCAACCGTCGGTTTCTAATTGGGCTCGTACTTGAAGTTACATACATAACATCGAGAATGAACTCTTCTGAATTACTTTCTATTTTTTTATTTTTTTATTTTTTGGTAAATTTGGAAGTTTGAAGTTAGACTGCACTTGTTAAGTTTTATGAAGGTAGTAATGTTATAAATTAACGTTTGATGATTAGAGGGAACAAGACCTAATAATAGTGGATTTTAGACAAGGTTTAGTTTTGGACTAATCAGCATTTGGACGTTTTGATTTGTAACATATGCATAGGCCTCAACACCTTAAAGTGCAGCAGTAACTTAACTCTTTACTCTTTCTCTTTCTCTTTCTCTCTCTCTCTCTTGTTGTGTCACGGAATTTAGTTCCACATCGACTGTGTCTTGATCATGGAATGTCCATATAAGTGGTGGTCAACCTTCACATTGTGGGTATTGGAGTCATTGCTGAAGTATTGATTTTGAAACCAGTTTGGCCCCTTCTTACTTATATGAATCACAGCAATAGTAGCTTGGATGGAATTTAGTGGGGACTGGATAGAAATCTTTTATCTCTGAAACAGGAGGACTCTTAATTCATATGGAAGTGTAAGGTTTGAGTTAGAGAATAGCTAGGCTTATATATAGCCTTGCTATGGTTGAAACAAGAGAGCAATACAGTTCCTTCTTTTTCAAATCAGAGTTGTTTGAGTTTACAATTAAGGATTATATATTTCAACCTATTGGCATGCTTCGCCTTCATCTCTCTCGTCTCAACAAATCGCCTGGAGATATAGATACCTTTAGCCTTCTGGTTTTTAATTTGTCAGAAAGAACAGTTGAAGTGGTATCTTTGTGAGAATCAGTACATGAAGATTCGATAATGTGATCATGGATATCAATAAACAGAGAATAAAGATTCCGCACAGAAGTCCAAGGCAGGAGCTGGCATTTGTAAGATAATCTTATTGAAGACCGTCTGGAATTGGGACTAACCAATAAGGATCTCTTTCCTTGATAAACAGATCCATAAAATTTATATCTGATAACAAGAGAAGGTAAGATACAAACTAATGTTGGTTGATACATGTCCCCTATGATGGTTGGAGAAGAGGGGGGGGGGGGGATCTTCTACGGCGTGGTTGTCCCAACGACCTGTACAGTGTAGACACAAGACGGTATGCAATGATCGCCTTACCCTTACCCGAGCACCTTGCCCAAGTGGGGGTAAGGCCGTTGGGGCAGCTGCGCCGTAGAAGATCTGGATGGGGGGGGGGGGGGGGGTTGGCTAACTCACCTACCCATGTTAAATTCTGTGGGGGAGTGTATTACCCATACTCATGAAAGTGGAAATCCCACCTCCATGATGTCAATGTGCGCGCTAATTGACCCGTGCTCACACAAGGGCCACGCTTCCCAGAGAAACAGGATGGGGGATGAGTGACAAATAAAGCATTGAAGAAACAAGGATACATGATAGATGGATGGGCCATGAATATCATAAGTGAAGCAGTGCAAAAAATTCAAAAAAATTTAATGCTTACATTGGCTAAGCCACACAATTCAGTTAATATCCCATGGCTTGGAATCACTGTGTGACACAATTAAACTTGTCCACCCATAAATGCTTTATTAATGTGCCGGTTCTGAAGATCCTTTAGCCTACAATAATCTCTCTCTCTCTCTCTCTCTCTCTCTCTCTCTCTCTCACTATGCACGTGTGTACCGTGTGACAATTAAATGTGTGTGTGTGTGATGTTCTGACATATTTGTCCTTCTACCCTCATTCTCATTCTCATTCCCATTCCTACCCCCAACAATGAAACGTTCTTCCTTCCCTTACCCTTACATTAATTTGTGATGAGAGGCTCTCCCTAGCACTAAAGGATTGGGACGAAAAAACAATTCTTCATGCCGAAGTACGTGTCAGCTTTCCACTCAGAGACTGTCATGTTCTGATTCGATGCTTGGTTTATGAAGTCTTCCAACAACCAAGTAAAGTCTCCACCCTTAAAAGGATATAAAGCTCCTACAGGAAACTTTGATTCTAGTGTTTTTCTCTTCTGTTTTTCTTTTTTATTTGTGTAAATGGGATCGTCTAATAATACCTTAATAGGTGATTTAAAATATGTAATCTTATTTTGATTGTTTTTTGTTTTATTTCAAAAAATTGTTTTCGTTAAAGGTAAAATAAAAATTTTAAAATAATTCAAAAGTAATTTACCATCATGTCATTCTCAAGAACTGTCATTTGTCATTGTCTCGCATATTTTTCTAATAAATATATGAAAATGATGATTTTACCTTCACTAAAAAAAATATATATATATATATTATAATAAGAGAGAAAAAACCAATAAATTTACAAATTATTTGACATGACGTTAATAAGAAAATTCATTTGTAAATAGATTACAAAATGTTCATACCCATTCTATTGCAAAATGAATAGTAAGTTACCTACATCAGGGGTTGCTAGATTCCTCATGTCCTGAGGATCTCCTAAAATTCCCACTTCTTGGATTTGTTGGAAAAAAAGGAATGGGGTGGGGGAAAAGTTCTTTGAGTTGCAAGGGGAGGAGACGCTAGAACCCTTTCTTTCTATATCTTTATTTTGCTCATGAAATTACCTTGTTGTTCTCCTATATACGAAACCGTTCCATTGTACTTTATTGATGCGCTCCTTTTTGCAGCTTACTCAGAAAACCTTTTTGGTAGGGAAAAAAAAAAATACCATTACTATTTCTCTTTATATGTGCAAAAAAACACAAATTTGATATGATTGCGATCTCAATACAATTAACCGTGGTGGTTACATAGAGCAAAAACTATTTTTCAGTTTTCAATTATCTAGGATGATGGTTGAACTTCTGTTTTACTATTTAGATCTTGTTTCTATCTTGCTTCTATAAGTTGTGGTTTTTCAAGGGATCTATTGATTCTAAAGGTGCAGTTGCTCCATTATGACAAAGTGATCATAGGTTTAAGTCTGAAAATAGTCTCTTTGCTTAATTAGAGGTAAGGTTACATACATTATCACCCTTCCTAAACCCTATAGTGGCGAGAGTCTCATTTTTTCTTGGCTCCAATGGCGAGAGGGAATTCTATAGGATTTGCAACAAGCCATGAAAAAAAGGTTTCAAGAAAATTGAGGTCTGGATAGACAATTCTAATTTAATTACTTGGTTGCAATACGGTACGTACTCAAGCCAGCTGGCTTTTGGACTTATTTTCTTTGTTTTTTTTTGTATCATCAATCAGATGTAATAATGGTTATGTACTCTGAATAACAGAAAAAGAAAGGGGGTTTGAAGGGATAGGAACTCAGGTGTTGTGGACTACTTTTCTTTTTGAATAAATTTGATTTTCAAAATAAATAAAAAAAGATTCGATACATCACTGGTATATCATAACCTAACACCTATTGTCTGTATCTCTCTCTTTCTCTTTTAAAATGATTCTCTTGCCCTTACTATATAATGCCTTATCACGCAATCCCATTGATGTCAGCTGCTAGCTCACCGCAAGCATGCATGTGCCTATCCCTCTCTTAAAAAACCAAAAAAGTCCTCTTATAGTTTCTTTTGTTAAACCCAAACGGGCACATACGTTTTTTTTTTATAATGTAACGGGCACATACTCACAGTAGGGAAATGTGGGCACTACCCAAGGTGGGCCATATGCTATTCCACGTCATCTCCATCTAGTTCTGTTTGGTTCTTTTTTTGGTAGCTCAAAGCAAATAGGTCTGTCGTTTGATCGATCAATTGTAATGGGTGGTATGTGATAGAGAGTGCGGGTGTGTCAGAGTCACTAAGACTTATAAATTGAGAGAAAGAAATTGTATCACTGACTTCTAACCAAAAAATGTGGATCCTCCTCTCACCTCGATTGTTCCAAGGAATTTAAAAGATAAAGATCAAATTGCAATATGTGAAGAAAAAATTGATCACAAGACCAAGTAATGGATTGAAAGAGAATCAATAATTCTATTGATTTTGATACTGGTACATTTGAATAACAGACCATTGAGGTAAATCAAAGGAAGAACTTGATAGAAGGATGACCGAAATGGTCTAAATGAGAGTTACATTAAGGAAAAATAAAAGATTACACTAAGTAAAAATAAATAATTTGTGGTTGTTTGATTGATCGAGAGATATATCCCCTTCGCTTCTTGAATTCTGATATTTATAGTAGTGAGGATAATGTCTCTGTGGGAGTTAGCCAACCGCCTTGCCTTGGAAATTACAGAAACTGCCTAACTCCACGTGTCTTTTGATAACCACTACCCGTAGTGGTCCCACTACTTCATTCCACAATCAGAATATGGAAACTCAGACCGATCTTACAAAATACTCCACTTTCATCGGTCAGAAATGATTGACTAATAATTGATAATTTTAGGGTGTAAACAAGTTCTAATATTTCCAATATTTTCTAGAGATTGGATTTTGAAACCCCAATGCCCAAGTACACATGTACATGTAGGACTGTTAATCAGTCGGGCCTAATTGTCTCCATCAATTTAAGGTCTTGCATTGTTACCGCATCATTTAGTTAATTGAGCCTTATACGTGAGGCATGGAAACATTTATATTCGATCGGCCAATTATCGATTCATAATTGAGGTCAAGTTCATTAAATTAATCAAATCATAATCGATCTTTAAACAGGCTAATTGAGCTATAAACAGATTATAAACAGACTATAAACGTATCGATCAAGCTAAAAATGGGCTAGTTGGCATATAAATGGTTGGTTCTGATAAGTTACCGATGTTGATCAGTCCTAGTTAAGTGTCCATTGGGCTACAACCAAGCACCGTAAATGTCCGAATAATGATCAGTCTAGGCCCAGCATTGGACCATTTAGTAACTAGTCAATTTGGTTAGACTTTAACCAGTTGATTTTAATCGGGCCTCTACCAATTCAGGCCAGCTTTTTGCACCTTTTCGTCCATATCTCTTTCCTCACATGAAATGATCTGGTTGCCCTTCTATATATGATGATGTTTTATGAAACAAATCCTCTCCTGTGCTGGTGCATGCCAACGCACATCCGACGGCTGGGCTGTCATGATGCACATTGGGATGTGTATCAGGGTGCATATCATGCCAATCTAATTGTCGGATGCACGTTAAAGAGGCACTGACGCGGGAGAGGATCTGAATTCAATGTTTTATCGTACTTTATTGATGCATTCACCTATGGAATTTTTATCCTCTCCTGTTATAGCACGGTGTTGTAACGCATCATGCGGCAGCTGTAGAGGCCATATGCACCATGTGGGGTCCGTTGTGCCAGTGCCACATGGCCTCTGCAGTGCCGCACGATGCGTTATAGCACCGTGCTATAACAAGAGAGGATAACGATTCTTCACCTTTGCCATTTGCTTGCAGGATCCTCTCTCTCTCTCTTTTTGTTGGGGGAGATGTAGCTTTCTTTCATGGGTCCGCACAGAGTTCTTTTTCCCTTTTTTTATTTTTTTGGAATTGGGAGCTTTTATATATATTTTTTTAGAGGGGGGAACTAGGGAAGGGGTAATGTAACAGTCGAAAAATTATCTCTTACAATTCTTTGTCCGGTCCATTTTCCCAAGTCCCTCTAATAAGGGGTGGACCCCACCTAAGTAGGGGGTAGGGTGGTCATTTCTGCCCTCCTATGAAAGGAATTGCAAGAAATAGATTGACAGGGAATTGTAAGGGATAAATATCCGGTAATAGCCAGGAGACTCAAACTCTTTTATTTATTTATTTTTTTTTGGAGACAGGAGGGGTATCCGACTTTAGACAGACTAAATCCACCCCTGAGCTCGTACATGACCCCCCCGCTACGCACGAACTGGGAACTCTTTTATTTTCTCTTGTTATAAACCCAATGAGGCACAGCACAAACACATGTTAGGAATACGTCAACTAGGGTGCAAGTTTGGCCTCGTTGTTATGAGATATTTGGCTCGAGGTGGGTCGGCTAGAAATTTCGCCCTGAGTTAGGTCGGGTCGGGTTAGGGTTGAGGCCTCGAGGTAGGCTGGCCCGCCGACCGATTTAAGTTATATTGAAATATATATTGACAAAATTTATACATTATAAACTTTAAATTTCACCCACATTTCTTTATATAATATATTATATATGAAGACAATAAGTGTTATAATATAATTTATTATATTGTTATTTTATGTAAAATTAATAATGTTCTTCCACCATGCATTTCTTTCCCTCCCCATGATCGGGCCAATCGGTCAGCTCCACCGACGGGCGGTCGAGTTGGATTTTCTAGCCCTGAGTCGGGTTGGTCGGCCCGACCACTAGGGACTTAGGTTGGGCTAGGGTTCTATAAAGCCCACCAACACACGTTAGGAATACCGTCAACCACTCAACCATTGTAATGAGTATATGACGGTGCTTTTTCTCCTACCTTGTTTGATAGGTAAGAGGTAAAAGCTTGCCTAATGATAAGTTTGAATTTGACTTACAATTGAATACCTGATTCTATTTCTGTTTACCAGAAAAGAACTAGACGGCCGATTCAACCCATCAATTGACTCACGAATCGCCCTCAACAACACCCAGAGTCGAGTCTGCAACGCGGATACTTTGCACGCGACTCTCAAACCGGCAATCCAAGGCCTCAAGCAATCGATAAGACATCGTTTTTCACGAATCTACCGAATTGATTGATCAAAACGATTCAACGATATCCTATTTGTCTTCTTTTTCTTATGTTCTTGGCCTAATAAGAAAAAAAAAAGAAAAAATCAGATTTGACCTCTTCTCTTCTTGTGCTCTTGACCTTATATTTATTTCACAGGAGATAACGATATCTTATTCTTCTTTTTCTTGTGTTCTTGGTCTTAAAAGAAAGAAAAAAAAATCAGATATGACCTCTTCTTTTCTTGTGTTGTTGGCCTTGTATTCCACAGACGAGAATGATATCCTATTTGTCTTCTTTTTATTTTTTTCCATGTCAAATATTTTTTCCTTTTGTTTCTGGGTTCTCCTATTGGAATTTGGGAGTTTTTGGTTTTTTTTTTCCATCATAGATATATCTGGAAAATCGGGTTTGGACTAGGGCGAGTCACCTAAGTCGAGTCAAAATTTTGGAAAACCTAATCAAGAGTCGTGTAGACTAGGCTAGGGCAAAAAATGACGAGACTGGATCATAAATCGTCTGAGCCAAATAAGACTCGGTATTTTTACCCAAGTCATGACAAACTCGACGACATTAGTCACTTTTTAAAAACCATAAAGCTGGTTTACTTAGAAACTGAGTTGAGTAAAATAGTATATCCGTATTCTAAAATAAAAAGAAACCCTCAACTTCTCGACTCCCTTCTCTTGTTTAGTGATATAAACTCAAAATGCATTGATATGTGATTCCTTGATTTTTTGTACATTAAAAATTACAAAACGTGACTCGCCTTGATTGGGTTTGATAAGGCCGAGTCACCAGGTTTTTCCGAAAGACGAGTCGAGTTAGAAAACCTTTTCCAACAATGAATTTCATAGATAGCTCTTCTCTTTTGTAAAGTCTTTTTTCATCATAAATAGAACTTCTTTTCTCTAGTCTTACAACAATTTTCCATAATTTCTAATTTTTATGGTTGATCTCTACTTTTTTTTGGAATTGGATAGCCAGTTCTAAGGGGTTCTTAAAAAATAAATCAACGAATAAGGTGTGGCAAAAAACCATAACTTTAGGTGTAGCTTTGATACCATTTGTTAGGGATTTGGTAGAACTCATCCTCAATAGCTAGCCATGATGGAGAGGGTACCCAGATACCTATAAATTCCCCACATTTCTCATTCATATCCGATGTAGGATGTTTTTTTTTCTTCCATCTTCTGCATGAAACCCCAACAATCTTTGTGTCTATCTATCTCTCTCCTTTTGGTGATCCAAGACTTGCCTTGGTGGTTTGCTACTCTCTTAGGAGAACTGCGTCAGGAGTTTGATCGGTGGTTCAAGTCTCCTTAGCGACACCAAATCCACATTTATTTGCTTTTCAAGAAGTAGAGCCCATGTGGGTACCATATTGATCCCTTGTGGGTCTTCTCTTGCCTCTTTGTGGGGCCTTGATGGCTGTTGCGTCAGGAAATCGGTCGATGGTCCTTCGAGTGTCGTAACCTGCAAAAGACCCTGGGTGACAAAGGAGAACCGATGTGATTCCGGCCTAGGACTCTCCAATGCCTAAGTTAAATCTCTCTGAGCAAACAGATGAGTGAATAGAATTCAAGATGCCTGATGCAGTGACATGCCTTATTTTTTATAATGGAGTATAGCGGTGCGAAGAGTCCTAGTTGATGGCGAATAATCCCCGTAGTAGATAGAGTCCCGGAGTGTGGGGGGTCTTCCATGGTTGGTTACTTCTCTACGGAGAGGTAGTGTCCTGATAGGAACGGTGTTTCCAATAGATATAAAGTGTTTGTGTCCGTCTTGGATTGTGTGATTGATGGAGGATGGTGTAAAGTCCTGAAGGTGGAAGAAGTCTTGTCTATGATGGTGGTACAGAGTCCAGGTGGCGGTGTACCTCTTATTGGGGACGATGGTAGTATCCTTGTCCCAGTCCGTGGAGGGTGGTTGTTTGGGCTGCGCCCATAGAGGGCCGTGTGGTTCGCGTCCACAGTTGGTCTTTCGCTGGTCCGGTCTTGGTCCACCTCCTTGGGACAGGGACACGTAGCAACGTTTGATTGGTTGGTGTGATTTTGGGTTTATCATTTGTCCTCCACTTTCTTGGATCAGAATGTCCAAGAGAGTAGACTTTGCATTTTTTGCTTTGAAGCTTTGTCTCCCTTGCTCTATTCTAGTCTCTTCTTATGTGGCAGATAAGCCTTGGTAGTCATTCAACCTTGGTGGCCTTAAGCCTTTAATGGTTGTCGAACCTTGGTGGTCTACGGGCCTTGGTGGCATTGTGCCTTGGTGGTCTACGGATCTTGGTGGCATTGTGCCTTGGTGGTCTACGGACCTTGGTGGCATTGTGCCTTGGGGGTCTACGGACCTTGGTGGCATTGCGCCTTGGTGGTCAACGGACCTTGGTGGCACTATGCCTAGGTAGTCTACGGACCTTGGTGGCCTTGCGCCTTGGTGGTCTATGGACCTTGGTGGCATTGTGCCTTGGGGGTCTACGGACCTTGGTGGCTTTGAGCCTTGGTGGTCTACAAACCATGGTGACATTGTGCCTAGGTGGTCTACGGACCTTGGTGGCATTGTGCCTTGGTGGTCAACGGACCTTAGTGGCATCGTACCTTGGTGGTCAACGGACCTTGATGGCTTTGAGCTTTGGTATTCAAACCATTTTGAACTCCATGAACTTCTCGAACTTTGCCTCTAAACTAGGGGTGTCAATTCCAGGCCGGGCCTGGCAAGCCTGATCGAGCCCGCCCGGTTAAAGCCCAACCCGGACCGAACCGATTCTTAAACATGTCGAGCTTAGGCCCGACACGTTTAATAATAGGGCGGTCCCGGTGTGGGGTCCTAGCCCATCGGACACCTGATCGGACTGACCATTTTCAGGCCCGACCTAGCCCAACCCTTTAAGCAAACCTCCCTCCATTAATCCACTTAGCCCACCAGATAACCCTCTCTCTCTCTTTTCTATTTAACTCCTTAAAATGATTAGCCCATTAAGCCCAAATTAATGGGCAATTCAATTGATGGGTTTCCTTATCTCAGGAAGATGGTTATATTCTTCTCCATTAAGCTTCTCATTTCATAGAATTAGAACCAGACATATACAAAAAGGGCGGGGGGGTTCTTGCTCCAAATTGGTGTCCGTTAAATATTAGATGGAAGAACCTGCTAGTTAAATGAATCAAAGCAAGCACTAGTCCAGCAGAATCAAAGATTTTAAAGAGAAAACAAATAGTAGGACGAACCCAGTACTGTCAATGATGATTGAGTTGATATAAACACTTCATAGATTTGAGTTAATTATAATTACAAAAAGAAACAAATCAGTAAATAAAAACTAATAAACATAAGTACAGGAAAAGATTATGGTTTGAAAAATTGGGCTTGGATTTGGGTTTTGAATGTGTTTTGGTGGAAACCCATTTCCTTTCTCAGCATTTTTTCAAGTAGGAATTTAATTCTGTTAAGGCCCGATTAAGACCCGGGTAAGACCCGATGAAGAGTTAAACAGGCCCACAACCCGGTTAAGGCCCAATTTTAGTACCCAATTAAAGACCGACACCAACCGAGCCCGTCTTGGCCCGGACCAAATACTTAAATGGTCGGACACAGTGTAGCCTGCACAATTGGTGAGGCCCGGCTAGGCCCGACCGAACCCGACCAAGCAAACCAGTTGACAACCCTACTCTAAACCTTGAACTCGCGACAAATATGACTTCTCGTACTTCCCTTTTATCTTTTTTTTTTTCTTTGTCTTCTTTTTTTTGTTTTTTTTTTTTTTTTTTTTTTTTTTTTGAATTGGTCTTTGGCCACAGACGCATTTTTTCTCGAACCTTCCCGAACTCTGACCTCGAACCTCGTCCATGGCCTTTCTTGGTTGTGGCAATTTTTTTTTTTTTTTTTTTTTGTTTGCTTGATTTGATTTTTGGCCACAAACACATCTTTACTCCAACCTTGACCTCGAACCTTGATCCTCGACCTCAGACCTCAAACCTCGTCCATGCCCATGGCCTCGATCCACGATCGTAGCCCTCGAATCAATGCATAATTGCCCCCCGTTCGATCCGCGCCTGCATTCGATCTGCCTCTGGTGACGCTCGTTCGACTCGATCTGTGCTTGGTAATTTCTTTTGATTTGGTTCGCACCCGTGATGCTTGCTCGATTCGATCTGTGCTTGGTATGCTCATTTGATTTGGTCCGCATCCGCGATAATCAGCGCCCACTCGATCTGTACCCATTCGACCAGCGGCCCTTCGATCAGGGCTCCCTTGATCTACGCTCCTTCAATCAGCACCTCTTCGATCAATGCTTGGGCGACGTCCATTGATTCGCGGTCATTGATGCTCATTCGATCCGCGGTCATTGACGCTCATTTGATTAGCGCCCCTTCGATCAACGCTTTGGCGACATCCATTGATCCGCAGTCATTGAAGCTCTTTCGATCTGCGGTCATTAATGCTCATTCGATCTGCGGTCTTTGACGCTCCTTCGATCCGCGGTCATTGGCGCTCCTTCGATCTATGGTCATTGACACTTCTTCGATCCGTAGTCATGGTCTTTCCTTCGACGATCAGCGTTCGTAGTCCACCGTTCGGCGATTCATCCTCGGGGTCTCTGTTCGCCCAAGGCCTTCCATTCGACGATCAGCGCCCTCGACCATCATTCGATGTCTGTACTTCGTTCGACGATCAGCTCCCGCGACTGGTGGTTCGACGATCAGTGCCCGCGGCCTCTACTTCGATCGACGATCAGCGCCTGTGACCGATGGTTCGGCAATCAGCCCGCCGTCCTTTCGTTTGACGATCGGCACCCGCGATCGGTGGTTCGACCATCTATGCCCGCAACACCTTCTTTGATCGATGATCAACATCTGTGACCGGTGGTTCAACGATCCGCGGTCGGTGCCTGGTATGGACTCATTCTGTTTTCTCTTTTCTCTTTTCTCTTTTTGTCCTTTGGTTTTGGGCGGCGATCAATGTTGGACTTGATTTTTTTTTATCACTCCCTTTCTTCGATCGGCGCCCCCTTTCTCTCTCTTGTCCTTTGCTCCCTTCTCTCTCCAAGAGTCGTCGCTCATTCCTTTTGGGCGTGAACCTTGGCTTCCCCTTTTCTTTTTCTTTTTTTTCTAATTGGTCTTCGGCCATGGACATGTCCTTACCTTGACCTCAACCCCTCGCGAGCTTCAATCTCGGACCTTGGAGCTCGCACCCTCACGAACTTCGACCTCAAACCTCAGACCTCGAACCACGTCCTCGAACCTCGACCTCGATCCAATCCTTGATCCTTGAACCTCGTCCATGTCCATGACCCGATCCTTAACCCTGGACCTCGGACCTCGTACCACATCCTTTTGCTTTCTTTGCGGTCATCCGGTGCCGACCTCTTGTTATCCTGTGGCTTGTCTTCGATTGCCTTCTTCTAAGCTTGTACTATCTCGACCATATTGGCAAACTTGTTACATCTCTCTAGGAGCTCCTTCATGGTCTTGGTTTCCTTCTACTTGATGCTGCTCTGGAAGCGGGTGACAAATTGCTTGCACAGCTCTGCGAACGAACCTATCTACCTCGGTCGTAGTCTGGAGAACCATGAGGTGGCTGCACCTTTGAGGGATGCAAGGAATGCTTTGGAGGACACCACGTCCGATCCCCCATATAGGGTCATCATCCCATTAAAGTAGTTGATATGGTCGTTGAGGTCTGTGGTACCATTGTATAGTTCGAAGGTAGGTAACCTAAACCTGTATGGGAGTGAGGCTGACATGATCTCTTCTGAGAATGGATGTTGTCCAGGGATCGAATGTGTCATCCTTGGTCTACTTCTTCAGTCCTTCCAACTTCTCGTCCAAATCTTGAAGACTCTTTTTTAGCTCCTCATCCCATGACGGTCCTTCACGCCTGGCCTGCCGTTCATCGTCACCCCGTTCTTGTCCTTGTCGTGAAGCTTCCTCCCGCCTTGTGTGTTGGCGAGATGGTGAATGATCACGTCACGACAAGCCCTGGTCTGAGCGTGATGGACTTTCTTCTCTGTAGGACTGGCTTCGCCCTGGTGTGTAACTCCCCCCTAGTCGACCTGGGAACACCGATCTTCTAACTGAGCCTTCTGGATTGGGCACCACGGATCGATGCGATGGCGCTCTTCTATGATACGATCGAACTGGGAGATCCGTTGTTCTCCTAGGATGCTAGGAGGGATCTCCCTGCTGCCTGGTGTGCCTCTCAGACTTATCACCCCTGGGAGGTGATCTCCTAGGGCTCTGCCCCCGCCTACGACGGTGGGACATTGCACGCTGCCTCAAGTATTCGCGGAAGAGTTGTTGGTCACCAAGGATTTGGCGCTGCAAGTCGTTGATCTGACCTACAGTTACTGGCGCATTGGGATCAAGTGCTGCCTCCCCAACAGCTTCAATGGCTGCTTCAAGGTTGAGGTTGACTGCCTTAGCATGTTGGTTCTCTGGGACCTCTTCCTCTGGAGTGACATGGCCATTGGCTCTACGACGCGAGCTCTCTGGAGGAGGTGATCCGTTCCCCTCCCTCAGGGCATTGTTGGTGGAGGGAGCGGCTTTTTTGCCTTGTGGTGCCATTGTTGAACAGTTATGGAAACAAGCTAGTAGGTGTAATGGCTAGTGTCGTTCCCACAGGCGGTGCCAATCTGTTGCGTCAAAAAATCGTCCGATGGTCCTTCGAGTGCCATAACCTACAAAAGACCCTGGGTGACAAAGGAGAACCGGTGTAGTTCCGGCCTAGGATTCTCCGATGCCTAAGTTAGATCTCTCTGAGCAAACAAATGAGTGAATAGAATTCAAGATGCCTGATGGAGTGACATACCTTCCTTTTTATAATGGAGTATGGCGGTGCGAAGAGTCCTAGTTGATGGCGAATAATCCCCGTAGTAGATAGAGTCCCGGAGTGTCGGGGGTCTTCCATGGTTGGTTGCTTCTCTACGGAGAGGTAGTGTCCTGATAGGAATGGTGTTTCCAATAGATAAATATAAAGTGTTTGTGTCCGTCTTGGATTGTGTGATTGATGGAGGATGGTGTAGAGTCCTGAAGGTGGTAGAAGTCTTGTCTATGACGGTGGTACAGAGTCCAGGTGGCGGTGTTCCTCTTATTGGGGACGATGGTAGTATCCTTGTCCCGGTCCGTGTAGGGTGGTTGTTTGAGCCGCACCCATAGAGGGTCATGTGGTTCGCGTCCATGGTTGGTCTTTCGCTGGCCCGGCCTTGGTGCAACTCCTTGGGCCGGGTACGCATGGCGACCTCTGATTGGTTGGTGTGATTTTGGGTTCATCAATGGCCAATAAGCCCTTGACAACTCCACCCCAAAAAAAAAAAATCTCTTCTTCTCACATTAAATGACCTTACTTTCTATCAATATACTAAACTATTTTATTGTACCTAATTGATGTGCTCCTCTTTGCCACTTGCTCAGTGAACACACTCTCTCATTAATAAGAAAGCCAACATGTAATGCTTTAATCCCATTTCTCCACCCACCCCACCCGCACGTTAGTCATAAATCATATGTAGGGAGTTCCCTTTGAGGTGTGAATTAACATGATACGGTTTAATTACCAAAAAAAAAAAAAAAATAGAGTCCGAAGTCTTCTTCTACTCACATGCCAAGGTTTAATTGAAAAAGAAAGTTAACTAATCAAAGTGGCAAAAATAAAACTTTGAAAATCTGATAAAATAAATGAAAATTTCCTATAGAGAAATGGATGACTAAATTTACTTTGGAATGCCCCCTACGGTCAGAAACAGGGGTGGCGAAATGATCACCTCACCCCTCCCCCCCATATTGGATGCTAGGGCATGTACTCCCATTGGTCCATGTGCTAGTGTAGGGTCCATGCGACCAACTAGAGTCTAAAATTTAACATGTTACCACTTCAATTTATAAATATCCATATGATCGAACAATCAGAATACAAGATTCTTCATCAATTCATACGGTACATACATATTTAAGAAAGATCAATAATTAAGATTGAGTTTATGGACACAATTGAGATTAATAACCCTTAAAACATATAATAATCTTCAGTGGAACTTGAGGCTGGTTAAGATATTGTTGTTGACTGGGTCAGCCAAATGGTCCAATAGGTTCTGGAATGGACCAACTCCAGTGACGAGTCCCTGAACAAAGTAACCCAATATGGCCAGCATAGCCAATCTCCCATTCTTGACTTCCTTCAACTTCAACTCCTTCATTGCCTTCTCATCCTTTGTTCCCAATCCCAGTGGATTGAAGAAAGGACCACCAGGATAAGCCGGTTTACCTGACCCACCCAAGTACTTCTCAAAACCAAGGAAGTATTGCTTACCCATCGACCCTGGATTCGCCCAGTCTTGGAACCTTCTGTGTTCTGCAAAACCCATAAGTGCCATTTCCATCACGAACAGTGTGTATGGGTCTGCCCAGTAATTGTATGTTCCTGCTGGTGGTATCACCCCAGTCTGAAACCACGGCAGCGCTGTCTCCGGCGGGATCAGCCCCAGCTTCCCCAGTATTTCCGGTGCTATGGCGCCTACTGCTCCCAACATTGCGTAACGCCCGTTTATGACCTCTCCGTAAGCCAACCACTTTGGTTCAATAAACCCGCCTGTACCTTCTGGGTCCGACAGCCCCAGCGGGTCAAATCCGAAGTCACCTGGGAGGCTTTTTTTTTTTTTTAATCCATTTTTATTAGTAGATGAATAATTAATCCCCTGTCTTTCCAAAAAACATAAAAAAAACCTTCAAAAGAGTTGCATAGTTGGAAAACTAGTTTTCTGACTAACTCATGTTTGTTGGAAAAAAAACAAAAAATTTGGTGATTCGGTCTTGTAAAACTTTATCAAGGTGAAGTATATTTTTTATTTTTTAATATAATAAATGTATATAAAATAATAAAATAAAAATAAAAAATATGCAGAAACAAATCATGGAATCACATATCAATGTAATTTGAGTTTATACCATTAAACAAGAGAAAGAAGTCAAAGATTTGAGAATTTCTTACTATTTCAGAACATGGATTTACTATTTTAATCAACTCCGCTTCTAGGTAAATCAGTTTTATGGCCTTTTAGAAAACAACTAAACTTGATGAAGTTTAGTCTCGTCATTTTTTCACTTGACCTAATCTATAGGTCTTTTGATCAGGTCTTCCTAAATTTTGATTCAATTCGGGCAACTCGTTTAATCTAAACCCAATTTTCCAACTATGGTCTAAAAGTATAAAGAGAAAAAGAATGCTAACTAGTGTTGTGTCATGGCGTGTACTTACACCCAGACACAGCCCAACACAAAAAGACCGATGCTGCCCCCTAAAATGATGGAAAGAAATAGGGGCAACGCCGACCTTTTCATGCTAGTCTGTTCTTGAACACAGGTACACACCGAGGCACAACACCGGTTAACGTTCCTTTTCCGAAACATAAATTATAATCAAAGAGTAAGTGATTTAGGTAGTTTTAACTTTTAGTTAAAGATTACCTGCCATCTAAGTATGATAGGCTCTGTTTGGATGCAAACCAGAGCTGCCTGTCTGCTCCTTGCTGCAATATAAAATGCAAAGAAATTAAGGATTTATTATTTTTATTTTTATTTTAAAGGTGAAATGAAATCTTCCCCACCCCCGGTTCCCTCCCTTGTGATGATATGATGAAACAAAAAGAGAGAAATGGAGAAAGACTAACCTTGACAGGGGGTGTAGAAGCAGCTCTTACAACCAAGGAAGACTTCCTTGAGGAGGAGGAGGACGACGACCCACTTGAAAGGGTCCTTCCTCCCAGTAGCTGTTTTGCTGCCTCCACAGAAGATGTGAGAGAAGACGACACTAAGGCTTGTGTTGCCATCTTCTTCTTCTTCTTCTTTGCTTTATTTACTCTCTTGCTTCTTAATTTCCTCTTTCTTTCCTTTCTTTACTTGGAGGCTGTGAGGATATGATATGATAAGAAAGATGAAGACAAACAGTACTACTTGCAGAGAAGAAGTGGGGGTTGGGATTAAGGTTTGTGGTCCCAAAGGGCGGCTGAGAGGAGGTTGAGAGGAGGGTGAGGTGGGGCTGGTTGATTTCAAGTAGTAACAAACAACTTTGGATTCCAAATGGAAATCTAGGGCGATATGAGGTGTCAATCTCTCAGATATGATATGATCTTAGCCACCAACAAACGTTTGCCACGTGGAGATTCTAACTTGGATAATAGGATCATAATCATCCTCATCTCCAGATTTAACATATCTTCAATCTTTCTGAGTGCCACGTGGGATGCATATCTGCCTTGTATATTTATATTATTTAGTCATGGCATATTATTCGTAAAAATCTATATATGATGGCATAAAATCTGATCCTTTCACCTCCGCACCTGACCTCTCGTTGTTTTTTTTTTTTTTTTTTTAACAAAACTTCCATATCATCATCATAATCTAATAATCTATGTTTTACTATTATTTACCAAAAAAAAAAAAAATCTGTGTTTTATTTAATAAGTTGAAGACTAATGTGGCAATTCAGGGCCGGGTTTTTTAAAACCCTAGCTCTACCCTGAGTCTTCTTAGCTCAACCCAAGCCCAACCCGGCCTTAGGTCGGGCTGAGATATCTTAGCCCAAGCCCAACCCTACCAAGCTCAGCCCAATCCAGTCCGACCCTAATTGACCTTGATCGGGATAGGTTGGCCCTGATTGGCCCTGATTTTTGTCAAGGGCTGATTTTTGCTAGGGCTGGTTGGCCTTGAATTGCCCTGCTTTTTGCCATTTATGTTGTCCTATGCATTAAAAAAATGACATGTGATTAGGTATTGATTTGTTTCATACTCCATTGACTATCAGACTTTTCTTTAATTTAAAAAACTTAGCCCAAATGTTAAAATTATAAATATTTTCGTTCTATAGATAATTAGTCTTTGGGGAAAAGATCTCTACTTGGTGGTTTTTCCTACACCCTCTTACAGGACACCATAAGATGACGTCTTTGCCCCCTGGGTAGATACCCAAGTGTGCTCACGCAGTGGCCTAGACGCTTGTGTAGAGACCATGCGACTAAGAAGAGATCTCTTGTGCTTAATCTTTTTTTGGGTAAACCAATATATAGATACTAAACAAAAATTGCAAAATGTAAATAATAAATTGTAAAGCATAACCTAACACAGGGTTGGGTTGGGATGGACTTTGCTTGAAGCCTCAACCCTGGCCTAGCCCGACCTTGACCTAGGGCCTGAAAATGTCAACCCTAACCCACCCTCAGAGTTGAAGAATCCAGCCCATGCCCTGTTCGGGCTCAGGGTGGGCTCGGGTTGATATGACCAAACTTACTCCCTTACTTTAGACCATTAGATGTCTAGGAAATAGGGCTGCAACACAGGGTCGAGTTGGGCTGAGCCTTTTAAAACCCCAGCCCAACTCTGAGTTCCCTTTAGCTAGGCCCAGACCTGACCTAGCCCTAACTCAAAGCCAGAAAAATTCAACCCTGACCCGACCTTAGGGTCGGACCGGGCCAAGCTGATCGTGATTGGCCCTAACCATGGGGGGGAGGAGATGCATGGGCTGGCCAGATTGAGAAGAAGAAGAAGAAGAAGACGAAGAGCAAGAAAGGAACAAAAAAAAAAAGAAGAAAGTACAAGAAATAGAAGTACAAAAGAAAAAAAAAACTGGAAGAAGAAGACAGGGTTGGGTTAGGCACCGGGCTCAACTTGAGGCCTATACCTTGACCCGCCCTCAGGGCCAAGGTATCTCAACCCAGGCCAAGTTCAGGCTCAAGGTAGGCCAAGGTGGGCTCGGGCCATTAAGGCCAAACTTGCACCCCTACTAGCAGGAAATAATGTGTGGATTGGTCATGTTGAAATCAATTGATATATGTTTTCACGTATACTCATAACTTTCCATATACGTCCAAGCATCCTTGACATATTCCCTACGTTTTCTTTCTTAGATTTGTTAATTAATACCTTGTTTTACCAAAAACTTGACATATAAGCATAGGACTATAGAGTCCACCTACCACCAAAAGTTTTAACCTCATCGGAATTATAAATTGATAGTAATTGAGGGTATGGCAAACTCCTCATTAGGTATGGCTTTGCTAAACCCTGCTCCCTTAGGGCAAGAGATTGTTGCCTGGATGCATGGCCCTTGCACTAATGTGTGAGCTAATGAGAGAATGTGTTAGGAGGGAGATCAATATGGATGGAATTTTTATTTCACTAAGGCTGGGGTGGTAATTTTTTGCTATCCTATGTCTGGACACATAAGCCTCGCGACTGGGTAGCATTCTTTGTCCCTTATTAGGGAAAAGACTCTCTGAGCCTAAGGCCTACACTACGCCTCCTCACATATGTTATTATATTATTTTTTAAGTGAATAAAAGAATGATTAAGAAAATATATGTGAGAGGATGTATACTACCCTACTTGTTCAAAGAACCCTCTCCTTATAATATTATTCTATATCAATTTTCTTGGACTACGTGTTCATCATAGAATCCATGGATAACATAAACATCTACTACATGATAGGTCAAATGGGGTTGAATGTGATAGAAATTAGACATAAAGGTCCCTTGCTCATATATCAATTTTCAACCTAGAAAAACACGACTTTCGTAAAATGAAGTTTTAAAAATATCGTCCAAAAAAAAAAAAAAAAAAACAGATATCTAACAGAAATAAACAACTAAGAATGTAAGGGCAAAATGTTAATATATAGAATGTATATGATTGAATTTTTTAAGCAAGTTTCCCTTTACCACAATGAAAAGAGAACCTTTTAAACCACAATTTCTCAACCTTGAATTGAGTTGAGGAAGCATAGTTTTGACCGTACAATACAGGGCTAGACTTAATGATTAAATCACTTGCCCGATAGTCCAATTATAAGCTCACAAAGAGAGGACAATCCTCATCTGATTCGTTGACTGGTGCAGGACGATACCCTTTTAATGGTGAAGGAATCCTTGCAATCGATGTGGAGTTGGCTGAGACCTTCTCCTGTTTAGACTCCTGCGATGGCTCGACTACGGGGTGTATTTGGATGGTCCCATTGTCAATGAGCTTTTGCACTCGTCCCAAATCGTGGATGAAGAGATGTTTCAACCTAGGCGACAAAAACCTTTCTCCAAGAATTTTAGCCTAAAATTTGAGAAATCGCCAATCCATTTGGTTGAAACCATAATTTCAGTAGGAGGTAGGACTCATGAGGCAATTATTTATAATATAGGAAGGGAAGCAGCTTGGGCGTAATTTTTTTTCCTCATTTGGTAGGTTCATTGGAGCTTAAAGGATGAGAACCTATCTTTCTACATTCAACCACTTAGGCTTCATTTGTTTGATGAAATGAGATTATTGGGGGGAATTATTGTACGGATTCTCTCACCCCAATGAGTTTGTTTAAATAGGGTAGTAATTTTGGTAGACAAGTCTACTTTTCCTATGGCCCACATGGCCTACCATTTTTCCCACCCAACTTCCTTCCAAAGTCCCATAGAATCGGTAGGACTTTGCCAAAATTTCAGGGATTTTGCTCCAGAGAATCATGCACCTTGGACTCTACTTCAACCCCTCCGCTTTGATACTGGGGTATAACTTGAGTCCAAATTCAAGTATTATCGATCAGGGTATCCCCTAAGTCCAAAATCCGGACATTATGGACCGGGATATCCCCTAAATCCAAATCCGAATATTATGGGCCGGGGTGTCCCCTAGGTCCAATACCGGCCATAACAAACTAGGGACCAAGGTCTGAGGTCCGGCCGAAAAAAAAAAGTAAAGAGGAAATCGTCAAACGTTACTCCCTCGCACTCATTTTGTGTCCAAGGGTAGAGGGCATTTATTGTACATAAAAATACCCTTCCAATAGGCGATCAACACATGGAAGAAGACTACTCAAACTCTCAACGGTCAATTCAAAACTCTCTCATTACACATTTATTATGAATAGAGCAACCATTACAAGGAAATTGACTCCTCCACCGCCTCTCCTCCTATAAATATGAAGGTGAAACTTAAGGTAAGGGACTAGACAATATCCAGACAACTCAAAAATGCTCTCTTCGTACTCCCTCTACAGATGATTATATGTTGCCCGGGCCTGACTTAGGAATTGGAGAGTCCCCCCTCAGAGTCTGCTGAATCTCTTTAGTGTCCTTTATCATTTTGCAGGACCTTCACGTCATCGGATCACATTGTAGTTGCAATAGTTAATGTGGTAATTTTGCATTCTCCTATGTCAGGGCGCATGTTCCACGCGACCGGTCGCATTCTTTTTCCCTTATCAAAAAAAACGCTCTGTAAGCCTAAGGCATACACTAAGCCTCCTCGCACATGTTATTATATTATTATTTTGAGAAAGAGAACGCTACTTGGTTGTGTGCGGCACACAACCCTGTGTCTAGGCGTAGAAGCCATGCACCGCACGCAGCCAAGTAGCACTCTTTTCCCCTATTTTTTTTTAAAGTGAAAGAAAGAACGATTAAAAATAAGGCAAGAGAATGCTAACCGGTCATGTACCCACCAACGTAGTAGCCAATGAAGGTGCACGCAGAGGCATTGGTTTGGATACGATTTTTGAATTCACTGGGGGTGGAACGGTCTTCTCGAGCACAAAGGCATTGGTTTGTGTCTAGGCTAGGAAGTATCTTCATCCCCTTAAGTGCGGTGTACCATGCAAGTGCATCACACTTGAGAGGATAAAAATTAGCGTAGGAATCACACTAACCATGCGACTAGTTATCATTCTTTTTTCCTTAAAAATATATATGTGATGGGTGTAGTCGTGTAGAGTACCTTGCTTGCTCAGAAAACCCTTTCCCTTATATTATTATTCTATATTGGTTTTCTTGGATTACATGATCATCATGGAATCAATGGGTAAAATAAACATCTACACATTACAGGTTAATGGGGCTGAATTTAATAGAAAATAGACCTCAAGGTCCCTTTCTCATATCCATTTTCAACTCAGAAAAACACAACTTTGACCATGTGGCAAAATGAAGTTTAAAAAATCCAAAAAATAAATAAGGAGATTTAACAATAATAGACAACTAAGAATGCAAGGGCAAAATGCTAACATGTGGGAATGTATATGATTGAGTTTTGAAGCAAGTTTTCCTATACCCACAATAAAAGGAGAGCCTCTTAAGCCATGATATCTCAACCTTGAATTGGCGTGGAGAATCGTAGTTTTCAGCGTACAGTAAGGGGCTAATAATGATAAAATCATCTGCCTAAGAATCCAATTATACGGTCCCATCATGGTAGATGAAGAGATTCTTCATTCTAGACGATGAAAACCTTTCTCAAAGAATTTTAGCCTAAAATTTGAAAAAATGACAATCCTTTTTTTTTTAATTAATAATTGCCAATCCATTTGAAAGGTTTTGTTGAAACCATAATTTCAGTAGGAGGTAGGACTCGTGAGGCAATTATTTATAATAGAGGAAGGGAAGCAACTTAAGTATAAATGTTTGTTCCCCATTCGATAGGTTCATTGGAGCTTAAAGATCAGTAAGAGGTAGGATGAGGACCTATCCTTCTACATTCAACCGCTTATGGTTGAATGAGTTTAGACTGTTGAAATAATGATGAAAATTATGTAATATATGATTTGCCATACAATTGAATTAATATTGAAAAATTAGACAACTAAAATTTGACACTTAGCTAATACAGTACATCTTTTCCTATTCAATTGTTCAAATTGCCTCAAAAAAAAATTTACCAAAAAATTTTTTTTTTGCCTCAACAAACATGTCACATAACAATAAATAAGGGAATAAGTATTCGACGAACCTAGTCAAGTCAGTCCCTTTTTGCCTATAATTTAGGGAAAAGTATGCAAGAAGAACCATCTTGAAAATTTTCTCAAGCCGGCCCAAATATCTGTCATGTGATAGATCGAATGGGGGTCAGATTGTCTGAACAAAGTAAAACCTCAAAATCCCCTACTTACATGTTGAATTTCAATCCAAACTATATTCTCCAAGTAGCAAAGTACAGCTTTGAGAGTAGAAGAGGGCGCATGGACAAACCTTTTTTTTTTTAAAAAAGAATAGTTCTATTCAAATAAACGATATGAATTACACAAGGTTTGGATACAAAGTATCAAAAACCAAGAGTGGAATATGACCAAAGTGTCTCACATGCTATCGACACGGTCTTCCAGGCTAGGGGATTGGTATTTGGTAAAGCCAGATTCCCTAGAACCAAAGTTGTATACACAGCTAACAAGACAAAATGATATATGAAAAATATCCTTGGGAGATGAAAAAACCACTAGTGGAATAACAATGGTAGCAAAGCCATATGGGTGTCCACTTTAATAACAAAATGATATATGAAAAATATCCTTGGGAGATGAAAAAACCACTAGTGGAATAACAATGGTAGCAAAGCCATATGGGTGTCCACTTTAATATCAGAAATCCTCCTTAATTCGAATAATCCAAAATGGCCAATTGTATAGCTTGAATAGGGAAAACAATTGGGTTTGGCCTTGAGATTCTCTGGTCTTCTTTTCTGACGTCTACTCTAGCTTCGGCTCCACCACTGGATCTGTGTCCTACATCCTTAGGCCTCTCATGATGGGGAGAGTTGACAGAAAATCCATTGATGTGAGGAGGGTTCTCCAAGGAAGATGGACCATTGTTGGTTCTTCGAGTTTCCTATTCAAAGTCACGAAACATTGGACCGTAACAATGGGAATGGAGGATGGATAATGGTTTGGAGACGAGTGAAAGCGGAGTTACAACGAGCATGCCTTAAAAAATATCTCGTACAACAATGAAAAAAGTCAAAATGGATACTAAGTGATGGACCCATTTGATGAGCACCAAATACTGAAGCCGTTTGATGAGCACTAAATGATGGACACCAAATATTAAAACCATTTGGTGAGCACCAAAAATTAAATCCATTTAATGGGTGTATGGAGCCGCTTGATTGAATCCAGTAACAGTTTGAATAACAAAAGGTGAAGAGTGCAGATCGATTTGCGAAGATCTATGTTTTACTAGATTCTTGCGATGGAGCTCACAATGTTGTTCTCTCTTATCTGCCGAAGTTTATTGTTGCTGCTGCTACAACTGAAACGGAACTGGCGACGATCAAGCGATCTTGCTGTTGTGACTCAACTCTGCCTGAGCTGGAGATTTTGTTCTTGTAGATCTATCAATGTTCGCTGCTACGATTGCTTCAACGTTGGTGATGGCAACACTGCTCTCACAGACTAGGTTCTCGGTGAGATAGTAAACTGAGGAGGATGGTGGATTTCAAAAAGATAAGGAAACAAGCACAAAGGTGGAGAGGAAACACACAATGAGGCGGAGAGACTACATCTTGGCGAACAGAAGCTTTCGATCATCACATGCTACTCAATCTCAACAATGGCTTCTCTCAAACTTGATCTTTACTAATGATTATTCCAACTAATTATACCTATGTTGATCGTACAAGGAGAGATTTGGGAGCCTCTGGGTGTAACAATTGTCTACCCCAGCCAGCCATGTGGTGCAAAGTTGCAAAAACTTAACTAAATGCAGGGAATGATGAAAAAATAATATGAACAAACATGGATGTAACAAATACAATTATTGAATTTAAGAGTGAAATTTAACATTTGGCTAATCCATAATGAGAACATCTTATCCAACGATTAGTTAGCCAAACCCAACCGTCCATATGGCAGAAAAATGGTAGACCATCTTAATAAGCTTAGCAAGATGGATTGTGCTGATTAACCTTAGCCTAATTTATATGGACTAAGTTTTCCTCAACCTTCCTCTATGGTGGCCAACATTGCACTTGAATGAAGTTAAAGGGCATTTTTGACCTCCAACATAAAGTGAGATTAATGATGACAAATAGATTTGTGATAAACCCAAGGAATTTTAGGCATCTGTTCTACCATGAGGATGGACGGTGAGATTTCAGAAATGCATTCGGAACCTATTTCCACGCACATCCCGCGACCTTTGGATAGAGATGACATGGTCTAGATTAACCACGTGACAAATTTCACAAGTCTAATATCCTATCAAATACCCCCTGGTGGAATGACATGCATCTCGAGGATGTCCATGCATGTATTCCAATACTCTAGAGTCTAGACAATACTATGCACTCTACTAACTCTGAGTGGGAATGGACAATTAGATTAAAAAAAAACCGTAAAAACGAATAAGTCGGTATTATCTTGTGATTTTCGTAAACATCACCTTCCATTGTTACATGGATAACTAACCATTAATTAATCAGGACATCACAAGAGAAAAAGAAGACAATAAAATTAACAGTGTCTCTTCTTCTTCAAGAATTATTAAATCTGTGGCAAGCTAGTGTGGGAGAACTGCACCTGCTGACCATTGGTTGTGCAGCAATGTTGACATTGTCCATAGAATCAAACGGTCTTGTATCAGATGGCAAGTGCTCATGTTCTTGAATTACTAGCAAAATATCTCAGACCATCTATAGATTAGCTAGGGAAGCTCAAACAGAAAACCATTAACCATGGGGAATCTAACCAAACCCACGTTATAAATTGAGAGGCTGGA
Organism: Telopea speciosissima; assembly: GCF_018873765.1. Lineage (NCBI taxonomy): Eukaryota > Viridiplantae > Streptophyta > Magnoliopsida > Proteales > Proteaceae > Telopea > Telopea speciosissima. Next base: position 54,128,835 of record NC_057917.1, read on the forward strand.
TAACATTCGATCCAGATATTTACCATGTATACCATTTCACAAGACTAACAAGGGATTGAAGAAAAAAAAATCAACTTCATGCAGTCTCAGGATATGAAAATCTCCCTTTCTTTAGGTATAAGTGTATAACAATGACTCTTATATGTAAATTTTGTTTCATTCTGGCCGAAATTGAACCTTCTAATATAGTGGCTTTTCAAAGCCACAAATAAAAAGAATGCAAATTCCTTGGGCAGATGCAAAATAATAAGTTCCACAAAAGTACAACCCAAGAATGTTGCTTGCTACTTAAAAGATCCAAGGTGTATTAGATATAAGATCTATACAAAAGACGGAATTTCAGTTATTCAAGTAGAGAACATGAATACAAATGGTTGGAACTAAAGATAAGTTCTTGTGCAGAGAATAAGCCCACCTGAATTTATTCTCTGCCGTTGCATCCAACATTCAATAAGGAGGTCCTCACTGTCAGGGAAGTGAGGGTACTCGTCTCTGTCAAACCACGATCCACTTGGTTCGCCAACAGCAGAGTGGCACAGGCAGCCTCTGGGTACTGCAAACCCTCTACCGACCTCCTGTAACATGAGCTCATACAGAGAATGAAGAAATAAATGTCAACTAGTCTAATTAGTATAAAATACAGAGAGTATAGAGGACATATGTGGTGCACCAGAAACCTTATGTTACTAGTTAAATCAAGAACTTGTTTGCAGCATTTAGAATGATGCAAACCACACAATAAATCATGTTGAAAGACAACCACAAAGGAGCTTTTAGGCATATCATAAGGTGTTGTATAGATTAAACTTAAAGGTCAAGTTAATGCAAGACCAGGAATAGACAGATTAATAAGTCCCAAAGAACTCTTCTATCATCTTTTTCCTCCATCTTTCATGTTCAAGGTTTCCATAAACTGGGAGCCATAAACATGTCTTTCTTCCTCAATGAGTTCATCAGAATTATACACCCCACATAGAATCTAAAGCATCAGGAGCTTTACGTATTAAGATTTTCGAGCACACATTGGAGTTTGCATAGATGTTAATAAGAACTCATGAAACATGAATGAAGTGAAGGAAATTATATAAATGGGACATGGCCACAGAACTATCAAGTGCTGTACTTTGATATTCAAACTCAACCCAATTCCATCTCCCCATGAATGAATGGAAATGCCCTCATAAATCCCAATCTAACAGATAAACTGGTTGATAGCACCTGCCCATTTTCTTACTAAAAAACTACCCATGAGGAAATAACATTGTCTAGAAAGCTGCAAAACACTTTCAATGTGGTCATAGACTCATAGCTATTGTAAGTTTGTTAAAAGGGTTGTTATTTTGATAGAGTTTCAATAATTGGACAAGACATGCATAGTTTTGGACTTGTTTCAAGTATGACGCCGAATAGAGCTGATTGGAGGGCAAGGATCAGTGTAGCCGACCCCAGTTAGTTTGTATAAGACTGATTTGTAATTGTTGTGCTGTGTTAATTTTCTTTTACTTTTATTATCAATATTTTGTCTTTGTAAGGATACATTTACTTTTATTGTTGTTGTTGTTTCAACAATTGGACAAGAATTTTTGAGTGGCATTTGTGCAAATAAATGCAGGCAACATCAGTCAGATTCCAATACGACAGCTGAAAGCCTCAATATCACCTGCCTTCATTCAATTTAAATAAGTTCCAAAAGTAAGAGGTCATAAGATCAACTCCCCTTGGGGCCTCCACCACTTTCCCCTCCCCCCAAGTAAAATATATATAAGCTCCCAATAAATAAAAAATTAATAACTTTCATAGGTTAAAATATAGATATTTGGAAACCCCTAATTCTCTATATATGGCACTGACTGCAACCAACTTTAAAATCAGTCCATAAAACTGCAAATCAATGACATGTTCATGCAAATAACTTTGATATCTAGCACTAACTGTCAATGACATATTCATGCAAATAACTTTGAATCCCAGCCATCAACTTGAAGATGGAATACAAGCACACTGTTTATAAATAATATAAGAAACTCGAGAATTACCAAAGGTGCATCATGAACGTTGTTTTGCACTGTCACTGTCATTGCTTCCTCCTTACTCTTGCATAATAGAGGAGAGTGGTCACTGCTAGAATCCCACCTCAACCAAGGAAGAACAACTCCGTCCATTTCAACAGGAAGGGAAGATCCTGTTGAAATCCCAAAAGTTTCTGATTCCCCACAATGGATCAATAGGTCCTTTGGCCTTGTTGTTCCTCCTAATGTTGAACTAGCATCACTCCTTTCTCCATCGAATGATGAAATGTCTGTATCTTCAACATTTGAAATAAAGTCTTCGAAATACTTCTCTGCCTCCTCAGTCAAGCACTTGGTCATCCTACTTCTATCATTGCTCTTCTGAAAGCAAATAAGATTTTAAAGAAAAGGGAGGGTTAGGTAAGGGTCCACTTACAGCTCTTTCATTGCAGGACCACTAACTGTAACCATACTACCATAGTAAATACAGGCTTGACAATGACATGTCCACTCGACTTGCATGCTTGTTAATGTGCCCTGGATTGGTAGTGCCTCCATGTGTGTGTCACAGAGAGAGAGAGAGAATAAAGGACATCAACATCTACCCACTGCACTTCCAGGCATGTTGCACATTTGTGGGTTTGTTGGTGCATCTGTGTGCATGTGTTGTTTTGTGAGCAAGAGAGAGAGAGCATTCTACCTTTCTAGCTCGCGATGGCTTCTCTGCAATGGCAGCCTTCTCTGGATTAGGAAGCAATTCTCTAACAATCTTAGAAAGCTCACAACCACGTTGTTCTTCAACCATCATCTCAGCTAGCAAATCCTTTTTACGCTTTTCTGACTGAAAGATATATGTTCACATCCATCAACATTGCAGCAATAAAGACAAATTCAATAAAACGACATTGCAGCAATAGAAGCCCAAATAACCTATCAGATTACCATATCCTTGTTTTGAAACTTTCATCTAAAGTTCAGCTCAATTCTTTGGGACATCCAAGAGAATGTAATAGTTAGGTAATAACTGATCTCTGATCAGGTTAATTGCTGATCAAAAAGAAATATCAAAGTCAAGTATATCAAATAGTGATTCTCCTCGTTGCACCATCCTACATTTTGGTTGAAGGTTAACTAGGTCAGGAGCTTAGGTAGTACAATAAACAGAATAGAGGTTATTAACTATCAGATAGAAGCAAGATGATGAGAAGATATGTCAGAGTTCTGAAAATTAATTAAATTGGCAATTAGTACCTGTTCCAACTTAGATGTGAAATTCTTTCGGATCATGGCAACAGCCCCAAGAACATCCGAATTGTTTGACTGCAAGCAATCACCATCCACTAAAGAGGGCCTTGTTTTCACCATGGCCTGCAAAAGTACATCAGGACACCACAAGCTTCAGCAAATAATCAAGCTTTTGCACAAGTCTTACACAACTGGAACAGGACACATTCAGTAGTACAGCAAGTCGGGAAAGACAGATTCACCAAATACCTGTTCAAGCTCAATCCTGATTTCTTCAACCGCATGTCGGAGTTCGTCTCGCATGGATTCATACAATGCAGTTCCTTCTCCATCTCCAGTGGGATGGTCTATCTGTAAGTGTAAAAAAAATGACAAAAGCAAAAAAAGATACTTCTTTAAAACTCTCAAATGAGGTCAAAAGTTTAATTTTCACCACAGGCTAAGAGCGCCAGTATCTGATCCAGTGCAATATACAGCTCATTTAAATTAGCTGCTCTATTCCAGACACCAACCTTTTTCTGTGCATAAACTGTTCGGATTGTCCTCTCAGTTCCATTTTTACCGGAACAAGCATTCCATGCTTCATCATCAGTTAATGCAGAAGAGTGGCTCTGAAAGGTTCCAAAAATGTCCTTTTAAGTCTGCATTGTTTCCACAGATAAAGCTCCCAAACAAATATGATACAAATCTACAGCAAGGACTACAGCACGGTCATTAAACCAGGATATTTTTCAGTTACTCATTATTACAACTCTGAACATCCTCTATTTCTTGTCCTCAAACAAATAATAAGAATAAAAAATCAGGCTTTGTTTAGCTCTAAGAGATGAACATTTCTTACAGAGTAGTCATCGTATAACTTCGATAAATCTTTTTGACTAAGAGATCTTTTCAGGCACTGATGGTCAGGAGCTGTTGGCTTATGTGATGAAGACCACTTGTGATTTCCACTGGTGTGATTCTTTAGCTTAGCATGGCTGCTAGATATTTGTGAAGGATCCACATCACCCTGTCAATAGAAATTAAAGAGAAAAAACTTATTCACTTTCTATTGTGCAAGAAAATGATGAAGACACTGTACAAGTGTATGATACTATCCAAAAGAAGTCCATATTGTAGCTTCATATCTAAAGAATGACTGATATGGTCAACCCCCACCACAACCTTCCTTATCATGCACATTGAACACATGTAGGAAGCCAGGGTGCTATTTGACATGATGATCCTAAACATCTCATGTATAATTTTTCTTCTCCTCTCCGACCTTCCAAGAATAGGTGAATAAATCTGATGCTAAGGGCATCCAACAGGGTTGATTTGCTGGAACCAATTAACTAAAATCTTTTTATTTATTTATGTATTTGGAGAGGGGGTCGGTGATGAGGTCCTGGTTCGGTCCTGGAGACAGAATCAGAATCCTTACTAGATAGGATCGTAGGGAAGTGAGAACAGTAAAACTGACACAAGTTCATGTGCTGTTTGTTCCTTATGATCAGCAACCAAATAACTTCCGGAACAAATATGTGAATAACTAAAAAATTACAGGAATAGGGAAAAGATTAAGGGATATGACCGAGGCTTCTCACCCAGGCCTTGCTTAGAATCTCACCAAGCAACTCTGTATCTCACAATTATGTAGGCAAAGCCAAGATTGCATTCAAATTTTGTTCTTCCATTAGATTACAGACAGCTCCTTATATACGGTGGCTAGGAGGGTTCTAGACTCTTGTGGGGACTTCCTCCTAGATTTTTGACCAATTAATGAACTCTACATTTTCAAGGTCCTTCACAACGAACAAGGAAACTGACCTATTGACTGAAATAAGAATAAGACCACACTACTTTAATACTAGTTACAACTAATTAGTTAATGCTTTCTTTTCAGCACATATTACTCTTGAAACTTCTTCACTAAGTCTTGGACTGGAATTAATTGATATCTTTTTCAGCAAACATGCATTAATTACTCTTGACCCATCTGACTAGAGTTAACTGAAACTTGAGCTATAATATTTACCACTGGAGGGTCTGGCCTCAACCAACTGAACTTAGTTGAGGCCTGGCTTCTCCCTTCTTGTGATGGTACTGTTTGGAATAGAATTTATCTGATCAGCTCTCCCCGGCTTGAAAACATTCGACTCCGACGGATGTAGAAAGGATATATAATGCTCATAGTTGATGCGCTTGAAATCCTCTCCATGAATCCATGTACAGTCATGTCTTGGTAGACCCTTCCATTTGACCAGGAAAGAGTGATAATCGCCTCCTTTCCTTGTCAAACTTGCTGCTGATGACGTCTTCAATCTCATCCTTATCCAATGAAGCAAATTGATGCAATAGAAGGGTATGCTCGCTATCACCCTCATCGGTGTCCCTCATATAGAGTTAGATCAACAATATTAAAAATGTTGCTAACAAACATGTTTGGCGGTAACTCAAGTACATACGCATTGGGTCCAATTCGCTTCAGCACCTTGAATGGAGCCATCTTCCGATGGTGTAAATTTGTATTGGTACCAGGAGTAAACCTCTCCAAAGCAATCTGTACCATGACCATGTCTCCCGATTGGAACTCAACAAATTGGCGATGACGATCAGCTGCAGCCTTGTACACATCATTGCTGATTGCAATCCCTCCTAATGTACTAGTTAGCCTCAACACTAACTTGTGCATTAGGAGGGAGAGGTACCAAATCTGTGGGCCTCTTGGGCTGAATTCAAGTACCATCTCAAAAGGTATACCGCCTATAGTGTTGTGGATGAAATTGTTGTAGGCAAACTCAGCAATGTCAAGTATTGATGGTCAAGTCTTTTCGTAATCTCGTACAAGACACTGTAGGAGAATGCCTAAACTTGGATTCATAACTTTCTTTTGTTTATCCGTTTGTGGGTGAAAAGCTGTAGAAAATTGAAATTTTGTGCTTGTCCTTAACCTCAAAGTCTTCTAAAAATAACTCATGAACTAACATCACGATCAGAGACCATCAATTCTGGCAGTCCATGTAGTAGCACCACATCTTTGAAAAATATGGCTGCAATATGGATAGCATCATAAGTACTTCAACAAGATATGAAGTGAGCCATTATTGAGAACCTGTCCACCACCACAAAAATAGAGTCGTGTTTTTCCCTAGTAGTGGGAAGTTCAAGCACGAAATCCATGCTTTTATGCAATCATGGTTGACGCAGGAGCAATTCCTTGGACCAGCCCAAATCCATTGGGGGACCCAAATGAAGACGAATTGGGTCCAATTGGGTTTTGGGTTCAGTAGGGTATTTAATTTATTTATTTAATAGGATTTTTATTACTTGGGTTTATCTTGTAATTCATGTTTTAGCTTTAATAGGCTAATTAGTGGTAGAGTCTATTTAGGAGTTTATGAGTCCAATTAGAGTCAAGTTTAATTTCAATTTTTAGATTACTATTAAGAGTCTTTATGTCCTCTTTAAATACAAGGTTGTAACCTACGCAAGACATAGATTTGGAATGAATTGAATTTGAAGAATGGGTTTACCTGCGGGTTACAGTTTTGACTTGTGAGTGTGTGCTCTCTTTCCTGCCTCTCTATCGTTTCTGATCTTCTCTCTCATCCCTCTCTTTACTTCTCCTTTATTATTATTATACTCACTTTCTTCCTTTAATGTTCCTTGTATTTCTGTCACAGTTTGCACTTTCCTGTTTTCTACCGAGCTACAAAGGAATTATCTGATCTCTTCTACTACTGTTTGGTTTGGCCAGATACTCTTGGCACAGATTGCCTTTTCTATAGGCGAACCAAGCCCTAGATATTCGCTTCCCAAATCATCCCCCACTGAGAATATACTAAAAATCTCTGAATAGTTGGCTTAATCAAATATTCAGCTTGAAGGACCTTCTCCAGGAAATCTTGTGAGCTACATATCTCGGTTACTCCAATCTTGTCACGAATCTCAGGTTTCAGCCCTAACCTGAATCGTGAGATGAGCTGGTCGGCTTCTTCGGTTAGACCAATTCGAGATACCAACGTATCAAATTGGTCCATGTATTCTTCAACTGAAAGGTTTCCTTGACGAATGGTGTTCAACTTGTCGAGCCACCTTCGTTGGAAGGTTGATGGAATATATTTTTCGGTTATAAGCAGCAACCAAACACCTTCCGAATCAAATATGTGAATAACTCAAAAATTACAGGAACAAGGAAAAGATAAAGAGGATATGATCATATGACCAAGACTTCTCAACCAGGCTTTGGTTAGAATCTCACCAACCCCAAAACAAGGAATCTCACCTATAAACTCTGTATCTCACAGTTACATAGGCAAAGGCAAGATTTCATTCAAATTATGTTCTTCCATTAGCTTACAGGCCGCTCCTTATATAGAGTGGCTAGGAGGGTTCTAGTCTCTTATCAGGGCTTCCTCCTGGACTTTTGACCAATTACTGAACTTTACATTTTCAAGGTCTTTCACAACTAACAAGGAAACTGACCTATTGACTGAAATAAAACTTCACTACTTTACTAGTGTAAACAGCAGTGAAAAATAATGCTTGAATGATCTTAACCGATCACCAAGGCCCTCTATTTATATAGAATTGAAGTACAATTAATCAAAGTACAAATAGGAATGTTGCCTCAATCTTAATCCTAATAGGAATTCCTAATACAACTAGGAATGCCAAAATAGGACTCGGTTGAGGGAAAAACAATAAAACAAAGGGAAAAATAAAAGAAGAGAATCATAATCTGACTAGTACTACTCCTAACTTGATTAGGACTAATCCTAATCAGCTAGGACTAGTAGGACTAATCCTAATCTAACTAGGACTACTTACCCCAATCGGGTAAGCAGCCAATTTCAACACTCCCCCTCAAGTTGGAGCAAAGATGTCGATCATGCCCAACTTAACTAGATTGGGATAAAACAATTTTTCAGACAATCCCTTGGTGAAGATATCAGCAAGTTGATCCGCAGATGTCACAAAGGGAATACAAATCAGTCCATCTTCTGACTTCTCTTTGATGAAATGCCTATCCACCTCAACATGCTTGGTACGATCATGCTGTATAGGATTGTGTGCTATGCTGATTGCAGCCTTGTTGTCGCAGTACAACATCATAGGAAGACGAATAGGAACACCAAGATCTTGTAGCAAACCTTTAAGCCAGAGTAACTCACAAATACCTTGTGCCATAGCTCGAAACTCAGCTTCGGCACTAGAACGAGCAACTACATTTTGCTTCTTGCTACGTCATGTGACAAGATTTCCACCTACAAAGGAGCAATACCCAAAAATAGACTTACGATCTGCAGAACCAACCCAATTAGCATCAGTGTATGCTTCTATTCGTAGATGGTCAATACACAGGCAGAAGAATTCCTTTTCCAGGAGCTGACTTCAAATAGCGCAAGATACGAAGAATAGCTTCAGTATGAGAAGAGTAGGGATCATGTATAAACTGGCTCAGTACTCACGGCGACAGCAATGTCAGGACGAGTGTGTGAGAGATAAATCAGCTTCCCTACAAGTCTTTGGTACCGGCCTTTATCAATAGGCTCACCCACTTTTTCCTTGAGTCAAACAGTAGGGTTCATAGGAGTATCTAAAGGATGGCAGCCTAACAACCCGGTTTCAGCCAATAAGTCTAGGACATACTTCCTCTGGGAGAGAAAAATGCCTTTAGAAGATCTGGCCACTTCAATCCCAAGAAAGTATCGTAGCTTTCCTAGATCTTTAATCTCAAATTCTTGTCCAAGGAAGGTCTTCAACCGTCTGATCTCATCACCATCATTGCCGGTAACCACTATATCATCAACGTAGACTATAAGAACAGTGAGTTTTTCACCAGCCCTCTTTATAAAGAGTGTGTGATCAGCATTACTCTGCTTATAGCCCACAAAAATCATGGCCTTATGGAACCGGCTAAACCATGCTCGAGGTGACTGCTTCAGCCCATAAAGTGCACGCTTTAGCCTACACACTTTTCCTTGGTTTCTGTCACAAGAGAACCCTGGTGGAATGTCCATATACACCTCCTCATCCAGTGTTCCATTTAGGAAGGCATTTTTTACATCTAGTTGCTACAAATCCCATCCAAGGTTGACTACACAAGATAATAACACACAAACAGTATTTAACTTTGCAACAGGTGCAAAAGTTTTCTGGTAATCAATGCCGTATGTTTGAGTGAACCCCTTGGCCACAAGTCGTGCCTTATACCTATCCACAATGCCATCCACCTTCTGTTTCACCACAAACACCCATTTACATCCAACGGTTTTCTTCCCAGGTGGAAGAACCACAAGCTCTCATGTGTTATTTTTCTTCAAGGCTTCCATTTCTTCCATCATAGTTGCGTTCCACTTTCCATCTAATAGAGCTTCCTGCCAATTGTTAGGAATACGAACAGAAGAAAGAGAGGAAACAAAAGCACGAAAGGATGGGGAAAGAGAGTCATAAGAAACAACATGAGATATGGGATGCTGAGTGCAAGTCCTGACCCCTTTGCGAAGAGCAATAGGTAACTCAGGAGAAGGAACATTACAAGGTGGAGAGGAAGGTTCTGGATCCAGGTTCGACAATTGGATGGGTACTAGAGCAACAGTTGATTGAACCTGCTTATGTTTCCTTGCATAGGTCTTCATGTTACTAGCATCAATCCTCCTCTGAAATTCACTAATAGTCCTCTGGATAGGAATCTGGGCAGGGGTAGATTGCTCCCCCTGAATAGAAATAGTCTCCCCCAGTATAAGAACCTCTCCCCCTGACTCAGGGGGAGTATTAAGGGTAGGCCGAACAGGTTCAAACTCATGGTAAACAGACTGAAGTGGAGGTGGAGAGTCAATAGTCAGCACATCTTCACTAACACTCTCCCCCTGAAGAGGTGGGGACATATAATATGGAACGCTTTCATGAAAAACAACATCCATGCTGACAAAAGTCTTGCGGGATGGAGGGTAATAACATTTGTACCCCTTCTGAGTAGCAGAGTATCCCAAGAAAATGCAGCGGAGACTACGTGGGTCAAGTTTACCAGGGGACCTTGTATCCCTGGCATAACAAACGCAGTCAAACACCTTAGGTGGAACTGTAAAGGAAGAAGAGCCACGTAATAGCTCAATAGGGGCTTTGGAAAGAAGAACACGACTGGGCAGCCTATTAATTAAATAGACTGCAGTAAGGACAGCGTCCCCCCAATAAAGGGCAGGGACATTGCGAGCAAATATAAGAGCCCTAGCCACCTCCAAGAGGTGGCGGTTTTTCCTCTCAACCACACCATTTTGGGCTGGAGTGTCAACACAGCTGGTCTAATGAAGAATTCCATGGCCAGTAAGGTATTTTTGGAACTGACCTTCCATATACTCTTTCCCATTGTCACTCCTCAAAGTTTGAAGAGTGCCATTAAATTGGGTTTTAACCAATTGATGAAAGTGCTGAAAACACGAAAAAACTTCATTTTTTGTATGCATAAGGTATACCAAGTGAACCTAGAATAGCAGTCAATAAAAGTGACATACCACCGATGTCCAGACAAGGAAGCTTTCTTACTAGGACCCCACACATCAGTATGAACAACATGCAATAAGGAAGAGGATCTGTTATTAGAAATAGGATAAATTGAACGTGTCTATTTAGCCAAGACACAAGGCTCACAAAAAAAGTCTTCCTTATTACAGTCTTTAACTAATGTTGGAAATAAATTTGATAAAATACCTAAAGGGGGATGGCCTAGCCTAGAGTGCCATTTATGTAATTCAGAAGAGAAAGATGCCGACGGTAAACCCTGGGTAGGTGTAGGATCGCCATCAAGCAGGTACAATCCGCCATGCACTTTACCCGATCCAATCGTCTTTCCCGAGTCCAGTTCCTAAAAGACACAGTGAGTGGGAAAAAAAGTCACTTTACAATTCAGGGATTTAGTGATACTGCTAATAGAAAGAAGGTTAGTTGTAAATTTGGGAATATGCAACACAGATGACAGGGTAAGAGAAGGAGAACAACCAATGGATCCTTTCCCTGATATGGAGGAGAGGGACCCATCAGCAATTTTGACTTTATCCTTACCAGAAGCAGGAGAATATGTATTAAAAAGGCTGGAAGAACCTGTCATGTGATCAGTAGCACCGGAGTCTATGATCCATGGAGTGGAAACTACTGAGGCACAATGACCAGCAAAGGAAATACCTGTACGGGCAGAGAAGGAACCTGAATTGGCATCAGATGTAGTAGAGGCAGCGGATGCGTTCAACATACAACGTAGAGCCTGGAGTTCTTCCTGGGAGAAACCGATATCAGCAGTGGGAGTTTGAGCTAAACTTTCAGTGTGATTGGCTTTGTTTTTAGACTTAGCACGACCACGTTTGGCCTCAAAATCAGCTGGCTTCCCATGTAATTTCCAACATTGAGCCTTAGTGTGATATGGTTTGTGACAATGCTCACACTTCACAGGCTCTTTGGTGGTAGTAGCAGCAACACCTGTCAGAAGAAGTAACAGGGGTGGAGCCAGCAGTCTGTAAGGCTGATCTCTCAACTTTGGGAGTAAGCATCATGGCAGCCCTTCGTGTCTCTTCACTGTGAACATAAGAAAAGGTCTCCTCTAAAGTAGGGAAAGGAACCCGACCAAGGACTTGCACCCGGATAGGATCATAATCATCATTGAGTCCAGCTAGGAAATCATAGACCCGAAACTGATCAACATAAGAATAATAGGCAGTAATATCAGTAGTAGTAGTAGTAGGTTGAAACCTAGCATAATGATCCAATTGCTGCCATAAACACTTGAGGGCAGTATAGTATTTAGTGACAAACATCTCCTTCTGAGTAGTGTTTTGGAGTGTTTTCCTGATTTCATAAACCTGAGCACCACTTCCTGATCGACCATAAGTTCCCTTGACAGCAGTCCATATCTGAGTAGCAGTGTCAAGGAGGAGATATTGACTGGATAGATCAGTGGTCATAGAATTTAAAACGAATGACATCACCATAGCATCGTTGGTAGCCCATTTAGTACGGGCAGCACCTTCTTCAGCAGGTTGTTTGGTGGTGCCAGTAAGATGGCCAATGAATCCCCTACCAGCCACAGTCAAGGATAGTGATCTGGCCCAGATTAAATAATTCGTACCATCAAGCTTAATGGCAGCAGCATAGGGAAGGAAGTCATTCCTAGGCTGACCATCCCCTCCAGAAGTAGCAGTAGTTGTTTCAGAATCACCCATAGTTGAGCAAGGCATAAATCGATCCACAAATTTGAAAAAAACAGATCTTCAAAAAATTGAATCAAATCTGAAATAAGGGTTTTGAAGTTGCAGCAATTTCAGCCGTCAAAATAGGCTGAAAAACTGATCGAGTGCTCCTCTAGTAGTGGGGAAGAAGTCCTCCAAAAATTAGCTCCTTCGGATGAGCTAATAAGAAACCATAAATTTATCAAAATTTAGGGGAAAAATTAAAATACAGAAATATCGCAGGTTTGGAATCTGAATTAGATTTGATCCAAAGCTGCAGTCTTCTATAAAGGATTGGTGTAGACCAATAATGGCAGGAACCAATCTCCAAAGAACCAAAAGTCAAACTGTAGTTGAAGAAGTAGCTTGATCTCTAACGATGGAGGGTCTGCCGGCAGAATTAGGTCACACCAGTGTCTTCAATCTTTAGTGAGGTGTCATTGAGGGCAGCAGCTATATCTTCATTGGATTCACCTCCAAGTTGCTGCCCTAAGTGAGATAGAGAGTCCGAGAGTGGTGGAGAAGAAGAGAACTAGTAACCGAGACTGTTAGAGAAGGAGAGAACCAATAGCTTAGAGAGTTGGAGAAGAAAAAACCAGAGAATCGAGAGGGCTGCTTCTTCAGATCAGAAGTGGCTCTGATACCATGTAAACAGCAGTGAAAAATAATGCTTCAATGATCTTAACCGATCACCAAGGCCCTCTATTTATATAGAATTGAAGTACAATTAATCAAAGTACAAATAGGAATGTTGCCTCAGTCCTAATCCTATTAGGAATTCCTAATACAACTAGGAATGCCAGAATAGGACTCGGCTGAGGGAAAAACAATAAAACAAAGGGAAAAATAAAAGAAGAGAATCATAATCTGACTAGTACTACTCCTAACTTGACTAGGACTAATCCTAATCAGCTAGGACTAGTAGGACTAATCCTAATCTAACTAGGACTACTTACCCCAATCGGGTAAGCAGCCTATTTCAACAACTAGTTACATCTAACTAGTAAATGCTTTTCTTTTTCAGCACATATTACTCTTGAAACTTCTTGAGTAAGTCTTGGACTGGAATTAATTGATCTATTTTTCAGCAAATATGCATTAATTACTTTTGACCCATCTTGACTGGAGTTAACTGAAACTTGGGCTAGAATATTTAGGACTGGAGGGTCTGGCTTGAACTAAGCGAACTTAGTTTAGGCCTGGTTTCTCCCTTCTTGCGATGGTACTGTTTGGAGTAGAATGTATCTGCATCAGTGGGGGTAGGGTGCAGTGCCTAGAAAGCTGGGGAAGTCACATATTCATATGCCACAAAAGTCTAAAGGAGTCCTAACATCCAGATATAAATAACCTGTATTTTTACATCATGATGATGTACTACTTATCAGAGTTCCCCAACTCCAACCTTCTTTTTGCCTTCTTGTGCTTTTACAGTGTTTTCCTTTTCATTGTTTCAGCTGGATAAAATGCCAGAGGGAGTAGAGAAGACCCACCATTCAGTTGTACAGACGTTTGTCTGCCAGAAAAAGAAGCAGAAGGCAGATTTTCTCATCAAAAACTTGGGGGAACTAATAGAGCAACTTCATTGATGTTAACAAAACAGGAATTTCGTGAATGGCTTGAATGATCAATGAGATCAGTCACACTCTCTATTTATAATAATAATAATAAAAGAGATTACAAAGGGAAGCCGTTCACGACACTATTCATGGCACTGTTCACGACACTGTTCACATAAACAGTATCACAGCCCCAATTACAATCCTACCCTTGTTCAAAAGTATATAAATAAAGCATAAATAAAAAACCAAAAATACCCTTATAATATCGGGTAATACATCTCAACACTCCCCCTCAAGTTGGGGCATAGATATCACACATGCCCAACTTGACTAGACTAGGATAAAACAACTTCCCACTCAACCCTTTGGTGAAGACATCAGCCAGTTGATCTCCAGACTTCACAAAAGGAATACAAATCAGCCCACTCTCTAACTTCTCCTTGATGAAGTATCTGTCAATCTCCACATATTTGGTACGGTCATGTTGCACTGGATTGTGGGCAATGCTAATTGCTGCTTTGTTGTCACAGTACAACATCATTGGAAGATGAACAGAACCACGGATATCAAGGAGTAAACTCTGAAGCCACAGTAACTCACATATGCCCTGGGCCATAGCACGAAATTCAGCTTCAGCACTAGATCTTACCACAACATTTTGCTTTTTACTCCGCCAAGTGACTAGATTTCCTCCAACAAAAGTACAATAGCCGGAGGTAGATTTCCTGTCGGGTTACCACCCCGGCAAGATTGTGTAAGCCTCAATGCGAAGATGGTCATGAGGAGACAAAAGGATTCCCTTTCCTGGAGCTGACTTCAAGTAATGGAGAATACGAAGAACAGCAGCCATGTGATTGGAATAAGGATCATGCATGAACTGGCTCACAAGACTCACAGCAATGGCAATATCTGGTCTAGTGTGGGAGAGATAAATCAGCTTGCCCACCAATCGTTGATATCTGCCCTTATCAGTAGGTTCACCATCCTTCTCTTGCAGACGGTAGTAGCTTCCAAGGAAGTGTCACAACGATGACAACCAAGCAAACCAGTCTCTGATAGTAAATCTAGAACATACTTTCTCTGGGAGAGAAAGATGCCTTTTGGAGAACGGGCAACTTCAATCCCAAGAAAATATCTTAGCTGTCCTAGATCTTTTATGTCAAATTCCCATCCCAAGAAAGCCTTCAGGTGAGAAACTTCATCTATATCATTACCAGTCACAACTATGTCATCAACATAAATTATGAGAAGAGTGACCTTTTCTCCCTTTCTCTTGATGAAGAGAGTGTGATCAGCATGACTCTGTTTGTATCCACAGGAGACCATGGCTTAATGAAACATACCAAACCATGCCCGTGGAGATTGCTTCAACCCATAGAGTGCCCTTTTGAGCCTACAAACATTCCCATGGGTCTTGTCAGAGGAAAAAACCGGAGGAACATCCATATAAACCACCTCTTCCAACTCCCCATGAAGAAATGCATTTTTTACATCCAACTGCTGTAGGTCCTAGCCAAAGTTGACAGCACAAGACAGTAAGACCCGGACAGTGTTCAACTTCGCAACAAGGGCAAATGTCTCCTGGTAGTCGATCCCATAAGTCTGAGTGAAGCCTCTAGCCACAAGCCTGGCTTTATATCTATCCACTGTTCCATCTGGCTTCTGCTTGACAACAAATACCCATTTGCACCCGACTGGTTTCTTACCCGAAGGAAGAACAACTAGCTCCCATGTCTCATTTTTAAGTAAGGCCGTCATTTCTTCCATCATGGCTGCTTTCCACTTTAGATCTGCAATCGCCTCCTGCCATTTCTGAGGAATAGAAACAGAGGAAAGAGAAGAAACAAATGAACGATAGGAAGGAGAAAAAGCATCATAGGAAACAACATTGGAGATGGGGTGTTGGGTGCTTGACCTAACGCCTTTACGAACAGCGATAGGTAAGTCAAGGGAAGGATCCTTACCAGATGATGTAGTAGGGTCTGGATGTGGATCAAGTGCAGACGACTGTGGAGGTGGTATGGTTGTGGTGGCAATCTCAACTTGTCCTGTGCGCTCCCGGGTATATACCTTATCAATAGGGATTTGACTGACTGGTCTACGCTCCCCCTGAATTGGAGCCACTATAGGAGCTGAAGTTACAGAGGGCTCCCCCTGAATAGAAGCCGGAAGAATAGCAGACACATCTTCAAAACCCTGATTCTGCTCCCCCTGAAGAGGTATCTAGGAATAATATGACAAGGACTCATGGAAGACAATATCCATGGAGACAAAACTACGACGAGAAGGTGGATGGTAACACTTGTATCCTTTCTGGGTCGCAGAATAGCCCAGAAAAATACACCGAATGCTCCGTGGATCAAATTTCCCATGAGGATGATGTTTGCGGACATAGCAAACACAACCAAAAACTTTGGGGGGAACCATAAAGGAGGAGGAACCCTGGAGGAGATCAACGGGGGAACGACCATCAAGGACACACGGTTGATGAGATAAGCAGCGGTAAGAATGGCATCACCCCAGTAGTGAGAAGGAACCTACCGTGCAAACAATGGCCCGGGCTACCTTAAGGAGATGTCTATTTTTCCTTTCAGCAACCCCATTCTGGGGCAGGTGTATCAACACAGCTAGTCTGATGGACAATACCATGTGCAGCCAAATAAAGTTGGAACTGACCCTCCATGTACTCTCTGCCATTATCACTGTGTAAAATGCGCAAGGTGGCATTGAATTGGGTCTGAACCATACGATGAAATAATTGAAAACAGTGGAAGACCTCACTTTTATAGCTCATCATGTATACTCAAGTGGCACGAGTATAACAATCAATAAACGAGACAAACCATCGATGACCAGAAAGGGAAGTACAACGGGCAAGGCCCCACACATCAGAATGAACCAAAGCAAAAGGAAACTCACTTCTTTTATTTAATGAAGAATAACTGGAACGAGTCTGTTTGACCAAAACACAAACCTCACATAAAAACTCATTCCTATTACAATGCTTAATCAAGCTCGGAAACAAAAGAGACAAAGTACTAAGGGATGGATGACCAAGTCGACAGCGCAGAGATGAAGGTCGGGGACGAGGTGGATCAGTAAATGATGAGTCGTAGAGGAAGCCGAATGTAAAGTAGAAGGCTGACCCGGGTCAAGTAAGTAGAGACCATCCTGCATCTTACCACCCCCAATCATGCGCCCCGTCTCCAGATCCTGTATGACACAATGAGAAGGGTAGGTGAGCAGCGTATGAAACCCTTCCCATTAATAGGAGAAAGGGAACCATTAGCTACTCGAACACTGTCTTTGCCAAAAGATGGAGAATAAAGATGAAATACATGGGAGGAGCTAGTCATGTGATCGGTGGCACCGGAATCTATAATCCAAGGACTGGATACAGCCGATGCACACAGACTACTGACTGGAGTACTTGAGGCAAAATTAGAACCAAGAGGGGCAGCAGGTGTAGATGCCGTAGTGGAGGCAGCGGAAGAGGCTTGTAGCATGCGACGGAAAGCTAGGAGCTCATCCTGAGTAAGCCCAATGTCAGATGAAGGGGCAGCAGCAACAGCAGCAGCAGTAGTAAGAGAATCAGCCATATGAGCCTTGGGCTTAAACTTCCCACGGGCTTTCTTTTCCTCAAAATCAGTAGACTTCCCATGGAGCTTCCAGCATTGAGCCTTAGTATGATAGAGCCTGTTGCAGTGTTCACACTTGACAGGACCTTTAGGGACAGCAGTACCACCATCAGTAGTGGTAAGAGAAGGAGTACTAGAAGCAACTTGCAAGGCAGAGCAATCAACAGTAGAGGACTGCAGCAGAGCAACCCGACAAGATTCCTCATTATGAACCAAGGCAAAGGCCTGCTCTAGGGATGGAAAAGGGGACTGCCCAAGTACTTGCACCCGAATAGGATCAAACTCCATATTTAGTCCAGCCAAAAAATCACAGACATGTATTTTGTCAACGTGTTTGCGATAGGCAACTAGATCAGTAGCAATAGATGGCTGATAGTCGGAGTAATGATCCAATTGTTGTCACATGTTCTTGAGGGCAGCATAGTATTTGGAGACAGAGAGCTCCTGTTGGGTAGTGGCATTAGCCTTCTTTCTAATCTCATAGACCTATGCATCATTCCCCGTGCGACCATAAGTCTCTTTGGCACCATTCCAGATAGTATGGGCAGTGTCCAGTAGAAGAAAATTGTCTGAGATATCCCCTTGCATAGAATGGATCAAGTGGGACATCACCATCGCATCATTCGATAACCACTTGTTGAGCTGAGAACCCTCTTCCACTGGTTTAGTTATTGTCCCAAGAAGATGGCCAGTAAGGCCAGGCCAGCTACTGTCAAATAGGTAGACCGAGACCACTTCAGGTAGTTAGAGCCATCAAGTTTGATTGGGGTAGCAAGGGGAAGAAAATCAGTCCGAGGGTGGCCATCAATGCCAGAAGAGGCCGAAGAAGAATCTGAACCAGTCATTACAGCAGGTAACCAATCTTCAATGAAGCAGCAAACAGCCAAAAAATATCCAAAAAAATTCTGGAATCGACCCCCAATAGAAAAGGGTTGTATTGGAGCAAAAAATCTCAGATATGTAGGCTGGGAATGATGTCGAATGAAGGCAGCAAGAATGCCAATCAGATGCAGCAGGAACCAGCAGCCCAACCCCAAGATCGATTAATGTCAAGGTTTTGAAAAAAACCCTGAGAAGAGAGATCGATAAGGGGCTGGGGTCTGCAACCAATCTGATGAAGTAAATAGGGGCTGAGAACAATATCAAATAAAGATCCCACAATAGAAGATGCAGCCGAAACAGATGTAGAGGCCTGATCTCCAAAAAACATAGGAATCTTCAAATCGCAGACAGTGCTTCAGCTCTACTCAATCCAAAAAAGAGGCATAAAAAAGGAGGTATATTGGGGCAGCAGCTAGATCATTACAATCACCTCAGTAGTGCTGCCCTAATGGGAGAAGAACCACCAAAAGAAAGGAAGAAAGAAGAAGGGAAGAAGCTCGATGGAGGGAAGGAGAAAAAAATCAAAGGGAGGGAGGCGGGTTTTGAAAACCTAGATTAGAGTGTATTTGGCTCTGATGCCATGTTAACAAAACAAGAATTTCGTGAATGGCTTGAATGATCAATGAGATCAGTCAAGCTCTCTATTTATAATAATAATAATAATAAAAGAGATTACAAAGGGAAACACTGTTCATTGCACTGTTCACGACACTGTTCACGTGAACAGTGTCATAACCCAAATTACAATCTTACCCTTGTTCAAAAGTACATAAATAAAGCATAAATAAAAAACCAAAAATACCCTTATAATATCGGGTAACACATCTCAACAATTGAATAACTCTGGAAATTTAATTCAAAAGAAGGATTTCTAAGTAACCACAAAGGCACAGACATGATTAGGACTTGGAGATAACCTAATTTATCCAGTTGGGTACATAAAAGTGCTGCACACTTGTAATTGAGCATCCTACAAATTGAAGAGAAAAATCGATTTTCAAGCCTAAGGGATCTAGAATAAGAGTTTTTTTAACATTATTTCCTGCTTCATAGCTGCTAATCTCCAAGCAATTAATAGTTGTTGATAACAACAAAATTCCAACTGAAGGTTTCCCTTGTCCAGCTCCAACAAGGAGGTTTCCCTTGTCTAGCTCCAACAAGGAACTGCAAGAGCAATAAAACTAAGCACACAAAGAGAAGTAATATATAAGGTCTCTTCAATGCTAAGGAAAACTATCATAAGATTCATCATGCTAGATAGCCACTTCAACAGTGGTTTTTTGAGTTTGGTGTTCTCACAATCTTATTCCCAGTCCTGCTCTCTCTTGCTCTATATTTTGGGCACTTACATTGAGACACATGACAGACATATTAGCAAGGTCCATTTGTGATTTAACCCTTAAAATGACCAATGTGCCCCAAAAATGCAGGCAAAAATGTTGAAGCACCTCTGTTATGATTTTGTTTTGTCAAATTTTTTTGCCAAATTCATTCATTAATTAATTTTAACAATTGCAAATTTCCAATTTCTAGCCAGCCCAAGGTTACACGGTCCAACTTCCCCATGTCTGTCTTCAATTTAGTTTACTGCATGCTGCTGAGAATTTGGTTTTACGAAGCTTCAAACATAGCTGGTGCTCACTGTTTGGAAACCATTAAAGCTTTTTGCTATTAGAGCTAGTTTTGTGGGATTTTTTATATTCTGGGTTTTGCTCTTGTGGAGCCTGCGATGAAATGATGGAAATCATAGAGGAATCTGGTTCCACCATTCCCCTCTTTTTATTCATCTCACTGTCGTAGGAGGGAGTGGGAGAGGGCCGGAGTCGAGGGAAGAGGGAGGAGTGATAAAGTACAAAAACATCCTGTCTAAGATACTTGGTAAGGGGGATAGGATGGGTAAACAAGTCCAGTTACAATAATGTGTTGTGACCGGGCTAGTTACGAACAGCTTTACCCTTTTTTTAAAGAATGATTTAATCATCTGAATGTGTTCAACTAATTCTTAGCTCTTGGCCATTCTCCACTTTTGAATTGGGATTTAATGAGTTCTCACTAGCCAATTGCATTAACCATTTATTAATTGATTCCTCTTAAGAGGTATTAATAGCTCACTACTACTCGACCCATCCGCCTTATTTTATCATATATTTGTGATGTTCCTGATTTGATTTAATTAGGGATTTGGTTGTTATCACTCCTTTCAACCCTACACCCTCCTCTCAGCAGCACATTCCAAATATGAAAATTCTTAATTATATTCCTTTCTGTTCATACCCACTTGCTTCCCCCAGCAACCCTAATTTATTTAGGGTTTTATGTTTTTGAGTGAGCCAAAATCTAAAAGGTATCTAGGTAGCCAAACCTCTTTCAGATCAAATAGTAAGAACTTATTTCAAAATGTGATCTCTTAAATTGTGTTGGTGCATAAGGGTTTGCTGACACACAGGCCCTTCAACAAACTCAACTAAAAATGGGAAAAAAAAAATGTCACTAGAATATTTAGTGCAATGGAAATTAAATAAGATAGCCCATCAAAATCCTGCGTGCATGAGAACTGGGGAGTACTGTCAATGTACCGGACACATCGAAGGGGACCATTCACCTTAAAAATGACTAAAATTCTCCCTAGCATATCAACAGTGTGATAGGTGTAGATGAGGGAAAGCTCATCAATTTGAGTTGAGCTAGGCATCACCTTATATCATAGAAAGTAGAAACAAACTGGAAACAATGTCTCCAGTTGGAACTGCCATAATATATTCAAACATCCAGAGCATCATAATATATTTCTAGATCAGTACATAATAAATATGAAAAGATTTCCTTTTTAAGAACATACCCAAAATAGTTAACATGGGTGTATAGAAAAAGTAGGAAAAATGTAAAGGGGTAAGACTGAAAGCTAGAATACCCCCAGCTCACTCGAAAGAGCCTTGCCCAGACCACTGTGGGAAGAAATCCTGTCTGGCTGTTCCACATTCACAAGAAACATACAGGCTGAGGCATAAGACGAAAAGTGAAGCTTCTAAGTTCGTACCTAAAAGCATTTGGGAAAAGATTTTATGGCAGCAGCCAACCTAACAAAATCTCCTGTATCCATGCTCAAGATCAGCACAGACACACACTCCTTTTACAACCAAAACCCACCTCTTTCCTCTTGATGCACGTACCACAAATAAGTACTTTGGAGCAATGAACAGGAATTCCACAGGATATGATTCCATCAAGAACGAATGGTTTTCTTGGTGAAGACTTTTTTAGCCATGTCTTCTAAAAACCTCAAATCTATTTTAGCCAAATTTCAAGTTAAAAACTTCTCTTTTGCCTGTGGTTTTTTTTTTTTTAACTGATTCCTAAAACCTTGTGGTTTGACACATAAATTTTGCAGATAAAATCACAAACTCTTGACAAGAGGTTGTCCCAACACATCAATTATGGGATAGTGCATGGTTATCTCAACACATAGGTTGGGATATAGTTTTTTTTTTTTTTTGTTTGGATGAATAAATAATTCAATTACCAAAGGGAGAAAAAGGGAGAAGGGAGGATACAAGCAAAAGCGACACAAAGCCCTGCCAAAAAGCAGGGACAATACAATGGGCCAAAGCCCAACCCAAAAAAATGCACAAAAGAAAACAAGCCAGGCACCAGGCCCTGCTCGAAAGAGGCCAACTAACCCGTGTCAATAGGCTCATCACTTAGAGCATAATTTCTGATATCTAAATTGAAAGGCGGATTCAACTCTAGGGCAGACAGGGAGTAAGAAAGGTAGGGGCGCTTCTTAGGGAAAGGAGGGGAGCTGGGGTTACGGCGACGGAAAGGGGGAAGCCGGGTAGAGTTAAGGGTTGAGAGAGAAGAGGGAATTGGCCCATTAGAACTAGATGGGTCAGTCAAAGAGGAACAAGAGATGGGCTGGACCAGAGAGGAAAAGGATAAAGGAGAGGGAACTAGCCCATTAGAACCAGGTGAGCCAGACAAAGAGGGACAGGAGTTGGGCTGGGCTACAGAGGGAATGGATAAAGAGGGGACCATAACATTGGAAGGGGGAATCGAGGAGAGAGGAGGCCTAAGGGATAAAATTCCCATAGTCGTCGACTTGAGAAAGGAAGAGATACCGAGGTGTAAGGGGAGAGTCTTTAGGGAGGTTTGCATAGGGGCAACAAGGTCAATGTGGTCAACAGGCTTAGCATGCTCGACAAGCGCAAGGTCAGTGGAGACTGGCTCAGGAAGAAGACAAGAGGCCAGCTAATCGAGGACCATGTGCTCATAGGGGGAGGGAAAAGTTGCATCATCGCAGAGGGAAGCAAGCTAGAGGAGAGAGAAGCGATTTGAACCTACGATGGCACGGGGGACCAATTGCTCAGAGTAAGGCACCGAGGAGAGATCAAAGACAGGAGATCCTTCCGGCAAGTTTTCTGATGACGACTTCTTCTCCGGCCACGGCTAGGGTTGCGCTACTTAGAGGCTGTCGGAAGAGAAGCAGAGACTTCAGCGATGGTGGGGGAGAGACGAAGCTACTCAGAAGCTTCGATTGGGGGACTTAGCTCCATGGCAAAGGACAAGCAGGAAGCTGGCAGGGGAAACTTCAACGATGATGGGGGAGAGACGATGCTGCTCAGAAGCTTCGACTAGGGGATGGGACCTTTGATAGAAGAAGGACGAGCAAAAGAAGCATCAGCGGTGGCTTCACTCCCAGCTTCATGGCATTTTCCGGTCAAATGACCAAACCATCTAGTTGAAGGAGAACCCTTCGTCATCAACAACGAGGATGGAAGCTGGCAGGGGAGAATCCGCCTGAACTTCCACACAAATTCTGGCAAAGGCAAAGCGATCCTGGAGTTTTGTTCTGCCATTTGAATAGAGAGGATTTTCAAGGACCGAGCCAATCACACTAAGACCCTCCTCACACCAGAGATGCAAAGGGAGCTTAGGGAGAGAGATCCAGAGTGGAAGAGAACTAAGATCGAGACAATGCAGTTGAAGATAGCGGTTCCATTGCCAAAGAAAGAAGGGTTTTCTTCCAACATTCCAGGGACCTCCAGCCAAAAGTCTAATTTTGTCATCATCTTCAGCAAACTTGAAGATAAAGAACCCATTATCTAGCAGGTGTGTTTCAAAACGACCATTTGTGTTCCATTGCTTCGAAGGAGAAGCGTTTACAAGGGGGAAGGGGGGTCGGGTTCCCATAAAGTGCCTCACTAGGAATCTATCCCATTCCTTAGCTTCATGGAGGAGGAGGTTAGCTTCGTAATGGGCTGCCTTGGAGCCACTGGTGAAGGTGGGAGGGACAAAGTGAAGGGGGAAGCCATCACGGGAGGGGGGTTTTGGGTTGAGAAGAGGGAGGGAGGATCAGGGGTAGGGAGAAGGGAGGTCCTGGGTGGTGGCGGCACCACCCCAGGGTGGTCGGACATAGAGGAAAGGGTTCAGGCCATCACCAAGGGGGGAGCCAGCTCTAACATTTCCTTGTAGCCACTCCAAATTTTCGCCGAGCCTGTTGGAAAAACCTCATGATTGGGATATAGTTCATTTGTCATCCAATTGAAAAACAGTTTTATCATCGTATCAGGAAAAAAAATTAGCATTGCATTATCAAAATTCAATTCCACCAATATCTTGTTTGCTTTTCATAATTAGTGAATAATTTCTGTGTCATTACACAGAATCAATCAATCAATAAATATAACAAAAAGTTAACTAAGTGATTAGAAATGTGGTGTTTCTCTTTGCAGCACAACAATGGAAAATTTGCGAAAGCATTTCAAAACATGCCATTCAATCTGAATTCAAGATTATCCCAATTCCCAACACATTCAGACTGTTATTAGGGATGAAAGTTATGCCTTATACATGTCAATCCTAAATAACTTGATATCTTATCATCCAAAGATGATCTCCTACCTAGAGGAAAACCGACCTCCAGGAAATAAACTGAAGAGGAGAATATTTGAACAAACAGAGAGGGGGAGAAAGTAAAGTAGGATAGCCGTACCTCCGAATCACTAAACTGACAGCGCACAACAGAGAGGGAACGCCTCCTCCTGGAACTAGAAATACTGTCGGAATGAGCTTTGGCAGAGGAAGCCGAGGCATTGACAGCATCAACCGGTCGCGCGTGTTGCCTGGAAACAGACCTTCCACGCCTTAGGTCCTGAGACTGAGACGAACCTTTCATACTAGTAGTCGTAGTCGCAGACGAGCAAGAGCTGCCAATGGCAGAAGCGCGGCGGGCTGATGACGATCGTGATCGGCCCCTTTCGCTTACTCTGAGAAGGACATCCAGGTCCCTGTCCTCGTCCTTTTGGTTGAGATGGTGAGGGAAGAAGTCATTGGCAAGGTCGTCGAGACTGATGGTTTCAGGGAAACCTGAACCCCTGGAGGCGTTCACGAATCTGCCCTTTGCTGCAGCTGCTGCCGGTAGCTCGTCCCAGTCCAGCGCATGGGAGCGCCCCGAGAATCTGCTGACGCTCTTGGACCGGCGATGATGAGTTGAGTTCCTATTGGAAGAGCCTGCATCCTCCGCATTGGAAGCAGCAGCTCCAATTGAGGATCGCTTCGTCGTGGATTTAAATGCCGAACTCGCCATCACCTGAGAAGAAGAAGAAAAAGAAAGGAAGATACCTCAAAATCTAGGGTTTTAAGTTGATCATTTCCAAATTTCCATGACGAGAGGTAGGAGTGGCAAAGCACGGAAGTGGAGCTGAAACGAAACGAAATGGTCCATAAAATTTAGATGGCAAGGACCGACTTCATGAAGAGGAGAAAAGTAAACAGGTCACAAGACTACACGAGAGTGGAGAAGCAGAAGCAACTAACAACTACTACTTTAGTTACTTGAACTACCAACTCTAGAGGTGATGTGAAAGATTTGGCGGAGAAATCGAAATTTAAAGCTTTCGAAAAGTCTCGTGCTACTGCTGTAACTGAGGACACTTTGTTCAATTTAGGTGGCAAGGTAAATAAAAGGAAATGAAAGAAAAATCTTTTTTTCCTTTTAAAATCTTTTTTTTCTTTCCCCTTTGTTTTCCTTTTTTTTCGTTGTTTTTTGAATCAGGAGCTTTATATATATATTTCCTATGGAGGGGGATCGAACTGGGAGGGGGGAAAGTACCAGCTAGGAGATTCGAACTCGAGACCTCCGGGAGAACATGGGCATGAAATGCACCACGGCTCACCAAATGAAAGGAAATTCAAATCGTTAAAATAGAAATTTTATAATTGTTTACAACACGTGGTTGTCTTTCAAAAGGTTAGGATGGGAGGGAAAATAATCCTCTCCAATTCCTTAAAGTGTGGCAGTGCAACATTGCTAGGTGGAGATGTCGGCATGCTACCGCATCCAACGGTCCATATCAATGAGCTCGGACCGTTGGATGCGACAGCTGCCAGGTGTCGACATCTCCAGCTAGCACTACCGCACTGCCATACTATAGGATTTGGGGAAGATTAAAACCAGGGATGGGAAGGTAGAATTGCAATAATACATCCCTCTCTCTCTCTCATCCAACAATTGAACACGACCGAATACATATTATATAACATAAGCTACCACCCTACGTGTCTATCTCTCTCTTCCACTTTTGAAAATGACGAGCCCTTCCTATATAATGTCTCGTCCGTGCTACCATTGGTGTATCCCTTTAGTTGTGCCATCCCTCTCCATTAATTTTAGACATTTTAAATCTGATTATTACTTTGCAATGAAATCTCTTTCAAGATGACATCTAAAAGTAACTTATGCCAAATATGCTCATTTTTTAAGGGAACAAGAACGCTATCTGGTCGAATGGCCAATGTGGCTCCTGTACCCGGACACAGAATTGTCATGCCCCTATAGAAATGTGCAAATTCCACTTAGGCCAATGCTTGCACGTGTGCTACCATTGGCCAACACGCATGTGTAGGCTCTAGAGGCCCAGACAGCATTCTCTTGTCTTTTTTTTAAAATCAATTTTACTTTTCTTGGTAGAGCGCAAAGTTCTAAAATAAAAAAATTGAGATTCAAGTCCGTCTTGCCAATTCTAATTTGAATATCAATCTGAATCAGTGGCCTCTAGACCGACTAGAATCGACTGAATTAGATTGGTAGTGGATCGAATTTTTTTTTATGGGAAAAAGATCTCTAATTGGGGGTGTTTCCTACGCCTCTCACAGGGCACCGTGAGATGACGCCTTTGCCCCTTGGGTAGATACCCAGGTATGCTCACCATTGGTCTAGGCGCTTGTGTATATAGAAAATGGGAAAGGGATTCCTGCATGGGAGGGAAGGACCAATCGACGATTAGTAAATAGAGAGAAGTGGTTTTGGTAATTTGATGGGCCCATTGTCCCCATCCTATGGTTTCATGTGCGATCGTACACCATGCATAGTCGTGTATGAAACCTTTTGCCATATAAAATTTAAAAAAAAAATCTGAAAACCCCCATACATAGAATTTTTGGAAAATTTCACGGGCACCCCCTATAAGTTTATCGTATAACACAGACATACCAAATACTATCAAAATATCACAGATACCCCCTATAGTATGACTTTGCTTCGACTTAGTCCACTCTGTTAGGTCTGTGCAATTAAGTCGTTGTTAACTCTTTTATAATAGCGAAATTACCTTTACCACAGGATGAACTTCCCATAATACCCTTAAGGGTAAAACCCCAAAATACAAACCATTCTCTTCATCGTCTTCGTTGGTCTAAAAGCGGAAGAAGCAAGAACAGGGAAGGGGGCTGCTCTACAAGGCACCATTTTTGCTTTGATTTCTATGCTCTGAAGGCAAAAGAAGCAACAACAGCAAGATCAGTATGTTCTGCAGTGGCTCTATCAACTGATCTGCCAGGCCTTCTCCATATCCTAATCTAAACCTTCTCTCGAAGACAACCATAGTTGTCTTGAAGCATGGCTGCAAAAACAGAGTTATTTCCGCGATCAAACTTTCAGCACCACTGATTCTAGCTACGCAATCAGCATCGAATTCATTGAGTTTTTCCAGATTTCGATAACGACAAAATCTGATATTTAAAAGGGTTTAGCTCACCCCCAAAGCCACTTTTGACTTATCTACACATGGAAAGGATTAAATGTGACAGCTCCAGCAAGCTAAAGTTACAACCTGTTGGAGAAACACTAATATTTGAAAGAAGAGGACAAAGAGATAGCCTAAGTCGAACAAGAACGCTCTGTCCTTGAGACAATATTTGCACCCTATTACTGCACTGAGTTGCAACAAATCTGTCTCCCAAGATAAAACAGGCTGGACTGATTACTGATTTGCAGAGACAGTAATCATTTGAAAGTTGAAACTATCACAAAATTGAGAATTTGTTAATGTCTGATTGACTGAAATCGTACGACAAAAATTAAATCATTTAGGCTGTCCATTTCACCTCTATTTATAGTGGTGGATGTATCCCTTCAAGACACCTCATGGAATGGGTGTGGCCATTGACATGAGTGGATAGGATTAAAAGATTCTAATCCAAGCACGTATATGTAAGTATCTCTTGAAGATACCCCATGGTGTAGATATGTCTCTTGGAGATACCCCATGGTGTAGGTGTGTCTCTTGGATCAATGGATTAGATTAAAAGATTCCAATCCAAGTACTATGAATGCACCTATACAAATGGATATGTCTCTTTGAAAATATATATCCCTTGGATATGTCTCTTTGAAAATACATGTCCCTTAGATATGTCTCTTTGAAGATACATGTCCTTTAGCCAAAAAATCAGGCCAACATTGAACCAAAGAATGACCCAAAACCATCCACACAATTATTGAAAAAATCCAACACAACCAAACTAGAACTCGGATAGACTATATGAGTATAGCTTATAAATTCACTGAAAACATACGACACCACCAATTGCATAAAGGGCGTGGCTGCCCCAACGGCCCGTGCTGCGCAAATATAAGGCAGTGTGCAATGTCCGCCTTACCCCCACTCGGGTAAGGCACTCAGGCAAGGAAAAAGCGGTTATTGCACACCGCCTTGTGCTTGCGCAGCACAGGCCGTTGGGGGCAGCCGTACCATAGAGGATCAGGATTGTTACATAAAAACCCACACCAAGCCCAACTCACCCAATTCTATCCATTACCACTAAAGCTCAAACAAGAAAACAAATTTCAGAACTAAAATAAACTGCTTTCACTATAAATTCTGTTTCACCTGCCCTAACTCCCGATGCGCCGGCCTTCTTCAACCTTTCTTCTTTATAATGAAGCTGGCACCAATGAAGGAGCTCGAAGTCCGTGCTAATACCAAACTCTTGATGTTATCAGAGGACATCCCCTTGTAAGAGGATATCCAACTCTAAGTAGCTTCCTGCGTCATGACTGAAACCCTAATAACCCTCTCTCAGTCACAAAATTGTTGCTGCCCAATTCTCTAGATCCATGACTGGATAAAAGCATAAGTTAGTTCACCACATCTCTCACCATTACCCTTTCTAAATTCAAACAACAGTCAATAAAGAAATAACCACCGAGAAGACCAAGTTGAAGGGATAGATTTTAAAGAGATAGAAGACGGCAGTGGAGATTGAATGTTGCCTTAGCAATCTGGTCGAAGATCTGACGGCGCTTTCAGACAGGTAAGAGAAAGAATTTTCGATTTGCAGATCGGAAGAAGATATAGTGAAAGACGTATTGATCGACAGAGAGATAAACCCTTATAAAGCATGAGAGGGAAGAAGAGGGCAGAAGATGGAATGAAAGGTTCTCCAACGGTATGAAGAGGGAAGAAAATGAAATGAGAGGTTTTTATTTAAATAAATAAGGGAGTTAAAATGGACATTTCAACTTTGGGTGCTAAATGTGCTTGACATTAGGGGGAGGGTTGATATTTTGATAGTTTTTTGGGTGTCTATGATATACGATAAACGTATAGGGTGTGTGTTCATGAAATTTTCCCTAGAATTTCGGATTCTTCTCTCTCTCTCTCTTTAAAGAAGACGAAGCTGGAAGTACAAAGTTTGGAAGTAGAGGAGTCGGATCTCTACAACCACGGCCCGCCACTCTCTTTTTTCAATCACATGATGTTGGCACATATCCATCATGTTGTTGCATGTTGACCATGCGTCCATCATATATATATGGACAAATAGATTTTTAATTGTTTCTTATGGAATCGGCTGATTGGTTCGACCGACTTCAGTCACTCGATCCATCTGACAACCCTATGGGGGTTAGTGATAACAATGACATGGTAGGGAATAGTCACACGTCTTCTATCTCATCCCTCTTTGGGGAGAAGAGAGATCGAGTGAGGAAGGTGATAATGTATGTAGGAATCACTACCTAGAGGAGGGTTTATGACTCATAATATAAAAAGTTGACTCTCTTGTAATGTCCTTTGGAAATTGATCAGTCTTGGTACGGATAAAGTTACGATCCGGGGATGGTATTAGACATCACATTCTACCCAGTTAAACCAGTCTTTCAATTGCTTGGCTAGGTTTGAGTGTAGCATGCAATTCTAAAATTTATCAATGTGAGAAACATTAGATTTCCATCCCCTTGCTTTTAAAAGGAATCTTTTATCCTCCACGTACGAGAAAAAGAGATAGCTAAAGAATTGCCACATAGGTTACGACTTCATAAAGGACTCCAATAGAGACCGGTCAAACCAAAAGATTAGAATACGAGGAAGGTAGTAGACTACGGAAGGTGTTAGGCACTTTATCCACCCAATTATATTGGTCCTCGTATTTACTTGGTCAAAATTAAATAAAACAAAAAATTAAAGGAAAAGTTAATGTAGTCACACAACTCATGTGTTTGGGTACAACACAATGATTAGTATACACAAAACTAAAGTACAAAGTAATGATTAGTATACAAAAAATATAAAACTAAACTACATGTGTTTAATGAAAACTGGAAAACATTAAACATAATACATTTACAGAATTACATTATCATACTAGAATAATTAAGAAAGAACATTACTTAACATGTATATATGTATTAAAATACCATAATAGAACAGATAAGTAAGTAATCACAAAAGTTAAACAAAATAAAGGATTTCAGCAATTTTTAAAATGTCCTATATTCATGAAAATGCCTAAAAAAAGAAGGGAAATTTTCATGTATCTCCCCTGAGGTATCATATAATTACAAAAGCACTCATCAGTTTTGGAAATTTTCACGTGTCTTTTACTTTTTAAACCGTTAACACATGCTCTCATTTACCAAAAAAAATATAAAAAACACATGCTCTCATTCCATTAGTATAGGACCAAAAACGTTAAAATCAATGGGTAAAGTGACAAAAATGCCTTTGCGAGTTGGTTTTGAAAAAAAGGGGAAAAAACCCAACTCAACTTCCCCAAATCATTTCCTCTACAATAACTGCTACTCATCTTCCCCAAATCGTAACCAAGAACATGGAAACCAAAGCCCTTACTCTTGGTGTTTACAGCTTATAGGTGTACTCGTACTTGGCACACACAAAGTGGATTTCAACAAGAATTTCTCGAACTGACGAACTAACACTTCCAAGGAAAATCTAGCAACCCCAAAATAACGTGTCCAAAATTTTCTTGGGTATGAACAGAGTGGTGCATGGTTCGTGATCTCGGTATCGGTTGGATCGGATTGGCCGATATGATTTGGGATCGTCCAAATTCGGGCAAATATGACACTTTTGTTCCTGTTTTCTTATAAAAAAATATTTTTTAAAAAACTATTTTTTTTTATTTTTTTTATCCCTGTCCGTACAACTGGATCAGATTGATATCGGGATCAAGATCGGTCTCAACTGACACCGATCCGATCTGGCCACAATCAGCCGATACCTCAAAATCTTTGCAATTTCATAATCTCCTTAAATACGTAGAACCCGACCATCAATCTAAAGCTCTGTATTTACTCGTGGATAGCCTAATCTCAAGAATAAAAAAAAAACAAGAACCTATTAACGTACGGAATCCAATCAATTTCGCAATACCAGATAAGCAAATGCCAGACAAGCTTCTTGAAATCTGAGATTTATCTGCGGTGGAAAATTTTTGGGGAAGATAGAGTTGGGTTTTTTTTTGTGTGTTTTTTTTAAACCCAATTCCCAAAGGCATTTTTGTTATTTTACCTATTAATTGTAACATTGTTAGTTCTATACTAACAGAATGGATGCATGTATTAACTTTTTAGAAAAATAGAAAGGCACACGAAATTTTTCAAAATTGACAGGTATTTTTGTAATTACATTATGCCTGAGGGGAGGTATATGAAAAATTTTCAAATAATAAAAATAAAACTTTAAGAATAAAAGAAAAATCAAAATAAAATGGAGACTAGCCTACAAAATACGCGCACACACTAACAACATTTGAGATGTTAGAAAAATAATGTAAAATCCGTGAAAAGTAAAATGGGCTGAAAATGATGAAAACGCTCGTGAGAGTTGAGAGTCTTGAGACTAAGTGAAGCCTAAAATCACGAATAACTGCAAAATAGAAATCTAATAAATATAGAAAAACAAGATTAATGCAGATCTATGGTTAAATATTAAAAAAGAAACAAAACCCTGCTTAATGCATGAATTAAGGGTGTCACACACAAAACAATGAAATAATTAAGGAAGCTTAATGCATGAATTAGGGGTGTCAAAACCTAGCCTGAACTGATCGAAACCGATATGAGCTTACTAGATCATGTTTCAGGCTGGGGTTTTGTGACATTGAAACAGATAAACCAAAAATATATGGCCCGAAGAGGAGGCCAGCTCAAGCCCGACCGCGACAGAACCAGTTCGGCAGCCCAAGAGGAATAGGACCCAAGAGGCTGTTGTTGGTGAAGCCTGATTTGGTCCAGAAAGTGCGGTTGAGACCTTCGGAGGGCCGTTTTGGCCTCGAAACAACCTCGGAATGCCGAAAAATGGCGGGGCTGTGTTGGGCTTGTCGAGATCTTTGAAATGAGTACTTTTGAGCCATATGTTATGTTTTGGTCCTTTTTTGGCTATTTTTTGGTCAGAGGCACTTTTGTACTTTCTAGGGTTTGGGCTTCCGTATATAATGTTCTTATCTCTTTGAGATAGGGTTAAGAGGGTTTGTAATATTTCCAGAAAATAGTGAAACCTGTTCTATTGCTCGACCGTGGATGTAGCTTCCCATCTTGGGGGTGAATCATGTAAATCTCTGTGTTATGCGTTGTGTGCACTTTCTCTATTCCGTTTTTCTTCTGCAAATCGCCATTCTGGGCTTTTTGTTTTGTTTAACAGAGGCCACCCCAAAAGCCAAGTCTACCATGCAAGCCACGGAGTCCAACCATGACGTCATCAGCAAGATCTACATTATCCTATCACTAAAAGATCCTAACTGGAGGTATACCGAAGGGAGGACTATCCCAAAGAGGTACAAACCTAATCAAACTCAACACGAGAAGAGGACGCTTAGGGAACCTATTGCGTGTGGAAACCTTCGGTGCCCGGTTCGCCCGCAGATGAGCCTACAAAAATCGAGTGAGCGCAAGAGAGGAATCTCCGACGCTCAAGTCAGGTCTCCAATGCGACAGCGTAACAGCTAGTAAAAAACGAGATGAGCAATAGAGCTCCATACCTGAGTATTTATAGAGGGAGGTGAGGCGGTTGGGAGAGTCCTCGTATGGTAGGAGTTCTTCTCTTGGAAGGCTCTCTCGCGTAGAGCGAAGTGGAGAGTTACTTTCAGGGTCGGACTCTCGTTAAGGTAAGAGTCCATGTGAAGTGTGATTCCATATCGTGTTGGGATTGTGGCTCGATCCTTATCCCGTGATTCTTAGGCTATGCTGACGTGGCTCCGCGATTCCCGGCGGGCCTATTATGATGTCTTTGGTAGAGGGCTCGGCCTCGAAGCTCGGCCTAGGCCTCAGTCGAGGCTGACCTGTGTGAGCTCGGTTCAGGGCATATGGCCGATTCGGGTGGTGCCTCATGAGCTCCGCCGATGGCTCAGCCCAGCTATACGACCCATCGGGGATTGGGTCGGCCCGATTTCTCGCTCAGCTCTGTTCGATGCCCGATCTATCCTTGGCTCGACCACGCGGCAGCTTCCAATTGGTGAGGTGATTTTATACCTTATCACAGGCCCCCCACTCATCTGGGGTCGGCTCGCCCTTGATGAGTGAGATCTTTTGGTTTGTTCGACTGTCTTCCCTTGCGACCGAGCCGAGCTCACTTTGTCGGCGATGTGACGTTGTACGGCCTGGCAGTTGGGGGCAGTGCCATGTCATCCGCCCTCATAATTGCACTCAGGAAGTCAAATCGTCCTTTGATTTGGACCGTTGATTCTCGCTAAACTCCCCTTAGCTGTTGGATCACTTCGGCCCTGAGGCTATAAATAGGTGACTCTTCTTCTTTCATTCTTCACTGTTTAAAGCTCTTGAGTGCTCGGCTAGCTCGGATTGCTTGAGATTGCAAGCGCTCAGCTCTTCTTCTTCCAGCTCGTCCAGCTTCTCAACTCGTCTTCAATCAGTAAGTTCTCTCCTCTCAGTATGTCAGTTGGTAGTAGCCACGCGGGCGAAGTGTTCGCTGGGATGGCTGAGGGTGCGATTCTGAGTCGAGAGCTCCCTGCTCGCTCCCCCACCATAGACCTATTGGGCTCGACCTCGGATGAGCCCCTTGTAGCAGAGCCTCGTCAGGCTGACGTCGCCTAGCTTCCCCTGCCCATGGAGTCTGGCCTTGAGGCCTAGCCAATTCCTGAAGACCGAGCCAAGGGCTCAGGATCATCTTCGACAGATGATGAAAATTCGGACGAGGACAGTTCTTCCCGAGATGGGGTTGGCTCGGTAAGCTCGTCCACTGATGCTCCAGAGCCTGAAGAGGGGAGTATCAGCATCGTCTAGAGCACAATCACGAATGCCAACCTCCATTACCTCAGGACGACTTACGCCATCTTTGAGGACGTCCAGCTCCGTGTTCCTAACCCCGAGGAGATGGCTTGTTTCATCAGGTCGAGCGAGGTGGCCTTATACGAGCTGCCCTTCAAGTGCGCCTTCAGGCTCCCTGTGCTCGACCTAGTGGACTAGATCTTGGACCACTTCCACCTGTCTCTAGGTCAGTTGGTCCCGAACTCATGGCTGTCCGTGTACGGCTTCCACGCCCTCTTCTGCGACATGGGCCGAGGTGCAAGCGTAGCGCTCTTCTCTCGGCTCTTTTTCCTGATGAAGTCTCTAGAGAAGGGGTGGTACTATTTCACCCACCGAATTGGGAAGAATGCGACCATGAGCGGCCACAAGTTTCTGGTCGGGACGCCGACCTCAAACAAGCAATGGAAGCCTCGATTCTTTTTTGCTTCCATTCCGGACAGCCCCTTCTGAGCTGAGTGGAAGGAGATCCACTTGAATTACATTAACAAAACCTTGCCCTTAACCGAGAACGAGCTGACCTCGCTCAATTTGATTCGCCAGCGTCCGCCCTTCGATGTCCTCCAGCTCCAGGATGAGGGGTTCCTTCAAAGGTGGCATATGACCCCTGGTAGGAGTCCTAGCCGAGCTGACCCATTTACTTAGTTTTTCTCTTTCTTTTTTGGTATGTTTCTAACGCGTTGTTTTTCTTGCAGTGGTCAGCCACATTCCTCCTATGGACACGGCTCGGCTCAGGGCCGAGACCATTGCGGAGAGGAGGAAGAAAAATGTCGAGAAGAAGTCCCG
Organism: Telopea speciosissima; assembly: GCF_018873765.1. Lineage (NCBI taxonomy): Eukaryota > Viridiplantae > Streptophyta > Magnoliopsida > Proteales > Proteaceae > Telopea > Telopea speciosissima. The sequence goes on from NC_057917.1 coordinate 54,163,989, forward strand.
AGGTGAGACTTCCAAGACATTGAAGGGCAAGGCTGTGTTGCCGAGCCCAACTGACACGGTGGTCGGCCTCCAGGCCGAGAAGAACAGAGCTCCGCTGAGCCCCTCCCGAAGAGGGAAGGGTTGGAAGGACGAGCTGAGCCCGCCGAGGGACATCAAACGTCAGAAGATCTCGGTCAATTTGACGGGTAGTGGTCCTTCGCCCATGGCTTCGCTGACCAACATCTCCCAATATGTCCTAGGGAGGGCCTCGGCTAATAATGTCCTGCTGTGGCCGAACTGGCGCCTCTTCCCAGGGAACTCGGCCCTGATGTCGACCGCGCATGTAAAGGAATGGCTCAACGCAAGTTAACTTCCTCAGGATAGGGAAATGCTCGAGAAGTTGACCAACCCCGAGCTCCTCTCTTCCCTGTTCTAGGACTTCAATATGGTAAGTTTCCTGCTCAGCTCCTACTAGGGGTCCGACCTATTGTGCTCAGGTTCGCTAATGCTCGGACGTCTTTTGTAGGGGTTTTCCAAGGCCGTGGAGACCCTCCTCCGATTCAAACGGCTTCTGATCGCGAACTCCTCTCTCAAGGCTCAGGTCGAGAAAGCCAACGAGGACGCGAGTAAGGCCGTCCAGGCACGTCGGGAGACCACTGCAAATCTCAGCGAAGCTGAGGTCAACATCAAGAGCTTAGAGGAGGCGGCGACGAAGCAGGGGGAAGAGGTCGAGGCCTTGAAGGCTCGGCTCGACCAAGCCAAGAAGAAGGCCAAGGATGACCTGGCGCGGGCTCGAGCCGAGGCGGTTATCGACTACCTTATGTCAGAAGAATATGCCCAGGTTTGCCATGAGATAAGGAAGCCACCGTATGGCGAGGGCTACGACGCGGGCCGAGCCGACCTCTTGAAGGAAATAAAGGCCGCATACCCCTCCCTCAATATTTCACGGTATGATGACGATGTGACCACAATAGCTGAGGGGTTGGGAGACGAGGAGGGTGTCGAGGTCACGCAGGCTCTGCTAGCCGAGGACCCTATGCAGGTCGACCCCCTCCCCCTTAGCACTGAGCCCCAAAACCTCCTTGCCGAGCACATTACCGTGGAGGTCGCCGAGGTCGCTTCCAAGGACGTTGCCGAGGAGAGTGACACTTAAAGTTTTTTTTTTTTTTTTTTTTTTTTTGTAATGGGCCGAGCTGCCCTCTTTTTGTAATGTGCCGATCCGTCAGCTTTAATCAATGAAAATTGTTTTTCCAATTTGTCTAAGTGTTTGAGCTCAAAAATTGTTTGCCTTTCTTTTCTTGCATATGTTGTTCTTGATTGTCTGAGTGTCGTGGCTGAGCTATCGATCCGGTCCCTCAGCTAAGCTCAGGGACTTGGCTATTTTTAGCTAGGCTGTAATGGAGTTGCTCGGTCGAGATTGGATCGGCGGCCACTGGAGTTGCTTGGCCGAGCTGGCTATGTGGCCGAGCCCAATGCCTTGGATATTTTTGCTTGATTTTGGCTTTCGTTCAACTCGACCATGGTGAGTGTGTCCGCCGGCCTATGAGGGCCGATCTTCTGACTTAGTAGTCGACCTATATGGGTCGGTCTTGTGACATGATTGTCGACCTATGAGGGTCGATCTTTGACGTCTGCTAGGTCTATGAGGATCGATCTTATGACTTGGTTGTCGACCTATGAGGGTCGGTCTCTGACGTCGGTCAGGTCTATGAGGACCGGTCTTATGACTTGGTTGCCGACCTATGAGGGTCGGTCTTTGACGTCAGCCAGGTCTATAAGGACTGGTCTTACGACTTGGTTGCCGACCTATGAGGGTTGGTCTTTGACGTCAGCCAGGTCTATAAGGACTGGTCTTACGACTCGGCATGCTTGGAGTTTGAAAGTACACTAAGAAGTGGAGAAAGTCTTTATTTTATTGAATCATGAACGTCGAGGCTGAAGTCCAGTACAAATATGCTCGCCATAAACCGTGCAGAGCAGAATACTTGAGGGGATTACTAAAAATTACTGAAAAAATTTCTTCAAATTTTTTGAGATCCAAGGCCTCGGTACCTTCTTGCCCCCCAGAGTCTGCAAGCAATACGTCCCTGGGCGAATTTGCTTGGAGACTATGTACGGTCCCTCCCAATTTGGTGCTAACTTTCCTTGCTATTTTGGTTGGGACGCGCTGAGCTTTCTGAGGACGAGGTCTCCTTGGTAAAAATGTCGCTCCTTCACCCTCGAGTCGTGGTACTTTACCGTCTTCTATTTGTAAGCTGTGTTTCGAAGCAAGGAGTTCTCTCGGACTTCATCGAGAAAGTCGAGGTTGGCTCTAAGCCCATCCTTATAGGTCTTCTCATCAAAGTTGAGTACTCGGTATGATGACGCTTTGACCTCGACGGGAGTGAGGGCTTCGGTTCCATATGCTAGCCGAAAAGGACTCTCCCCAGTCGGTGTTCTCATGGTTGTCCGATATGCCCATAGAACGTTCGACAGCTCTTCCACCCATTTTTCTTTAGCTTCATCTAATCTTCTTTTGATCCCCGCAAGTAGTGTTCGGTTCGACACCTCCACTTGCCCATTGGCTTGTGGATAAGCTACCGAGATCAGGCAAAAATCGATGTAGAAGTGCTTGCAGAACTCTCGGAAGCTCGGATTGTTGAACTGTGCACCATTGTCAGTGATGAGCACTTTGGTTAGTCCAAACCGATAGATCACCTTGTCTTGGAAGAATTTCTCCATGCTCTTCTGTGTGATGGTGGTCAGGGGCTCGGCCTCAACCCACTTAGTGAAGTAGTCAATGGCAACGACCACGTATTTTCGATTTTTGAACGCCGGGGTGAAGTCTCCAAGTATATCCATCCCCCACATAGCAAAAGGAATTGGACTCAGCATAGAGGTCAGCTTTGTTGCAGGTTAGCTCGGCACTGGTGCGAAGAGCTGACACTTCTCGCACGTCTTCACATACTTCATGGCCTCTTCTTGCATTCTCGGCTAGTAGAACCTTTGTCGAAGTATCTTATATGCTAGAGCTCGACCGCCCATGTGGCTCCCGCATATTCCTTCGTGTACCTCGGCCAAGGCGTACTCGGCTCCCTTCGGTCTGAGGCATCGGAGAAGGGGCGCTGAGATGGCTTTCTTATAAAGCACTCTGTCGATCATGGTATACTTGGCAGCTCGGATTTTGACTTTTCTTGCTTCTTCCAGATTCTTCGGAAGCTGGTCATTCTCCAAGTAGTTTACAATGGGGTCCATCCAGGTCGGCCCGTCCTCCTCGATGTGTTTGACGCTTTCTTCTTGCAAGGATGACTTCTCCAAAATCTCAATGTACACTGATTGGCTCAGATTTGGGAGGTCAACCTCGGCCAACCTAGATAGGGTGTCGGCCACGACGTTCTCTTTCCTCGGTACTCAAGTCATCTCAAAGTGCCCGAGCTCCAAAATAAACTCCCGTGCTCGGCTCAAGTAGGCTATCATTCTTTCATCTTTTGCCTCATAGTCTCCATTGACCTGGTTGACCACAAGTTGCGAGTCTCCTTGTACCCTCAATTGCTTGACGCCTATGGCTTTGCTGACTCAGAGTCCGACTAGGAGGGCCTCATATTCGGCCTCATTGTTCGAGGCTAGGAACTTGAACCTTAGGGCATATTAGATGTAAAACCCTTCGGGACTCACCAGGATCAGCCCAGCCCCGCTTCCTCCGGGGTTGCTCTAGCCGTCAATGTTCATGGTCCAGGTCGGGTCGGCTTTAGCTTCCGCATTGGCTTCTTCCATTGTCTTCTCTTCCTCGACCTTAAGGTCGGGCATTGTGCACTCGACGACGAAGTCGACAAGTGCTTGCCCTTTTATCGCGGTCCTCGGGCGATAGCTTATATCGTACTCACTCAGCTCGATCGCCCAGGTGATCAGCCTTCCTGACACATCGGGTTTGTGCAATATCCTCTTGAGAGGCTGGTCGGTCAACACAGTGATCGGATGAGCTTGAAAGTATGGGCTTCCTCGCGGCCATGATAAGAGCGAATGCTACCTTCTCGAACCTGGAGTACCTTGTCTCGGCATCGACAAGAACATGGCTGATGTAGTATATGGGCTTCTGAGCTCAGCCTTCTTCCCTAGCCAACACCACGCTGACCGTCACCGGGATAGCGGCTAAGTAAACTTGAAGCTCTTCTTTTGGCTTGGGTCGACTGAGAAGAGGCGGGTTCTCCAAGTATTTCTTCCGCTCTTCAAAAGCTTGTTGACATTCGTCCGACCAATGAAGTCCTTCGGGTTCCGGATGTTCTTGAGGGCCTTAAAGAATAACAGGCACTTGTCGCCCGACCTCGACATGAATCGTGCCAATGCTGCCACTCGACCGTTTAGCCTTTGTACTTCTCGGATTGTCCTTGGAGGGCTCATCTCTTGGATGGCCTTAATTTTTGCCGGATTGGCTTCGATGCCTCTGACGGAGACCATGAAATCGAGGAACTTTCCCGAGGTCACGCCAAATGCACACTTGGCGAGGTTCAGTTTCATTTGGTTCTTCCTTAGCACGCCGAAGGCTTCTTCCAGGTCGACCAAGTGGTGCTCAGCCTTCAAGCTTTTCACTAACATGTCGTCCATATAGACTTCCATGTTTCTTCCGATCTGCTTGTGGAATACATAGTTCACCAGTCGTTGATAGGTTGCTCCGGCGTTCTTCAACCCGAATTACATGACCTTGTAACAAAAATTTTCTTGATCAGTTCGGAATGTCGTGTATGACTCATCCTCCTCATGCATCATGATTTGGTTGTAGCCATAGTACGCGTCCATGAAGCTCAACATCTCGTGCCTGGCAGTGGCGTCAATTAAGAGGTCGATCCGAGGTAGCGGGTAATCATCTTTCGGGTAAGCCTTATTGAGGTCGGTATAATCGACGTGCATTCTCCACTTCCCGTTTGGCTTAGGAACCATAACGATGTTCGCCAACCAAGTCAGGAACTTCTCTTCTCAGATAAACCCTGATCGGCGTAGCTTCTCTACTTCTTCCTTGATGGCGGCTTGGCGATCAAGGGCATAGTTCCTTCTCTTCTGTTGGATCAGCTTTCGGCTTAGATCCATGTGGAGTCGGTGCTCGACTATGTGCCTTGGTATGTCCGGCATGTCGGCGACGGACCAGGCGAAGACGTCGACATTCGCCTTTAAGAAGTTTCCGAGTCGATTCCTTTGTTCTTCGCTCAGTAATGATCTGAGTTGTACTATCTTGGTTGGATCTTCGTCGCTGCAGGAGAATGGGATGAGGTCTTCCACAGGTCTTCCACTCCTTTCTGTGAGCTCATCCCGTTGGTCTTCAGGGAGGTGTTCGATGCACATCGCCATTCCTCAGACGTTGCCTTTATTTTGCTTGACGAATGTAGCGTAACATTTTTGAGCTTTCTTTTGATCACCTCGGATTTCTCCGAGCTTTCTTTTGATCACCTCGGATTTTGGCTCCGGCTTTATCTTCATCACGCTTGGCCTGCCTATTTTTGGGCCTTAGCTCGGCTCTCCTTTGGTTGCGATCTTCAGGTCGCTAACCCCCACGTTCTTCCCGGCCTCCTTTGACATATCGCTTCAGGTGCCCCACTTTTATCAGCTCTTTAATTTCTCTTTTCAGCTGATAACAATCCTCGGTGTTGTGACCGGTGTCCTTGTGGAATTGATAATACTTGTTAGGATTCCGAGATGACCCGGCTTGCATCGGCCGGGGTCGGCGGATGTACCCACCGTCCTGTATTTGCATCAAAATCTTCTTTCACGAGGTATTCAGTGGGGTGTAACAGGGCTCCGAGCTTGGTCTGATCTCTCAGCTCGACGATCAGTCCTAGGCCGCTTTTCCTCTTTGCAGTCATCGGTCGTCGGCCTTTTCTTCTTGGCTCTACCTTCATTCCCCTTCCGGGCTTGGAGCACCTCCACCATATTTTCAAACTCATTGCACCTCTCCAAGAGCTTGGCCAGGTTTTTGGTTGGCTTTCGGGCCAAGTCCTTTATGAGGTCCATGTCGGTGAGCCCGTTGCTCATCGTAGTATGGGCGGTGGCCTCATCCAAATCCTTGATGTCTAAAGATTTTTTATTGAACTGTGAGACGAACGCTCTGATCGACTCATCAGACCGTTGCTTCATGCTGAGGAGGTTGACTGTCGTCTTCTTGTGTTTCATACTACTTTGGAACAGCATGACGAAGGCTTGGCAGAGCTGGGCAAAGCCTATTATGGAGTTCGGTGGCTACCAGGAGAACCATGAGGTCGCCGCGCCCTTGAGAGATGCGAGGAAAGCCCGACAAGAGACAATCTCGGTTCCCCCGTACATGGTCATCATCTCATTGAAGTAGTTGATATGATCCGTCGAGTCTGTCGTCCTGTCAGACAGATCGAAAGGAGGTGGCTTGAACCCGGTCGGTAGTGGCGCTGTCATAATCTCGGGAGGATAAGGGTGTCGTCCAACCAGGGAGGTCGGACGGCACCCGGGGTCGCCTGTTTCTTCAATCCCTCCACCTGCTCGACCAAGTCTCGTAGCCACTTTTCCAGCTCGATTTCAGGTGCTCGATTGTTCGGCTCATCCAGCTGATGCAAATTGTCCTGTTCGTTCAGCCGAGGTCGGCCATGTTGTCCTTCAGCTCGGGCTCGGTTTACTCAGTCGTCCCGTTGTGGTCGGCCGTTTTGGTCGACTCGATCTGCATCCTCCCTCCTTATTCTTCTTTCCACCTGGAAATTGGACCCACGGGGGCTCCTCTGTTGCTCTTCTCGGGGAGGCAGGCTTCGACCCTAGGGGTTATGGCGAGATCCTTCTCCGTGCCTCGTAACACGTCTCCCATTTGGCTTGTTCCCTTGTTCTTGGTTTCCCCTCAGCTGCCCGTCTTCTCCGAACCGACCAGAAAATATCAACCTTCTCATCACCGATGCCGCAGGTTCTATTTCTCGTCCTGCTCCCGAGCTCCGGTGCTGCTCTTGCTCATCCCGTCGAGCCCCCTACTAGGGCGTGGAGGAGGAGTCTTCTGATGAGACGGGTGTGATGATGCGGCCCGGCTCGGCTCGCCTCGGCCCAACGCCGGCCACCATTCTGCTACAAGTTTCCCTCAACACGTACCGAGGCTGGAGGGGGCTCGACCAATGGTTGACACATCAGCCCACCTTGGGCCATCTGGGTCATGAAAGTACGCAGCATCTCGTTGGTGTGGAGCATCTGCAGCTGCAAGTCCATAACTTGTTGGTTATTTGTCGGGGCTTCGGGATCCAAATTCTTCGGTAAGGGTAGCAGCGGTGGTAGGCTCAGCCCGTTCAAGTTTGGCTTGACCTGTACTTTGTCAGCCGCTGCTGTGTCCAGCACACTTCCATCATTCCCACCCTCCGACGAGGGAATTGGATTGGCCGCGGCGCCCGTGCTGGGCTGCGTACCCCCTACCCCAGGGGGTCTTCCGGTCGCGCCTTTCCACGATGCTTTAGGGGGCGGTGATCGCCTTGCCTGCCTATCAGGTTGTGGCTCATCCCCCTGGGAGGCGGAACCGTGCTGTCCTGATCTTGTTTGCACCATTGTTCCTGCTCTTGAAGTTGGTAGAAACGATGATGGCTTGCTGACGTCATTCCCACAGACGGTGCCAAATCTATTGCGTGTGGGAACCTTCGGTGCCCGGTTTGCCCGCAGATGAGCCTGCAAAAATCGAGTGAGCGCAAGAGAGCCGATGTGGCTCCAGCTTAGGAATCTCCGACGCTCAAGTCAGGTCTCCAATGCGACAGCGTAACAGCTAGTAAAAAGTGAGATGAGCAATAGAGCTACATACTTGAGTATTTATAGAGGGAGTTGAGGCGGTAGGGAGAGTCCTCGCATGGTAGGAGTTCTTCTCTTGGAAGGCTCTCTCGCGTAGAGCGAAGTGGAGAGTTATTTTCGGGGTCGAACTCTTGTTAAGGTAAGAGTCCATGTGAAGTGTGATTCCGTATCGCGCTGGGATTGTGGCTCGATCCTTATCCCGCGATTCTTGGGCTGTGCTGACGTGGCTCTGCAATTCCCGATGGGCCTATTATGACGTCTTTGGTGGAGGGCTCGGCCTCGGCCTCGGTCCAGGCTGACCTGTGTGAGCTCGGTTTAGGGCATATGGCCGATGCGGGTGGTGCCTCATGAACTCGGCTGATGGCTCAGTCCAGCTATACGACCCATCGGGGATTGGGTGGCCCGATTTCCCGCTCAGCTCTGTTCGGTGCCCGGTCTATCCTCGGCTCGGCCACGCGGCAGCTTCCAATTGGTGAGGTGATTTTATGCCTTATCAGAACCTCTCCCTACTAAGACTCTACATCTCACAAGGAGCTATTCCAAGTACAACTCTACTGGACCTTTATCCGCTGCTGTGCGCATTGTGCGGCGCAGCAGCGGCCATGTGTGCACAGTGGGGCCCGCTGTGCACACATGGCCATTGCTGCGCCGCACGATGCGCACAACAACACTCCAGTTACAGCAGCGGATAAAAATTCAACTCTACCACTAGATAGACTCTTCCACGAGGAATACTTATCACCAACTGAGACACTCTACACCGCCATGCACAACTATAAATACTCAGGTATTCCAATCCATTATTCATCTTGAATTCTAATAATTCTGATCTAACTTACGCATTGGAGAGCCCTAGGCCGGAACCATACCGGTTCTCCCTTGTTCCTGACGTCCTTTAGCAGGTTGCGGCACTCGAAGGATCTACCGAAGATTTCCTGATGCAACAGAAACCAAATCAGAGAGCACCAAAACCATTAAGACACCGAACCAAACTTTAAAAAAACATATATCGAAACCAAAATAACTAGATAAAAAATGGATAGCAACCCAAAATTCATATAAAAAACACTTTTTTTCATACTAGATTTGGGTCCATAACGATTTATATCACTATTACCTAGAGGTAATAGTAATACACACCTTCTCGTTTCACCCCCTAAAAAATATACACATTCTCATACATTAAGGAAGCAAAATACAATATTAAATGAAGTAAAATAAAAAAGAACAAGTGTAGTAGTTATACCTAATAAAAGGAATCACAAAACTATTGGGGTCGAGCCGTCGAGGGCTCTCATAACTCAAGTGGAGGCCTAACTTCTCTCAGTCTCAAATCCTAAACTCGAGTTATAGTTGTAGGGGTATTTACATAATTTAAACTTATTCTCAAAGCTAGGGAAAAACCTATTTATAAAAAAAGTTCAATCAACCTTCTTGGTATCTTTACGACGTATAGGGTCTGATCTCACCCAAAACGTTGGACTTTGGTTAAGAATAACTTAGATGGTTTTTCATCAACAATTGAAAAGTGGATAAAATCCTCCAACCAATAGAAAATTTGATAGTGATGCAGTTAATCATGATCCAAAGGATTCAAGAAATAAATTTGTTTGGATTTTGGATCCCAAAGAGTCCTTCTAAGGGCTTTGTGGCGTCTAATAAACTACATTTGACATCTAAAGCATGAACTTCGACGTTGAGCGTGCATCGAGGGGAGCGCACTCGATGTTGACACAAGCATGTTCGATGTCGAATAGAGACCAATGAATGTCGATCCATGGTCATGAGGTTTCTCAACTAGTGATGGGCTCTGCTCAACATAGGGGCTAGTTGGTTTTGTTTTGAACCGGTTTGGGCCTCACCTATCCTAATCCAAATTTATTAAAACATTGAAAACTTGTATCTTTGGCTCCAAAATCGAAATTGGGTGATTCTATGTTTTTTTTGGTAAACAAATTGGGTGATTCAAAGGGCATTTTAAAGGTTTTTTTTATTTTTTTTTTAGGTACTGTTAAATTGTATGAAATTTGGGGACGGTTTTGGTTAACAAAAATTAACTTCAACTTCAAAGTAGGTCCCACATGACTAAAATTGAATCATTTCTAAATTGTGGTTCAAATAAACTCATTTCAAGCCAAAGTTAAGTATGATGAACTATAATATGGAAAACACTTTATTTGAAAATTTTGGTAGATTTTGAGGTCAATTAGCAACATTTTAATCCTATTTACCTTAAAGGGGTATTTTAGTCATTTCATCTGGATGATCTCCAACATCTTCAAAATTATGAAGGATTTGTGAGACCTTAAAATAGAACCTTCTCTTGATCCTTGAACATGTGTTCATCATTGTAATAAGCTCCCTTCGGAGTGATATAATGAGCCAATGAGGTGTCTATAATCATGACACACCGAGGAGGTAAAAAGAAGTGAAAAGAGGGGAAGGTTCTCTTGCTATCAAGGTTCGAGAATACATGATTTGGGACAGGATCGGTTCATGCTGATTCTGATTTTGGTTGGATTGGAATCGGTTGAAATCCTAGAAATGGAATCAAGAAGAAGCAATGATTTCACAAAAGTAGTGAATTTTTAGAGCTTTTTTATTCAATAATAATCTTTGGAAGTCTTAGACAAGAGATAAGTTTAATTGATTTTTTATTATTTTAATAATTAAAAGGGAGAAACAATCGTTAAAATAAAAATTAAACATAAGACAAAATGGGGCTAAAAATCGATTGATGCTCTAAATGGTTAAACACCTTACTCTCTTTGGCCATTGAGAGATTTTTCCTTTTTAGGTAATAGCCATTGAGAGTTCTCCAATCTCCAATGTTGAATCACATTTTACTTAAAAAAGCCACTTTAAATATTCTCTCCACCTACGATGAATAGAGAATCTTTTTCAGGTACAGTATATGACCCTCTGATTGGAGCCATTGGATTGGAGAGGGTGCATGCTTTGGACTATAAAAAATGGGGGTGAACACTGAGAAACTCGAGTGCATTTTTGAACAAGGTTCAAAAACTTGGTTTCAATATTGGTTTCGACCAGCCAGAAACCAAGATATGGTTGAAATTGGTCAAAACCAGAGATTTTTTCTCAGCCAACTCAAGTTAGTGGTTTCGAGGTTCGAAAATGTTTTTTTTCCTATAGTTTTTTCTATACAGCTTAACTTTGACATTTTAAACACAGTGCATCAACTATTTTCACAAAAAAAAAACACACTCAAAATGGTATTTGTGGTTATTGACCCAAGTTACTAATGTACGCATAGTGTATTAAGAATCATGATTTTTATATTTGCTATTTTATTTACTTAAGAAATTATTCATAAACAAATAAATACCCCCTATTTGAATCCAATAAGAATAATTAAAAAATAAATTCCAAAAAGACAACAAGTCAACTCCCCAATTCTAAGCACAAAGGATTTTTGTAAGTGTAATTTTCAATTTTTAAATGTTAGGATTTTTCTCAAATCTAAAATTTTGTATAAATCTAACATTGTTAAAAATCAAAAGTACAGTAAAATATTCATTGGTTTTGATATTTAAAAAAATATAAAATTTAGAGCGATTTTAAATAACATTCGCACACACCAAATTAGGTTTGATCGAAACATAACTCCTTCAGTATAAATCAGAGTTAAGCAATTTTGATTTGTTTGAAAGCTTTTGAAACAAAAATAAAAAAACATTTAATTAAGTGATATTTTGCATAAATAAGTGTATGTCCTGGTTTCGAGACAGGTTTCTTCAAGTTTTGATGAGGATAAGTGAATTTACATAGGTGTTAAGGTCTAAACTTGCGAAATATGGACTATTTCAGTCGAAACAGGTCGCGATGAGTCGAAACCAAGGATTTTTTGGAGTTGTTGCCCATCTCGTCTTGGTAGCTGGAGAAATCGAGTTATCTCGGTCAAAACTACCGAGATGTTTTTCCATGCTTTCAAATAATATTAAAAAAAGATTTAAATATCAAGAAGAGTGCTACAATTTGCCAATAGGTTAATGATGGTGGATGGGGATTTAGTTCACGGTATCGATACCAGTATCGGTTACCGCCTACCAATACATATTGGTTGGACCAGATGATTTTGCCTCCCAAGACTCTGATATTGTTTTTTTGTTGTTTGCCTTCAATATTTTTTGTAAACCGATCCAATATCGGCTAGGTATCATGACGATATCAATACTAAATCCATGGTCTGGTGGAGTTGATTCTGCAACTTACCAGCTGCATTGAGATGATGCTGGTGGAAATCCTCTCGGAGGATCATGGTGAATTTTATTGATGGATTTATAGTGGCGATATGGTTATGATGAGGGTGATGGTCAGGGACTCCGAACATTCATACTGACAATGTATTATTAACATAATGGGAAAATATTCTCTGTGTTGGGGCGTAAGTTGTGCCCAACCACATGGGGCATGTGGTTGGGCAAAACGATCACCTCACCCCCTTAATGGTAGAAATACCGCCCCCAAATGTCTAGGCGCAGCATGCGCTATGACATAGAGAACATCGACCCTAGCATAATATAGCGTACAAAAGTACAAGATTATCGAGAATATTTATTTAGGGAAAAATAATACTGACATTCTCTCTCCTATCAGCATCGGTCTTTTTCCATTTATTTATTATGGGAAAAAAGAAAACATGAATTGCCCTTGTATAGATTTTAAATACTTCTTCACACGATAAATAGTAGGACTCACACTGACATTCTCTCTCATATTCTAATTATGTGGGTCCAATGTGAACCCAATAGGGATGCTATCATTTTCCAATCCCTTATTAGTATAGTGTACAGATTCCTTCCTACAATGACCTTATTTGAAACCCTCCCCTCAATTTATTTATTGGGAGAAAGAACCCTACCTGGGCATGTGTCGTACATTGCCCCTACACCTAGACATAGGGCGGGCGAAATGATGGCCACACACCCATGGAAAGGCAAAATTTCTTGGGGTGCGGAACATGCCCAGGTAGCGTTGTCTTTTCCTTATTTATTTCTTCATGAAAAAGAGAGCAATTTCACATTTTGTATCATCACGGACATGTCCCTATAAATTTCCTCTGAAGCGGCTACTGGAGAGGATAGGAGGTAACTTGACCAGTTTGACCTCCCCAATCCCCAAACAGCGTGGGAATGGGATCACCACCTGCAACGCATTTTATCCAGAAAGAAACAAATCAGTAAACAAAAGGCACAGCCCGCCGTTCAACTTTAGTGGTGGTCCTACGGCGCGGCCGGCTTCGCCACTTACCGCAAATTACGTTAACATCGTCGCGGACAGTCTGTCTGGTCACCAGTGGCTCATTGCTCGATCCCATATTTCCATTCGTACAACATACAACACCCACCTTAACCCCCCCGCTCCCCTCATTGTCTCCAAAACTGCAGTGGGTCCCATGCTTGTCTACCCATGACAATTACTCATGAATAATATTCAACGATTAGTAAAGGGAATCTGTTCTCTGTGGATCCGGGAGGAGGCCGCGCCCAAATACAGTAGAGGAAATGAATGCCCCCTCATGAAAGGTGGAATTTTCACCCTAAGTAACCAGTCAAGCCTAAGTAAAAATTGTCAAAACACGAAAATATAAACAATTAAATTAGATAATGAATTTTAATACATATTTAATTTAAACTATTCATGAGATATCTAACGATTACTACATCATCATTCCACGTGGCACAACTAGGTACACAACAAAAGAGATTGCATTTTAGATTGTGTGACCTTGTTAACCTTTTTGTTATTATTCATTTTCTATTCCCATGTTTTATGTGATTTTCTAGGCGTAAGATCCCAAGCATAGTTTGTAAATTCACATTTAATAAGTGATTTATATACATTCCTATATTTTTATATCAAAAAGCGTATTTCTTTGCTTATTTCCAAAGGTGAGGGGTTGCAGCAACGTCACTGTCACTGCCTTATGCGGAGAATAAAAAAGAAGAAATAGACAGCTTGGTAGCATTCTTTCTCTCAAAATGTTATTAACATCTAATTCATTATTTGTAAGAGTTTATATTATTTTCTTTTTTATTATCGTACCTAAATGTACTAGTCATGATCGTGACGGTCAACTGCCTTAGTCTTTAAAATAAGGGAAACAAAACTCTAGAGGGGAAACATGCACACTACACCTAGACATAGAGAGGGCGAAATGACCACCCGCCCCTATGAAATTCAGAAGTGTCGCCCTCCATGATTCTTCTACGTGAGCTCCCATTGACCCCGCGCAAACAGGAGCCACACTCCCCCACATGAAACACCCCCATCCGGCCTCTCCAGACAAAAAAAAAATAAAAAAAATAAAAAATAAAAAATAAAAAAAAATGTCAAGTGACAAATTATTATTATTATTTTTTTCTTTTTAGGTGAAAGGGGAAGCTGCAAAGCTGCAAATCCACGAAAAGAGGATCTGCATTTTTTGTTTTTTGATAAAGAAAAATTTTAAACCACGAGGAAAGGAACATCCTACAGAGTCACAAAAAAAAAGAAAACAAAGAAAAAGAAAAAGAGGATGTGCATTCGTGTTTTTTATACGTGCGTCTGACATAGATTAAAAAATTCGCGGTTGGTACACCACCTTAAAAGTCCGCTTACCATTTCCCCAACCATTACCGTTTTCATTACGGCATTAGTCCTTGTCGTTGGTCAGGACTGAACCGGTTCCACTCTAAAACTTTTGAGATGAAAACGAAACTGAAGCTCCTTTGATGATCTTCGTGTTCGATCCTTCCTCCATAGTTCATATTACGGCTTCCCTTTTCATTCCATTACCACCTTCTTCAGGTATGTATGGTGCTTGCTGCCTTCTTTTCTCTCTCTCTCTCTCTCTCTCGAGGAGATTTTCTGTTTCTCCTGCTTTCATATATGAATATAATCACTTCAGTAATTTACGGCATATCCTCTTTGAAAAGTATTCGTTTTCATTTCTCTCTGTTCTATCATGTTTTTCATGCTCAGACACTTTCGTATGCGAATTGTTACTCAAACTTGTAGCATCAGAATCTCCTTCTCTTGTCAATAGCACACAAATTGACTATGATTTATCTTGATTTCTTCTTGATAAATCTGGGCCTGCTATACTTTTAGATTCTAACTCTGTATATGTTGGTTGGGTTGTGCTTAAAAGATCCATAAATATAAGACTATGCTGCTGCTGCTTCTTGGAGTTCTATTGAATCTTGAAGATGAATTGATTTTCTTTTTATTTTTGTTGTTTTTCACCATATAGAAGTTCCTTTCTCTGCAACTCTTCGTCGTTGTTCATAGGCTTGATGTGGTAACAGTGGCAAATGAAAATAAGTAACTGTAAAATCTTGAACTTCCCCTCATACACATAGGCTTGATGCTGATTTTTTAAAACCCAATTACAGAGTTAAAGATTGAGAGAACCCTTTATTTTTGTTTTTTGTTTTTTTTCTTGCCTGCGGGGACAGGGATATTCAAGGAGTGTTCTTATATGTGTTTTTCTTCTTGGTGCAGTAAGTTCTTCCTCGAACCATTACTTGATTGAAAATGGGGTGCTTTTCTTCCAAATTCATGATAAGATCAAATAGCTTGAAGGAAGATATGAACCAGAGCTTTCAAAGAATGGCCAAGGGCTTTACTGTTTTGGAAGAACTATGTTTACCTAGGAATGGTGGTGACCCTATCCTTGCCCTTGTATGCAGTGCTCAAAACGTAGCTGGAAAACTTCAAATTAGGAATTTGACATTGCAATCTGATACAAACATGCCACCACCTCTCGAGGATACGAGTCCAGAGATCATCAACACATGGGAGTTGATGGCAGGTCTAGAAGAAGATGAAGAAGAAAAACAACAACAATCACCACCAAGAGTTGAGAGGGTTGCTAGTGGAGGCAAACGATCTAATAGCTTCCATTGGTTCCCAGAATTTGCATTACCTGACAAAGCAAACTCCAATGGGACCGAAGTTATTAAACGGAGTAGAAGCTTTCACACAGTGCAAGAGTTTGATGAAATGCTTGAAAGAAATTGGATGCCAAAAGCAGTACTTGAAGCCCATAAGTCCCAAGATTTCCTGGATGTCTGTGGATC
Organism: Telopea speciosissima; assembly: GCF_018873765.1. Classification (NCBI taxonomy): domain Eukaryota; kingdom Viridiplantae; phylum Streptophyta; class Magnoliopsida; order Proteales; family Proteaceae; genus Telopea; species Telopea speciosissima. The sequence goes on from NC_057917.1 coordinate 54,179,795, forward strand.
AAAATTGAATGAATGTGAGGATGCTAGTGAGAATACCATTGAAGTTGATGGAAAGGAAGAAAGTCACTTCGGGCAGGAGATCAATGCAATCAAGGAACTGAATGTGATTGAAGAAAAAGGAATCATGGAAGTCAATAAGTCTAGACATCAACAAAATAATGAAGCTACTATAGACATGTTAGTGAATTCTAGTAGTTCAAATTATACAATTAAGATGATCGATTTTGTCGAGGACACCACCGCCTTCGAAAAGGGGAATGCCATGACTGAAAGGGGCTTGAATAGAAAGGTTATGGCAAGTGGATTAACAACACTCACAATTCCAAGTGACAATGTGGATTTCCCTGCAGCCACCAGAAGTCTCAAGGAGTGGCTTGATGTGGGAGGGCAATTATTCTCTCCTGGAGGTTATGTCACTCCTAAATTTGGTCCTTTACCTATTAATTCAGTGAATGAAAATCAATGCAATGAGGACTCTGTCTTTGATCAAGAAATTATGTTGGCATTTGAAGAAGCATTGCAACAGCTACAAGCAGAGGAAGAATACATTCTTGAACAAATTATGGAGAATTTGGAGGAAGTTAGCATAAAGGAGAAAGAAGTGGATGCAGATACTCAACTGAAATATGAAGCCTTGAGCCAGGACCGAAGTTTGAAAGATAATTAAGAATGTAAAATGAAACAGTTCCTTGCTGTACTAATATATAAGTGCATGAAATGTGAATAAAGACCAGGTATTTACATCCAATGTCTCCTTTTTATTCTTTATTCTTTTCTTGGTGGATTTAGTTGGGGAGAGGTAGACTCCATTTTACCAACCAGGAAACTAGGCATATTCCATTGGGCTATGCTTAGTAGAAGACAAAAAATGGCTGCGAAAGAAAATCCTTTTGATTTTCAGAAACTCAGCATGTGTTATAATGTGACTTTTGCCCTCCGGTCTTCTCATCACTGATTTTATTGTGACAATCAAAGAGAGAATTTTGATCTCCATTTCCCTTTTTTCCCTTTGTCATTCTGTCCAAACTACTTTTCCATGAACATAATGGGGCATATATATATATTTTTTTATGAAAACAGAACACTTAAATTAAAGCCAATCCAAGAAGGATTGAATGTCCGTTAAAAAGGGTATCCATCAGACAGTCAAGTTTTCTATTTTTTTTTCTCTCTATTTTGGAGTGAGAAAATAGAGAAGAATCAGATTTCAAAATGCGTTCTGCATCCACAATCAATTCTAAGAATGCATATCAAACACAACTGAAGTATCATATAAGACTAGATAAGGGACCAGTCCCATCCTGAGAAGTGATCACAGTTTTTAGGTTGGTTACTTCTTCCTTGCAATCTGGAGGACTGTTACTCCTTTAATCTAGCTTCAAATGACTCTTGCACTTCAGATCTGTGATGTACCTGGAATGAAAAGGAGAGACACCATTCAAAATATGACCAGATAACATGTTGAAGCTTCTGTCGGTGTGGATAATAGCAGAATATACTAATGAATGTGCATTGCTCTCTTCCTGGACTTAGAAATTTTTTGAAAGAGTCGAACCTCTACTTGAAGTGCAGTAGAGCCAATTCTAAGGCTGTGTTTGGTATGCATTCTACGTCGATTACGCATTCTTGGACGATAAAAACAACTATTTTTATCATCCTAGAAGGCAAAATCGACCTAGAATGCATTCCAAGAATACATACCAAACACAGCCTAAGATTGTGCATTAATCAACACCTTTTTATCATTTTTACTTTTTATTTAAAAGAAAATACCCACAAACTTCCATTTAACAGATTACATGACTAACACAATTGATATGACAATAGATAGTAGTTGGGTTATCAATGTAGCCTTCCAATTGTTCTTCAGTTGGCATTAGTGTGCCTTTGTGTGTATTGACTGGGCTTAAGCATAGAATTTTGATGAATTTGATTGGCTCCTATTAATGTTACCAAATCCTTTCTAAATTTGAGTTCTCGAACTATGTGCTATAATCCTGTTTCAACACTTATAAGGTGGAATGAGAAGGTGAATGGTTAAGTGTTGTTTTCCTAGTTTACAATCTTCGAGAATATTCCAATACACAAGTGTGAGTGCACATACCGTCTGTGTGTAATACAGGATCACACGAGAGTCTTACATGTGTCACTGCCACTTGATGAAATACAAGATTCTCGTTAGAAGAATTCAATTGGTCCCTTGACTTGAGAGATCCTTGTCGTTACGATTACACATTATGGGTTTTGGCACACCAATGGTTGATGTCTTCTTGACTATATATCGGTGTACTGGTTTCATATAGTGTTTGATTATGAACAAAAGAGATGTTCAACATAGAACCACTGCCCTAATAGAGGAGAGAGAATATCTGTGTATCCCTATTGTTGCGGTTACACATTTTGGGTTTTGGCACACCAATGGTTGATGTCTTCTTGACTATATATCGGTGTACTGGATTCATATAGTATTTGATTATCAACAAAAGAGATGCTCAACATAGAACCACTGCCCTAAAATAGAGGCGAGAGAATATCTGTGTATGATTGGACAAAAATCCGGATACGACAACGATTTTCTAAAGAGTTAACAAATTGTTTTGAAAACTAATATTATTTATTAATAATATTATTTTATTAAATATTTCAAAAAATGTTTTGGTCCAATCACTGACATAGAATCTTTGTATAGTTATATTTGATGGATTGGGGTTTGGCAGTAATATAATTACCTGCCCTATAGTCTATTATGTGATATTGTTTAGTTGATGGACCAATATGCAATTGATTAGATTAATTGACGAACATCTACTACTTTGGGGACTTAATGGTATTAACTTATTTAGTCTATAAATCATTATAATAATTATTAATTAAATTAATGAATATTATAAGATATTCATATTATGTTGGATACCTAATGGGATTCTACCTCTTCCCTCTTTTGTAGCATACAAGGACACTGGTCATTGAAGGGATTAGCCAAATAAGGCAATGTTGAGATTAAGAATCCCAAACATCCTCCTATCAGGAAGCTTATTCTAAGTGGAGAGGGCTCACATGATTTTGGCTAACCCTCCCTCTCTCCATTAATTCTCTCCCCCCCCCCTCCTTCCGTCTTTGTCTAGAAATTAGGGTTTTAGAAACCCTAGGTGAGAGTGTGTTTGTGTGCATTCCCAATATACACAACAGTTGCATGAACGTGTTCCTTGCATTGCTTGAGTGTGAAAGAGCTAAGCTCGCATGGAGGAGCTGCACTTGTGGTTCAAAAGTAACCTATTTCCTCCCCCATTAAAAATTTGTATGGTAAATTTCACGTGCAAGCAGAGAACAATCCAATCCTCTATTACGTCGAGCATTGCCCGACACTCGTTAGGTGTTGCCCACTTGACACAGGTAGGTGATCCTGGTTCATTACTTTCCTCCTCCTCTATACATACGTGGAGAGTAGTTACTTTTCACATACGCTAGCTTGCTACATTGTGTCTTGACTCAGACTGCAAGATTTACTTCCGTAATCTATTTTCTTTTTTTTTTTTAATTCTTTTTTTCTCACTTAATATGATTCTTCCTTTACCAAAGCCCTATCTGCTCTAAACCTCAACTGTTGTTATCGTCGAAGAGAAAACACGAAGACACTGAGCTTTCACTTTTGGCCATCGCCATCCCTGTTCCAGAGAACTTCTGGCTTCTGAGTTGGATAAGAGGGATATGCTAAATTATTGGTTGTTTTATTTATTTTTATAATCTGGGATTACTGGAAGGACATTTTCCTTCTCTTTTGAGGAATTTGAACGAGAGTGTTATGGATTTGTCATGCATGGTGCATGGTGTTGCATGGCCTTATGTGGAAGAATATGATAATGTATAGAGAGAGCTTACGTAGAAGTTATCAGAGCTATTACTCAAATTGTGTAAGTAATTATTATGTTATGTGAGTAGTTATATAAGTTATGAAGTCTTTACGTGGTTAGTGTGAATGGGTTAGAAGTTATTTGTAAATGGTTAGTATGAATATGAGAAACCATTATTTGTAAACTTGCTTTTGTTGGAAAACTACTTCTCCACTTCCATGAAAATTTTGATGATAACAAACACATAGATGAAACTATTACTTTGCTTAAGAATAATCAAGAATGACAGGTTTGTAAAGCTTGAAAGAAAGACAAGATGATCAAGAAAGGACTATGTGAAGAATCATAAAATTGAAGATATTCAAGACCTTGAAGCAATGTGACTTGAAGGATATACCTTTGAAGAACTCAAATAAAGGACACTTGAAGCAAAGAAGACTTGAAGTCCCTCGTGTGCACTTAGAAACACATTGCATGATTGTAATAGCATATACATATATAATGAAAAAATCATATGCATTGTGTAGAGACCTTAGGAGGCTTTTATAGGAACCTCACTTGACCTTAGAATAGACTAGAGATAAGGGTGTCAAAAAAACCCGGCCATCCTGATTTGGCCCTAATCTGCCCTGAGCTTGGACAGGGCTGGGCCGAGCCTCTGTTCTAGACAGGGTCGGGCTGGGTTTAGTATTTTGCTGGCCCTGGCAGGGCTAGGCTGGGCCTAGGTTTGAGGTCTTAGCCTTGGCAGGGCCAGCCCGACCCTGTATACACAATATATTATCTGTATAATGGGCTTTGTTAAGTGGGTTGGGGCTATGTATTCATATATATTATATGTTACAATGGGCTTGTTAAGTGGGCTAGGGCTTTGTGTATACATAATATATATATATATATATATGTTAAGTGGGCTGGGGCTTTGTTATTTGTTAAGTGGGCTCACTGGGTTGTTATGGGCTATGCACTATTCAGGGTCAATTAGGGTCGGGCTGGGTTGAGGGTATGCTTGACCCTTGCAGGGTCGGGCTGGGTTTGGGTTTAGGTTAAGGCTAACAGGGTTAGGTTAGGGTTAAGGCCAAGCCCGGCCCAGCCCAACCCATTGACACCCCTAACTAGAGAGTCATTGGAATAAGTCCCCAAAAGTCAAACTATAAAAAACCAGTCAAGACAGTTTGCCAGTCAATCCACCGATCGATCGGATCACAGGGCTTTTTTCGATCGGGACTGGCAGAACCTTGCTGGAACGTACCCACAGGTCTGTCTAGTAGACCGGATTGTGCCAGTCGATCCACTGGTCGATCGGACATCGACCAGATGGTCCAGCCCATGCCTCAACGGCTACTTTTTCCCCCAACGACTATATTCTCCGGTCGATCGATAAGGTCCTCAGGTCGATCGGATTGACAAAAATAGATCCGTTAGAGCTATTTTTGCACATGTTTTTAGAGCATTAATTGAGCTCTATAAATAGTGAATGTGTTAAACTTTTTCACCATCCACTACAGTCCAAAAGGCAGTTTTATTGAGAGGTGAAAAATCATTCAAAACTCTATTGTATTGAAGTCAAGAAGGTTTTATCAAGATCATTCAAGATTGATTTCAATGTTTTTACAAGCATTCATTCTAAAGAGATGTTCTAAAGAAGGTCAAGTTCATGTGCATCCATTTTCATATCATTCAACACTTGCATGGAGTTCATGCCACACTCCTTGTTTAGGTAATTCTTATATTATCTTAATTGTATTAGATTTTGTTCTTACCCTTGAATTGGGTAACTCAAGATGAACAAGGTGTTTTACATTAGCCTGGACTGAACTTAGGTATGCAAAGGATTCTCTTATCCTCAAAATATTAGGATCCTCTTATCATGGTAAAAAGATTGTAAAGGTGTTCTTCCTCACCTATTGTATTAAAAGGGAGAGACTAATGAAATTCTCTCAAGGCTGAGAGGAGTGGATCTAGGCTGGATTGGCCGAACCACTATAAACTCTGGTGTTCTCTTCTTTTAAATATATATTTTATTTTACTTTGTTTAAATTAAGAATAAATTGAAAGAATTTAAAAAATACTCATATTTCACTAGTGATAACCTATTCACCCCCCTCTAGGTTATTCCACAATTTTAATGTCATTTTGGTTAGCAGTTAGTATGAACTTGGGAAATTAAGGATTGTAACCTTACTTAGAGTCGTATTCTTTAAATGGTATAAGTCTTTGAATCCTAAATTATCTCTTGAGGTTAATTTGAGGAGAGGTTGACTCCCAAGTAAGGGTGTCTATGATTGATACTCCTAATTCTACTATATTAGGAGGATCAAATGGTAATCCGAACATTGGAGAATGGGATGAATATATCACATTTCAAATTTCAAATTTAAGGACATTCCTAGTGCACGAGGCTTCAACTGCTAAGATGTCTGGGAAGGATCATAATGTACATAGCCTTACACCCGGTCACAATGGAGCAACCTTACAATTGCACTAAAATCATATACAAATTTAAATTCAATCATTTACTTTCCCATGTATCGCATTTGGCATGTATTCCTATGTTTGTTCATGCGCACCTACTAGTACCCCAACTACAATTGGATCATTTCCTATTTTTAATATTTTATTTTAGGGTCGGCATTCTCTAAGGGGGAGCAGGACCCCTACATGCGCATGGGGGCCAATGAGAGCGCGTGCATTGGCATCATGGGAGATAAGATTTTCGCCTTTCATGGGGGGGGGGGGCGGAACGGTCATTTCACCCCCTCTATGTCTAGTTGTGGGCAGTCTACTACCCCACAGAGAAATTCTCTTTTATTTTATTACACGATAAACGCAAAAACTTGACATGTGAGAAAAGGATCTTGGGATGTACCTATTTACAAAATTATAGTTTTATCTTATATTTCGAGACCAACAATGACTTGATTAAGTGAACCGTCAGATTAAAAAATTTTATGCCTATCTATAAATTAAGGGAGGAATACATTGCCCGTGTGTATTGATATCTCCCAAGCCAAGCCAACCGAAAAAATGAGTGCGTGTGGATTTTAATGTTCTCCAACACCCTCATCTATCAGAGGTGCAGTGCAGGCTGGCTGCATGGCACGTAAATTATTTCAAATCCAACATCTGGATGGTTTTCTTTTTTTATCCAGTTATCCAGCCGTTGGATTTGAAATAATTCACATGTCATGCAGCAACTGCAACTCACTGGCAGATGAGGGCCCTAGAGAGGACTAAATCCAGCGAGGGTTCACAATTCATTTACTGGCGGCCACGTTGACATAGTCAATTGAGATAGTTGGAAAGACAGAGAGGGCGTCTACTACCCGATTGTTCGCATCATTTTCCAAAATTATATATAAATTAAACAAAAAAGAATCTTACTGAATTCTTCCGTTTTCAAGTAACTTCGGCCTTTAAAGCTGCAAATCCAAACCCATGTTTAGGGTTTTTAGTCCCACTCTAGTCTAGTGCGACCAATCCATCTCTCTGTGTCCATTTTAATTTTTAAACCTCTAACTTATCTGCTGCGTAAATAAGGTGAAAAAAAAAGAGACAACGGTATGCTCCTTTTCCTCTCTCTGTTTCTCTCTATTTCTCGCAGGATTCCTTCTCTCTGTGTCGTTCTATCAATCTCTCTCCCGATATCCAATTTCCCTGAGTTTCTTTTGAGGGAATTTATTATATTATTTATGTTGAAATTGTTGTCTTGTTCTGATTCTCACGTTTTTTGGTAACAAATATGTGTATTTAGAAGGATTTTCAATCATCTAGATTTAGTTTAATGATTGTTTTTTTCTGTCTGAATTTCCTCGATTTCCTCGATTCAGTTATGATTTTGAATTATGGATGCTCTTTAGTATTTATAATCTTTGGTTTTGGTAATTGGGATGGAGGAGCAGTGGGAGCTGCTGTGGAGAGAGATAGAGAGATCATGATCAGAAAATGGGTAGCCGATGAAAGTCTCTTCGCATTGGAAGAGTAGTACGCGCGCGAGAGAGAAGTTGTGATCTTTTTCACCTTGTGCTAGATTTAGCGATGGATTTATCGGCAGGTGAGTGTTCAGAACTTAAGCCTGCTGAGGACAAGGATGAAGCCCCAGAAAAGACGACGGTGTCGTGTGTCGATGGGATTGAGGCAGGGAATAATGGGTCTTTGGGTAATGAGGTTGTGAGCCTCGGCCGTGGAGATCGTGTGGAGATTAAGACTTTGGCGGGGCAGAGGAATCAGCCGAATGGGAAAGCAATCGGAATTAGACTTGAGAAGCAGCCTGTGGAGCCTCAACAAACTTCAACTTTCTCTGCCACAATTGAGTCTCCTACACCATTACCCCCATCGGGAGATACTGCAGCCACGCCAACGACTCCAACGACAGCCAACAAAGGTTATGGTCTGAAGAAATGGAGGAGGATACGCAGAGATTTCCCAAAGGAAGGAAGCACCAGTCCGGATTCCAATAGGATCTTGAAAAGGGGGCTTTCCATCCCTGTAGAACCTACGAGACCTCGAGACCCATCTGCTGAGATCAAGCTTAAGAGCGAAGGATCTGTTGCCTCTGTTAATTCATCTGTTAAGAGCCCCCCCTCTTTTACCAGTGCTCCTGCCATCAAGGGCTCGACTTCAGATTTAAGGTTGGCGGTGGGATCCACTTTTCCCGTCTGTACCGATTTCGACAACAGCGAGGATCACAGTAGCAAATCCTCTACAGCGGCCAGTGCCCCTACATTTAGGTATGATGTGCCCGTATTCATGGGAGCTTCCTCCTCGCGAGACAAATGCAAGATCAAGAATTTGAGTGGGAAGATTTCAGCTAGTGCTGCTCAGAAGGTTCAACAAGGGAAAAGTAGGATTGAGACCAGTAAGAAGTCTAGAGCAGAAAGGTTTAAAATTGAAAAGGAAAATTCGTATTCCAGCCTGGAATCCGACTCCAGAAGCTCCAATGTCCTCTTTGCGCAGATGAAAACCTTTTCTGGGATTAGTAATGGTAGACAGAGTGAGAAGTCATGTAATTATGACGGAGAGAATGGCGATGAAGCCAATTTAAGTGAGATGCAGTCTAATAAAGGTTATGGCAAAGAAAATGGGGGAGTAGTCAAAGATGTTTCACAGGATGCTGCTGATATGTTGTCGGAAGTGAGGGAAGAAGAAAATGATAACCATCAGCCCACAACAGATCAGGATCCTTTGGTTGATTCAATTCTTTCGCTGCAGTCATTGCAGGAATCACTTGAAAGAGGTAGGTCTTCCTCTCTTTGCCTGCTATTTTTACTCCATTTCCCCATTTCTGAGATCTGAAGTTATTCGTGTTGTTTTGCTTTCATGCCATCCTTGCTTTTATATCATAGTGCATTTTACTGTGAATGTATCAGTATGCTCTTTTGTTTGTCAGTGTTTAGAGCTTTAAGTTTTATTCTATGTTTTCAGGTAAAATTTTTCTCTAGTGTGAGATGATGTACTGATGCATCTACCACTAAAACTTAGAATCTGAAAGTAAAATATTTGCAGAAGGAAGAAGGTCAAGTGGCGATTCATTAGCAAGTGTGCTTCTTGGTTTTTGCTCACTTCTATAGCTTTCCATTTTCATGTGGCACATCTCTGTCATCGCTTTCCTTTCTTAATTTTTCTGTAATGGTTCTCAGATTATGTTAGTTTCTTAGTGATATTTGTTCAAAATGTCTGAGTATTTCTGTGTGCTTCTTACTAATATGTATACCCTATTAGGAAAGATATTTTTTTTAGTATTTTGTTAGATTTTAAATGAGAGACCTCACGGTCGGAATTAAATGAAGAGCCTCCCGGTGAGACCTGAGAGACCGGTGAGCCCCTCACTCTCATCCCAGGTGGTTAACCCATCACTCTCACCTTCAGATCTCTGTGTTGAATGGTTTCACCACTGAAACGGCCCTAAACCCTAACCCCTCACCACTGCAACGACTTTCGCCCTTGATCTCTGTGGAGCTGCTCTGGGAAGATCCTCGCCGAAATTTCCAGATTCAGGTACATAACCCCCCTCACCCCCATGATTCTCTCCCCGATGATTTTTCTCCCTACCGCTATTGACGCCCTTCACTCACCCACCATCCCCACAACCTCACGCACGGCTGTATATCTATTTTTCCCTCTCAAAGATCTCCTCGCCTCCTCGATTCTTTCCCACAACCATTTATACCCTATTTCTCCCACCCTACCACTAGCACCCACTCACCTACCCCGATTATCTCTCCCCCATCACCTGTGATTCCCCTCCTCGCTGATCTCCCAACCCCCAACTCACACAGCCACTCACATCCACGATTCCTTTCCCACAATCTCATCAGTTACCTTCTCTCCCACCTCTACTCTCACCCAATCCGACTATCCCTTCTCCTCCTCTCTTTTCGACTGTGGCTCTCCTTCCATCTCCCTGCTCTCTCCGGCTTTCCTTCAGTCCCACTCACCACATTAACGAACTCGATTACTCTCATCACACCCCCGATTCTCCCCCACCCACCGATCATTCCTCACAGCCCAAATACAATATCCACTTACCCACCCCCGACCAATCATCTCCAGGTCTTCTCTATTATACTCCCCCTACCCTGCATCCCGCTCACCCACTGTGCACTTTGCCTCAACTCTGGTATTGGTGACAGACCTTTGAGGTGACCTGAGAGCAACCTTGTTCCTCGGTGAAACTGTCTCGTGAAGCTCTGTAATCAGTTGGTTACGCTATATTACATTACTCCGGTAAGAGTCTTCGGCACCTTCAGCCGAAGGGCAGCTTGGTTACCCTAGCTTCTACCGCAGTAATAACCTTTTGTATTTCGTGTTTTGTATTGCATGCGATTAAGTCTCCCTCCCCATCGTTACTTTACCTATGGAATGTTTCATTACTATTACAATTGTATCTAGATTGTTATTTATCCGATACTATTGCCACATTACTTTCTTCAACTATTAATTCGTTGGCCACTGTTGTTTATCTGTGAACTGTTTGTTCCTATACTTCTGTGCATCTCTACAATACGTGTTTGGGTACTGTCTGCTAGTATCCCTCTTTGCAAGTAGTTCTATTTGTGTCACTTTCTTTTGTTTATTTGATGCTGAAGCATTAGGAATGCCCTTTTTTTGTATTCCTTTATTATCTTGCTCATCCACTTATAGATATTTATTTTTCTATTTTATTGGAGTGTTAGGTAGGCAGCTGGGACCGTGCTATATATATTTCAGCCAATCTCTTTTACATGGATCCTATCTTTTGAGTTTTTTCTTCCTTTTCCTTTTTTAAGCTTCATGTCTTATCGACCGTCTGCTAGGATGTCCCCTTTTAGCGCCGCGCCGCGTCATTACTCGGATGCGGTGACAAGTAGACAAGGGTGCCCGTACATTGGACATGTGTGAGTTAAAAATCGAGTCCATAAGTGTGGGATTAGATTAGCTTCTTCGAACATTGGTTCCTTAACGGGTAAGAGCATAGAGTTGATAGATATTACGAGGAGAAGAATAATAAATATTGCTTGCATTCAGGAGACTAGATGGAAGGGTAAAAAAGCTAAAGTGTTGGATGGCTTTAAAATTTGGTATACAATAGACCAATGTAATAGAATTGGAGTGGGCATTGTAATGGATATAGACCTTAAGAATGTTGTGGTGGATGTTAAAAGAATTGGAGATAGGATTATAACCATCAAATCGGTGTTGGAAAAAGAGGTCAGCAATATAATCAGCGCCTACACTCCATAAGTAGGATTGGATGAAAGTAGTAAGATCCAATTTTGGGAACACATGGATGGATAATGCAAGGTTTCAGTCAAGGGGATAAGATTATTATCGGGTGGGCTCTAAGTGGTCATGTTGGGAGAGATCGTAGAGGCTATGGAAGCATTCATGGGGGCTATGGAGTTGGAGAGAGATGAATGAGGAGGAGACCTCTGTTTTAGACTTTGCGGTAGCTTACTATTTATCCATTATGAACACCTTTTTCGAAAAGAGATGGGAGCATTTGATCACCTATAAAAGTGGACATCATACCAGCCAAATAGATTTCTTCTTAACAAGAAAGTCTGATAGGCTGTTTTGTAAAAACTGTAAGTTTATCCTGGGGGAGAGTTTAACCACTCAACATAGATTGGTAGTCTTGGATTTTTGCCTCTTGTCGCAGTTTCGTAAGATAGGGGATCCAATTTGCCCTAAGATAAAGTGGTGGAGATTAAAAGGAGATTCCTTGAGGTCATTTATAGATAACATGGTCGAACAAGGAAGGTGGGATCTTGAAGGCGGCACAAATTCGATGTGGAACAAGATGACGGCTTGTATGAAGAAGGTTGCAAAGGGGGTACTAGGGGAATTGAAAGGTAAACTTCTTGACCCTAGGGAGTCTTGGTGAGGATGATGGGGTCCAACCAGCCATTAAGACTAAGAAAGCTAGTTTTAAAACATGGCAAAGAACGAAGGAGGTAGAGGATTTAAAAAGTTATAAATCTGCCAGAAATGAAGCGAAGAAGATTGTGGGGAATGCTAGGGCGAGGAAATATGATAATCTTTATAACAACCTGAACACCAAGGAAGGGGAAAATGCTATCTATAGGATAGTTAAAGCAAGAGAAGGGATGAGTAGAGATGTTGACCATGTTAGATGTATAAAAGATGAAGATGGTAAAGTATTAATAAGAGATGAAGACATTAGGAAGCGATGGAATTAGTATATCTGTAGTCTTCTAAATGAAGATGTTTTGAGTAATTATGCCCCTTCAAGCTATATTACTAATCTTGACACCACTTGCCATAGATATATACACAAAATCGGAGAGTTTGAAGTCAAAGAAGCCTTAAGAAGGATGAAAGTATGCAAGACGCCAGGACCAGACGGAGTTCCAATCGAAGTGCGGAAGAGCCTAGGATTATGTGGCTTAACCTGAGTAGCCAAGTTGTATAACAGGATTGAGTACAAAGAAAATGTCGGATGAATGAGGAAAAGCACTATGGTCCCGATTTATAAAAATAAAGGTGACTTTCAGAGCTGCAATAACTATAAAGGCATAAAGCTAATGAGCCACACAATGGAGTTATGGGAGAGGGTTATCGAAATGCATTTGAGAAAGGAAACAACTATTTTGGAGAACCAATTTGGCTTTATGCCAGTTAGATCCACGATGGAAGCTATTTTCCTATTAGGAGACTCATGGAAAGGTATAGAGAGGGGTAAGAAGGATCTTTATATGGTCTTTATTGACCTTGAAAAAGCCTACGATAGAGTCCCTAGAGAACTTATCTGGCACATACCTGAGAAGAGAAGGGTGCCATGTAAATACATGGACATCATTAAAGATATGTATGATGGCGTGGTGACTAGCGTAAAATCTGCAGGGGCTCAAGGTGGTGAGTTTGCAATTACGCTTGGGGTTCATCAAGGATCAACCTTTAGCTCTTACTTATTTGTGCTTATCATGGATGATTTAACCCGAGACATACAAGATGAGATCTCTTGGTGTATGCTTTTCGCTGATGATATTGTTTTAGTGGATGAGACAAAAACAGGGATAGCGCCAAGTTGGAGTTGTGGAGATCTACCTTAGAATCAAAAGGTCTTAAGATTAGTAGAGTAAAGACAGAGTACATTGTGTGCAACTTTAGCCACACTACGGCGGTTGATGAGGTGGTCAATATTGATGATAAAGAGATACCTCAAAGTGATTTTTCAGATACCTGGGCTCTATCGTAAGTAAAGAAGGCGATATAGAGGATGATGTTTCCTATAGAATTAAAATAGGATGGTTGAAGTGGAGAGGAGCAAGCGATGTTCTGTATGATCGGCGTATTCCTGTAAAGCTCAAAGGAAAATTTTACAGGGGTGCCATTAGACTGGCCATGATGTATGGTGTGGATTGTTGTGCAGTGAAAAAGCAGCACGTTGATAAAATAAGTGTGGCAGAGATGAGGATTTTGAGATGGATGTGTGGCAGACTAGGAAGGATAAAGTTAGGAATGACCATATTAGAGCTGAGTTGGGAGTAGCCCCTATTCATGAGAAGCTACGAGAGAGTTGTTTGAGGTGGCATGGTCATGTTCAACGGAGGCCTCGGGATGCACCAGTGCGGAGGACTGACCTGATTCAGATTGAAGGATCTAAAAGGGCTAGGTGTAGGCCTAAAATGACCCTAAGAGAAGTAGTGAAGAAAGACATGCATAGTTTGGGCCTTCTCTCAAGCATGGCCTCGAATAGAGATGTTTGGAGAACAATGATCCATGTTACCAACCCCATTTAGGTGGGTTTTCCGAGAGAGAGTAAAAACTGATTAGGATCAAACATAATTAATTCTGGTCAAAATCAGCTGTGTTCTTGACGCAGTTAGGCATAGGGTTAGTTAGGGATAATAATGTAATTTGCTTTTCTTTTATCTTCTTTTTGTTGGTTGTTAATAGCAAGTAAGAGTTAGAGTTTGTTTCAGTTAGAGTAGAAGTTTTAGAGTTAACTTTTACTTTCAGTTTCAGGATAAGATTAGAACTGTTTTTGTTAATTCTACAAGGCACCCTTTGTTTAGGCTTAGGTGGGGGTGGGAGAATTAGGGTGGGAAAATGCTGATGTGGCACTTCAAAATCCCACCCCAACCTTGTTTGGTTATCTTGTGGTGGTGAACTTACAAAAGCTAAGGGAATATCATTAATTGCTTTGTCTGCTGATGTGACACTTCAAAATCCCACCCCTAGCCTATCCAAAGTCCCACCAAATTGGTGGGATTTTGGTTACTATTCATGAAAAAAGTAACGTTACCTCAACATTTCCACCCCAATAAAACCCCACCAACATGTGGATCCCCATCTTCCCAACAATCCCACCCCACCTTCCTCCCTAAACAAACGGGGCCTAAAGCAGCATGTAACCCATGATTTGGATGGGATTTTTGGAATGAAATATTGAAAAAAACTGAGTTTACCTCTCATAGTGTTTCTGTGCTGCTGTTTGCGCTTCAAACTTCTCTCCTCCTCTGGTTCATCGTTTCTCAGGTCAGACTTCATCATCTAACCTCTAACCGCCTCCTTTCTATTATCTATTTCTATTTCAGCTTATTAAAGAGCTTTTGGTGGTACTCTGTTCTGGGTGATAGTTGCAGCCCACAAGAAGCTGATTGATCTCTGTCATAGTAGATCCATTCGACCTGGTATATTGTGTGCAAGTCAGTCACTCTCCCATAGGCGACCTAGCACCTACGGTCTGGTTCCCTAATAATCACTCTATATTGAGAACTAAATCTGAAACCCTCGAGTTCTTGTCTACCGCTTGGATCAGTTTCAGAAAATTTTACTCAACTTTCAGGTTGTTGAATCATGTACTTGTTGAATCGATTCAATAGGCCTAACATCTATGAATAATCACCTGAAACTTCAGGTTGATTGAAGGCCTCTTGAGAGAGTTCTCTCTTTTGAATCAGACTTGGGTGTACGCCCTTGTTGGTCCTTTGTGAGGTTGAAGAAGATAGTAAGTTTTCATATTTACAAGTAGGTCCAATTCCTTTGATGATTAGTCATAAGCCCTTTTCCGTAATAAGTTAATTCTGTTTTGTCTCCATACTTTCCTGAATTTCCAGTTTTTTCCCTCATCCTGTTAACTTACTAAAAGGAGTCTAGAATTTCCATTTAATTACATAATTACCAGTACAGTACTATACTTGGATTGTTGTCATCTGAGTGGGCCCATAGCGAACCCAAACAGGGTTGTCGAACCCTGGGATTGCATCAGTTCTTCTGTGGCAACCATGGAAAAAAAAAGAGATTTAAATGAATGTCTTTGGTTCTGTGGCTCTTGACATTTCAGATACAATCAGATGATCTTGGCATTGTATTCTTGTGATGCAGTATTAATTGAATGGGTTAACTAATGTCAGCTACTATGAGGTGTAGGATCAACATAAACAGGCTCAGATGTCGGCATTCTCTACTTGGACCTGAAGAAAAAACAATTATCTGGCCAATTTATGAGTTAAATAGTCTAGCCTAGTTTCTCTTGTCCTTAGTTCAACAACAACAACAACAACAACAACTAAGCCTTATCCCAACTATATGGGGTGGGCTACATGGATCCATACAAAGACAAAGTATAAATAATAATAGGAAAAAGAAGGAAAAAGAAAGGAACACAGCAACATCAACAACAACTCAGCAATATCCCACCTAAAAGGGGTCCGCTACATGGATACTTGCCCTCCAATTAGCTCTATTCGAGGTCATACTTGGGCCAAAACCTAAACTATGCATGTCTTTCCTCACTACTTCTCCTAGGGTCATTTTAGGCATGCCCCTAGCTCTTTTAGTTCTTTTGATCTGAATCAGATCACTCCTCTGTACTGGTGCATCCCAAGGCCTCCTTTGAACATGTCCATGCCACCTTAAACGACTTTCTCACAGCTTATCATGTATCGCCATATCGGGGCAACTCCCAAATCAGCTCTAATATGGTCATTCCCTATATATCCTTCCTAGTTTTGCTGCACATTTTTTTCTTAGTTGTTTTACATCATTTTTTTTGGGGGAGGAGGTGTTAATGATTTAATTTACTTTTATCTTAGAAGAGAGTTGGCCAAGGCATGTAGATCAAGACTTTAGGGCTATACCCTTGGGGTTTCCTGTGGACTGTTCTGTTCCTATTTCTCTGTTAGTGATGCTCCTGAATTCTTTCTAGTTCTTAAAACAGTATTTCTTTTCCTTTAACTTACTATATTCTTTCAATTTTTAATTCTTTCCTTTGTTTTTAACCCCAAACAACATTAATCAATATTATAAACCTATTTCAAGTCCTAGTCCAATTGCCACACAGTCAATGATTGCTGACATTCTCTGGTTTTCTCACGTGTAAAATCATCCACCCCTAACATTAGTGGAGGAATCTGCAATAAGCTAAAAGCAACCTTTTTTTATCGTGTTTTTCAAATTTCCACCTCAACTTTCAGTTACAACAGCCTTTATCTCTCTTTCTTTTCACCGATTTTCTGAACCGCAGAGTGCCATATCCAGAAGGTATTCGTTAAAACTCCTTAACCTGAACTTCCAATAATAAATTCTAAGTTGTGAATTTCCTCTCTTCTAAAGGCTTAAAACTCCCGTCAGATCTTATATTTTTTATTTAATTTTCTCTTTTTGTTTCTTTGGTTTTCAGTATCTGTCTGATAGGTGTCTGGAAATATAATAGTTAGATTGCACCTCTTAAGATCAACAGGGGTTATGTCCCATCTCTCTCTCTCTCTCTCTCTCTCTCATATCATGGCTGAATCACAGAAAATGATCAACTGCCCTGAGGAGACAGCTTTGATGCTGGTCTCATCCTGAAGGCACTTGAGGGAAGGAGATTCGGAGTTTGTGAATCTGCAAAATATGATTAAAATGCATTCCCTACTGTTCTTATTTTATGGATCTGAATAGGAACAGGGCCACTTCCCAATTGTATTCCCATGTATAAGAAGGCTACTCCTAATATGTTTCAAACACCATTAGGGTTACCTAGGGTGCTATTTTGGAACTACCTTTGATGGTGGGTGTTATTTTGGCCAACATTAGGGATCTGATTTGCAATTTACCATTTAAAGTTTAATGCGGAGAAACTTTTTCTGTGTCCCTCTACATTGCAACAAATGGAGCTGAAAAGAATATCAAACAATCTCCTGGAAAGTGAAGACATTTAATTAGTGGCCTAGTGCTCAATATGTGGAAATGAGTGCATCCTTCTCTTAGTTTATTTATTTTGGCTCCATCTGGTTGGATGTGAAGTGTTGTAAATTAAAATATTTTAAGAAGAAAATCCAACACCAGAACAGAAAATAGTAACATTTTGGCTACTAGTTGCAAAGAGAGTTGAAATATCTTTTTAATTCTACAAAAATCTTGGTTGTGGTAAGTTTTATTTTGCATATTTTTTTAAATATACAACATTTTAGATTCAACAACCCAGCCATCAGGACTTGAATTAATTTGTTTGAGTTAAAGTACAAGGTAGTCAAACATGAATTCATTAGCATAATAATATATTACTACCTAAGAAAAAAGTTGCAGCCTGAAAGAACATTAAGAAAAGATAGATCGCAATATAGTCTCCTGGGTCCAAGATCTGTTTTTCAGGGTTCAGAAGTATCCGACACTCCATGCCTTTGTTAGATTTTACACCATGCTATGCAATGTTTCTGTACGTGGAAAATAATTTCTTTCTCTTTTTAATGATGTTTCAGTTTCCATTCTTTTATCTCTTGCATAAGCTTTTACATGGTCTAGGGCTCTTGCTATCGAGCTGGGATGGATTTCTTTCTGTACTTACCCTGCCACAAGGCACATTTTTCTGAACTTATATAATTAAATGGTTTGCATTGATAGAAGATTCCACTATATCGTGAGATATATGGCATGGACAGGCACACTGGATATGTCAAGTCTGTATGGTCACTCTTTGATGGAGAGTCATGGATTAGCCCCTTCATATATGTACTTGGATATGTGAAATCTCACATGCATGAATGGTGGGGTATATTAGCTCAATTCCTGTTTAGTGCTTCACTTGGTGGTGCAAGAGCATCCAGCCACAACAAAAAAATTTCTTCTGGTTATCATCCTTATTGGTTTTGGAATTGCTGATGGGATTATAAGATTATTGATATTTTTGGAGTTAGACGTATGATGCTTACATGGTTTCCATTTTTTTAAGGGAAATTTACGCCTACCACCCTTGAAATTTCAAAAATTACCCCTGTACCCCTAAGTACTAACTCTGTTAGTTCTGGAAAGAAATGACAATTTTGCCCTTTCTTTTTTCTTAAAGAAATAAACCCACGCCACCCCACCCCTGTTACTGTTCATCTTCAAGATCTTGAAACAGCAAATTGTTGATGATTCGCATGACATTGAGACCAGCAATAACTCCAGCATTTTTGGTAGCCTAACACTAGTAGTCATTGAAGTAGGCAGGAACAGTGACAACGACATTCTTTATTGTGGAACCGAGGTATGCCTCTGCAATCTCACGCATCTTCATCAAAATCATGGATGAGATTTCCTCTGCGGCAAATTGTTTCTCCTCACCCTTGTAATTGACCACTATCATAGGCTTGTCACCAGGTCCAGGAATGACCTTGAAAGGCCAAAGCTTGGTATCACCCTGAACTGAGGAGTCACTGAACCGTCTACCAATCAAACGCTTTGCATCTGGAGAGTGCCATTATCAAATCTTCAAATACATTTATGAAGCAGAAGATACACATGAGATTTCAAAAACTAGAAGCAAATCACGCAACCACCATATCTAATGCCATGAATTTTAAATTGCTACAATTTCATAAATTTCTAAGCAAGTGATTCAAGGGATTTCTCCAAATTAAAATCAAAAGCAACAATTACTCACCGAAGACTGTATTGATTGGGTTCATTTCAACCTGATTCTTGGCTGCATCTCCAATCAAACGCTCAGTGTCAGTGAAGGCAGCATAAGACGGAGTAGTACGGTTTTCCCTGATCGTTGGCTATAATCTCAACACAATCGTGTTGCCACACTTCGACACACGAATATGTTGTCCCAAGATCAATTCCGATAGCCAGACCCTCACCCTTTCCGGCCATTGTTCTTGCTTTGGAAAGTACAACACAGAAAAGGGCAAGAAAAATCTGAATCAAAATTAGTACGATAGAGAAGTTATAGCATAAAGGAATTCTAGGTTTCTAACGATTGATAGAATGAAAAACTCTGCCTCCATCATCCGGAGTGATGAATCTGAAACCTTTCTAGGCGTTGAACCACTTCACCACTCCGATAGAGGTTGAAGGAGTACTGTGGGTCGGAGTTGCAGGAAAGAGGTTGGAGGAGGGGGAGGAAGAAGGGTAAAAGGGTCATGTTACATGGACCCAGGGTTAGTTTGGGGATTAAAAAAATTCCAGGGGTATTATGGGCATTTAGATTACATTTGGGCAATGACATCATCACTTAACTGTTCTCATCTAACGGTAGGGGTACGTTTGTAAGAATCTTTCAAAATACAGGGGAGATTTATGAAATAGATGAAATTCCAGGGGTGGTAGACGTAATTGTTTGAAACCACAGGGGTGGTAAACGTAAATTTCCCTTTTTTAAATTATTTAGCATGGAATTTCCATTTTGGACTTTAATTTAATGTTTTGGTCCATTTATATTTGCAATTTTAGAAAGTGTGAGTTGTACATACCATTGATCTCCGGGGCCATATTTGTGTCAACCCAAAGGAACTCATTTATTTTCTCACCACTTTTCCCAAATTATTTTGGTCTATCCCTTGGTCTTTTAACTCTAAGCTGCATCATCACTCCTCCTTCGTAGCACTCAGTGGCCTATTTTGTAGATGCCCTACCATATCACACCTTTCCTTCAACTTATCCTCTATCAAGGTCACTTCAAATCAACTCAAAATTTATACTTCCTAGCTTTTCCATCATCCATCCTCTATCAAGGTCACTTCAAATCAACTCAAAATCTATCAATTCTTATTTTATCTTTTCTAGCTTTGTTTATGTCTTGTTTCTTTGCCATCCAAGATTTAGTCCCATGCATTTGCACGTCTGTAATAGGGGGTTAAGTTTTATGTGTCCTAATTTAGGCTCAGCAGGTTTGATGAACTGAATATGACTTTTCCTGGTTGGAATTAACATATTCCTTCACTCTTTAGATAGTATTATAATGATTTCGGCATTGGTTGGTGTCACGTTGATTGCAGCATTGGTTGGTGCCTTGATGTCTCTTATTGCCGCTTCTTGTTATATATGCTGATTTATTTGTGAGACTTCTCGGATTTAGTTTCCCAAAAACCAGCATCCCCCGTGATTTTTCTTGGTCATATATTTGCTGAACAATTTTCAGTCCTTTCTTTCTGTAGGTTTCTTTGGAAGTCTTCTAATTTAATTCTCCTTGACGTATGAGCTTACTCATGTCTAATGTGCTACAATCTGAGATTTAGCTCATGTAATTTGTGGTTCTCTTCAGAATGAGTAGTTGACTAGCTGTTTTAACCACTTTCTTCTCATGATTGACCCTGCAGTGTTAATCACTGCGAGACATCGCAGAGGATCCACACTCCCTATCTCATGGTTGTTGAATGTGAATTATTTTTTCTTCTTCTTGAAGTTATGGGTCTTTTCTTCTGTTTTATCGGTTTTTTTTTTATTCTTCTTTTGATTGGGGAAGGGGGTCCATATTCAGCTGAGTTTGAAACATTTGACCTGTATCAACATTGTCTTTCCATTTGGCAAAAAAAAAAAAGAAGAGCTTCCCATCTGTATTCAGCAAAGGATAGTTCCACAAAGGGACATTTGTTTTCACCACTCAAATACCATCTTATTTATTTCTAATTAAAACATTCCTACATGTCTGTACAGTTCTTGCAGCTATGTGCTGTTTCCAAAGGATTTTGTTGATGGAACTTTTTTTCCATTTGCAGAAATAGAAATGTTTGGGGAGATCGGACAAGAATTTGTTTTTCCAGCTAATGAGCCCGTTACCAGTCATTGCTTCGCTGCACAATTTGCTTCTGTTGACCCAGGAAGCTGTGAACTCAACTCATCTGGTCCTTCGTGCTTTGAAGAAATTGAACCAAACAGTTTGCCAAATCTGGAAGTTCAGTTGAGTAGACTGAAACAGAGTGCAAATCTTCCTGAGAGCAATCTTGAAGAGGCAGCAGCCATCCTCAAGGCTAAGGAATCTAGTTTTGAAGATGAAGCAAACAGGGGTGAGTCATCGAAAGAAGAATTGGGTAGCAGTCTAAAGTCCCCACAGGGGTTTAGACAGATGGAGATTGAGGTTGAGGATCTGATTAAGCAGAAGATTGAAACTGAAGTTGAGTCTCTGGTGATTACTAGATCAACTCAGAATTTTAAAGTTGCCACAGCAGACCATATCTCACTCCTTGAGGAACAGAAGTCTCTGGTAGGGGAGCAAACCCAGATGCTGGAAAAGCTCAGAGATGCTGAAAGTAATGCTGTGTTGTTGAAGAGGAAGGCAGAGGAGTTAGAGGAGTCATGTGGGGAGTTGCTGGGAACTGGAGGGGTTTTGGAGATGCAGAACAGGGTTTGTAAGTTTACATTTTGCTTTCTTATCCAGTTGATTTTGCTTTTTGTAGCCTTAGGGATATTTATCTTGCAGCTGTTGCCCCATTACGCAGGGTTTGTACCAACTTAAGTATGCAAACAAGAAATCTTCTTTGTATTCTCATCAGATGAAAATTTGAATGTTAAAATTTTCTAGACAACTGCCTGCCTGCCCTAAACCTTTTTTGTTTTTTGTCTTCTGAGCTGATGGATTTTAGTATGCTTATTTCTTGTCTTTGCAATTTAATACAGTATAAATTCTTATTCCTTATTATAATTTAGGAAAATCTTCATAGCTCCTCACGGGATAATATCAAAAGGCTGTGTAACTCACTTTCAGTTTTCCATGGCCAAGCCTCTCGTAGTAGTGGTGGGGTTGGTCTCTTTTCCGAGTCCTCTTAAATGTTAATACATCGGCCAAAACAGTATATATTCTGTAGGGAATATCAATCAGTTATATTTTTTTTAAATTTTTTAAAAATTTATTGTTTCCTCCCTGGACTTTCAATTATTATACTCGGACCCCTTTTTACTGACGGTGTTAGTTGTTGTTTGTTATAATTTTAAAAAGATTATTTTACCCTTATCTGGTGTTAGTTATAGGTTGGTTTAATGTAAAAGGTGGTATCCACCACTTTTTTTTTTCTTCTTCTTCAACCACCGTTGCACCCCATTACACCCTCCATTGTGCACCCCACTGTCCCACCACCTCTGCACAACATTATGCGTGCAACATGATGCAACCTCCAATAAAGGGAGGTAGCTGCCCCCACCCCCCCACTCTTATGTGATATAGATGAAACCCTTAAGCCCAAACTCCAATTCCCTGACCTTGCTCAGATCATCTTTCAAGATCCAGGGACCTTATTATGGAGATTAGAAAACCAAATAAGTCCTTCATTTGAGTTCCTTAGGGGTCTGTCCTCCACTATAGTTCATCAACAGCCATCTCTTTATCATTATAATCCTCCTCAACAGTGGCCTCTGGTTCACCTTCAAGGGTCAGATCTCCCTCTACTGGTGGAGCAAATATGGCCATAAAAACCTATTTCTTCGAAGATTCCCATCATCATTGATCTACACTCAGATAACAAATCCAAGTTTTTTCAGAAAACTCAGTTAAACCCACTTCAAGTCCTGCAACTTTGCATCTCTCACTCTTTGATTGCAGGGTTTATCGTCAAATCTCACTTGGGAATTATCAATTAATCAAATAAAAAATTGATCGGGCCCTGAAAAACAGAGGTGTAAATTAGGCCTTGATTTCAATATTGCTGGTGCATCCAGGAGTAATCAACAATTTATTGATTCTGACCGAATGGAAACCAACCTGAAGAGATTAAAATTCAATTTGAAGAGATGAAATTGCTTCACATCGATCTTGGGTATTCAACTCAGATCTGATTTCCTTAATAAAACCCTCAGAGCCAGAGACTTCTTGAAATGTAAGATTTCTATAGGGAAAGGGTTGAAGGTTGTTGATTCAAAGCTGGAGAAGGTGAATGAGATGATGAGACTCTGTTCTTGAGCCAGCTTTACCGATGATTGGGTTGGACCCATCCATCCCCCAACCCCTTTCTTATGATTCCATGGGTTCTTTCATGGAAAGTTTTGACATTAAATGAACAACAATAGGGGTAGGGGTCGGGGTCGGGGTGGGGGTGAGGGAGGAATAAGAATAAGTGGCTGGGTGGGGAGTTGCCGAGGATGGAGATGGGAGGTGGGACCAACAACAATGGTGAGGGGGGTGTTGTGTAGAGGGAGGAGATGGGAGGTGGGACCAACAACAATGGTGAGGGCGGTGTTGCAGAGGGCGGAGATGGGAGGTGGGACCAATAGCAAGGGTGAGAGCGGAGTTGCAGAGGGTGGAGATGGGAGGCGGGACCAATAGCAAGGGTGAGGGCAGAGTTGGCGGGACTAGTAGCAAGGGTGAGGGCAGAGTTGCAGAGGGCAGAGATTGGAGGAAGAAGAAAAAATCGTTTTTTATCCCAAGGGTAAGGGTCATGTTACATGTACCCCAAGGTTATTTTTGTGTAGAGGTGCAAGTTTGGCCCTGTCAACCCGAATCCGCCCAGGCCCACCCTGAGCCCAAACAGGGCCTGGGCTGAGATATCTTGGCCCTAAGGGTGGGTCAGGGCTGGAAATTTCTAACCTTGAGTCAGGGTCGGGTCAGGTCAGGCCAGGGTTGAGGCCTTAGGCTAAGCCTTGCCTGACCCAGCCTGACCCTGTTTTAAGTTATCCTATAAAATATATATATTGATATAATATATATTATAAATTCTAAATTTCACCAACATTTTGTTAAATAATATATTATATATGAGGATAATAAGTGATAAAATACATTTTATTATAGTGTTATTATATGTAGAATTGATAATTTTCTCCCTGGCCCAGTCCAGCTCATGTATCTCCCTTCCCACCCCCATGATCAAGGCCAATCAGGGTCAGCCCGTCTCGACACTGAGGGTGGGTCAGGGTTGGATTTTTCAGGCCCTGAGTCAGTGTCGGGTCGGGCTTGGGCCCAGGCCCAGCTAAGGGGACTCAGGGTTAGAGTAGGGTTTTATAAAGCCCGGCCCAACCCGACCCTGTTGTAGCCCTAATTTTGTGCATTAAAATATTTTCTCCTTCGCCACGCCACGACTTAACAGATGGACACTAACGAGCTAGGTCTAATTATAATAGATCATAACTGTAGGGGAGGGGGGAGTAATAATTGAAAATAGAGGAGGAAAGTCTAATTAGGGCAAAGTAAAGGGGAAATGGTTCTGTTTTTTTTTTTTTTTTAATTTTTATAAAGGCTTTATTTTTGAGGTTTTTGGGCTCCTTCAGGAACTCTTTTTTTTTTTTGGGGGAGGGGGGGGGGGGGGGAAAGGGAGTTATATATTTATATTAAATTGTTGTTACATGAGAGTTACATTCTGTAAAATATCTTTCCATTGACAAAATAACGGAAAGTGGAACGGTTAGTTGAACCAAAATTAACTTGCTTAACTCTAGTTTCAATAATGCCAAAAACTGCCAAATGATTAGAACTAGCCCAATCAATTATTGCTCTTCTTTTTCCATGTTGGTTAATCCCCCTGGCATTCCATGCACCTACCTTGATCATTGGGAAGCAGCAGGAGTGGAGTTTGGCATTGGGGTACTCCGCCCCGGGCTTCTATCCCTTTCACGTAAAGAGTGTTCAATAGCCCCATCGGGCTGTTCTTCATTTCCATCTGCAACATGATTTGCTAAAGCCATGAAACGATTCCCAGCATGCATGATAGAGGAAGGCCGAGTAGGGAGACCAATAGAAGCCACGTGTGGTGCAGGTCTGGTGTTTGCCGTTGGAATCAAACCTGGCGCACTCGTGTTAACAACGTGTGGCACTAAAGCTGGGCCCATAGAGGAAGTAGAAGTAGGTTGAGTAACTGTTTTTGACGTGGACCCCATCTCAACTATATTAGGGCCATGACTCTCCAACCGCCCACTACTTCTCTCCATTTGAACCAAAGAGGGATCAGTTACCTCCCGTCCGTTTCTTGCCACAACTTTTCCAACAACAGGAGTGGAGATTGCACGTTGGGGAGTCGTAACTGCCTCTCCTCCGATAACTATCACCACACTGCCGGCAACTACAGTCACACCACCAGAAACAGTCACGCCACCACTAGTAGCAGATACTCCACCACCCTCAGTGTCACCACCTGTAGCGGTGTTATCGAACTCCGCAGGCACAGGTCTCTTTGCCCTAGATTGTCGCCGATTGGGAGCCTTCCAAGGATTATCAATCTGCAGCATCTTACCTTGGCTCTGTGACTATTGCTTTCCCGATTGGGGGCCCGAATGGTCCGTATGACCAAAGACTTTGCAAGAGCTGCAAATAGACAGAGCCCAATCATACTCAACTTTTTGCTCTATAGTTGAACCATTATCAAGCACAATTGGAATGCTATCCGGCAGACCATCAACAACATTAACAAGAACACAAAACCAGGCAAATGATAAATGCTCACGATTTGAGGTTCTTCGGTCCACGCAGATTGGCTTTCTAAGAACGCTAGCTATTCTTCCCAAAGATTGGGTGCCCCAGAAATGAAGGTTCAAGCCATAAAGTCTCACCCAAAGGGGTAGTCTAGTCTCCTCCTTCTTGGATAGGGAAATATTTGGTGTCCATGGACGAAGGACAAGGGGGCGAGCACCCAAAGTCCAAGGACCCTCATTCAGAATTTGAAAATTGAGATCAGTGTCCTGGAAATCAAAAATGAAAATGCCACTTTCCAATCCAAACACTTCCACTGCTTCGACATGCACCCATTTCTCCTTAACAAAGTGCTGCATCATAGATAAAGAGGGGCAAGGTCCGAAAACAAAACCCACTAGGGCTGATTCGCATCTACCTTTCTCATAAGCTAACTCCTCCGAACTGCAATGTGCTACCTTTTTTCCATCGACAACAGATGGCTCAATAAAAGGGATTTCATCGGCCCCATCTTGGACTTGCCCTCCTGAAAAGAGACTAGCCCAAGAGTGGGAGGAAGCCCTGCGACTGTTATCAATAGGACAGACACTATTGAATGCATGGGCTACCAGAGTGCCAGCACCGGTGGCCATTGATTGTCTATTGGCCGTTGTAGAGTGCTTCTTCAAAATCGCCTACAGTGCTCTTCAAAATTGCCTTCAGTCCACTTTCTATTTACACCCAAACGAATTCCAGCTCAGCCATCCAGCGTCCTTCACGAACTATGTCATTGGCAAAAGAACACAATCAAAGTGGAGATGGAGAAGGGAGGCATCAAAAGTTTTTTGAAAATACCCCTTGATGACCTGGTGTGTTATATATGGTCAACGGTTT
Organism: Telopea speciosissima; assembly: GCF_018873765.1. Taxonomy (NCBI): domain Eukaryota; kingdom Viridiplantae; phylum Streptophyta; class Magnoliopsida; order Proteales; family Proteaceae; genus Telopea; species Telopea speciosissima. Next base: position 54,206,543 of record NC_057917.1, read on the forward strand.
CTTCCGACGCCTATGTATTAATTTTCGCAAAGAAGAAGCCCAATCTAAATCTTCAAATTGGGTTTGGGAGGGTTACAGTGAAATGAGTGTAGGCATGCAAAAGGTTTCCAGACACTGTGTGCAGAACCTTTTCCCATATATATAAAGGAAAAAGAGCGCTACCTGGTCGCGGAGCTCTTGTGCTCAGACATAGGAGTGAGCGAAAGTATTACCCTGCCCCCTATGAAATAAAAAATCGCATCTATGTTGATGCCGCTGTGTGCGCTCTCATTAGCCCCCATGTTAGTACAGACGACATTACATGACTAGACAACAATTTGTTGCCCAATATTACAAGGAAAAAGTATATAAAGTCTAGTCTCATGGCCCCTGCACCCAGACACAAGAATGCGTGAAATTACTGCCCCACCTTTTGTGAAATAAAAAATCTCATCCATGTACGCTACTTGGTCGCATGGCTCTTGCACCCATATACAGGAGTACTCGAAAGTACCACCCTGTCCCTCATGAAATAAAAAATTGCATCTATGTTGATACCGTTGTGTATGCTCTCATTGGCCCCCATGCTGGTGCTAACACTACACGACCAGACAACAATCTCTTGCCCAATATTATAGAGAAAAAGAATATTTTCTCGTCGCATGGCCCCTATGCCCAAACATAGGAACATGTGAAATTACCACCCGACCTCCCATGAAATAAAAAATATTATCCATGTTGATGCCCTTGTGTGTGTGTGTGTGTGTGTGTGTGTGTGGAGCGTGGTCCTTGCGCCAGTACAAGGGCCAATGGGAGCACGCGAGGATGGGATTTTCACCTTTCATGGGGGTAAGGCGGTCATTTCTCCTATGTTTGGGCACGGAAGCCACACTTTTTTCGTGTAGCCCTTGCACCAGTGTGGGAGTCAATGAGAGTGTGCACAATAGTATCAACATGGATGGGATTTGGGATTTTTATTTCGGAGAGGTTGGGCAGTAATTTTGAGAACTCCTTTGTCTAGGCACATGAGCCACATGACCAAGTAACATAATATACGCTAGCTCCTCCCCGTGTCTATCTCTCTCCTCCCACAATACATGGCAGATTCAAAAGAAAGAGGAGAGAGATAGACATAGGGAGGCACGCTAGCATACACTATGCATTTTGACATCGTTCTTTTTCTTCTTTGGGAGTAGTATGTGCTTTCCAAACTACACTGAAGTTGGCAAGAGTCAACTAAAGAGAAAGAAAAAAAAATTGTACTACAATTGAACGAGTAGAAGAAGAGCAAATGAGCCATGTAAAAGGTGAGAAGAAGAAAGATAATCAATCAAAGCCCAAGGGAACCATCACTGGCTAACAAAATCAACCATCATCCAACAATGCAATTGTCCAACTGACAAAGTAACCACCTCTCAACCCTGGTGTCATCTTCACCCTCCAATTTGTTTAGTGTCACCATTCAGTGTTTTCATTGAGTTCTCATCAGCAAATCAACGTAATATTGTTTTAATTCCACTCGACCTATGTACAATAGGTGGTATATATTGCGATGTAAACGGATAGTTGAAAATCTATATTCGATTTTTGTTTGTATCTGTTTAAGGAAATACGTAATTGAAAGTGGATGCGCATATAAATATTTCAATTCAAACTAGATGTTATCTATCTGTTTAGGTTTGATCATAAAAATATGATTAAATAATTATTTATAAATAATATTTTATAATATTGAAAGGGATAAATCTCATGTAAATACCAGGGAATAAGGTTTGATCCTATTCATAGGGATTCCGTAAATATTCCATTTCAAAAATACAAAGTTCAAAACTATTGGGACTTTTTTAGGAGTTTGGATGCAATAACTAACTCATGATCTGGCATTGTACAGAATGAAAACATCATTCTTGATTCTACAAGAATTTTTATGAAAGCGTTTCATTTGCTTCTCTTCCATGGAAATTTTATTTTTCCAGAATGTATCCTAATTTTTTGTCTAAATCCTCTTTTGATGATTGATTCAACCTCTGATAAAAAAGATATACCTTGGTTACATTTAATCTTTTCAACAAGTTTAATAATGAGCATAACGATTCTATTATTCCGATGGAAAGAATAACTTATGATTAGCCTTTCAGGAAATTTCCAAACGAACAATTTCAACGAGATCTTTCAATTTCTTATTTTACTATGTTTAACTCTATATATTCCTCTATCTGTAGAATACATTGAATGTACAAAAATGACTATAATAGAGTTTTCGTTATTCGTACTAACAATATTTTCTTATTGACACCCCTCAAAGTGTCTAATAAGATAAGGGAAAGATCCCAAGAAGATTTAAATCTTTCCTAAAAAATGTCATTTGAATTGACTCCTTAAATCTTAACGATTGAATATGAATGAACTATTATGATTTCGAACAAGTTGTCATGGTGAAATTATTAAAATACCTTTATCAATTCACAATATATTACAAATAATTAAATAAAAAGTTAAAAAAAGGATTGATGAGGATATCTATGTAATTTCAGCTATGATACTTCAACATTAACCTTAGTGAGGTAGGGGATTCAGCCCTTCACTTTCTTGTCTTCTCCAATTCTTTGCCGCTCAAAGCAGATAGCACCACTCTCTCCAGACTCACGACCATCTCCACTAGGTATGTAAATTGGTCAGCCAAAAATTCATATTCGATTCGTATTTGAAATTATTTAAGCAAATTCGTACCTAAAAAATCGATTTCTGAAAATTATCCGAATCCATTTGAAAACTAATTGGAGCAGTCCAAGTGTTATGCTAAGTTTGTATTTTTGGTTGATGGAGGCTTGTAATTCTTCTTCCACGTGTTCCACATGAAATGAAGAGATACTTGCTTACCTAAAAAAAAAATTGAAAAAATAACGTTAGCATTATATTAACAGCATAATGACATTTGTCTTTGGAGGTCAAAGAACCGTACAACTATCAATGGCCATAAATATGGGGTTACGCCATAAATATGAGTTACATATCTACGACTGGTTGAAAATATCCCCCATTGTTGTGCCACACCTGATGGACACCATCCAAAAAAAAAAAAAAATCATGCAAAAGATAAAGGTTGGAGTTTTCTTTGCCTAGGCATAAAAGTGTACAAAAGTACCACACTGCCCTTATGAAAAGACCAAAATCCTACCCAAGACTATGTGTGAACATTTGCCAGTACACATGCAGGCTCTAGAGACCCAGACATCGATCTTCTTCTTTTATTATTATTATTATGTGATAAGTCTTTTTTTTTTTTTGAGTAAATATATGTTTGAAGTCTTTGCAACCAAGCCATTGTTGCTGGAAAGATAAATCACTTGCCTCAGATCCTCACCCATTACCAACCCCAGCGGAATTCGATCCGAAAAAACCTCTGTATAATCAAGTGAGGTGAGGAAACCCTTTCCAGTTCCCGTCCCTTTCTCTCCATCTTTAATTTTTCCAAGAGTTGACTTTATATTGACTTCCAAAAGAAGACCTAAAAAAAAACAAAACGGTTCTCAAGTCTTCCCCCCAGCTTCTTTCATCGGTTACTGAATTTTCAGTGCTTTTATGATCTGAGTAATATGGGGTAGGCCATGGAACCAGATCCTCTCCAACGCACATCTGATGACTGGGTAACATACTGAGATGCATGTCGGATGCGCTTGCCCTCTAATGCGTGTTGGATGCACTGATGTGTTGGGGAGGATTTGGGTCTGCAGGCTCATGGTGAGGTATTAGGTGATACGTATCGATTTTGCTAGTCAACAATTCTAATAATGTATCAGTGAAACGATGCGGACAAAAGATAAAACAGTCAAAACCCATTTAAAAAAAAATTAAGAGCAAATTTGTCCATGACCACCATAAGCCGGACCTGACTCCTATCCTGCCGTGGCAGGAGCTAGACAGACCAGTGTTTGGAAACCACCTTAAAAACAGGGGTGGTCATTCCACATGTGGGGTCCAGATGAGATCCATCTGTGAAATGACCACCCCATCCCTATTTTTTTTTTATTGTGTTTAACGGGGTTGAATAATTCAGCTTCCACCACGGCTGGGCTGGACAAAATCCTTTTTCCTAAAAACCATGTGTGGGGCCATATATACCTCTTCCAATACTCTAAATAACCCAACCCAACCACCTTGTGGTTTCCTTCATCCAACTTTCCTACTTCCCAATGTTTCCTTGGGACCCTCCTATCGTGCTTGATGACATCAACGATTGAGCCTGTCACTACGTGGGGAGTTTGAGTGAGAAATTCCCCCTTCCTTCCCCCCCACCCTTCTCTCTCTCAAACACATTTACACACAAAAATCAACTCAACCCCACCAGCTTATGATATAAGTAAGAGCATAAGCTTTACTTTATTTTTATTCTTTCTCTTTGTGGAAAGAGGTTGGTAAGCAATTCCCAATCTCAATTGAATCATCACGGGCATCGTTGAGACTGTTTGGGACTCCTTGTTCATCCCTTGGAGGCTGGAGCGTTGCCTTGCCTTCTGTGTTCGTTTACTTGAGAAGCTCTATCTATCCACCTAATAAAACCTTGAATTTTGGATTAGACCCTCCAACATGTTAGCATTGAGTTCCTCTCCAGGGAGACCAGCACTCCTAAGGTCGTTGGGTTGTGTCGCACATATTCCTAGGTGTGCACCGAGATGTGTGCGTTTGGGCACTCCCTAGGTACTGAGCTCTGTGGAGAGGGATCTAACATGTTATTAGTGAAGGTTAAGCCTAATCTCAATTTAATTCTAGAAGTAATAGTGATTCTTCCCCAATATTGACGATTGGGAGCGGGTAATTTTATACTTTTAAGGGTTAGGATTTCTCTATATTTTACTGTGCTAAACGTTGGAATAGTGGAAACTCATCTTATTGATCCAATGTTTATGACTCTTCTATGCTCAAATTCATATGTGAAAGAAAAAGGTTGAACTGATCAATCCCCACAACGCTACAGATATTGAATATCATCCATCAATCAGTTAAACACCAAAAATGAATAAGCTCCACTGCGATTTCTGATAGCTAGAGAAGAAACAATTTCAATTAACTACGAAAAAAACAATTCATTTTTAAAAGATGAACAGAAACAATGTACATTCAACTTCTCCAATTTAAATATTGTTGTTACGATCGACCTACATTCTAAAACAATTGAGACAACAAAAAAAAAAACAAAAAATAGAGACCTACTTTAGCTTTGTTTTAAATATTCCCCTTTCTTTGCTTCTGTAATTATCCATGGAAGCTGCAGAAACGAGGTTTCTGGTCGGTCTCTGTTGCCGAATTGTTGGAAGAAGATGCACGCTCAGCTGCCAGCCCAGCAGGCCTATTACTAGTAATGAAAGAGACAGACTTGATAACTTCATCATTATCGTCTTCCATGGATGATGACACTGGCATCTCGTTCAGATCAAAATCTAACATCACACGCCCTGTCTTACTGATGATATCCTCCGGCGGCGCCGATGCCACGGAGCTGGACGGAGCTGTTTCGGCTGTGCTCATCCAATGACACCTCTGGTGGCCTCCAAGGGCCTGACCCGTCTGGAATGTCTTGTTGCAAATTTTGCAGGGATAGGACGACGACTGTGTTTGTGAATCTGATTCTTCTTCTTCTTCTTCATCATCAGTAATCTTATGGCTTGACCTGTGTCCACCTAAGGCTTGGTGCGAGGTGAAGGTTTTATTGCAAGTCCTGCACTTGAATCTATCCGACAAAGTCGCTGTCGTTGTCAATGGCTGCTGCTTGTAATCAATCGGACCCATCTCTACGACTCTCTCCAGATCTCTGAGCTTCATCTTTTTCTTCTTCTTCATCTTCAGCTTCTTCAACTTTTGACCCAAAACCATCTCAAACATGCAAGAGAGCTGATCGGACTGATCTGGTTGACCTCGGATGAGTGAGCTGCAATCAGTACTGGTCTTGCTACACGAATCTCCCTCCTCCTCCTCCTCTAATCTCCCGCTGCTCGGTGAAGTGATTGAAAGCTTCATGGGTAAGGGTTTAGGTAGGTATTTTGAGTTTTGTACACCATCTGACTGTGATATTGACTCCTCGTCGTCTTCGCTTTTTCGCTTCTTTGACAAATTCCCCAAGGTTTGAATAGGATCTTCAATTCTGTTTCTGTAAGAGTTTGAATGTGATTTGCTGTTAGCAAGCATCATAAGCTGATAGGCGGCTTCCATGTCGGGCATAGGGTATTGCTCCTCCGAAGCCGAAGTCGAAGCCGAAGCGGAAGCGGATGGGGGAGGAACAACAGCATGGATGGCTTTGCTGCCTCTTTTCCCAGTGGCGGACCAGCTGGAGAAGATTAAGAGCTGAGCGAACGGTGGTGGTGGTGGAAAGGGAAGAACCTATCTGATCATCTCTCAAGTTAATTGTTTTTAACTTTCCGGGATGGTGATAGACACCACAAGAATCTTTATCTGATTGAATGGTGGCGGAGGAAATGCTAGTGCTCTTCTTGAGTCCTGTTGCAGCAGCAGCAACTGGTAATGGGGGTGGAGATGGAGATGAAGATGGTGGCGGAGGCGGTGGGGGCTGAATTCCTCTCCATGCCCTCTCGGGATGACATCTCATGTGACCGAACAACGATTTCATCGATTGGAACTTTTTTCCACAAAGATAACAGCTAGGGTTGCTGCTGCGCTCATCAATCATCGTCTTTGTCTTCGAGTTCATGGGCCCACCAGGTGAGGCATAACCGCCACCATTGCACGATTTCTTGGTGTTGGTGTCAGAGATTGGGAAGTTATCTTGGAGTTGAAGCTGCGCCTGCTTCTCCTGCACCTGAGTCTGTGCCTGTGGGTGTGCGTGAATCCTCATGTGACCTCCCAGAGCCTTTCCTGATCCGAAGCCCTTTTTGCAGACCTTGCATATTCGATTCTCCTTTCCTGAGCTTCGGTTGTGGTTCTGGCCCTCTTCTATGAGCTTGATCTGTAGGGCTTTCTTGGTAGGTGACACCGATCGTTCCGATGACCCAGACCCAAACCCAGAAAGATTATTGGGTTTTTGCTCGCTCTCTCGCAAGAATTGTTCATGGTGATCTGAGCTCTTCCGTTCATCCATGAAGAAGAATAGGAATAATCGAGAGAAAGGTAAAAGAATGATAATAATAAAAAAGGGTCTGACGAAGCAGCTTAGGTCAACCCATAGATTACGATTCGATTCGATTCGATTAGATTAGATTTAACCCAAAAAAGAAGACAGAAAGAGAGAAGTGAGTGAAAGACGAAACGGACTGCAAGTGCGCAGCTGAGACTTGGACGACTGAAGTATAAAAAGGAGGAGTTGAAACAGAAAAGACGGAGAAGATCAATCAATAGCTGAAAAAGGAAAACAGAAGCAGAGTTACATTGTTTAAGAAGACAATCGAGTCAAAAAAAAAAAAATAAAAAAATTTGTCTGCAGATAATCTCGTCAATGGAGTGGAGCTGAAGAAGAAGAAGATTGAAAAAGAAAGGAAGCATCCAATATTAGAAGAGAGACAGTAACTGCGACTGACTAATGGTCACGTTCATTCTCCCTCCGCCTCATTCATCCTAATATTATTTTCTTGCCTCTTATTCCGTTTGTTTTTTCTAGCCCATTCTTGTTGAAGGATATGACTCTCTGCCTTTAACTCCAAACAATGAATCGAATCAAACACGCAAAGGATAATTATCAAATTAAAAAGCAGACGCGGACTTTTCAGATCTTGCTTTTTGAATTTCCTGATTTAAAATATTTTTTTTTTTTTTTTTTTTTTTTTGGGGTAGAACTTATTTTAATCTTTTAATGTTACAATAAAGGATTTAATTCCCATGTTGTTTATATATATGTAGGAAAAAACTAATCCCGCGCTCTTTCACAATTTCGTCTTATAATCCTTCACCTCCTCTCCCAATCCCACTCACTCCAATTTTTCTTTAATTCTCTTTTTTATTTTATTTTATTTTATATTATTTATTTATTATGGAAAACGATCTCTACTTGGTGGTGTTTTCTACGCCCGAGCATCGTGAAGTGACACCTTTGCCCCCTGGATAGATACCCAAACGTGCTCTCCCATTGGCCCAAACACTTGTATAGAAACCATGCAACCAAATAGAGATCTCTTGCCCATTATTTATTTATAGGAAAAGTTTTCTTTAGTTTGTTTGGAAGAAAAAACAAAAGGTGAAAATCTCTAAGCCAAAAAATGAAATTCATATGTATGTGTGTATGGAAACTTTCTTATATTTTTCAAGGAAACTTTTTATATCTATGAAATTCTTTCCTATATATGCCAAAAGGCTTAACACATCACCCGTGTATCTTAAGTTAGCGTTCACTATGTATATATCTCTCCCCCTCCCCTTTGAAATGACCCCATTGCCCCTCTTGTATGATGTCTTGTTCTATGTTGGACTCACCATCTGTGTACCATAAGTTAGCGCCCATTGTGTCTATTTTTCACTCCCCCCTTGGAAATGACCCCATTGCTCCTCCTGTATGATGCCAGTTCATGCACTATACACACCACCCATGTAAACCGTAAGTTAACGCCTGATCTCTCTCTCTCTCTCTCTCCTTTGAACTTACCCCATCGACTATTTTATATGATGCCCTATCTTGCGTTGGACACACCACCTGTGTACTATAAGTTAGTGTGGGCTCTCTCTGAAAGGACCTCATTGCTCCTCTTGTATGATGCATTGTCCTGTTGTAGGTATCACAACCTCTGGAAACAAGTACGAGTGGGTTCCAAAGAGCATTCTGAGTGAGTGCACGTGGTCCCTTGGCAACTATTGGGGGAATTTGAGATCATGTAATATATATATAAATAAAATAAAATAGAGTCGCCACCTAGGATTAGGGCATATGACCCAATGAGTCTAGCCCTATCTACGGAAATGGAAAGGACTACGTGATTCCATATAGTATGCTTAGAGAATTTGGGTAACTTGTTAGGTTATGAGAGTCGGAAGATATTAGGCACCTATCTCGGCTAGTTGAACCGATTTTTCTACCAGATGCTTGATTTTGAATGTTTTTCAATGATGATGCAATTTATACTAACATGTATGATGATAAATATGCAAAAAATATAATGAAAAAGATCAAAAAGAATAAAATATACTTAAACGATCTACATTGTGTCAAAATAAATGGACAAAATGACAATATGTATCTGACGGTGAAACTTGCCAAAAACGTGAAAAATGTGAAATGAGTCACCATCCGGCTTAGTTGGAGATGGACAGACTACCTAACTCTCTCTTGTCGGATAGGATAAGAAAACAACTATAATGACGTTCACTAGTTACAACTCAGACTTAAGGTAGAGTGACGACTATACAATTATGGGAAGGGTATTTCGCACTAAGACTTCAGGCAGAGTAACAACTTTAATGGGGACTACTATTATTCGGACTTTGGCAAAGTAACGGTTTCATTGGGGATGAAAGAGCATATTTCTCGCACTTCACGTACTACGTCAACACTATATAGACTAAAACGTCGACAAGGCTTTTGCGCCTTAGACACCAACAAGGCTTTCACTTCGTAAACACGAGCAATTCTGTTGAATACCTTTTTTTCTTTTATGAAAGTATAATCACACAAACCACACACACTTCCCAAGAGGTTAACTGACTTTTAGGATTGTGGAATGGTGAATATACACAACACACACCACACACTGTTGAATACTTGTAACTCTTCAGTTGCATGTCCACAAGTGCTAATGAATACTCCTATATTTACCAAAAAAAAAATTGAAATTCGATGTGAAAACTATCTACAATCAATTGGGGTGAGAAAGCCCTTCTCAGGTGATTCCCCTCCCTTTTTTTTCCGAAGCCAGATCCTCTACTACCACCTACCCATCCTGTCGCGTGCTGCGTAGATACAGTAAGGCATGCAATTACCGTCTTACCCTCACTTAGGCAGGGGTAAGGCAGTAATTGCACACCTTGTCGTGTTTACGCAGCACACTGCAAGATAGGCAGCGGCAGTAGACGATCCAGATTGTTTTTTCCTCCTTCCGTCAACAAAAAGAAAGAAATTTCTTCCAATTTGGATCTTCTACTACCGAGCTGCCCAGCAGGACCGTGCTGCCCAGACATGGTTTTACACGCAATGTCTGCCTTACCTTTACCCAAATGCCTTGCCCGAATGGGAGTAAAGTGATCATTACGCGTAACACCATGTCTGAGCAGCATGGTCCTGCCGAGCTGCTCGACAGTAGAGGATCTGGATCCTAATTTCTTCTTTCTGTTTGTTTAAATTTACTTTTCCATTGGTTGACATTATATTGACCTTCAACAGAAAGGCCACAAAAAGACAAGACTGGCATAGACAGGGACCTTTCTCTAAGCTTCTCTCATCGGTTACTGCATTTTCTCTGCTTTCATTATCTGAGTAAACCCTTCCGTGGGCTATACTTCTTCCAATACTCTCTCTCTCTCCCTCTATGCGGCTCTCAGCCTTCTCCTTCAATCCAGCAACCACAATCAATCCTGTGGTTTCCTTCCAACTTCCAACTTTCCTCTTTTCTACAGTGGGTCCTCCCCCCTGTTGTGCTTGATGATATCAACGATAGAGTCTGTCACTACGTGGGGAATTTGAGTGGAAAATTCTCCCCAACCCCCACCCCCCTTCATACACACTTTTTTTTACCCAAAAATCAACCAACCAACCGCACCAGTTTATAATATAATTAAGAGCGAGCATAAATTTGAATTTATTTTTATTCTTTCTAGCTCTTTGTGGAAAGAGGTTGGTAAGCATTTCCCAATCTCAATTGACTCAATCTCAGTTGACTTGAGACGTTGGGACTTGCATTCCCTTTGGGCTTGCTATACCTGAGAAGCTGTATATATATCCACTTAATAAAGCCTTAAATTTTGAATTGGAATCTCCAACAGTCAACCAAGAAGATATATATATTAAAGAACAATATTTGATCCAATTGTTTTAATAGACGACTCCATACACATCTCTACTGATCTTCAAATTCATCCATCAATCCCTTAAAACACCAAAATGAATGAGCTAGCTCCACTACTCTTGTAGCCAGGGAAGATTCAATTTCAATTAACCACGAAAAAACAAAAAACAGAACCAAATAAACTGTGCATTCAACTTCTCCAGACAATAATAAAAATTTTGTTTTAAATATTCCCCTCTCATAATTTACTTCTGCAGTCAACTATAGAAGGTGCACAAATGAAGTTTCTGGACAGTCTCTGTTGCCGAATTGTTGGAAGAAGATGCTTGCTCAGCTGCCTGCCCTGGCCTACTATTAGTAATGGCGATGCCTATACTCACAGATTGAGTGAAACAGACTGAATTGATAACTTCATCATCTTCTTCCATGGATGATGACACTGGCAACTCGTTCAGGTCGAAATCTAACATCACACGCCCTGTCTTACTGATGATATCCTCCGGCGGCGGCGCAACGGAGCTGGACGGAGCTGCTTCGGCTGTACTCACCCAATGACACCTCTGGTGGCCTCCAAGTGCCTGACCCGTCTGGAATGTCTTGTTGCAAATTTTGCAGCGATGGGGCGACTCTGTCTGTGTCTGTGACTCTGGTTCTTCTTCTTTTTCTTCAGTAATCTTATGGCTTGACCTGTGTCCACCTAAGGCTTGGTGTGAGGTGAAGGTTTTATTGCAAGTCCTGCACTTGAATCTATCCGACAAAGTGACTGTCGTTGTCAATGGCTGATGCTGTTGATGCTTATAATCAATCGGACCCATCTCTACAACCCTTTCCAGATCTGTGAGCTTCATCTTTTTCTTTTTCCTCCTATTCAGTTTCTTCAATTTCTGATCAAAAACCATCTCAACCATGCAAGAGAGTTGGTCCGACTCATCTGGTTGACCTCTGATGATTGAGCTGTAAAAAGTACTGGTCTTGCTACCCAACTCTTCCTCTTCCTCCCCCACTCTCCCACTGCTCGGTGAATTTGGTATGGGTCTGGGTAGGTATTCTGAGTTTCGTGCGCCACCTGACTGTGATATTGACTCATCGTCGTCGTCGCTTCTTGGCCTCTTTGACAAGTTCCCCAAGGTTTGAATAGGACTTTCAATTCTGTATCTCTGTGAGTTTGAATGTGATTTGCCGTTAGCAAGCATCATAAGATTATAGGCGGCGTCCATGTCGGGTATAGGGTGTTGCTCCTCCGAAGCCGAAGCGGATGCGAATGGGGGAGGAGCAGCAGCAGCAACGATGGCTTTGCGGCCCCTTTTCGCAGTCACAGACCAGGTGGGGAGGGGTTCTGCAATAATAAGAGCTGAGCATGCGGTAGCGGAAAGGGAAGAACCCAGTTGATCATCATCTGTCGAGTTTGTCTTTAACTTTCCGGAATGGAGATAGGCACCAGAGGAATCATCTTCATCTGAGAGAGTAGAGGGGGAGGAAATACGAGTACTGTTCTTCTTGAGACCTGTTGCAGGAACAGCAACTGGTAATGGGGTTGGGGGTTGAATTCCTCTCCATTTCCTCTCAGGATGGCATCTCATATGACCAAACAACGACTTCATCGATTGGAACTTTTTTCCACAAAGAGAACAGCTAGGGTTGCTGCTACGCTCATCAATCATCGTTTTCGTCTTCGAGTTCATGGGCCCACCAGGTGAGGTATAACTGCCAATCCACGATTTCTTGTTGTTACTGTCAGGGATTGGGAAGTTATTTTGGAGTTGAACTTGCGTCTGCTTCTCCTGCACCTGTGGCTGTGCGTGAATTCTCATGTGACCTCCTAGAGCCTTTCCTGATCCAAAGCCCTTTTTGCAGATTTTGCATATTCGATTCTCTTTTACTAAGCTTCGGTTGTGGTTCTGACCCTCTTCATCTGGTGCGCCGCCGTGATCACCGTGACTGTAGAGTTTCAGCTTGATCCGTAGGGCTTTCTTGATAGGGGACACAGATCCCTCCGATAACTCAGACCCAGAAAGATTATTGGGTTTTCGATCGCTCTCTCGCAAGAATTGTTCATGGTGATCTGAACTCTTCTGTTCATCCATGAAGAATAAGAATAATCGAGAGAAAGGTAAAAAAATAATTTAAAAAACGCCTGAGATCAACTGGTAGATTACGATTCGATTGGATTCGATTAGATTTAACTCTAAAAGAAGACAGAAAGAGAGAGAAGAAGTGATAGACGAAAAGAACTGCAAGTGTGCAGCTGAGATACTTGAACAGTTGAACCACAGAAGCAGAGTAACGTTGTTTAAGAAGATGTATCTCTATCTCTCTCTGTCTCTGCAGATTATCGTCAATGGAGTAGAGCTGAAAAAGTTTGAAAAAGGGCACAAGCATCCAATATTAGAAGTAGTTGAAGAAGAAAAAGAAGACTCGTTCGTCAAGAATTCAATATCAACAATGGATATCCTTCCAAAAATAAAAAACCCACTCACCCAGTAACTAGGATTGACTACTACTGGTCACGTTCATCTCATTCTCCTACTATTTCTTGCCTCTTATTCCGTGTTTTTTTTTCCATTCTTGATTAAAAAAACCCTATATAACTCTGCTTTAATTCGATCTTCTTGTATAGAGCAGGAATGAATCAAACACGGAAAAATAATAATTATCAAACTATGAAAAAGAGACACGGACTTTTCAGATCTTCCTTCTAATTTCATGATTTTAACCTTTTAATGTTACAAAAAGGGTTTTTAGTATCGGTATCAGGATCGGTATCGATCTAGACCGATATCATAGCAATACGGATCAGCCCGTATCAGTGTGGATCGGACCGATTTTATCCCTAAAATTTCAATTAAAAATCTGATTTATTCACATTTTTATCCTTATCAGTACTCTTGGATCGGTATCGTATCGGTATTCATAATCGGTCTCCATTGATGATATGAATTAGACAACACAACTAATCTGATATCAATTCCTTGAACCATGCTCCCACTCCCATTCACTCTAATTTTCCTTTAATTCTCTCTTCTTCTTTTTTATATTTATTTATTTATAGGTAAATTTTACTTTAGTTTGTTTTGGAAGAAAAAAAGTGGTGAAACTAATTTTCTTCTTTAGATTGTTTTGGAAAAAAACCAAAAAAAATTCTTTACATAGATATGTATGTAAACTTTCTATGTTTTCTTTTTTTTTTGGTAAGTAACTTTCTATATTTTCAAGGAAAGTTTTTTATTTCTTTGAGATTCTTTCCAAGGCTGGACAAGTCACTGAGTGTAAGCTAAATTAACGGCCGTTGTGTCTATCTCTTTTTCCATTTGAAATTACCCCAATACCCCTCTTGTATGATGCCATGTCCTATGTTGGACACACCACCCATGTACCATATGTTAGCGCGTCTATCTCTTTCTCTCCCCCTTTTTGAAATGACCCCATTGCCCCTCTTGTATTATGCCATGTTCTACGCTGGACATACCACCTGTGTACCATAACTCCATAAGTTAGCGCTCACTGTGTCTATCTTTCTCTCTTCCCTCCCTTTGAAATGACCCTATTGCCCCTCATGTATGATTCCTTATCCTACACTAGACACACCACCTGTGTACCATAAGTTAGCGACTGTTATGTCTATCTCTTCCCCCCACCCCCTTTAAAATGGTCCCATTGCCCCTCCTGTATGATTCTCTATCCTGCGTTAGACACACCACTTGTGTACTGTAAGTTAGCATCCGTTGTGTCTATCTCTTCCCCCCGCCTCTTTAAAATGGTCCCACAGCTTCTCCTGTATGATTCTCTATCTGGCGCTAGACACATCACCTGTATACCATAAGTTAGTGTCCGCTATGTCTATCTCTTCCCCCCCCCCCCTTTAAAATGGTCCCATTGCCCCTCTTGTATGATGCCTTGTCCTTCGCTAGACACACCACCTGTGTACCGTCAGTTAGTGTCCACTCTCTCTCTCTCTCTCTCTCCTTTGAAATGACCCCATTGCCACTCTTGTACGATGTTCTGTCATGCACCCCCATCGGTGCCGCCCGCTAGCTTACCACACACGGACAATGTACCTATCCCTCTCCCATATGAAAACTACTTAATAAATTACTTAGTAAGTGGTTTGTAGCATCTTTAAAATAATCACCTTTGATCAACCAAATAAGACCGAGTTTTCCTCTTCCTCTACTCACAATGAATGGACACTGCCGTGCTTCTTCTTTTTTCTATTATCCTATCTTAAAATCCAAATCCAATGGGTCCCCAAATAACTGGATAGACAGATGGACGGTTGGACGAACAGAAGGAAGAAAGAAAGCTATGATGATCAACAAAAACGTACGCTAAGGTAAGGTGTACCAAACACTACAAGAAAGAAACTCTTCGGTTTCCTTTCTTGAGAAAGAAGATTATAATTATTACTATTAATTTGTTATTATGATTATCAGATAAACGTCCAACACCTAAAATTAAGCAAAAGCTCTTTATTTTAGCCACTTTATTATCATTATTTGTTTTTAAATTAATTAAGAGAGAACCTTAATTAAGAAGGACGACTCCTCTGGGTGTCTTCTTCGATCCCTTGTGTCTTCCCAAGGATTTAATAATCGGTATCGGATATGATTTCAGTCTCAGCCGATACCGATCCAGATTGGCGGCAAGTATTGGATGGATTTGACCCTGGTCTCATTTAAAAATAGATTTTTTTTTTTGGGAGAAAGAACGCCATCTGGTTGTGCGTCTGGGCATGCACCTGCGCCCAAACACAGCAGGGTGCAAAAATGATCAGCCCGCCCCCATGGAAAGGCAAGGGTGTGCCGGTCATTTTCCACCCAGCTATGTCTGGGCGCAGGTACATGCCCATGCACGACCAGGTGGCATTCTTTTTCCCCTTTTTTTTTTTAAAACCTTTTTACCTTTGGTTGTATTGATCCACCGATATGGGATTGACTAGGAATCGATATCAACCCCTACAATACCCATACGGATCAGCAAATACGACCGATCCAACACCGATACAGTAATGTTTAGGTTTTTTTCTTTTAATGAAAAAGAAATTTCATTAAAGAGAAAGAAACATATTTACATCATAAACAAATGGGTTGATAATGAGATTTAGACTTAACTGCCTCTAAGGCTAAAGCTCTTAAGCTACTAAACCAGTGGCAGTTCCGATTATATATATTCACAGCAAAAAAGTTTGAGGTTTGGCAGTCAGTTCAAAATAACTTGAGATTAGGTTCCAGGGAATGCACATATTATCAACAGGTTTGAAAAAAACTGCTTGATCTGGGATTGTAGAACCAGATTTCTTTAAGATGTATCCGGTCCTCTACAGCTTGTTTCCACCCCTGCAGGATTTCGAACAGTTCAACCTCCAAACTGTCAGTCGAACTAGTAAAACCTGCAGATGTTAAAACATTTTGGCCATCTAACAAAATGCAAAAAACTCATCCTGGTAATCCTATTGAAGGTTTAAAATGCTTGCGCAACATAAGACAGGAATTGAATGTCGCAGTTAGAATCATAAGTTGTCTCTAATATGGGATGTGTGCATGTGGGAGAATCAATAGCATTCAATTTGGAGGATGTAATTTTAAGTCCAAGATCCATTTGAGAACGTTATTTAGGATTAAATGGGGATTAGTCGAAGATAATCTTCTAACGACCTTGTTCCGTACATGCCAAATAAAATAACAAGTTATTGAAACAACAGAGAAAAACCACATAGCAGACAGGTTATCCAGGGCTTTAGAGTCGAAGAGAGAAGCACAAAGTTGTGCTAGAGAAGAGTTGGTAAGATGCTCTGTTCTCAGTCCGAGGGGGCTAGATGCCCAGATACGCTTAGTCCATTCACATGATAGAAATAGATGCCATTGGGATTCATCACAAGCACCCCAAAGAACACATGTAGGCTCGACGGGCATCCATATTAAATGTCAATAATCTTTAATGGATGTTACCAAAAAAAAAAAAAACTTCAATGACAATTAATAATTCCTTCAAGACATGCTTTCCACTTGCACTTCACTCCACACTCTCCAATTTGCTTTGGTTCTAGTTCCAGAACTTTCTTGTTACCTAGACTCGCGGCCAAAGAAATGGAATAATTTACTTCCCCTTTTTTAGTTCACAAATACCCTTCTAGGTTTTAGTATAAACTTCGAGATTTTGTATCTTTAGCTGCGAGCTTGGTAGCAGTAGAATTTCGTCCTTCTTCACCATCCCTTTTATTAACACCACCTGATTGCACGCAGCGCACGCCGCCCTTGCACCCAGACACAGGGCGTGTGTAATCAGTGTCGTACCCCTGGAAAGATGGAAATGACCAGGGGTGCGACGGTTATTTTTGCAGTCCCTATGTCTGGGCGCAGGGGCAGCGTGCGCTGACGTTCTCTTTCCCTATATATTTTTTAGAAAATCTTCTACCTGGATACCCAAGCTTCACCCCAAGTATACTATTGCAATTACCTATAAGATTTCCCCTTAGGTGGGTGGGCATAGTCCAACATTTGGATTTTAAAACCAGTTTAGAGGTATTGACTAAGGGTGGAGTGAGCTATATCCAATATTTGTAAGTTATCATTGGTGCAGTATTGGATCATATAAGCACACCTTAATGGTATGAAATACAGTGTTATATGTGGACCTAAAGCATTATTCCTTTTATGAAAAAAAAAAGCTCAAATTGTTATTGTAGGATTGGTCCCTACCCTTACTCATATAAAGAACTCACACTGGCCTATTAAGTGTTGAGCATAAGAAACCTAAGGTTGTGGTGAGAAGGGGATAGGCAAGGCCAACACAAGAGATGGAATTGTGAAAGGAATCAAAGTCAGTGGAGCTACTCTACATCAAACCATGGATTCAAGTATAACACTAACCCCCTTTGTTCTTGTTCATGTATGCCCATTGATCTCTATGATCAGGTTGTCGCATTAAGCTCATTCTATCAATGGTATCAAAGCTGGAAATGGTAGTATCAATGAGCTACAATAGATTTTGTACACTGTTTTGCTTGGATGTATGCACAAATATTGCAATAGCAGTGGCCATGGCTGAAACTATGGCTGCGAATACTGTTCTGAATACCCTTTTTTTCCCTTCCACACTCTAAGAGGTTTTCCAGTCCGATGACTCATCCTTGCTTGGCCTTGCGAAGATGTATTTTGACCAACCGCAGTTGCAGTCTTGTGCACATAGCCAAGGCCATGTGATGAACAACCATTCCTTAGGCAACTACGTATAGCCAGGGCCCTTAGGTGTTGTTTATTTTTTTTACCTTATCGCCAGTCGTTGCCCATCTGAGCAGCCCAATGTGGCCTCGTTGGTTCTCTCTCTCCCTGATGAATTTTTTTTTCTGCAGATTATTTAAATTGAAAAAAAAAAAAAAATCACTTGTAGAGGCTGTTTCCCTAGCATCTGATGTCAGTGGCAGGACTGCTGGCACTCGTTACTCCTTTGTCGGGAGGTTTTAAGGCTGGTAGTGGCTTGTATTGGCCACAATCAACAAATTTTTTTGAAACCCTCAAACATAGTCACTGTTTTGCATTCTTTTAGGCTTTTCCAACCATTTGAACCCAGAATTATGGTCACCGGAGGACAGCGATCGTTCGCCAGTGACTTCTGAGGCTATCGGCCATCTGGTAGGACCACCACAAGGACCGACAATTTGTGTTTTCAAACCCTAGAAGGGTTTTTTTCGTCTGACTCATGGTCATCATTGTGCTTCATTGGCATCTGAGGCCGGAATCGTAGTCGCCGACATTTCTCAATGCCGTCACATGCTAATTTGGCCGTCGATGGAGGCGATAGTTGATTTCCCAAAGCCCCATTAGGGTATTCTGGTTTTGCGATTTGGGGAAGAAGGAGAGGGAGTATTCCCTCTCTGATTCCTTCTTCTTTGTTTAATTAAAAAAAATGTTTAACAGAAAAAACTGAGCCATAGGACTATGCTAACGTGTGCTAGTAAGTAGTGCTAACATGCGTTGCGGGTTGGGTCGACCTAACAATCTAACCCGAAAACCCGACCCTCATACCCGATTGGCTGGCAAGTGACCCGACCTGGTTGACGTTGACCAGTCAACCATTGACCGCTTCAATTCTGGTTTGGTTCTTTTGGTTGGTTTAACTTTGAACCAGATTTGACCATGTGAGATTATTTCTCGTGAAATCTGTTTCTGACACGAGGTATTTGTATTATTATGTTTTGATTTTTATTTTACCTTGTGTTGTCACACACTGTAACGATAGGACTTTTTTTTTACTATATGCATCGTTACATTTGTGATTGCAGGATAGGACAATCTATTACTTTGTGATATTATGACCTGTCACTACAGGGAATACTAATGACTACCAACACTTAGAAATAATTTTGTAGTTTCATGTTCTATATTGCCTTGTGATGTTCCATTTTGACACGATAGGGAACTTTTATGCATGGTAACACTTGGAATTTTCTGTTGTAACTGTCTCATGCTTAAAGAAGACTTTTGATGGAAATAAAATGAACCCATTTATTTTTTTGGTAACTTATTAGCATATAGTCCATTAAATTGTTAATACATAATATGGATATAAGCCCATATTACGTTTATTTGTTAAGGGCCTATTGTTGGTTAGGCGAATTAAGTCATTTGGTCCATGCGTCCTATTAGCTAATGAATTATTAACTTAAAGAAACTATGGTGCTTTATTATTAGCTTCATTGTTTATGGACTAATGAGTGTTAACATATTAAGTCTTTTGAGCCTAAAAACCATACTTGTTACACAACTTCTTATATCTAATGCATTGTGGTTAAGGTACATGTTTATTTGCTATCATGAAAAAATGTTTTTATTTGCTATCATGAATAAATGTTTATGAACTGCCATGTTTAGCATGTTGCCATATTGACTGGTCGAACCGGTGGGTGGATGGAATTTAATTATGAACTTCGTTCAAAATTTGGTTCAATTCAGGCTATGAATTATTCATAGAAATTTATTTGGTTCAACCAATTGGACAATGTTATGGGCTTGGTGGTGGAGAGAGGGACATGAGTCGCTGGTGCCTGGTGGTGATGATAGAGACCTTGGGAAGGCCTGATGGTGCCAACGGGATCATGAGGGGGCCACGATATGGTGTGGCAATGCTAGCGGGGTTGCAAGAGGTCCATTAGAGGGTCTGGCGGTGCTAGCGGTAATTGCAAGGGCCTTGAGAAGGCTTGGCAACGATGGCAAAGTCGTAGGAGGGCCACTCAAGGCCTAGTGGCGGTGGTGGAAGCCTGGTGGGGGGGTGCGCAGGCAACGGTAGTGGTACGGTATGCACTATTCAACGGTGGTTAGTGGCGATGTTAGTGGGTCACACGTGGTGCGACATGTGTTGGCGTATGTTTAGTCAACCATGCTTGACTAAAGAGGCTAGAGCCTCGAAAACTGGCAACGGAATAAAGAAAAAAAAAAAACTCATAGGATTTTTGGGCTCTGATACCAAGTTGAATATCAGAATGATTTGGCTTATCTGTAAATGACAAATGCCCACTTTATTTGTAGGTGAGAGAAAAGTAATAGATATGGTATGCAAGGTGGAGATTGAGTTAGCTCCACCTTAGCACACAAGGTACATCGAATCTGAACACATTAACACTCTTCTACATGAGTTTCATATTCCATCTTCGTACAGATAACTCATTAGTGTCCATTTTGTTAATGAATTAATGATTGATGCATCTTGGAATGTTTCCATAATCCACTTTTTCTTTCCTCCCTCAAGTTGTTGATGCCATTTGTAGAACTCCTATTTATATTGATCCCTCCTTATCATGTTGGTTGTGCCTTTTTTCGTCTTTTGGGACTCTTACTACCAAAGTTATCATGAAAGAGTTGCTCCGTTGGGAGCTTGGGGCCACCACCTTTTCTTGTCGTAAAAAGAAAATTTTGGAATGACTTTGGAAGTTACCTTTACATCCTCGTTCCAAAGAATTCTTTTGGAAAGTCTTAATGGTTGTATCGTGACTAAGGATAAACTTGCTGGTTTTTTTGTTTGGATTGGACGTGTTCTTTGTGTCATTTGGCAATTGAATCTAATTGGCACTTATTTTTCTCTTGTCCGATTTCCAAATGTGTCTGGGATGTTAGGCCCCTTGGGATATGGACTTAATTCCTGTGGATCCCTTCTCTTTGTGAGTATTTTGAGTCTCTTGCTTGTTATCCTTGTTCTTCACCTCTCTCACTCTGATCTCTGCTATTGCATTTGGCTGTTTAGGAATAAAATAGTTTTACAAAATAAACCCTTTTCACCTTCTCAAGTTGTATCCTTAGTTTTTAAATAATCTTTGGATCTTAGCCTCTTCAATAGTTATAACAGCACCACACCCATGAATGACTTGTCCCATTTGTCTTTGGCTATTCACATGTTCTACCACTTAGGGATCACCTTGTCATTCTCTGTGAAGTAGTTTATGATCCCAAATCTAAGTGTAGTGGATGGGGGTTTGTTGCTTTGTTTCATTCTCACTTTTACTTTGACTGTAAGTTATGGCTTTCCAGGGACTTTGTTGGCACCAAAGGCTAGAAGCAACATGTATGATTTCTAACACACAATGGCAAAAAGATTCTAACAAATAGAGGTGTAGAGAATCTAGACAGACTGTGACATGCTGATTCGTTGGCTTATGCAAGTACATTAGGATGGGTGGCTTTGACTACTGCGTGGACTTCTTCCTTTACTTAGTCTTTTTTACTTCCTTTTACTCCTCTTACTTCTTTAATTTCTACTATTGTCATAGCCTCTATCGGATCCATGTAGCTGATCCCATTTAGTTCGGATAAGATTATGATTGTTGTTGTTAAAGATTTCTATTCCTGTCTAAAGCTTCGATTTGTATTTCATATAAACCTTTGGTTATGTTATAAGGCAGAATACCCAAATGAAAGAAAATATTCATGGATCTGATAGCTACTTTATTCTATTGTTGAGAATTGGACAACGTTACAACAATGTACACCTGACTAACATGCTGGGCATTGGCTCATGGGACACATTATCTGATAAACTTCACTGTAGCGATTATTGGACAATTTTGCAAACACTTGTAGGGCACAATGGCACACATGCTTCGAACAGATTAGTGCTGCACTTTAAATCCTATAACATTGCCCAAGCAAGAATGGTGAAGGACGTCCCCTTCCCATACATTCATTCCAGTCCCTCAATATTATGACTTGAGCCTCATTTCCATCATGACACTACTGAATTAAAAGCCCAAACCTGTTGCAAACTAAAATAGCCAAATAATAGAAGTGTTAGATCACATAGATTCAAGATCCAATTAAACTAGAATTTGGCTCATATCTGAATGTGTATGAAAGCGTAGCGAAAAAAGGATCAAAAGTCAAGCTTATGGTTACGCACACATGAACGAATCTTCACGATCACGACATGCTTCTCCACAGAGAACTCCACACCACAAATCCCTGGGAAGAGATGGAATCCCAAAGAGAAAACAAAAACACTGAAGAAAGGGAGAGTTTGGTTTCTCAGATCATCTGGTCTTAGGGTTACAGGCTTTCTATAAGCCAAAACCCTAAGAGCCCTACCCCTATTTAGACTCTCACTGGGAATCGATCTAAGAGGGGGGAAGAGACCCAGCCACTTAAATGACTGGTTCTTTCCATGCGCAACGGGTCGGGTCAGGTCCGACCTGCCCCTTGTGGGCGGCTTGGTCCGGGCCTGACCCGTGTTCTATTTACAGGAAGAATGCCTCACATATTCAGTCGAGAGTCTTGGCACAACAGGGGCAGCAGCAATTCATGTATGCGGAGATGACATGGTGGGAGTGAATGAAAGGGTATTTTTACTGTAATACAACACACTGGTTTTTTTTTTTCTTCTTTCTTTTGGGTGGGGGGCGGGGTGAGTCTCTCACTGAAAGCATACCTGTAGTGCATTTGGTTTCTATAAGTGTACTTCTAACATTTTCCCCACAACTCTAATCGGTTTTCCCCTAGTAATACCAATAATAAATGGCTCAATAGTCAATTTCTGAGTATTATATTCACAGAACCAAGCAAACCCACAAACATATTACTAACAGAACAATGGAACCTTCAATAATATACAAAAACTAAAAAGTCAAATATCGATGTAGTCTGATTTATCAAAAACATGTTCACCACACATTAGCCTGTATCGGTTCCCCCCCTCCCCCCTTCTTTTCTTTGAGGAAATGAAGTCTGCTGAGAACCCACAGGGGCTGATCACTGATGTCAGTTCATGGCATATTTCTGGGTCCACGCCCTCGCTGTTTCCTCATATCGATTTCTTTGGTTCTTGTAGACGTGGGCAATTTCAGGTACAAGGGGATCATCAGGGTTAGGGTCAGTGAGGAGTGAGCAAATGGATAAGAGGACCTTTGATACTGTTAGGGCCGGGCTCCACTGCTCTTTAAGGATGTCGAGACAAATGCTGCCATTGGAGTTGATGTTTGGGTGGTACACCTATGAAACAATAAATTAGGTAGAAAATATAAGATTCCCATCTTATCTTTTGCTCAAACATTTCATTGTCAACTTAGTACAAAAAATGAAATACAAGCTCAATTAATCTGGCACATGCACTCGCTCTAAATTTAGAGACATACATTTAGAGCAAAAGAATCATTGGCCAAACCAACAACAAAAGAAAATTTCCAATGGATGCTCCAAACTATGAGTAATCTAACTAACCATTTCTTCTCATGACTTACAACCCTCTAGCCTTTGGAGCCAAAAGGAACAATTTTGAATAGTTTCTGCTTGTTTTATCTCTATTTACAGGCCAAAAACAAAACCCAGATGTAAAAAAACACTGCTTAGCAACCAAAGAAATGGCTATGCTTTGATCCCTTGAACCCATTGATTCAAACAGAGAGAGAAAGGTACATAAGAATCACGAGGCCAACTGAATCATTAACAGAGTCATACCCCATAAATTTCCAAAATTATTTTACTACCCAACATTGTATTCATTTCTACAGAATAAAGAGAAAAATAATCCTTTTTATTGACTTATCCCACACAAAAGTAATCCTCATACTTCCATTGTACCTTTACCATTTGTGGCAGAAGAATGAGTGGTCTAAACTGATTGGTTCTGATAATAATTTTTATTAAACAGGCTGCTTCCTCTCCAAGAACAGCAGGTAGAGAAGGCACTCCTTCTAAATGTACATGCACGTTTTTCCACAGGAATATAATAGTTGCTTGCATTCATAAGATATCTCAAGCTTCAAGCAATTCTGCCAAACAGTCAATAGAATTTTCAAGAAGAAGCACACTGTTACCCAGGTACTTATTAACTCATTATCCAACTTTATTTCTATGACCTAAAGGTTAAGCTTTTCTATGACTCTCAACCGTCTTCCAGTTCTGTTTACATTGTCTATATCAGCAGCCCTATATTAGCAATAGATGCTACATCACTGCTGATCCTCTAAGGCTTAACAATAAATTAAATACTTGTTCTAATGCAGGAACATACTACAATCCAGAATGAATGGCCAGAATTTGCTCCTGAGCATAGGATTAATTTATGCAAGCCACGGGCAGAATCGTAGTTCTATTTTAATAAGATTTAGGGTTTAATTAGTGGCAATAAGGGAGTGCAGTTTTTCTTTTCTTTTGTATAATAGTTGGACCCATACATGTATTAGCTTGGGGATTAAATTAGTTACGAATTTTTTAAAGTCAAAAAGTTGTAGTTGCTTATTATTGTTGAAGGCTTTAGATTGGAAGAGTCCTGGTCTAACCAGTCTTTTATCTATCCATTGTTTTGACTTTATAAATAACCACGTAACTCTCTGTAGTTTAGATGGAATTGAATGGATAAGAAACAAAGTTGTTTGCTTCTGGCTGTTGCATATGTTGCCTGTGTGGGCTGAATTATTCTCTCTAAATCCCCCACAATAATCTCTATTTTCTCATCTTTTCTTCCTTCAATATCCTTTCTGATTCTCTTCCTCTCTTTCATTGATTTCTTTTCATTTGTCTAAAACATAGTTGCCAAGGCCTTGCCTAAGCCCCGCCTAGGCCGTGCCTGGGCTCAAAGGCCCTTTAAAATGGTCAAGGCTAGCAGTCACCTAGTTTTTAACAGCTTGACCTGGCCTTAATCGCCAAGGCCTAGGTGTCACCTTGGTCACATTGGCCAGATTTTGACCCAGGTGGTTGTCACTAGTCACTTTGGACTTAAGAGCGGGGGAAAAAGTAACCTCATGAATAGTTGTATGCTTTCTACTGCAGCTCATCATACATATCTTTTAAGCGGTTAAAATTGGAAAAAGGAAAATTATAGGGTTAAATTTGGAAAAAGCAAAACTAAGGAGTTAAAATTGGAAAAACAAATACAACTAAGTCCTAAAATTGTGGTAATTGGCAACACAAATACTTCCTTGATCTTTTGGTGCTTGTTTTGATTAAAGTTGAATGATCACTGATTGATTGGTGAATGCTTGAAGTCTCCTCTTTAATTTTTCATTTAATTTACCACTAAGTAGACTAAATATTAACATAACTTGGTTAGGACTTGGGGTTAGTGAATGCTTGATGTCCCCTCTTCAGTTTTTAATTTAGTCTACCATTAAGTAGATTAAAGAGTAACATAACCTATCAAAAAGTAAGTACTAACATAACCTGAAAAGCCCTAAACTAAACCCTATTCTATGCATGCCTTCATTAGTAAGGTTCCTGGCCAATGCCTTCGCTCACCTAGACAACTATGGCTGAATTCCTTCTTTTCTGGTTAGCTATTTCTTCTTCTTCTCTCCCTTTCCATTCTCTATGATACCCTGTTATTCTTTTTTTTGGATGAATATATACCCTGTTATTCTACTTTGCTTTGCTTTAATGATTTTCACCTTTCTGTTAATCTAATCATCAGCTTGATCTGATACTTCAGATAATAGTTTCAGCTCCTATTATTCGTCGGATCTGATCATTCAAACTAGGATCAAATCTCTCATTATACACCAGACCTCCTCCCCTGGTTTCCTCAGTTTTCCCTCCAATTTGACAGCCCAGAGCATAGTCAGATTGATTGCCTTCCTGTGCCTTTACCACATTTGTTAATTTTCTATAGTGATGATATTTGCTTCATTAACCTCATATCCATACTCAGTTTTGTCAATCAAATAATTTTTTTTCAATAAATTTCCTAGCCGAGACTGATTTCAACTGAGTGGAAATGGTGCATAACCTTTCACTTTAATAACCTGGATCCTAATCAGCTTGATAGCCCTAGACCCTACTGTGCCTCTGACTGACAATCTTCCTAGAGCCTAAACTAAGTTGAAGCATTTTTAGGTCTCTCCGTGAGAAATTTTTCTGCACAAGTATGTCACTATTTAGCTATTTAGACATAATTCTAGGAGCATCTCCAATTATCAAACTCAACTCTTGTACATATGGCTTTTCAACATCATGTTACCCAAAATTTTATCTTATTACACTACAAGTGCATCAGGCAGTCTCACATATGCATGCATTAGTTACAAAAAGCTCCACAGTAAACAAATAAATAATAGAAATGCCCCCCTACGATGGGCAAAACCCAATTTTATAGCATTAAATGAAAATCTACATATTCACTCACAACACTGCCTCAAAATATCCAATAATTGATATCTGGATCTAAAAAGTCAGATGAAATCAGAATCAAATAATTGAACTCACCTGAACCAATTTAATCATTCAAGTAATGAACCATCAGCAAATTTGTGGCAAGTGAGATAAAAATTAAAATATTAAAATAGCAGCAACATACAGACTCTTAATTGCAGCTGCATATCCACCCACAAGAAAATGTAAGAGCTGATGTTCCACACTTGGTAGATACCACATCAAGGAGTGATTTTTAAAAGAGATTTTCTCCTTTTATTTCTTGACAAATTTGTATAATCGTATATGATACAGGGTTTCCCTCTCATTGTTCCAAGGGCTAGACTCTTACTCTTCAATTTCCCTGTCCGTTTGTGTTTACTCTCCTCACATAGAATAATATCATATGAACATAAATCTAGATTCAGGAAGACCTATTTCCATACCACCTAGCTCACCCATGGTAGCATGTTCTGATTCTTCATGTTTTTACACAGTTCAGGCTTTAGAGTTGCTTACTCAGGATCCTATTCAAGTACCAACTAAGCCAAGAAGGGTCATTCGTTACTCAACCCAAACCCAATCTCCCCTGAACCAATTACTAGCTAACCATATATAAAAATGTACATATTTCATGTTATATATACTATTTATTTTACGTTCACACCTACGAAAATGCAATGCAAATCAATTTTTTCATTATTATGATTGCATTAACTATCAGTTAACCAACAATAATTTTCATCATCCATATTGATCTTTTTTCTAACAAGTATCATCCAGATTGATCTTCTACCTTTATTTATTTCCATTCCCTTCTAACTGTTGACAAAATAAATGGTTTTAATTTCCCCAATGAATTGGATAAAATATGGTCATCACAACAAATATTCCCCCCCCCTTTTTAACCTGTATTTCTTTTTCTTATCAAATCCTTCTTCGCTTACCAAAAAGAAACTCTCTTTTATTTTTTTTTGATAGGCAGGTCCCAAGGAGAGCTGAACACATGACCTCTTAGTTGTGAGGTGTGGTCCTTGCCAACTGAGCACCCCCTTGTGGAGTTATTTGCTTCATTCGCTATTTTACATCCACATCTGGGCATCAGGGGGGATTACTTACCAGTCTACCTCGAGAACAATTAGATAAGGAAATTAAAATAATTTCCTAACAGCATAGTTGTTTCCACTCCTGTTTCGCCAGTTCTGGGGTAAGATTCTGTTTCAAAAGATTTGCATCCAATTAAATGTGCCCTTTGGTGCAACAGTGTACACAGGCATCTCCTTTGCCTGAACTCAATAACCCTGGAAGGAGTCATTTTGGTCAATATTTAAAGGGAGAGGATTCTTTGAGCAAGCAGCAAAGGGGAGCGCACCAATGAGGTACGACAAAACGGCATCATACATAGGAGGGCAGTGAGGTCATTTCATGTAAGGAAGAGAGAGATAGACACAAAGGTTCTAGTGTACCCTGCCCTGGTGGCTCAGAGAACCTTTTCCCATATTTAAATTCTGTACGGGTCTAAAGGCTATTAACTACATAAATCAATGAACATATTGTCACTGGAACATTCAATTATTCATTCAGCAGATATATCAGTAGATCGATCTATTTTCTTCAGCCCAATTTTAACAGATAACAGATCAAAATTTTTTTTTAAGTAAATACAATTAAATATCCATGCAAAGGAAAAGCTCCAGATTACCTTTGTCAGAAAGTTGACTTTGGGAGGCTTGAAGGGATAATCAGATGGGAAATGAATCATGACAAAGAACACACCACCAGCATATGGGCTATCTGCCGGTCCCATGATCGTAGCCTGCCAGTGGAAGAGGTCCTCTGCCACGGGTCCAGCACTGCAGGATGTTGGGGGATCTCTCTGCAAATCCTGAAGTTCCTTCTGGATTCTTTTGCTAGCCATGAACTCCCTAAACTCAAAATAGAAATATATGTAAATGGAACGAACAGAAATTTCCGCAAGGCAAAATCAATGACTTTAACAAGGGTAATGAAAGGGGCAGCGATTTCAACGAATCCAATTGTGGATCCAAACCAACCTATCAGGATTCAAAAGATCCATTAGCAAATAGTAAATTTTTTATTTTTAAAATGGAAAGGCATAGATGATCTAAACAAGGAGGTAAACTTAATCAGAGAATCCACCGCGCTAAAGATGCATAACTCTAGATTTATACTGATATGTGCTCCATCACGCGAATAGGAAAATCATACAAGATTACGGAACAACAACGGTGGAAACTATAACAGAATACCAGAGAATCTATGAAAGAACAAAAATATATTTCCAAAAGGGGATAAAACGAATCCATAAGAGTAGATGAGGTGTAAAGAAGAGAAGAAGAGATGATTTCGACGAACAAATTAACAAAAAAAAGGAGGGGGGGGGGGGTGGACCTTGAGCTCCACCCTCAAAGTACAAAGACACTAACAAAAAGAAAACTTAAAATCCCAAACAGCAGAATGACTAAATCTACAAGGAGAAGGACAAAGAAGGGGGAAAAAGAAGGAATCTTCCTCTCTTTTTTTTTTTCTTTTAGGTTTTGGTTATCCCTATCCCTATATCCGTAGAAGAAATCAGAAAGAGAGAGAGAGAGAGAGAGAACGTGAGCGTGTGTGCGAGAGAGAGAGAAGATCCGTTTAGTTAGTAAGCTTATAGAATGAAAATTTAAAAAAAACACGATAATAGGGTTGTGGGATTTTAATTCCACCTTGAAAGAAGACACTGAATAGGCGCCGGCGAATCTCAGATGAAAGAAGCCTTGCTTGGGAAATAGCTCTAATGCGTCTGCGCGTGTGTCTGCGCTGGTGTCTGGAAGGATCCTCGCCCTCTGCTAAGTCTGCAACAAGTAATCGATCGAAGAATCAAATCGCCGTGAGAGGAACGAAGGAGCGAAGAAACAAAGCAAAGGAGGAGAGGAGAGTCCAAGAGGAAGAGAGGACTTATCAAGGACTAGTGTTGAATGAAGACTTAGGAAGAAGAAGAAGTACAACTGTAAAAAATAGAAAACTGCGGGCCCACCTGTCTAAGCAAAGTGCAAATAATTGCAATTCCATAAAAAGGAAAATTCGCGACGACCCAGACAGAGTTTGAGATATAAGATAAGATTGAGTCATCGATTTTAGTAATAATTTATCCAAAAAAAAAATCAATTTTAGTAATTGGTGTCGGACACGGTATTGGTCTCGGGCCTTCGGCCGATGCCGACCTAGATCGGCTTGTATTTAAAGATGTAAATGAGTAGTTAAAATCCGTTTCCGTATCCGTGTCCATTTAGTACTATTTGAATCCATTCGAAAGTTAAACGGATGCGGATACGGATAGATAATAACTATCTGAAAAGCTATATTTATATGTCAACAGATAAAATATTCAATCCGTATCTGTGTTCGTATCCATTTAGCGTTATCCGATTCCGTCCAAAAGCTAATCAGATACGGATGCGGATATAGCACTATCTGAGCCGAATCCGATTCGTTTAGATCCCTACTTGTATTACAGTATTAGCTTTGGATGAGCAAGGTTCGTAGTCTCGATATTATGATGAAATCGACATATCGGATCGGATCGGCTAAATAAGACGTATTTATTCCTATTTTTTCATAAAAATTGTTTTATTATCATTTTATCCTTTGTCCATACAAGTGTATCGGATCGATACCAAGATCGATCTCAGCTGATACTGATCTGATTCATGCGATTTTACGGATCCCAAAACAAGATTACAAACATTGCTTGGATCAGATTGGAATCGGGGAAAGATTGTTTTTTCATGAAGGTGTTTGAGTTGACGAGAAGGATCAATGCATGCCTCACTTGGGAAGGCATTCGTTGGGGACAGCCTCGTGTTCTATGGTTTCTCATGGATCATCTCGTCGGATTACCTGATTCATGTGTTCTGTGGAGTCTTACAATGTATCCAAAATTGTTGTAACATGAATAGAAGTCGTCCTCCTCCTCGTCATCATCATATATAATTGTAACAATGAATATTTTATTTTTACTAACTCAGTATGTCTGGACCTTTGCCTCAACTAGTCCCTTAGATTTGTGCATTGCCCCTACACACATGTACCAAATCAACACCAGAGAAATTTTATCTCCTCCAATTCTGATACCCTCTAATTCCCTCCAATCCCTCACATGGGAGTGAAATGATCACTTACCCATTGTCTTGGGAAGTGTGTCCAAGCAATGGGTAAGTGGTCATTTCAGCTCCAATGTGAGGGATTTGAGGGGAATTGAAGGGTGTCAGAATTGAAGGTGATAATGTTCTATCCCAGAGGTGATAATGTTTTATCCCACCACCGAATCCTATGAGAACCATAAAAGTCACGCGGGGGCGCTGACCCCGAAGGGGTAAGGTTAGCACTCGAAACATTAGCTTAAGTCTTAGAGAGAGGCCGTATGTTCAACTCTCCCCTCATTGAGTGCTTGATATTTTGTAATTCCCCCTTATCCCCCTCCTCTCAAACGAACCCCACACCCCCACCCACTGGCCGCCCTCTTGGACTGCCATCCCAACTCCCAAGTTTACTTAGGGTGTAATTTGCCTACTTTGGCCCTGGTGGGTTTTTTTATTTTTTTTGTTTTGGGTGGGTGGGAATGGAGGCTCTAGGCGACAGGGCCAAATTGGCCAATAGTCCGGATACAATCCGCTCCTTAGAAAACATCTATCAAAGATTTTAAGTGAGCAAGCATGTGTTGGATTGAGAGGACATGTCCATCGCAAGAATGTCACGTACGTGAGGTGAAGTGAAGATGTCATGGTTTCAGTGCACGGTATTAGATCGAGTATCGATATCGGTCAACTTTTAAATTGACATGATATCAATTTAGATCGGCATGAATCGATCTATATCAGACAAGTTTGTCCTTAAATTTCCTAAAATTTTGGATTTTTTAATTGTTTTATCCTCATCCGTATCATTTCACCGATACTATTAGCATCATATCAGGGCCAGTGACCAAGTGATACCAATATAATTTACACCCGATACAGGCAATTCGATACGATACCTCAAACCATGGCAGAGGTGGAGGCCTAAGCTGTAACTCAACTCCAATACGGCAATACCTCACCCCACGCCATGCATAACTCATGCCATCATTGTTGCATGAATCCAAATCAAATCGGTCAGATCAACTGGATTGGAATCGGCCATGACTGATCAGATTAAATTTGGCCAAATTCGACCAATTTCACCTATTCAAATCGAAACACTGATTTACATAACCCTGCCTGCATGTCATTCTCGCATTATTCGCTTTAGTAAACACTATGCGGCCGGATCATTATTGTCTCCTATTCCCTGCCCAATATAGTGGTCCAATTCATCTCATAGGGGTTGAGAAATGAGGACCTAACCCCCTGCCCAAACACACTATCCAAGGAAGGTAAAAACGGGATCATTATCGTCTCCTGTTCCCTGCCCGACACAATGGTCCAATTCCTCTCATAAAGGATGGAAAATGATGACCTAACCCCCTAACCGAACACACTGCCCGAGGGAGATTAAAACAAGATCATTATTGTCTCTTGTTCCCTGCCCGGTACAGTGATGCAATTCCTCTCATAGGGGGTGAAAAATGACGACCTAACCCCCTACCCGAACACACTGCCCGAGGGAAGTTAAAACGTCATTTTCGCCTCCTTATGAGAGGTACTAGACCATTGTACCAGACAGGGAACAGGACAAGAAAAACATTTTGGTTAAAACATCACTTCCGCCCCCATATGAGAGGAACTGTACCACTGTACCGGACAGGTAACAAGACAGGAAAAAAATTCCTATGTAACTACATGGCCTCTGCAGTACCGCACGATGTAGTACAGCACCGTACTGTAACAGGAGAGGATAACGATTCATGTAGCCACCACTGACAACTCCACAAAGTAAGCATTCACATCTCAGTATCTCACACTGACGGTAACATTCTTTTTTTTTATTTTTTTTCTGAAACAGTAAATGGCCATGAGATTCAGCTTTAACTCTATGAACCATAATTGAAAATGGACACCAACAATGATAAACAAAAATTGCCAACCTCTGGTGGCTAATAATGATGTTCCAACTAACTAATATATATATATATATATATTAAGGCCGAAGCACCATTAAGTACATGCAGAATCCAATAAAATTAATTCCCTTTTTACCCTTTCTGTACACTAAAAACCAAAGGACAAGGAAATTTATAAGACAGGAGTCTCTCTCTCTCTCTCTCTCTCTCTCTCTCTCTCTCTCCTGATAATCAATTTCCATAGCCTATTGAAGGATTGAAGCTCTGGATATTTTCCTGTACTCCAACATCTCACTCTGGTATCTCTCCTTGTCCTTCAGTCCCTTCTCCCGATAGACCTACAGAACAGCAAGCAACAGATGGTAATAAGAATTAAGTAACGTTCAACAGATTATCATCCATATTCACAAACCACAACGCAACAAGGGGAGGGGGGTACTTTCAGTTTCTTTAATGATGATATCCAAATCATATTCAGTGCATATTCAGATATCCTAACAAGATTAAACAGTAATTATAAAGATATGATGTGCCCTGTGACAACTTAGATGCAGCCAACCCCAAGTGGGGTAGCTCACTCAGTTGGCAAGGATCAACACCTCACAATTAAGAGGTCATGAGTTCAACTCTCCTACCAAACAAGTGGACTATTGATTAAACTTGACATCTCAAGTCAGTGGACCACTACCAGGCTGGCGTTTAACAAAGACTTGAAAAGAGTACCAAATGTTTAAGGCAATTCTCTCAACTTTGGCCTAACTGGATATGATGCAAAAGATCGATTACCCAAGTTCAATTATTTGACCTAACACCTCACATCTGCTGGTACTCTTAAAAACAAATCTTACAAATTTAAACAGTATAAAGAACAGGATAGATTCTAAAAGTTGGTCACACCACCCGATAGCCATGTGATAAATTTCAGAGCTTTTAACGGCTGAAATTGCAAGGGAAAATTTTTTGTGGCATCCCCAATCAGTTGGGATAAAGCTTGGTTGAGTTGGGTTATAAAATGTCTAGGTGGCCAGATAGCTAGTTAGAACAAAACTTGAAGTGACCAGTCCATTGGACCACCTATCTAATTGATGGCTGAATTGGCCAGTCCCCTTCCCGAATGGCTGAAATCTGAGAGGTAATTGAGTCTACTAGCAGTCAAAGGAGATCATTTATGTTCCTCTGTGCATCCATATTGAATTTCTTCCC
Organism: Telopea speciosissima; assembly: GCF_018873765.1. Lineage (NCBI taxonomy): Eukaryota > Viridiplantae > Streptophyta > Magnoliopsida > Proteales > Proteaceae > Telopea > Telopea speciosissima. The sequence goes on from NC_057917.1 coordinate 54,240,298, forward strand.
CTTTTTTTTATCCAAAAAGTTGTTCATAGAAGACTAGAAGTCATAGGGTTCAGAATATAATTTCTTTTTGTTTTAGCATTTTGATGAGAATTTAAGAAACCATTCTGTAAATATGCACAAGATGGCAACAGACCAGACAACAACCTGACAAAGACCAAAACTACTAGTTAGGCCTGTCTTGGTCTCAGATGATGTGATTCAATAGACAAAACCATTTTGCTCCAGAGTGTCTTCGGCATTGGGCTTTGGAATACAAATTTTCCTTCTGTATTAGCATCTTTTCAGCATTAATTTGTAACTTAGCATAAGTCAATTTTTTTTGTTCTGGCTCGGTCAATACTGGCCTCAAGTTATTCCCCCCGGTTTGTATATTATAGTTGTCAGCAAACCAAAAAAGTTTACATATCACAGATCATTTCATAATCCTCAACATATTTGAAGAAATATAAGATACAGTAGGATACATTAAAGAAAAAATTATTCCATTGTTGAATAAGAAGATGATCTTGAAAGTATCATCGATATGCAAATACAAGCTGATACATACAAGTATAAACAAAAGGGTAAAGTAACACAATGCTAATCTCGAACCAGTGAGATCCAGTGGGAGATCAGCTTGTGACAGAATCGTAAGGAAAAGAGACAAACCAGATTAGGAGAAAAACTAATAACAAAGAACAGAGGATTCAGATTTAGCTGAAATCCTGGTCGAAGAGTCTACCTAGGATGGGGAACAGTTCTGTTGAAATTGAAGTAAAACTGATGGACAGATTTGAAGATATTTAAACAACCTAACTTGAATAACGAAACTGAAATTCGAGAACAGAACATAATTCAATAATAGGAATAGATGCAATAAAACAGAATTCTGAAACTGAGATAAGATGATTGTTAAAGAATGGACCTTATGCACCATGAGGGTACAGTTTTCATGTTTACCACGCTAGGGGAGTGTCCCAATCGTGGCTAGATTTTTCTTCCTTGGTGTTAGTTTATTTCTTTCCCTAGTTAGGATAGACCTCTACTTCCTAATTAGACTAGAATTCTTATTTTACTTTTCATGCTTCACAAGGACTTTGTTTCCTTATCTGATTGTATTTTGGTTGTAAATAAATGTTGGCAGTAGGAGTAGTTAGCAAATTCGGATTTGGGAATTATTCGGAATAATTTGTTTTGTTAATCTAAAAATTCGGTCAAAAAAGCGGAAATAATAAAATTTGGATTTGGATTCAGATTCGAGAATTATTCATTTACAAAAAAAAAAAAAAAAAAAAGTCGGCCAAAAAATGCGGACGTTATTTTTAATATTTGTAGTACCTGTTTAACATTATCTATCAATTAACATACCTGCATAAGATACAAGTAACATAAAAATTGGAATACATGCAATTTTTAGCTCATCTAATTCCATAATCCATAAAAGCATAACAAGAATTACAATGGTCTAAAGTATAACAAAAATCAAAATCATAACATTTAGTTGTAGTTTGTCTAGTCTATCTCGCAGCTTATCATAATAATCCTTGCCCATCAATCAATGTTATCCAAGATTCGTATCCATCCTCTGTTTATGTTTCTATTAGACCATGTTTTGGCTTTATGTATTTTTTTTTTTCTTAATACATAAAACCTGGTCTGGTGGAGTACTTGAGTTTCAAACAATGGCTAATACTTTATAGGATAAAGTTGTGATGGGAGCTTGGAATAAAATATTCAAGAATCATTTCAAGTGGTCCATCATTACCCATATTTTAAGGGAGAGAGGGAGAAACGAGGAGAAAGAGGAGGGATCCATCTAGGAATGGGATCGGTAAAGGCAAAAAGTAAAAGTGTGAAACCCTACAACCCCAAACCCCAAATACTTAATTTGATTTTGGATACAATTTGGTTTTTAACATAGCAGAATTATTCACCAACAATTGCCTAGCTCAATTGGTGAGCCGTGGTGCGTTTCATGTTCATGCTCACCAGGAGGTCTAGAGTTTGAGTCCATATTCTCCCCCCCAAAAAAAAAAAAAACCATAGCAGAATTATTCGGATATTATTCCGTTCGGCCGAATTATTCACAATTTTCAAAAAAGTTCGAAAATATCGTGACTTTTTCCTACTTTTATTTTCAAGCCAGATTTGGACAGAATTATTCATATTATTCGGTAAAATTCGGTTCGGCCAAATTATTCGGCGAATTAAATAACTAGGAGTAGGATTGCAAGGAGAACCGAGTCTGTTGATCTCCTTGACAGTCTCTCCCTCTTCTTCCTAAAAACTCTTCTTCTTCTCTCCCTCTCTTGTGTGGTTACTATCTACTACCTTCTGCCCTATAGTTATTGATGAAACGAAGCTAAACTAGGGCATTCTTCCACTTGTCAACTACTGTTGATGAAGATATCTACTTTGCATATAATGGTGTCGGTTTCTGGTTCTGGAGGATTTTTTCAAGTTAATAACATATGAGTTTTCTCCCTATCCAGCCGGTGAAGTTATTGAAATTTTGAAGACTATTTGTGTTCATCTGAAGTTACACTCGATCCTAATTTGAGGATCATCTGCTGATCTGATTTTCAGGGATAAGATTTCTCTATTCAAACCTGTGGTACTCTGATTTTGGGTCAAATTTCAGACCTATTGATTCTCGAATTAGTTTTGATCCTTCAAGCTGATCAATCTAATTTTTTGGGCCATCAGTTCTCTCCCATGGGTCACTTCGATTGCAATTTCAAGTCCATACGACCTCTGATGCAGGTTCATCATAGAAATTGACTTATTTCTTCAGAAATAGGCCTAGGGTTGGGTTATATAAATGTTGGGCCTTTGTTCCCAAGGGTTTTCTATGTATTAGGCCACTTTAATGAGCCTAAACTAGGGGTACATAGGTTGCATACGGGATTAACCCAATACTTAGTTTATTTTTATGTTTTTTAATTGAATCGGTTCAAATTGGTTGCATCCAATTGGTTCAATTTAAGTGATCATGTGACTTGGTTAAGTGGTCATGTGATAACTTAAGTGGTCATGTGATGTAAGTTGGGCTGGATTAGGACTCTATAAGTCCAGCCATGTTTTGAGTCTATTTCTTTTAGTATTTTAGTTTCCGAGTTGGTTTAAGTTACCTAATAGGTTATGGATAGGGTTAGGCCATTCCTTTTTAGTGTCTAAGTCTAATTTTGAGTCTTTTATATAAGGTTGTAAAGGGGCCAAGTATTGAATACGAATTTAATTAATGAAAAAGCTTTTGTTTGCTGCCATAGTTGCTGCTCTGCTCTATTGAGTGAACCTTGTGAGTAATATCAAGGCTACCTTGTGGGTAATATCAAGGAGAAGGGATTGGTGGACTCCGATCGACTCCTTGCATCTTGTAGATCGGGAGGTCCTTCTTCTTCTGCAATCAAGCTTCCTCAACTTGCTGCTACTGCAGATCTGCGGATCCGGTGAGTTGTTTGTTAATTTAGTTATTCCCTTCATCCTCTAACCTAATCCACACCCCCCTCCATCCATCAACCCTAATTCTCCATTAAACTTGTACTCCTACCTCCACTAGGATTCCCCCATAACTCCAGATTTAGCCTTCACTTTCAAACCCTACTTCCAGCCTACATTCCCCACATCACTCCCCACACTCGACCTTAACCCTAGCCCTTAGTCTCCACTATAACCCCTCCATTCCCCCACTCCTTTAAACCTAAAAAACCTGTAACTCGATTCTACCCAACTATAGAATTTTAGAACCCTTCCAAACCCTAATATGCTTATGCCATTAAGGCCTCCTAAACCTACATATTAAAGCCATATAAGACCCATTCCCAAATTTACATCCTAAACCCTAGAATTAACCTAAAACCTAGTGCTGTCCATTCGAACCAGCAACCCCTTTTGCTAGTGATCCTGTTATCTGGCTCCTAGTAGGTCTCCTACCTATCGAGGACTACATAAACCTCCTGATATCTGCTATTTCATTATCACCCAAATCTGGGTTTACAAGGCACTGTTTTAGAGCGTTGTTGCTGCCGGCTGCTGACTTTTTGGGGGGAACTATGTTATTACTGCCTTGTTGTGTTACTACCCCTTTTTTGGTTTTTGCTTTGGATGCTCTCCTTGATTCGTATTTTACCGGAGTGCATGATGGCTGATCCTAAGTTACCCGTTGATAATGTCCATATTCAGATCACTGATATTAAACTTAATGGTGTATCTAATTACATGTCATGGTCTCAAGCTGTTCATGTTTATATCCATGTCAAAGGGAAGATAAAATATCTTACTACTGATCCTTCGTCTGCTGATTCTAAGGATACAACTGCTATCACAACATATGAAAAATGGATGTGTAAAAATTCCACTTAAAATATGGTTGTGGAACAATATGGATCCAGCTATTGCCGCCAACATCATGTTCCATACTACTACAAAGTGGGTTTGGAATGATTTGAAGGAAAGCTTCTCTCAAGAGAAGAATATGTCCTGGGCCTAAGAACTCTATGAGAAGTTGTTCAATTTTAAACAAGGGGACAAGTCATTGAAAGAATACTTCAGCAGTTATAAGGGTATCATTGAAGAACACCAGGTTCACCAACCCCTTGCTACTGATCTGGAACAGTTGAAGCCTCAACGGGCAGAGTTTCATGTGGCTAAATATCTGGCCGGCCCGCATCCTGACTACCAATCTGTGAAAAGTCAACTTCTTGCTGGTGAGAAAGTACCATCATTAAATGAGACATTCTCTCGTCTTCAGTGTACTGTTATTCCATCCAGTGTTGATCATTCCCCTCCTACGAGGGAAGGTTCAGCTTTTGTTGCTGGCTGAGGACAAGGTTCTACCCTCTCTGGCAAAGGCCATGGCCAATGAGAGGTCGTGGTCATGGTATAGGTGGACAGCAAATTGACAGGTCTTCTCTACAGTGTACCTTCTGCGACAGACCATATCACACTGTTGATACATGTTGGTGATGAGGACATCAGTCCACCTGATTGAGGCTTTAGAGTTTACCAGCGGAGACGCAGGCATCAACCCTCCATGGCATCAGTGTGGGCTGATGATGAGTTTAGGGGTTATCACATTGACAGTTGACACCACCCAGCTGGTGGACCCCACTTCCTGGTTTTCTTTTTTTTAGTATTAGTTGTCTATTATTTTTTTAAATTTTAGTACAGCATGTATTTAGTTCTGTTCTGTTATTCCTGCATTACTGTTCTGTATTAGTGGTATTGTAGTGGTGTGTAGTTATAACTGCCCGCCGCAGCTGATTAGTGCACAGAGGAGAGTTTTTCCCCACGGTTTTGGCTGCCCCCTCTTATTTTTTTCTGTTTTAAAAGGCTGTGGACAGCCATATGTACTGGGTGACTAATATAAAATGAAATGAAGAAACTTTTCTTGTTCTCTCCCATCGAGTAAGTCTCTCTATCTCTCTCTTCCCCCCCCCCCCCCCAAATCTTCTATCTTCTTCTTCTTCTTCTTCTTCCTCTCTCTATTTCTTCTAAGTTTATGTGGTAAAAAGCCTGTCCTCTCTTCTATGCTTTCTTCTTCTCTTATCCTCATGTATTCTTTCTTGATATTATGCTCTGTATCACACCCCACCCCCATGGTTTCCCTATTCTACTGTGATTCTTATCACTGGTATGTCTCTCCCCTACCCCTCGACCCTAGTTCTGTATTAGTTCATTTTTTTTCTTTTCTGATAAGCGTTCCCTGTTCAAAGTTTTCACCCCTACTTTACTTGCTGTTTTATCATGTTTAGCCATCCACTAACTGATTTCAGTTCTAATTACATGCCATATATATGCTGTTATGTAAGAACAGCCCCCTCCCTCCTTTTACTGTTTCTTTATGTGCTGTTATGTAAGAACAGCCCCTCCGTCCTTTTACTGTTTCTTTCTTTTGTCTTATAGTCATTGTGCTATGTTAGTACTTGCTGTTATATCAGTTCTTCCTCGTCTTTAAGTTCCTTCATATTGAATATTTTGCTGAAGTCATTTATACAACACCCATCATTTTAGGAATATTGAAGGGTCATTAATGTAGTCCTAGATAGATGATAAATCCACTAGAAGCCAATAACCAGGAACTTCCTAAAACAGCTGGCCGATTGGGGTAGATTTGAGGAAATTAGGTCAAAACTAGGGTTAGACTTAGGATAATGGGGTGGAATCTTATTTGATGAAGCTAGGCAGGTCTACGGGAAGCTAACAATGTAGGTTTGAATAATGTTAAACTGAAAATTTTAATTTCAGAAAATTAGGGTTAGGGTTTCGGGTTTTGGGAAATAGAAAAGGGGATGAAATTAGGGTTTAGGATGGGATTTTGGGGCAGGGCTTCTGGTCAAGTGTTCAGGGCAGTGAGAGAGTAGTTCGGTTGTAGTTTGGATGGGCTTGGGTGGCTAGATAGGTCTAGGCAGTATTTTAGGGTTTTGGGTTTAGTAAGGTTAAGGAGAATTAGGGTTTTTTAAGGGAGGATGGCGGAGAGGTTGCTGTCGAGTATTAGGGGGAGGGTGAAGATGCTGTGGATGAAGTTTGGTTATAATTGATGGAAGGAATTGGGCTGGACAGAGATTAGATGAACCTAGGGTTATGGGAATCGATTATGGGGATGTAGGCTGAGGTTGGAGGATGAGGAAAAGAAAGGTAGTTGCAGGAAAATTTAAATAACTTGCTGGTTTTGCAGGAATCTAATCAGCAGCAGCTTGAATGCAGAGAAGAGGGCCCCCCAATCTTAACAGACGCAAGGAGTCGATCGGAGTCCACCAATCCCTTCACCTTGAGATCCACAAGACACACTCACCAAGGAGCAGAGCAGCAGCAGCAATGGCATGCAAACATGGCTGAAAATAATTAATCTGAACTATGGGGGAGACTCCCACGATTTTCTTTTATTTATAATATGGCCATAGGCCAAATCCTAATACAATCTAATTACTTCCCTCACTTAAATCGTGGAAGGGTGTAAAACTTTAATCAAAACTATAAAAACTTAAAAGATTCCTAATCTACCAATAAGAAATAAAGCCTAACAACCAATAAGAATTAATCACTTAAATTGAACCAAGACTGAACCTGTTCAATTTAAGTTACATTAAAAACTGAAAAATAAACTAAGTATGGGAAAACTAAAGCTGAAATAAACTAAGTACTAAACTAAGGCTCCAAATACTAAGCCATAATCTTAGGGCTTCTTCTTCTTCCTCTTCTTCTTGCGGGTGCTTGGATCTGCATCAGTCATGCATTCAATTCGATAACATACTGCCCATATTTCCCAACCTCCATATTCCCCAATTGATGCCTGGTCTAATCGTTGCATTTGTCTAAGACTATATTGTTCATTGCATCTTCGAATTCCAGTGTTTTAGTCTTTATATATGTCTTGTATGTTGCTGCCAATCCCTGACCAGGTTACTTTATAGGGTTTGTTTGTCTTAATATGGTATTACCTAGAAACTAGGCGTCATAGGTGACCGCCTTGGCATCTAGTCGCGTTGACAACTAGTGTTGCCTTGGTCGCCTAAGCGGGTTTTTGGTCACTTGTTGGTGTCGCCTTGTGTCCAGGCCCCCTCCAACGCCTTGGGTCGCCTAGACACCATGACAACTATGACTGCTGCTACTACAAGTAATATGGACCCTCTCCTCTTCAATGGCATTTTTGCCAAGGGCATCTCTCTTTGTCCAAGCTTTAGCTAATGGTTCCAAGTTGCAAATCTGTCTCCTATCTTAAGTGCGAAGCCTGTGAACTCGGGATATATCATCTGTCTTCTTTCCCTTCTCGTATGTGTCTAGGAGTCCGTCTTGGTTTTCTCTAATTCATTTTGCTATTTGTGGTCCTTGTTGTGTTAGTAATAGATTAGAATTTTTATTTTTTTTTGTCAGCTTTGTGGATGATCATCCCGCTTGACTTTGGTATACTTGTTGAAAGATTGTTCTGCATTTCTTAGTGTTTTTAATACTTTTATCAAGAAATAAAAACTCAGTTTGATGCTTCCATTAAGGTTTTCCGGTCTAATAATGCTCTTAAATATACTCAGCGTGAGATTTTTTATTTTTGTTTGGCTGCTGGTATGATTCATCAAACGAGCTGTTCATATACCCCTCAACAAAATGGGGTAGTTTAACGAAAAAATAGACAATTGTTGGAAATTGCTCAGACACTTATGATTCATACACATGGTACTTAAACATTTTTTGTGCGATGTTGTTCTCACTGCATGTTTTCTTATTACAAGATACCCTCTTCTGTTTTAGATAACCAAATATTGTTCTCTATTTTGTATCCCAATGATTCCTTGTTTAATGTTCCGGCATGGGTCTTTGGTTGCATGTGTTTTGTCAAAATCTTACAACCTCACACTGATAAATTATCTCCCCGGACAGTCAAATGTGTTTTTCTTGGTTACTCTAGTTCTCAGAAGGGGTAGAGGTGCTATGATCCTATTACTTCTCGGCAGTTTGTCAATGCCGATGTAAGTTTTTTTGAGAATAAGCAATATTATTCTCCTTCTGCTCCTCCATCGATATCTACTGCAGATATTGATTGTACACCACCTATTCCCATTCTTGTGCCCTTTGATAATGCTCCTGTTACTACATCCAAGGTTCTAAAACTCGGTCTCGACCAGGTCGAGTTTTCCGAGATCTCGGTAAGACAGTGTATTTTTTTTTTTTTTTTCGGAATTATGTTTCGGTGGGCATATGGTCATAGTTGGCTCTGAAACTTTAAGGTAAGCTTGTTTTAGGCTAAAGAAACATATTTAAAGGTTCAAATTGGGGGAAAAAAATACATCCAATTTGGGGTTTTGGATTTGCACCTTTGGTTGGTAGTAAAGGCCGAACCCTTAATGTAATATTGCATATTCTACACATTGTTTGAATGATATGAGACATAATTGGCAAGTAAAACAAATAAATTATGCACATAATATTGAATAATTATTTAAGAAATAGTTAAAGACTTAAAATTTCTACTACAAACCATAAGATACAATGAAGTGTTCACAATGCATATTACATAGAATGCATATTACATAGACACCCAACCTAAGTACAATGAATATTACATAAGTCATAGACACCTTACTACTCTAGTCTTCCACGTCTTAACTCCCAAATCCCAACAATACAATACTATGACTCTAAGAGTACTGATGAGGTCGAGATCCTCAAAATATTCGAGATTTCACTAAGATTCACAAAATATTTGAAATCTCGATCGAGTTTTTCGAGTTTTTACATTTTTTTTTGTTTCATATAATAACTCGTTTCGAGAAGCTTGAGTTTTCCGAGATCACCATCTCCTCCACTACAAGTATATCAGTGGCACAAGAAGACCGAGCCTCCGACCTCAGCTCCAATGCCTGCCCAGCCCACCATACAGTCTGATCCTAGTACTGAAGTTTCTACTAACTTTCTGGTTTCTCTTCGAAAAGGTATCCGTTCTCACACTAAAAAAATCCATGGCTGTCTATCCTATAGAAAATTATGTCGATATCTCATCTTCCATCTCCATTCCATAACCTTGCCTTTACATTGTCTACTAATTCAATTTTGAAAACTCACCATGAAGCCTTATCTCATCCTAGGTGGAAAGTGACTATGGAGACGAAAATGGATGATTTATTATCTCGATAGACATAGACTCTAGTGGATTTGCCTCCGTGTAAAGATCTAATGCGATGTCGTTGGATGCACACCATCAAGTACAATCTTGATGACTCTATTGAATGCCTTAAGGCCCAGTTGGTAGCAAACGGGTATACTCAAACATAGGGTGTGGATTGTTTTGAAACTTTTTCTCCTGTTGCTCGTCTAAATTCTGTTCGTATACCAATATCTTTGGCTGTGAATTTAGACTGGCCTCTGTATCAGATGGATATCAAAAATGTTTTCCTACATAGAGATCTACAAGAGGAGGTTTATATGGAGCAACCTCCCACGAATGTTGCTCAGGGGGAGAATTCTGACCGAGTATGCAAGCTTCACAAGGCTATCTATGGATCAAAACAGGAACCTAGAGCCTCGTTCGACAAGTTCACCTCCATTGTTACTCGCTGTGGGTTTTCACAACGTTATTTAACCATTCTGTGTTTGTCCGGTGTTAGGGCTATAAGATGGTTGTATTAATCGTCTATGTAGATGACATTATTATATCTGGAGACGATGCATTCAGGATTACAAAAGTGAAATTTTATCTTCATCAGCATTTCAAATGAAAGACTTGGGTGCCCTCAGGTATTTTCTTGGCATTGAAGTCCTATGGAACATAGTTGTCACGTCGTCACGGCAATCCAAGTCGGTGGAGGGGTGTCTAATCGATATATCGACATGTCGCCCCGCCATGGCGTTGCCATGGCAATCATGTCGACCATGTTTTATTTTTTATTTTCTCTATTTTTAATGTCATTTAGTATGCTATAATATATACCCTATAACATCAAAAATCAGTGAATAAACGTAATAAACAGCCCATCTAAACAAAAAAAAAATTTGCTGATGTGAATAACTGAATATGTGCTTACTGCTGTTGGTAATTGCTCTACATGTGTCAATAACAAGAGAGTGGCAATTCTGTTTCTGTAAATATATCAAGTCTTAACTCTTAAGGGGAAGTGGCAGTGCTGAAATCAAAATATCAAATAGAATCTTCAATGGCTCAAGCTGGCAAGCTGCTACAAAGTACAAACAACTAACAACTTAAAGAAAATTCCCAGAAATTGCAGGATTTGCAGGTGGCGGTAGAGAGGAAATCAGCTTTGTTTTTAAAGCTCCAACTCACAGCAAGAGAGTTATTACGGCTTAAGATTCTGGGGTTCAGGTCGCCCAGTGCATGTGGCTTAAGATTTAAGAAGGAATGATCGAGCATAGTTCACAACCGTGGGGAACTGTTGTGAACCAGAACAGGGGATGGATAAAAGGAGAAACCAGAAAAAACCCCTTTATCGAGTGTTGACTCTCTTTTGCTCTGTCTCTCTCTGCGTGTGTTTGTGTGCGTGAGTGAGTGAGAAGACGAAGAAGAACTTTAGTTTAGGATAGAGTTGCTTGCCGGAGGACTGGTAGGAGAAGAATAAGAAGAAGAAGTGAAGAACTGAAGAAAAAGAAGTACCAAATAAAAAATAAATAAACAATTACTTACCAGAGCCAACGAAGGAGGCCGCTGGACTGCTGGAGAGAACTGCCGGAGCTCGAAGAGGTGAAGAAGTAGCGTCTCTTCCTTCTAACAATTCTCTCGGTCTCTCCTTCTCTATTGACTCTTTTCAATTTCTAATGTTCTATTAGGGATTTAGGGTATAGGCATTATTAGTCAATTGTTTTTTTTATTTTTTTTTGTTAATGTGTGAAAAGTTACACCTCCAATACACATTAAGATAAAAGCATCATCTTTTAGAAGGTTAAAAAATAATAATTATAACAAATTAAAGTTTTTACACTTGATCAATAATATCGGCCGATATGGCCATATATCATGGTATGGCATCCATGTCGGCGCCATGGCGATGCCATGGAGGCCATATCGGTTGATATGCTAACATATACCATATCGTTGGCCGATATGTACACTGTTCTAGCGATATGACACCATGACAACTATGCTACGGAATAAGAAAGGAATTAGTCTATCACAGAGAAAATATGTGTTAGACCTCTTATCAGACACTAGTATGCTTGCCTCTTAAGTTGTTGACACTCCTATAGACCCACATCAGAAGTTTGGGACTGGTGATGGTGAAGAATTTGAAGACAAGCACCAGTATAGGAGGCTAGTACGGACTTATGTATCTGATTGTTACTAGGCCGGATATATCATTTGTTGTTGGCATCATCAATCAGTTTATGTAGTCACCAAAGAATGTTCACTGGGAGGCTGCCTGTCGTATATTAAGGTATCTGAAGGCAGCTCCAGGGAAGGAGTGTTAGAGTTTATGTTGTAAAGGGTACTTCTGTCACTGTCTTGTTATTAGTCATGTCAAGTTGTAATTTTGTCTTTTGTTCTTTTTTCCTTTTACCTCCCTAGGGAGGCATGTGTAATTTCAAGACTATGTTAATGAAGAAAATAGGTGAGTGGAGAAGTCTCTCCCTCACAATTGATTCTCTCTCAATCTAGAATCGATCCATTTCTAAATTCTAAGTTGGTATCCGAGCTGGTTTTAGAGTCGATCAAGTTCGGTTCTTGTCTTCACCTCTCTTTAGAACCATAGAAAAGTAGAGGGTTCTAATAGAGGCTATACTACGTGAAATATTACACGTAATATATTCATTGGAGTTATATTCTTCAAACCAACACACAATGGAGGGAGTCTAGGAGCTGCTGAAGTGGATTGAAGGAGATTGAAGCCCAAGAAGGTACCTGTCAAGTTACCGCCAGCCAGTCACCATTTCTTTCGGTTCTCTCTCATCTATCTACCATTTGAGATGAGACCAAGTGCATTGGGATCGCCTAGGGGTACCCTTTCAGACCCCAAAACACTCAGTTAGTGAAAGGAACTGGTTGAGGAGCATAGCTCTACTCTTTGATGCTCCACAGGTACCGCCAGACTCTGTTTTTCTCTTCTTGTTTGAATTTTATTGGATGTATTGAGTTGAATGGCCACTATTGATTGAAAGTTTCAACTATTTGAATGTCGTTGATTGTTGTGGATTGAAGTTGAAGTGCATATGAAGTATTTGCTTTGGTTATTATCCAGAAATTGTTCTTTGTTTACTTGCTGGTGGAACTGTTATTTGCTGATGTGATTCCTTTATTTGGGTAGAGTATACTCCCCATTTGTGCAAGGCACTATATTTGATTTGTTGAGTGTTTGCATATCATGTCCACCATGTCTGGATCTGGATCTGAGGTCAATGGACCTTTGAAGCTTTTGTTGGTGGTTTGGGTGGTATTCACCCCAATTTGACCTCTTTTGATAACTCCAATACCCAAATTGCTCTTGTGAATTTGGACAATACCAACTTTATGGATTGGCCTCACTCTGTGAAGCTGTCTTTATGAAGTAAGGGAAAACTGGGGTACATTACTGGTTCTATCAAGACACCTACAACGACTGATCCAAGATATCTGAAATGGGAGACTGAGAACTCCATTATTATGTCCTGGTTGATTTTCTACATGAAACCTGAGATAGGTAAGAGATTTATGAGAAAGGAGACTGCACAGGAAATTTGGAACAGTGTCTCCAGGACTTTTGATCAAGTGGGTGAATCAACAAAGGTTTATCAAATCCTCTAAAAGGTCATCACTATGAAACAAGGTGACCAAAGCATTTCTAACTACTATAACACTGTCATTGGTCTTTGGGAGGAATATGATCACTACAGGGATCTCCATTTGTCCAACCCTGAGGATGAGTCAAAGGTGTATCGGACACTTGAAAAGGAGCGTGTCCTTATGCTACTTGGTAGACTTAACCCAGAATATGAGCCAATCCAATCCGACTGCAAATCTTAGGGCAATCACCTCTCCCATCCTTAGATGAAGTGTATAATTACTTACAAAGTGAGGAGACTAAAAGAGGATCCATGGATACTACACCCTCACTGGAGAGATCTGCTCTCACTTCTAGTTCTCACCGAGATTAGAGAGGTGGGGGGAGAGGCTAAGGGCCAACCCGTAGAGATCACTGAGAAAAATTTAAATGTGATCATTATGGAAAGTTGGGGCACGCTAAGGAAAGATGTTGAGTTCTTCATGGCCAACCACCTAGTATGCGTGGTGGATCCACTAGTATACATAGTGGTAGAAGAGGGGGAGCTAGAGCCCACACTGTGATAGCTGAGACTAAGTTCTCTAGACTACAGAATGATCCTGATTCCTTTTCCAGAGAGGATATTGCAGCACTACGCAGGATGATGGCTCGGCTAGGCCACTCTTCTACCACTTTTGTAGAGTTAGATTCTTTAGCCTCAGCATTGCAAGCCTCTACTTTTGCACTCTCCACAACCCCCTCTTGGGTAATTGGCTCTGGTGCCACCGATCACATGACTGGTATGTCTCAGTGTTATGATTCCTACTCTATTTGCTCTGGTAGGGATAAGGTTAGGGTTGCCGATGGTTCCCTTTCTTCTATTTCTGGTAAGGGTAGTGTTAGAGTTACTTCCTCTATTTCTCTTGATTCCTTTCTTCATGTCCCTAATTTTACCACTAACCTATTATCTGTTAGTCACCTAACCAAATCCTTAAATTGTTGTCACATTCTTTCCTTCCTATTGTCTTTTCTGGATGTGGTGATGAAAAGGGTTATTGGCAGTGGACATGAGGAGAAAAGGCTCTACCTACTTAAGCCTCGGACACTTGTTTTATCTACTACTCAATCTTATGTTTGTGGTTGGAGTAACCGTAGTACTATGGTTTTTGTGATACTTTGGCATCAACGTTTGGATCATCCATCTTTTGCTATTATGAGAAAACAATTACCACATTTATTTACTTCTTTTTCTTCTTCTCATGTTTTTCAGTGTGAACCATGTATTTTTGCTAAACATTGTCGATCATCCTATCCTTATCATGGTAATAGATTTATTGTTCCTTTCAATATTGTTCACTTTGATGTTTTGGGACCCGCTCCCACCACTTCTTCGTCTGGATATCGCTACTTCGTTTATTTTGTTGATAACTATTCCCGGTCCACTTGGACTTTTTTTATCAAAAAAAATAGTGATGTGTATGATGCTTTCAAAAAAATTTATCAGTTGATTTGTACTCAATTTAGTACTCGCATTCGTTGCTCAAAAAAAAAGTACTCGCATTCAAATAGTTCGTTCTGATAAGGGGGTGAGTACATGTATGGGGGGCTCCAATAGTTTTTTACTAATAATGGAATCATTCACCAAGTTGCTTGTGTTGACACCCCTCAACAAAATGGGGTGGCTGAGAGAAAAAACCATCACTTGTTGGAGGTCACTAGGAGTCTCCTCTTTGGTATGCATGTTCCTAAGACCTTTTGGTTTGATGCTCTTCTTGTTGTTGCCTTCCTAATCAATCGGATGCCAACTCAACTCCTTGACTCCAAATCCCCCTGGAAACCCTTTCACCTCAAGCTTCAGTTTTTTCCCTTCCTCCAAAAGTCTTTGGGTGTGTCTGTTATGTTCATGTCAATAAATCAACTCAAACAAAGCCTGACCCCATAGCACTCAAATGTATTTTCCTTGCCTATTGCTTCTACTAAAGGGTATAACTGCTACCACCCTTCCTCCCGAAAGTGGCTTCTCTACAAAGATGTCACCTTCTTTAAGTCTATTCCTTTCTTTTCTCCTCCGCAACATCCTCTTCAGGGGGAGAGCAATGGAAGTGAACAAGCTGCAGATGTCATTCCTTTTCTGTCTCCTTTGCCTACCTCTGCCTCCCCATTTCTATTTGACATTGGAAAATACAAAGAAATGGATGTTGTTGATGTTGATACTCATTCAAGTGTTCATGCTAGCAAAGAAAAAGAGTTGGTTGTGTACAAAAGAGGTGAATGCTTGAAGGGAAAAGGGAAAGAAAACCTGCTAAGAGAACTCTTTGGATCCACATTCTCAGCTCCACCTACCTCAGTCAGGTAACACTTTTGCAATGCTAGCAAAGAAGAAGTGGGTTCGGTGAAATGGAGAGGTGCAACCGAAGTACTGTGGCCGACACATTCCCCTAAAGCTTAAAGGAAAGTTCTACAGGACTATTGTCCAACCTGCTATAATGTATGGGGCGGAATGTTGGGCAATTAAGAAGTGCCATATAGCGAAGCTGTATGTTGCCGAGATGAGGATAATAAGAAGGATGTGCGGCAAAACTAGGAAGGATAAAGTGAGGAACAAACGTAGTAGAGCTGATGTGGGAGTTGCCCCGATCAGCAACAAGCTCCAAGAATGTCTTATGAGGTGGTTTTGCCATGTGCAATGGAGGCCTAGGGACGCCACAATAAGGAGGAGTGATCTAATTCCGATTAAAGGAGCTAAAAGAGCTAGGGGCAGACCTAAAATGACAATAGGTAAGGTTGTGAAGAATGACATGCATAATCTAGGTCTTGTGCCAAGTATGGCCTCAGATAGAGCCTGTTGGAGGGCAAGGATCCACGTTTTTGACACCATGTAGCTGAGATTCTCCTGATTTCTTGGGGTATCCTCTTTCCTCTTACTTTTATCTTTCATTTTATATTTTTTATTTTATTTTCCATTTCTCACTTTTCTTATCTCATTTCTTCATTTTTATTCTTCATTCCTCTTACTTTCCTTTCCCTTTGTGTGGATCTTTGTTTCACTTAATCTGTTCTGAGATTGTTGTTGTTGTATATATATATATATATATATATATATATATATATATATATATATATATATAAATTGAGTCATAGTCTAAGTTAATCATTGTCATTTACTTTAGTCTTTGGTTGAAGTTAGACTCTTAGTAGGTTTTCTACTAAGAGTTGGTTGCTTGATTAATATAAGGGAGAGGGTGTCCATGATAGAGGCATTCCATTCCATTCCTATCTGATGTAGATTCTGGCCAGAAGAAGAAACAGAAGAACCAATGTGGTTTGAGTCAGCCTAATATGGACCAGCTTGGACCAGTTCGAACCAGCCAAGAAGACCAGCTCGAGCCAGCCAGCTGGCCTTCTAGAAGAGGCTTTTGTTGGCCACAATTTTGACAGGAAATCTGGTCTCTGACCAGTCACATCTCCAACTGCCTAGTTGATAATTTATTTACTTTCAATTTTAGTGTCCTGCCTTGTTTGTTTTAGAAGGCTGAGCTACAAAGCCTAGTAGTTTCTAATTTTAGTCACCTTCTATTTTTTAGGTTTTAGTAGTTTCTATTTCCCTACTTGCTATTTTCAGATTGGTGTCTATTTTAGAAAGTTTCTATTTTTATTGTAAGCTTGCCTAAGCGCTATTAATAGGCCCCTTATTGTAAGGAATGAACAGATTTGGAGAATAGAATTTGTGGCCAAGCTTGCCATCGGTTATGGGCGAAATTCCATGTTTCAACAGCTGGGATAGTTGTGGGTGAGAGACACAGGCTGAGAGAGCCATTCCCCTACCCCCCCTTCTCTTCTACCTTCTCCTCCATTGCAATCGATCCCTTTTTGTGTTGCTGCTACCCTGTGATCAAGAAAAGTGCTGTGAAGACTCACTGGAAGGCTGCAATTAATCCCCAGATCAATCCAAAGCTGCTGTTGCTGTTGCTGTTGCTGTTGCTGATTAACATAAGGAGATTTTCACACCTCGCAGATTCAGTTCTGCCCAAGTTCCTGCTGCAACTTCAAGGCTGCATATCTCCACATTCATCCATCGAAATCTGCTGGGCTTTGGAGCATAGAACCACACCATCAATCACCCCACTCGACCATTCTGGCCCATCCCATTGGCTGGATTGCTCCATATTCACAAACCTAATATTTTCATTCCACTCTCATATCTTCACTTCTGTCCATTAGAATCTCACCAAAATTGCAGCAAAGCTCCTTCATACCCAGCCCTACACTCAATCCTTCTTGGAGACCAAGTACAGTGCTGATTTGCAAGTTTTCTACAAACCTTCATCTCCCAACTCAGCCATCCAAACTGAGTGGAACTTCCAGCAGTGTCTCACCACCATACAAGCAAAACCTTCGAACCAAGTTTGGTTACCTTCCCAAGGCTGGTTTGGTTTGAAACTCCAACTTTCTAATTTCTGTCCTAGTTTCTAATTTGGTTTGTGGGTTATTTGGAACTACTAATCTAGTCTTACATTACTATCTTGTTCACCATCTCTCCTCTTCTCCATCCCCATCTTGCTCTTCTTCTCTTCCCTTCATTTCTTCTTCTTCTTCACAGGTCCTGGTTTGCAGGTTCTATATTGTCACAATAGACTAAAGCTCTAGCCCTGCTCCTGCAAAGATCTAATCGACAAGTTTTCTGATACAGAGAAAATGAGCTTATTTTAATGGAAATAAGCCTTGGGTTAAATTACATATATGTTGGGTCTTTGGTCCGATGGATAGGCCACTTTAATGGGCCTAAAATATGGGTAAGAGGTAGGAATACAGGATTTATTTTATTAGTCTAATTAAAGTCTATTTCTTTATTGTAATTGTTATTAAATTTTTAGTTAGGTTGGAATAGGTCTCTATGAGTCCAACCTTGTTTTAAGCTGCTTTCCTTAATTTTATGCAGAGTTTTAGTCAGAGCAAGCTATTGGCTGGAGGAGATTTAAGCTTAGTTTGAGTTTGTTTTTAGTGTTTTATATATGATTGTAAGGGGCTTCAGCCTTACACACAAATTCGATGAATGGAAATTGGCTTTGCCTTTTGTTTTCATGAGTTTCAGAATTTTCAGGTATGGGGGACTGGGACGACTCACCATGTTGTTGTTTTAGGTTAGCAACATCATCAGACAGTTGTCTAACATTGCTAGACATTTGCCTGAAACTTTCAACCAGCTGATTCATCCCAATTATTTTCCCACTCCTCTGATCAACATGGTTGCATTACCATATTCACGCACATAAATCATAATACTTAAGTGATAATTGAAGACAGATGATCGAGCCAAGGTCACAATTTTACTCAAATTGACACTGTCAGATGAACTGAGCAGAGAAATTTTGGATGTTTCAAATAAATCAGACTATCAGGGTACTTGTACAAGCATAAATATCTAAAAATAAGGATTATCTTGGGGGGAAAAAATTTACATTATTATGCACAAGAAGATTAAATTCATAAATTAAATGTTTTGTTAATATTTTTCATTAGTTCAGAACCATAATGACATGCTACAACCCCGAGAAAGAACATTTCTAATTCACAAACAAACAATATATGAATAACAAATCTAGCAAAATAAAACAAGAAGTAAATTATTATGTAGAGCTGCGGAATTGTTTAGCTTAAGGAGTTGAGTTGAGCTGCTAGCATATAACCATGATAAGAAGTGAATTAGGAGTTTGAAAATTTTTACTTTTTTGAATATTTCCTGCGCTAGTCATTGAAGGCACCTCAGCACGCCCTTCTTGTGTGAAACTCCATATCACATTAACACTCTAAAAGATAATAATATATGACAACTTAAGTAATGTAATAATACAATGGAATACATAATCAAATAATGAGAACATTGTGTCTACAATAAAACTTTGCTAGTTTCCTGTGTAACATTTTATATCTATCTAGCAAACACTATGTCTGCCTTCTTGATTGTCAGATATCCTGGGTGACCACAGGAACCTGGAAACTCATATTGCCTGCTCGGCCTAGGTGCCCTTAACCTAGGTCTCAGATGATACCAAGGTGCTCCCCTAGTTGATCAAGAGAGCGTCTTTGACTACATTTTATGAATTTTGAACAATTGCCAACATGAGGTGGCTCATCAATGGAGTCTTCTGAACTATTGCTGAGCTCTTGCATGGTAGGGCTCATAGGCTGTCTCATGAATGATGCAGCCTATGCCTCATTATAGTAAGTTTATTTAAATCATTAAGTAATTTCACAAATGCATGATTAAGATCAAATTTAGGGAGAGATAAATATCCTTGATCACACCTGTTTTTCATCCTCAGTGAGCTTGCTCCATAGATGCCCAATCTTCTTACTGATGACTTTCTCTTGCCCGTGATGCGATGGTTTCAGTCTTGTGTAATGCTCAGCAAAAAAGAAATTGTAAGCACTCCTATTTAGTTTAGGGCGAGGAGGATCCTTCAATGCCATCTGGGATCTTTTACGGTTCGGCCGATTACTCACAGTTGAAGTAATAGAACTCCTCGGCACTTGTAACTCATCAGGAATGTGATACAGGACCCCTCTCAACTTATCAGAACCAAAATTAACAGTCACTAAATAGCCATGATCAAATTTTCCATCAATTATTCCAGAAACTGGACAACCAACATGCAGTTGAGGACTTCCTGCATAACAGAAAAGATACAGAAATTATTAAGGCACACACAGTAATGGGAAGGGCCTATTATCTTGGTTCAATCATACATAAGGAGACAAGATTGCAAAGGTATGTTGCAAATACGATCAGAGAAGTGGGAAAGGAAAAGTGGTCCTTCTGAGAATTGTGTCAATCAATGACCATTCTTTATGAAGTAAAATATTGAGCAATCATGCATTAACACATAAATAGAATTAGTATAGCTGAAATGAGGATGCTGAAATTGATGACTGACAGGACTAGAAAAGATAAAATAGAAAATTAAGCATCTGCAGGAAGTTCGGTAGCACCAGTAGGTAACAAGATGAGTGAGTTGATTGAGATGGTTCGTCATGTGCATCAAAGACAAATGACCGCAAATGAGAAGGACTAATATTATCTAATTTGATGGCTTTAAAGTGACAAGGAAGAGGCCCAAAAATCTTTTTCTTTTGGAGGGGGTATGGTGGGAAGGAACAAAAGGGCTAGGGTCAAAGCTGTGAGGAAAAGCGTGAGAATTATGAGTTTAAGAAAGACATCACCCTAGAAAAGGTTAAAATTTGATATTACAAGATCCAGACGGCACCATATTAAAATGATATTACAAGTCACTAAAGATCTTAAAATGATAGTGTATGCCACCATATAAAATGTTGTGGTTCCTACAGTGCAGCTTTGAGAACCACAACACTTAAAAGTCCTACTATTTGTAATGGCAAACCATTCAAACAACAATTTTTTTTTTTTGGGGGGGTTGGGGGGCTCTCCACCAAATATTGACCAAATAGGAAAAGTGTCTTTGCTATTTTTAATGGCAAACCATTATTCACATCAAAAACATGCTCCAAAAGGAAATCAGAAAAAATAAAGTTAGAGTATCTGACCTGGTGATGGGTTTACAGTGCTTCCTTGTTCATTAGAAGGTGGGACATTAGCTTGAACTTGTGAGGTTGCTGACCCACAGGCAGGGCTCTTACCCACAGAAACTATGTAACGAAATAAACAAGGAACAACTGAAGGATTTAAAAATAAAAAGAGAGGGAACTATTGAACAGCATAATTAAATGACCAAGATAGTGCGGACAACACATGATGTAGATCTAGGTTAAAACATACCAGCCATTGAGGTCAATGAGCCATGTCGGCGGAAGTAATACACTTGCTCATAGTGATGAAGCAAGGAAATATAGTACTTCCGCAAGACAAACGAAGCATTGGTAATTGTTGCTGGGAAATTGAATAAAGCAATCACATCCCTCCATT
Organism: Telopea speciosissima; assembly: GCF_018873765.1. NCBI lineage: Eukaryota > Viridiplantae > Streptophyta > Magnoliopsida > Proteales > Proteaceae > Telopea > Telopea speciosissima. The sequence continues at coordinate 54,261,394 of NC_057917.1, forward strand.
TCCGATCTCTAATAACCTACAATCAATCAAAGAGAGAAGTGCTCATATCTTCTTATATGAATGCACACATATCAGGAGTCAGGACAAAGACAATGAACTAAAAGGACAAACTCAAAAAATCATTCCTGTATGTAAGAAAGCCTCCATGTACTTCCACTAACATTAATTATTTACCCAGGTAAGTAGCATATTCTTTTTATTCCTTCTGCCCACTTCCTAGAACCAGAACTACCATTTTTATACTTATTTTGTTTTTAAGTGATTAAATCTATAAGGAAGACAAAGTCCACCTCAAAATCACCTAGTTATTCTTCTTAGTTGTACCTGGGAAATTGCACAAGACAAATTCCTATGTCATCTTATTTGGCGGCTTTGGCATGTCTATGCATGTAAAGAAGTGCAGCCAACACAAACCTAAGATTAAACCAAGGTGACCACAAGAATGGAACCGAATCCTAACTTACTTCCCAGCCAGGAAGCCAGCATAGCAGAGTTCAGATGTTGAAAATGTTAAGAATAGGAGTTTAAGGGTATTCTTGTATATAACCACATGTATTTTATGTTTCTTCTGTTATTTGTATAAGGCCAGGGGCCCCTGTGTAATTAGTTATTCTTTTTCAATATAAGGAAGTTTGTCTCTAGTTTGAGATAAGGAGATTAAAACACAACCGTATGTGCTCTTCTCTTTCCCTCTCTTTTCCTTCTTCTCCTTCCTCTCTAAAACTGAACATGGTATCAGAGCCTACTCTTCCTGGAGTTTGAAGGTGTTAGAAGGGTGTTTAGTGGACCAAGAGGTGGTTTCCTCTCTTGGTTGTTGCTGGAGTTTGAGCTCCAACCTGCGGTTCTTCACAGATCTGTTTTCTCTCTCGGTTCTCATCCAAATGGAGAGCAACCAAGTGCTCTAGTTTCGTTTGGAGGTTACCTTTCTTCCCATTGTGTCATCTCAAGCCAGTTGGGAGCATCCAAGGGACAGGAGTGAATCTCGGCCAGGACTGTTCTGCCCTGTTTTCCGCCAGCCAGAGTGTGGGATTGGCAATAGCTCTTCACTAGAGCTTTGTTTGGGAGCTTTTTTGGACTACCCACTGTCGTTTCTTGGTAAGGAAGACTTTTCTTTTCTACTCCGCTGCTGTTTTCTGTTTGTGTGAGGCTCTACAAGCTTTTTCAGGCTTTGTGGTCTAGGTTACCTCTGTTTTTTGCTGCTGTTACTTGGGAATCTATTGTTCTTGCTTGAAGTGCTGTTGATTGCTCCTCTCAAGTGTTTGTTTTAAAACCACAATGGGTGAAAAAACTGTTGAGACATCTGAACTTCCCACTGTTACAGCAGCCTTGCCAATCCCTCCATCATATGAGAATCCAAATGTTCAGCTCCCCATTGTTAAGCTTGATAGTAACAATTACTTGGATTGGTCACGGTCAATGAAGCTTATCCTTCGAAGTAGGGGGAAGTTGGGATATATATCTGGGAGCTTTAAGGCCCCTTCCATTGATGATCCGGGTTACTCTAAATGGGAAACCGAGAACTCCCTTGTGATGACTTGGCTCATTTTTTCAATGAAGCCGGAGATTGGAAGAAGGTTTATGAGCAAGGAGACAGCCAAAGATATTTGGGATAGTGTTGCTCGTATTTTTGATAGAGTGGGGGACTCTACAAAGGTTTATCAACTTCTTCAACAGATTGTTAGCCTGCGTCAGGGTGACAAAAGTATCTCTGAGTACTATAGCCTTGTTGTGGGACTTTGGGAGGAGTATGATCACTACAGAGATCTCCAGCTGTGTCCTGTTGATGAGCCTAAAGTGCATCAGTTATTTGAGAAGGAGAGGGTCCTGTTCCTTCTTGGAGGTCTTAACTCTGAGTTTGAACCCATACGGGTACAGATACTTGGCCGACCAAGTCTTCCCTCCCTGGAGGAGGTGTGTGGTTATTTACAGAGTGAGGAGACGCGTAGAAGTGCTATGGAGACCACTCCCACTGTTGAGCGCTCTGCTCTTGTTTCATCCACTCCACAGGACCGTCCTCCCTTCACTAAGGGGGCTGGTAGAGGCCGATTCTCCTGTGACTATTATGGCAAGTCTGGGCATAAAAAGGAGTTTTGTTGGGATCTTCATGGGAAACCACCCTCTACTGCATCTGGAGGACAGAAAGGACCGAAGAAGAATGGGCCTAAAGCCCATGTTGGGGTTCATGAGTCTGATTCATCCTCCCTCTCCAAAGAAGACATAGCAGCTTTTCGTCGGATTGTAGCACACTTGGATGGATCCTCCTCTCGCACCCACTACTTCCACTCGCTCTCTGTCTCTACTTCATCCGCCACTACACCTGGGTAATTGACTCAGGGGCCACGGATCACATGACTGGTAGGTCTCAGCTTTTTTAACTCCTACTCAGTTTGTTCTGGAAAAGATAAGGTAAAAATTGCTGATGGTTCCCTTTCTTCCATCTCGGGTAAGGGAGATGTCCAAGTTACTCCACTTATCCCTTTGAAGTCTGTCTTTCATGTTCCCAACTTTGCCACTAATCTTCTTTCCATTAGCCAATTGACTAAATCTTTGAACTGCTTTGTCACATTTTTTCCTACCCATTGTCTTTTTCAGGATTTGGTGACGAAGAGAGTGATTGGCAGTGGACGTGAGACTGATGGATTATATGTTCTGGACACTTGTGCTTCCCCTGTGACGATAGCTCAATCTTATGTGTGTGGGCAACATGGCGGACGTACACAGGAGGACATTTTGCTTTGGCACCGGCGTTTGGGACATCCTTCCTTTTCTGTTATGAGAAAAATGTTGCCACATTTATTTACCTCTTTTCCTGTCAATCATGTTTTTCATTGTGAACCTTGTCTTTTTGCAAAAAGTTGTAAGACAGTTTATCCATCTTCTAGCAATAGATCTATTTCACCTTTTCACATTGTTCATACTGATGTTTGGGGCCCTTCCCCTGTTACTTCTTTACGTGGCTTCCGCTACTTTGTCTCCTTTATTGATGACTTCTCTCGAGTTACTTGGGTTTATCTCTTGAAACAAAAGAGTGATGTCTATGTTGCATTTAAAAACTTTTATGAGTTGGTTTACACTCGATTTCAAACTCGTATTCGATTGTCCGTTCGATAAAGGTGGAGAGTATATGTATGGTGGTTTGGAGTCCTTTTTTTCTGACCGTGGCATTATCCACCAGGTGGCTTGTGTTGATACCCCTCAACAAAATGGGGTTGCTGAAAGAAAAAACCGCCACCTGCTGGAAGTAGCCCGGTCTCTTTGGTTTACAATGCATGTTCCAAAAACCTTTTGGTCCGATGCCTTACTCACTGCAGTCTTTCTTATCAATCATATGCCCTCCAGTGTCTTGAACTTCAAAGTACCTCTTGCGGTCTTACCCTTACTTTCTTCTTCTTTTTCACTTCCCCCACGGGTCTTTGGTTGCATCTGCTATGTCCATCTTAGCAAATCTGCCCACACTAAATTGGATCCTAAGTCCTCGAAGTGCATCTTTCTTGGGTATTCCTCTACCTCTAAAGGCTACACATGTTATCACCCTCCTACCCGTCGGTGGCTTCTCTCCAAAGATGTTTCTTTCTTTGAACATCTCCCGTATTTTCAGTCACCTCTTCAGGGGGGAGTGTCGTGGTAGTGAGGTTGAAGAGGCTCCTGAGTTTCTATCATTTCCTTCCCCCTCTCTCGTCCCTATTTCCCCATTTCAAATTGACAAGGGAAAGAAAAGGTCCGAGGATACCGTTGTTGAGGGGAGTCTCCGAGCGCAGAGGTGAACAGAGAGCAGGGGAGCTACTTGTGTATACAAAGGACAAGAGAAATCCTCCTTCATGGCTCCCTATACAAAGACCGCCAAAATCCTCCTTCGTCTCCTCATCCTGAGACAGGTATACCTTCCTCTACTCCTACACCCTCAGACTTAGATCTTCCTATTGCTCACCGCAAAGGAACTCGAGCTTGTACTAATCCCATTGCCAAGTTTGTCTCCTATGATTCTGTCTCCCCTACAGGTATTGCTTTCACAGTGGCTATCTCCTCCATCTCTATTCCTAAGAATGTAGTAGAGGCCATGGCTGATCCAAAATGGAGAGAAGCATGAATACCGAGATGGTGGCCCTTGAGAAGAACCACACTTGGGATCTTGTTGAACTCCCAAAGGGAGAGTTCTGTTGGATGCGAGATGGGTATTCACGATCAAGTTCAAGTCCGATGGTACTCGTAGAGAGATATAAGGCAAGACTGGTTGCTAAGGGCTATACCCAGGTGTATGGCATTGATTATCAGGAAACCTTTGCTCCAGTGGCCAAGCATAACTCCATTCGGGTACTCCTCTCAATGGCTGCAAACCTTGATTGGCCATTATACCAGCTTGATGTAAAGAATGCTTTCTTACATGGTGACTTAGAAGAAGAAGTCTACATGCACTCTCCCCCTGGGTTCAAGCATCCTAGTGGCAATGGAAAAGTGTGTCGTCTCAGGAAAGCACTTTATGGCCTTAAACAATCTCCTAAGGCTTGGTTTGAGAGGTTTAGGCAAGCTATTCTACAGAATGGATACATCCAAAGTCAAGCTGATCACACTTTGTTTATACAAAGGAAGGGCAACACTATTACAGCTCTTATTGTATATGTTGATGACATTGTGGTCACGGGGAACAGCGAAACTGAAATCACAAAGCTTAAACTTTACTTGGCTCGGCAGTTTGAGATCAAAGATCTTGGTCCATTGAAGTATTTTCTGGGGATTGAAGTTTCAAGATCCAAGCAAGGGATCAGTGTTTGTCAGAGGAAGTTTGTCCTTGATCTACTTACAGAGACAGGGTACTTAGGGTGTAAACCAACCTTCTCTCCTATTGATCAGAATCACAAACTAGGAGAAGATTGTGGTGAGCCCCTTGTAGATGCTGAAAAATATCAGAGATTAGTAGGCAAGCTAATCTATCTTTCCCTTACCCGACCGGACATAGCCTATGCTGTTGGCGTGGTAAGTCAGTTTATGCATGCACCCAAAATGGGACATCTTGATGCAGTGTATAGGATCCTCAGATACTTAAAGTCATGCCCTGGAAAAGGTCTTCTCTTCTCTAGAAATGGTCACTTGAGGATCGAAGCATACACTGATGCTGACTGGGCTGGATCTATTTCTGATCGAAGATCCACTTCGGGATACTGTACTTTTGTTGGTGGGAATTTGGTTACTTGGAGAAGTAAGAAGCAACCTGTGGTGGCTAGGTCAAGTGCTGAGGCAGAATTTAGAGCTATGGCTCACGGAGTGTGTGAAGTCTTGTGGCTGAAGAGACTTGTTCAGGAATTGGGATTTGAGACTGTCAAACCTATGAGTTTATATTGTGACAACAAGGCAGCCATAAGTATTGCCCACAACCCAGTGCAACATGATAGGACCAAGCATGTTGAGGTTGATAGACATTTTATCAAGGAAAAGATTGAGTCAAAGACCATCTGTACCCCTTTTGTGAAGACGAATGAACAAGTGGCCGACATCTTCACCAAAGGACTTAGCACTCATCACTTTGACTGTTTATTGAACAAGCTGGGATGTATGACATATACCACCCAGCTTGAGGGGGAGTGTTAAGAATAGGAGTTTAAGGGTATTCTTGTATATAACCACATGTATTTTATGTTTCTTCTGTTATTTGTATAAGGCCAGGGGCCCCTGTGTAATTAGTTATTCTTTTTCAATATAAGGAAGTTTGTCTCTAGTTTGAGATAAGGAGATTAAAACACAACCGTATGTGCTCTTCTCTTTCCCTCTCTTTTCCTTCTTCTCCTTCCTCTCTAAAACTGAACAGAAAATTCACATGCAACCTACGCTAATCATAGCCTTGCATGGGGTTCCCAATTTGGATCATCATAAAACTATTGTGTGTAGCAAGTAGATTTTGAGATAAATATGAGACAAGGCTAAGACCATAAAGAATAGAATTAGAAACCAATCTTTATGCATAAATCTAGGGGAGGCAACAACCCAATGTTAGGTGAAAACAAGACAACTGAGATAGTTCAGTATGAAACAAAATCAATCTATTAACCAGCAACCATACAAGAGAGAGGGAAGAAGAGAAGAACAATGGAGAAAGAAGAAGAACAGACTGCAGAAAAGACTAGTAATCGATAGCCAGCCTCCCCTCCTGCTATTACATTTATAGTGAAACAAATTACAATAGAAGCTTTCTTATTCAGACTAGGAAAGAAACTAGAAAATCAAAATAACTAAAACAACTAAACACAGTATCCTAGACTAACTAGGAAAATAGAAATAAAAGAGACGGAAACAATCCATGATAGAAGAGAGACTCCTATCGTGGTACACATAGAATCCACGATAGTTTAACATGGTACATGTACAGTAAAGCTGATTATAGAAGGAGGGATATGGTGCAATTTGAAAATGTTCAAAGGAGGCTTATGGTGCATAAAGAGAGGGTCAAAAAAATCAATCAAAGTAATGAGGAAAGACACAAATGCTTTAAAAAAAATCAATAAACAAAGACAAGATTAAGACTGCTACCAAACTCAAAACTTCATTCAAATCTTTCAAATCTGCTCCACGAATTGGGTTACAAGCATATATATATAAATGAAATTAAGAGTTTCCTAATTGAAGTCTAAAACAACAATAGAATTAAAATTATCTCCTAATTACTTCCTAAAACGTAGACTAATAAAAATAGAAATTCAATAAAACTCAAACTGGAAACTTCCCTACATGTCTAATAGCTACCTAAAATAAAAGATTACATAATATTTTCCCAAATAAATAAAACTTCCTAAAATCCTACTAGACTCTAAAAACCAATTGGACCCGGTTCTCAGTCTGGGTTCCCAAACGGGTTCGGGTGGATCCATGGGAGTGCTCCTGCAGCAATCCCCCCGGTGTTGAGAAAAACTGAACCATGAGTTTTGTAAAGCGGGAGGATCAAATTCACTCAATCGGAATCCACCCTTGACTGTATGAAATCATCAATTAAACCACGATCGAACGATATGAAATCCGCGAAACGAAATTCGTTGTTGAATTAGTGACTTGGAAATATAAAATCAACCAGTTCACTCAAGATATCTACCGCTTTATTCTCTTCCACAAGTTGATCTTCAACGACCACTGGTGCCATCTCATCTTTCATCATTGGTGGCTCGTCTTCTGCCTCTTCCACCCTTTGCTCAATGACAGAGATCAATTCGTCGAAAGAAGAGTCCATACAATCAGATGTGACTCGTAATTGGCTCTTGATTTCGCTGCATTGTCGCTGGTTTTCGTCGAGCTTCTCTCGTATAAGTTGAATTTGTTGACGGATCTCCAGTAAGAGAGTTGGAGCCATCATCCAGGTTTGCTCTGATACCAATTGGTGGACGGCCGGTTAGAGAGAGGGAGAAGTCTGAGAATGGAGTCTCAGAGATGGAGGGGATGAAGGAACATACTCACACAGGTAAGACTGCTACCAAACTCAAAACTTCATTCAAATCTTTCAAATCTGCCCCACGAAGTGGGTTACAAGAATATATATAAAAATGAAATTAAGAGTTTCCTAATTGAAGTCTAAAACATCAATAAAATTAAAATCTATCTCCTCATTACTTCCTAAAACTTAGACTTGAAAAAATAAAAATTCAATAAAACTCAACTTGGAAATTTCCCTACATGTCTAAACCCAAAATAAAAGATTACACAATATTTTCCCAAATAAATAAAACTTCCTAAAATCCTACTAGACTCTGAAAACCAATTGGACCCGGTTCTCGATCTGGATTCCTATAAATGGATTCGGGTCGATCCATGGGAGTGCTACTGCATCAGGAAATGGCCCAGAAGGAGCAGAATGTTGAAATAGGAGTAGTGTAGCCACCCAATTAGACAAGGCTTAGTTGAGTTTAGTTGTGTAATCATAAGCCATTCACTTCATACCATGTAGCAAAGACCAGAATGCATAACCGCACAATACACTATATGGATCACTCATATGCTGTGGAGAATCCAGAATACTTGGGATTTAATTTCATATATGCGTTCATAGATCTTAGAGACCAAGGATTTAAAAACTGGCACCAGAGGCACCCATCCAGCCACATATTGGCCAATCTTCGAGGAAGATTGACCAAAGGTTGGCGTATCAACCGGGATCAGTTGGACCACTGCCCGGCGACCCCGAACAAATCCACTTGTGGGCAGCTAGATTGAAGTACCCATCCATTTATAGTATGAGAAGTATAAGAAGTGCCTTAACCACATTTAAAGAAATACAATTATTCATACCTTTTCAAGACCACCACGGGACGTTACCTCCACAAAAAGGAAACGTAGATCCAGGGCCTTTCCTCCCATGGTAGGCACCCTGTCAAATCAGTGAATCACAGCATGAAATAAAGACAAAAATGAAGAGCTTTCTCTGTTCCCACGTAGGATTTGGCAAGGCAACATCTTCAAAATGCTAAGTTAAATAAGAAATGCATTAGTCTAAATAATAGATTATTTCCATTGAACTTGAATTTTCAGTTTTAACCCATAGAGAAAATGGGTTTTTCACACCATTTCACAACCATCCAGAATCAGTGTTTTACCTAACAAAGTCCCAGTATTTGCAAAAAGAAGCACATTTTTTGACAGAGTCAAAACTAAAAAACACAGGCACACTTACCAGCATCCGATATACTAACCACTGTGCATAAGCAAAAAAAAAAAAATTTGAAAAATAGGGGAAAATTTAAACTGTAATGAACCAACAAATAAAACAGAAAACCATTAAGCGATCTGATAAAATACAAATGACCCCACATCGTACCTAACAAAGAGGTTTAGACTCCGCCACCCCATCCCCCACCCTCACCAAAAAAATACAAAAAAAAATGTCAGCAAATAGGCAATGCCGCGCCCAGCCACCCATTCCACCAAACTGAACAACACAAAGTATCATATACATAGATTTAAAGTACGAAACTGCCAGGTAAATGCAAGACGTCCAAAAAACAAAGCAAAAGAGAAAAAGGGGGGAAATTGTCGAAATATAATTATAAAGCTTCGACAAATATGGGGAATATAAAAGAAAGAGGAGGAAAAGTTACAAAAAAAACCCATAGACGAAAATCCCCAATTTCTTTGTTACGAAATCAGATAAATGAAAGAACCCACATTCAGAGTTAGCAAAACAGATCGTAAAGAACAAAAGTATATACATCAAGCATAGAAACAATGATGGTAAAAGCCCAACAAAATAGAAACCCACTTCTGAAACACACTGAAATTCAAAATCATACACAACGTTGCCTCTATAATATCTTCCTTAGAAGTTAGAACAGAATCATATACAATAAATATAAACACCAATATATATAAACAACTAAACACCTAGAAGAAGAAGAAAAAAAGTTTCATTTACAAGAAATCAGATACAAAAAAAAGGGTAAAATAACATATGCCGAAAACCCATTTCATATACAGATAAAAGGCAAGAAATTTGCAGGATAAATAAAGAGGTCACAAACTCACATAAACTTGGTGCCCAAATGTCTATGAAGATCCTGAAGTGTTTGCATGAACATCTCTGCATTCTGAACAACTTGCTCATATTCAGCGGAAGGTGAAGGATAGGATTTAGTTACGTCTGAATCCACTGCCTTGATAACAGTTGTAGCATTTGTAGTAGGAGTTTGTGGACTCCTACTAATGGCCGTACCTGTTGATGTTGGTTCACTGGAGAGATGGGTAGACATTTTTTTTTTTAAAAAGGGTAAAAAAGAAAAATGAGTTTTCCCATTTGATCAAAATCAAAAACTATCCCACGAAAGGTAAAGTCTACACAATTCACAGTTTCACACAGGACAAAGTAGAGAAGAGGGGGAGAATGGAATCCATGGATGGGGATTGGGGAGAAAAAATCATAAAATCAAAAGGAATGATTTTTGCTTACCTCATTTTATTTTTTTTAATCTTCTTTCCGTATACTATTTAACCGAAACTCCTTGTATAAATCTCATATAATATGCTAAATTGTCAAAGGCTTGAAAGAAAGAGACTCCTTAAAAGGCTAACGAAGAAAGAGATACAGAATGGAATACCGTTGTGTTAGATATATGATGATCATATATATATATATATATGTATATATCAAGACCAGAAGTAGAAGAAGATTGTTACTTATTATATTATATTATATATTAGGGTTAAAATTACAGGGATAGGTGAACGGTTTCTAAAACTCTGGGTAAAACCGTAAAACCGTATAACAGACAGACAGGGATTTTGGAATTAGTATACCGATCCAATATCGATCCAGGATCCAGAATCCAGATCAGTTCATATCAGTCCGGATCGTACAGATCTACCCCTGTTTTCTTGAAAAAATAAAATTTTTTTTTTCTTTGTTACCTTTATTCCATACCAATCCAAATCGATACGTGATGACATTTCGGGTTTGTTCTCCCGTCCTCTAATAGAGAAACCCATACTTTGAATTCTAGAGTATTTTTGTTTTTTAGTAAGAGACTTCTAGAGTATTTTTGTTAGATTAATTTGTCTCGCGTTTGATGGGGCTCTCCTCTTTTTCTTGTAAATTTCTCTTCCTTGGGACGGAGTTTCTATGATTTTCTGATTTTCTCTTTACTTAAGTTCATGTCTTCTGAAAAAAAGGGTCTGTATCAGTCCGGATTGGACAGATCTATCCCTGTTTTGTTTTTTAAAAAATCATTTTTTTTTACTTTTTTACCCTTATTCCGTATCAATCCAAATCAATATGTGCTCGGTCAGGAATCGATATCGGTAGGGCACTAGGGCTCCAACTAGGGGTGCAAGTTTGGCCTTGTCGGCCCAAACCCGCCCTGGCCCACCCTGAGCCCGAACAAGGTTTAGGCTGAGATATTTGGCCCTGAAAATTTTTGGTCCTAAGTGAGGGTCGGGTCGGGACAAGGTTGAGGCCTCGGACTAAGCCTGGCCCAGCCGCACCCGATCCTATTTTAAGTTAATCTATAAAATATATATTGATAGAATATATATATATTATAAACTTTAAACATCACCCACATTTTGTTATATAATATATTATATATGAAGAAAATAAGTAATATAATACATTTTATTATAGTGTTATTTTACCTAAAATTGATAATTTTCTCCTCGGCCCATTCCAGCGCATGCATTTCCTTCCCCCTTCCCATGATCAGGGTCAATCAGGGTCAGTCCGGCCCGACCCTGAGGGCGGATCAGGGTTGGATTTTTCAGGTCCTGAGTCAGGGTCGGGTCGGGCTAAGGGGACTCAGGGTTGGGCTAGGGTTCTATAAAGCCCGGCCCAACCCGACCTTGTTGCAACCCTAGCTGCAACAGGGTCGGGTTGGGCTGGGCTTTTTAAAACCCCAGCCCAACCCTAAGTCCCCATAGCTAGGCCCAGGCCCGGTTCTAACTGGGGTCCTGAAAAAATCCAACCCTGACCTGCCCTCAAGGTCGGGTCGGGCTTACCCTATTTGACCCTGATTATGGGGAGGGGAAGGGATAAATGCATAGGTTGAGTTGGGCTGGGAGAAAATTATCAATTTTATATAAAATAACATTATTATAAAATATATTATATCAGTTATTATCTTTATATGTAATATATTATTTAACACAATGTGTGATTTGTAAAGTTTATAATATATACATTATATATATTATATTAATATATATTTTATAGTATAACTTAAAACAGAGTCGGGTTGGGCCGAGCCAGGCTTAACCCGAGGCCTCAACCAGGCTCGGCCCAACCCTGACTTGACCTGACCCAACCCTGACTTAAAGTCAAAATTTTTCAATCTTGACCAGCTCTCAGGACCAATGTATCTCAACCCAGGCCCTCTTCGGGCTCAGGGCAGGCTAGGGCGGATTCGGGCAATGCCAAACTTGCACCCTTATTGTTATCTTTGATATTACCAAACTCTCCGTCTCTCGCTGATGTGAGCAGTAGATGACGAGTTGTGTGTGTGTGTGTGTGTGTGTTGTAGTACTGAGATGTACTAAGAGGTTGAGTATTGAATCTATTAACCGCCAACAATGTTTTGTTGGTTTACATCAGCTGATCTTGTTATGTTATTGAAATGAACTCACCATGAGAACCTCTCACATTGGCTGTTGGATTGGAATAAATACCTTTTATAACCCTCCTCAAGTAACGATTCCCCATGAGTAAGGAGGAGTTGTTTATTACTCTAGCTATTTCTTGAATTTTTATCATCTGTTGTGCGCTGCCCGGACAGCAGAGTGTTGTCCTTTCACATAGGCACAAAATGACGATTTAACCTTCCCTCAGGTAGTGTGTTCGGGCAAGATGGTTAAATCGTCATTTTGCATCCATGTGAGGGGACAGCACTCTGCTGTCCGAGTAGCGGACAAAAGAGGATAACGATTCGCTATCTCTTTCCTAAGGAGCCCCTCACCGTCTATATATTGCCTCTTTTTTTCGGTTTCGTATTTAAAATATTTAAACGTTATAAACTCATATCGTCCGTTTTTTTTTTTTTTTTACCGTTTTTTAAATATTTGATTATCCATATTCAAGTTATGAGCCGTTTAAAACACTTCTATATCGAACACCATTTTTTTACCGATAGGGATGGGGAGAGAAAGCACAAGGAATTAATTTTGTTAACTAAAGATTGATTAGAAGAGATGAATCCAGTGCATTAAGAACACCAAAGGAATTGCCAAGCCCATGGCAAACTGGTATCCAACAGTTGAAAACATTAGAAGCACTCCAACCAAATCAATTAAAAGAACATGAGGAAGAATATCAATCAAATCAGTTTGAAAAGGCTGAGGAAGTTAGGAAAGAGCTTCGACGGTCCACCAGATCAGTGAGAAAGCATAGATCAAAATATGTTAATGATGCTTATGCTAAAGATGTCAACATATAGAAATCAATTACCAACAAAGAAGCATGTTAGGGCAAGGAGTGGAAAAATGCGGTGGAAAGAAAGTTGATATTGATGGGTAGAATTGAAGGTAAACATTTACAGCCACAAATAGTGGGCGATGTTATGCCATGGTTCAAGATAGCCTACCATCGACAATGGGGATGTAAGACCCGCTTATTGCAAATTATGGTTGTCATCCAAGACTGCTTATCAATAGCTGCAACATGGAGTTGGAAGTCACATAGATGCAGCCATCTATTACTGTAGTCGACTATGGCTACCGTCTATACCAAGACTTCAAACTCGATTATAGCAGACTGCAATCTTCATCCTCCATTGAAAGTAGCATTGAAACTCTCTATAAAAGGAAATCTTATCGATTGTAATCTCATCCCAATTCAAGTAATTGTAAGAGGAGGTAGTTTTAAGTCGGTCCTCGTATTATAATTGATTATAATTTCAATAAAGATTTTTCAGTTTCCTTTCTTTCAACTCTTCAGTATAGCCCTTCAAATCAACAAACAAACAAAAATGTAACCCTCCAAACTTACATTATGTGATAGTTGAAATAATACTGTGTCTCCCACTCTCCCCCCTCCTCTCGACATGAATCCAACGAATAGGAATATGAAGATAGAAAAGGGAGAACCAATATTCTTTAACGGTTTAACCTCGATGGTGAGGTATTGACATTCCTAAAAGATACAAAAGGGAGAATGATTACAATTTAGCATGTATTACATTTTGGGGAAAGGCTGGTACACCGCAGGTGTTAACTAGCACCCTTTGTTAGGGGTGTAAATTGGTCTGGTTATAGGCTATCGGTACGGATCCTTATCACTTTCGGCTCTAAGGTGGTAAGATCAAAATCGGACCAATAAGTTTATCGGATCCAAATCTGAGGCATAGGACCGTTAAATAATGGGTGGTTCCGTTTTGATTCTTAATCGATTCTAAACATTATTGAGCCTAAAACAAGGACAATGAGAGTTTCTCTAGGAAAACGAGAGCTTTACCATATATAGATATAGTCTTGTAGAGCCCAAAATAAAGACATCAATGCATATATAAATAAGGAGACAGTTTTAAGAGTTCATGATTTCCATTACAAACTCAACTCATATACTGATGACTTAAGAGCAACCAAAGAGCGCCACTTAAATGTCCCAAGCAATGTAATACTATTAATAACTTAGGGTTTAAAACCTTTTAGGGTTTTAAAATTTTAATTTCCCATTCGATTTGTTTACATATCAGCCGGTTCCAACAGTTTCGGTGCTACTGAGTCCTTAATGGGTTATCGGTTCTAAAACCGTTGAGAGACTCGGACCAGAACCGGCCCGGACTAATAGTATTTCACTAGAACCAGATCCATCCCAATAAGCTATTGGGTGGTCCGGTTCCGGTTCTTGTCGAACAGTTTCGGTTCCCAGTTCTGGTCCTAAATTGACCCCCTACCCTCTGTGTATATTTCTCTCTTTCCTCCTTTGAAATGACCCCTGCCCCTTTTGATGCTCCGTTCCACACCCCCATTGGTGCAGTTTGCTAGTTTACTGCACCCAACCGATGTGCCTATCCCTCTTTACTTTTTTTTTTTCCATACATTTTTCTAATGAAAACAAACCGAGCTAATCATGGTTCTAGTGCATGGTATCGAACCGGGTATCAGTCACTTGTAAAATCAATACGGAAACAGATCGGCTGTATCGGACAAAATTACCCTTGAATTTCCTTAAAAATAAATTTTCTGACCATTTTACCCCTTGTCCATACCGTGTCACCGATACAGTATCGACACAGTATCGGATCGGCTACATGCAAAACCGAACCATGGAGCTAATAGCGAATTTGGGGGGGGGGGGGGAGAGAGAGAGAGAGAGAAGGCACAAGAAATTAATTTTGTTTAACTAAAGATTGATTAGAAGAGATGAGACTTGGGATCTGGCGCTGGCGCTGTACAGAATAGAGTGCATACAGTAGTAATTCCTTGATGAAGTAGAGAAACAAACGATAATTGGGGGGAGGAGGGATTTGAACGAACTTAAAAAACAACTTTGTTTCCAAACATTCATAACAAGTAGAGTAATATCTGAAAACGAAAATGGAAAATTCAATTCTTTTCAAGATCAATCGAAGAACTTGGGGTCATATCCATTGCTGGAAGTAGCGAGGATGTAGTAGGCGACGATGTGGCCGATGGATCCCCAGGAGAGAACGTCGACTATGTTGAAGCCAACGGGATCATTGGATTTGAGAAGGCTAACGTACTCCTTGGCTCTGGTGTCCCCTGCTTCGAAATGGGTCATTCCGTTCTGTTCTGGAAGCCCTTGTTTCGCCACGTTCTCTCTCTGGAAATTGAAGAACACGAACCTCCCAAGGAACAGCGACAACCCTGTGCTCAAGCTTATCACCAACGAAGGATTCAGCTCAGCTCTGCAAATCCCTCTCTTGTACGATTTCGAGTTCGATTTTGAATTCTTACGGCCGCTGATGCTGGCCGAGGATGATGAAATCAGCTGAGCCGCATCTGTGGGCTTCATGGGTCTCAGCCCCTGGAAACATTGATGAGATGGGACAGAAGTGAGATGTGCTTGGGCATGGTGGTGGTGTTTCTGCACGGAGGACGATGGCGCCAAGGTGGAGAACAAAGTGGTGGACGCCATTAATCTTCCCTTCGATCTTGTTTAACTGGGCTGGCTATCTCTCTTATCTTTCTCTCTAAATCGTTAACTATGAGGTGGGTAATGATCTCCGAGTCCGAGTTGTTCCACCCTCATTGGTCGCTACTAGATAAGAATAAGATCATGTATGTCTAAAGAGTGGAGGAAAGGTCCCTCTTACCAAAAAAAAAAGAAAAAAGAGATCCTTGGCCCCTCAAGCCCTCTAGACCGGGGTTTAAAAAATCGGTGAATCAGATCAGGAATCGGCCGTTTCATATCGGAAAAAAGACATTGACCGATCGAACTGATTCATTCCAATTATTGAACAGTTGTGACCGAGTTTTACCGATTCTGAATGTTTCAAATCGAAAATCAGCACTGACTGATTCGGATGCCCATTTTGAGTTTTAAACCCTGCTTTCTACCAGTTACTCTTGTAGATTAGCTGGTGTGGAATGAGGTGTGCTCCTCTATGAGGCTTGCTCAAAGAATCCTCTTCCTGTGAACAATCCTTTTTTAAATTTAAAATGTTATTATTTATGGGCAAGAGATGGCTGCCTAGTCACTTGTCCTCTGCACCAACGTGGGGACTAATGAGAGTTCGCACATGAGGCATCAACATAGATAGAATTTTTTATTTCGGGGGGGGGGGGGCAGTGAGGTGATAATTTTGTTCATGCGTGTCTTGGCAGTAGGCGCAAGAGCCACATGACCATGTAACGTTCTTTTTCCCATTATTTTTGTATGCAAGAAGGGTTCTCTGAACAAACGATGTAGAGGAGCGTACCAACAAGAGTTGATGCAAAGTTTGTAATTAAGGGGGCAAAATAGTAATTTCATGTAGGGGTATAAGTTTGGCCCGCCCTGAGCCCAAACAGGGTCTGGGCTGGATTTTTCAACCCTGAGGACAGGTTAAGGTTGAAATTTTCAGGCTTGGGGTCAGGGTTAGGCTGGGCCAAGGTTGAGGCCTTAGCCAATGCCCAACCCGACCTGATCTGATGTTAGGTTATGATTTATAATTTATTGATTACATTTTACAATTTTTGTTTAGTATCTAATTATCCATTGGTTTACCAAAACAAAAAAAAAAAGACTAATTATCTATTGACAAAAGTATTTTAAATTTTAAGATTGGGCTAAGTTTTTATCCCAAAGAAAAGTCTAATAGTCAATTGAGTATGAAACAAACCAATACCCAATCACATGACACTGGTCAATCAAGGCCAACCAGGTTCTGGCAAAAATCAGGGTCAAGCAAGGCCAACCAAGCCTGGTCAGCGTCGATCAGGGTTGGGATGGGTTGGGCTGAGCCCGGTAGGGTTGGGCCTAGGCTGAGATATCTTGGCCTGACCTAGGGCCGGGTTGGGCTTGGGTTGAGCTAGGAGGAGTCAGGGTTGGGGTAGGGTTTTAAAAATCCCGGCCCAACCCGGCCATGTTTCACCCCTAATTTCATGTGAGAAAGAAAGAAGAGAGGGGATGTGTACCCTCCAAACGGTATCGTACATTGGAATTTAGCAAAGTCATTTTATATGAGGAGGAAATAGATACATAGGTGCTATCGTACCCTACTCCTGCGGCTCAGACAGCCTTTTCCTCTGTTTAAAAAATAAAAATTTGAAACTTATATCACCAATAAACAATCTCAACAAGGATTATTGTCGCAAAATGGTAGCTCCCTTAACGCACAGTTGGATGTCTAGGACATGATGAGGATTAATATGTTAAATTTCAAAGTTGAATCCCTACCTGTTTTGCATTTTGCCAGCAAGATAGTTCAATTACCAATGGTATTGGACATGGTATGGGACCTGGGACCCCACCATGCATGACAACATGATTTTTGTGTGGCAAAGCTTTTGTGGCACCAACATGGTTAACTTGCAAACAACCGTTAGCTCAGTTGGCAATGACATGCCAATTGAGTGCATCGCCACCCAGGAAGTCAAAGGATCGACTTCCCTTGGCTGCATATTTGGGCAAAAATTGGTCCCTCTCGATGGCTTATAGATTCTATCCCCCCTTGAAAATTATCACCTTAATTTGCCTGCTGGGGTGGAAGACCCCAAAACTCCCAAATGAGTAAGTTAGCAGACGAGGAGCCAAGAATTTTACAAGTCTACATGATGTAATTATCTGAGAAGCAGTTAATAGAAATAGACAAAAGTTGAATCCAAACCAGAATGTAGTACATTCTAGGATTCATATGCATCAGCATCACTAAAAACCCGACAATACATGTAGTAGATGGGTTTTACACCACCAAGGTGAGGTGTTAACGATAGCATCTTTAGCGTCAAAGCTGGTAAAACACTAATTGAAGGAGGAGGGCTCAACAAAAATAACTATCGACACAGCACCTTTGTTAGACCAAGAGTCCATCAAAAAGGACTGGAGGACATCAAGAGATGGTCGACGCCATCAAACACAGTACCTAGATTGTACAGACCTTGACTCATTCGAGAAGATGTTGCCAAAAGATGTTCTAGGCGCCCTTCCATTTTCTCCAAGATGGCACCATCCATCCATCCATCCAAGTGGATCCCATATCTGAGTTCGTTCAACCAACTCGTCCTTCTTTCCAGAATAATGTGAACCCTAATTTCTAGTGTTTCTATGCCTTCTATGATGAATGCGGCTGGAGCCAACAGAAGCCACATGCTGACTGTCCTCCCTGAGATTCTCAAGCTGATGATCATCATGACTTTGGCACAGCATTAGCTGCAAGTAGTCCCTGACCATCTCGAACCGCTGGCAATGCCCTATAACAACCTCCTTAAGACGAATAAAAAGAGACCCAACAACAGTTGTGGCCTTGCATGGCCATAGATGAACAAAAATTGTTTCAAATCACGAACCGAATCCACCAACGAGACTGAGAAGACAAAACACCACACCCAGGACCTCTAAAAAACAGCTACAACGCTAAGAGATCAGCGAACCCAAACCCTAGCTACCTGAAAAGGAGAAAAACGAAAACAGAGTAAACCAGATGCAAAGGAAAAACCATCACCGTAACACAGGAAATGTCATTAAGAGAGAAAAAGAAAGCTTGACGAAAGAGAAAACAAGACCGGAGTGCAAAACGTGACATGGAGTTCTCAAGGAGTTCTTCCTGTGAGAGAGAGAGAGTTACACTTTAAAGCTCTTTGGTTTAGGACAACAATTTTCTCTATGCACTACCACCCAAATCCAATTACATCCATCCTTGGGACAATTTGCTAACCAAAAACAGCAGCTAACGAGGCAGATTTCCAATATCAAAGATCAGTTCAAATTTGGAGACAGGATACTATATGAAATACGAAAAGGCAAGGACTCCAGTTCTCCACAAAGCACATCTAGGGAATTCTTCCATGTACAAACTTCTTATTTCCCACATTCTAAATTTGGCTAAGTTGCAGTTAAATATAGTCGAAAACAAAATGACTATAAATACAAGGAGAAATGCCGAAACATGAAAAGGCATATGATTAAATTTAGCTTCGATATTTAACACCAACAATCCAAAACCATGATATATAAATCCAATGGTCAGAGTTGCTATATCACCCTTCACTAGGCACAATTAGGTGTACCAGCTATGCAAAGAAAATTTCTCCTCAAGGTAACACCATGTGAGTTAAAATCTTCACAGTATTACCAAATGGGTGCTAGCGAAGAATGAAAGATACCACTAGATATTCATCAAAAAAAAAAAGATACCACTAGATAAATTCCTAACAGTTGTGCAGAAGAATACTAAAGCACGAAGCAAGTTTACAGATACACAGCACCAATAAATTACCCATTATATCGCCCAAGTCTCTCTCTCTCTCTCTCTGCAATGAGAGAAGCCCTTCTTTTCATTCAGTTTCATCTTCACCTCACCAATGCATCTGGTCCCTGTACATTACCGCCCCTTTATACACCCTTGGTTTACCCCCCCTCCCCCCAAAAAAAAGAAAGAAAGAAAGGAGATAAATACTCCCCATTATTGAAAATGAAACCAGAAAATTCTACACAATCCTTTGACTTCACCATTTTCTCCTCCTTAATTGTGATTTATCAGACACATCAAGCCTCAAACCCGTACCCATACTAACTCAAACAAGGGAGTCGAGGTACGAATATTTCCTGCAACGGCCATACTGAAGGAGGCTACCATATGTGCGGTCCCACACACCAATGAAGAGGGACTCTGTATCAGGACTAAATGATACACCAGAGATCTCACCAAAGAAATCAATCTCCTGCTCCTTCTCATACCCATTCTTCACATCAAAAACATGTACAAAGTCTGCAGGTTCTGCCATTGCCATGAATTGACCATCAGAACTGAAACGGATTGATCGGATGGCTCCAAGTTTGCCCTTAAGGACAGCCACTGACTTCGAGAGGTTGCGGGCATCCCAAATTCGGCAGGTCTTGTCCTGGTTTCCAGTGGCAAACGTATGGCCATCAGGGTGCCAAGCTGAAGCAAATGAGAAATCCAAGTGTCCACAAAGAGGCATGACTGTCTGTAAGGGTGAAAGCATAGCATTAGCAAGTGTTTTCCAATTACATAAATCTGAACAGACATGACTTCATAAAAAAGTTTCTTTCAAATGCGAGCAGCAAGGATTAAACATTACCTTCCCAGTTTGGGAATCCACTAGCATTCCATCAGGGTTGTCCCCAACAATGACAAGAAGCTTACCATCAGGACTCAGAGATGTATGCTGTAGACAAAATCCATAACAAACATTTAGTACCATTAACAAACCAGTAATGGGGGACTGCAGCTCTGATCAATTATGGAGCCCTGGCACTCATGATACATGAGAGTACACTTCATCACTTTCAATTAAGGTCCAGTACTCCAATTTGGCTGGCAGTAATTCAAACAGCCGGTAATCAAACTCATTTATGTTGGATAATGCAAAGACACCTGAGCATCACGGAATTGCAACCTCAACCTTACTGCTGAAATTCCCACAACCTATAAGAATTGAAACTTCAACTAAAAGTTGTGGAATTGAAACCGAACACTGTGACTGATCCAAATTTTGAAATAGGCTTTAGCCCAACCAACCCACCCCCGAGAAAACTGAAAAAGAAGATATAGTTATATAGTGCTTTGCTAGGAAATGAACATTGCTATAAAATTAAGGCAATAGGTTGCAGGTCCAGAGTAGATATTCTACCATGTGGCATGACAACTGCAAAAGTCCTAACTGTTGAATGAGAAGAGGTCACCATGGCCAGTTCAGGTGTCTAATTTTGGGTCCTAATTCAATGGTGGCCAACTGTATATTGCACATTTTCCTCAATATTGTCAGTTCAAATTTGTCAAAAGACTTTCACCATTTTCCGTGGCTTTATTTTGACACTAGGAAAGTCAGAATTGTTTCAAACTTAGCACACAAGGGAGGAAGGGAGGCCTACCTATTACTAAACTTTTGGCTCACCTGACCTGCCTTACTAGATAAGGCTGGTGGAGTTGCACCAAGGTGAGGCCCATTGGACCTGCACCCACTTCCCATAAAATTATTCATATTCTTGCAACAACTATGCTTAGCTATGTTCAAATTGGGAACACTGGCTTGGAAAATTAAAAACCATAAAATGCAGTAGTATCACATATTGAACTGGTAAAGGAACTTACATTAACAGGCCATGGGAAACGGAAGTGCTTAGAAAGCTGAAACTTCTCCAAATCGAAGTCTCTAACTCCGCAATCGTTATTTGAAGCCATGAAGTGAATGGAACCACTGAAAAATTTTAAGCTTCATTAGCCTCCACATTGATAGGAAAGGGAGATAAAACCATGCAAGCCAAAATAACACACCTTGAACTGTCATAAATCTCAACAGCATTTGTGATTGCATTATCATCATATGTTGTTCTTGAACAGAAGCTAACTCCAGGTCGATCTAAATACTGCATTCCAACAAGTGAAGGAGGAGTCAACCTTAACATATAAAATTTTTATTCAGGAATAACATGTCGTCACACAGTCATGTCCAAACAACTAGACAAGACCAGTGACTGGCCTGGAATAACATGTCTTCACACGGTGATGTCCAAGCAATTGACAAGACCATTGAATGCCCTTGCCAATAACCTGGGTAAGCATCAGAAACTAAGTTGACTCTAAATTTTCAAGAGCCCATGCACATGAAAATCAATGGATTTTTTTTATAATGTCAATTTCAGCTAAAATAACTAACATGAAAACTTCAACAATTTTAATGACTACAGTTTAATATATACAACAATTTTTATCTACACTAAATAAATCAACATTATGATACAGTTAAACATTGTGCTGACTCATCATGTAGATACAATAAGACGAAGAAAGAAACAGAAACAGAAGGCCTAGGCCTCTGACTTGAATTCAGATTAAACTTCTTCAATCTTGTGAGAGCCTATAATTATTGTAATTCTAATTTGACTCAGAATGCTAAAATACAAAACTCTAGTCACGTGCTGATACCCAACCAGCATCTTGGCCATAGCTTTCCATTTCACCTTGGATTCACAAGGTATCTGCTCACGGCAAGGGTAAATCATAGCTTGCAGACTTGTCAACACCCAAGACCAAGAAATCAAGTCGATGTGTTGACTTCTAATGCGTATAACTCACCACATCAACCATGTGACTTGCTCGACTCACTTGATGAGGTGATGGCAAACCCAATGTCTCAAGTTCTAAGTATAGGATTCAAGAGAAGGATCTGGAATCTGGAAAGTGGATCTCCAACCTAAGGTATAATAGAGAAACTAATCGAGAACTGGTAGAACAGACTTACGGAAATAGAATAGAAGCCGAAAAAAAATCAGAAAAAAGAGGATATGAAAAATTAACTCAATGAAGATTGATCTGACGGATATGAAACTTGAGTCGAATGGCCTTAGGCATCAGATCTATCAGTCAGAAAAGTTTCACAGAAATCTGCGATCAAACTAACGCTACAGGGTAAACAGGGAAGGGATGATGAAACTATGAATATTTCAGAACTCAATAAAATAGATAACAGAACTTAAACCACCAAATTTCAGACCAATGTGAACAGATTTGGAAGAGTTATAATATGGATTAGAAAAGAGAATACTAGTGCTAAAACAGCGGATTGCCTGACACAGCAAAGAACTTGAAATCTAAGAATAAGAAGGAACACTAAGAATCAGAAAATAGAGAAAGGAAGGGAAAGGAGTCCACCAAGGGCCATGAGAATCCACCCACATAACTACTGAATCTATAGCAGCAAAATTACAAAAGACTGAATTTTCATTAACCATAAATCGTGGGTGAGGGCTATCACCAGTAACTCTATTTATAGACTATGCTCAGACTTCAAACACTCATTAATTGGCCGGACTTTACACACTCACAAAACCACCGACATGCTAAAGCAAGAGAATTACAGCAAATGGGGCACGTCAAAAGTAAAAGTGAAGCAATAATACAGACACACCGACACACCAACCATACACGTGTAAAGTAAAGAGGAACTCAATATCTTGCAACTAGAAGGATCCACGCACTACATTTTCATGCGGTCCAGCCGTCAACGAAGAGATAAGAAGGCTTCAATGCAGTAAGCTGATTATGTGCTAAGAAGATAAAGAGGAATCTTTCCCTTTTTTTTTCTGTGGCAGGAGATGACCCCTTCATTGTCATACTGGACACATTGTTCTGGCTGTGATGACAGGAAATCATAATGAAGCTGCAATAGTCTCTAGACAAGTGGATGATTCTGTCGTTCAAGAGACCAACCTTATTGTAATGATAGCAAGATATCTTTGGGAACTGTCGTTGGATCAATACCATTCAACTCACACATCTGATGTTTAAAATTCATCATTGATCTTGATAAGAAAATCTTTCTTCTTTGAGATTGAAAGGAATAACATTGAGAATCTGACATGTAGGAGAACGGATGACAAAATTGTCATCAGAACATTGCATCGGATCCTAAGGGCATAGTTCTAAAACTCGCCGAGATCTCGGAAAACTCAACCTGGTCAAGACGAGATAGCATGCAAAATAAGAAACATGCAATGTTTTGAAAAACTCGACCGAGATTTTGAATATTTCAAGAAATCTCGGTGAAATCTCGAATATATCGAGAATCTCAACCTCATCAGTACACCTAGAGTCATAGTATCGTATAGTTGGGACTTGGGACTATGTAATATGCATTGTGAACTATGTATTATTCATTGTACTTGGATTGGGTTCTATGTAATATGCATTGTGAACACTTCACTATATCTTGTGGTTTGTAGTAGAAACTTTAAGTCTTTAACTATTTCTTAAATAATTATTCAATATTATGTGTCTTCATCCATTATTGCATAATTTACTTGTTTTACTTGCCAATTATGTCTCATATCATTCAAACAATGTGTAGAATAAGCAATATTACATTAAGGGTTCAGCCTTTACTGCCAACCAAGGGTGCAAATCCAAAACATCAAATTGGGTGTTTTTTTTCCATATTTGAAGCTTTAAATATGTTTACTAAGACTAAAACAAGCTTCCCTTAAAGTTTCAGAGCCAACTGTGGCCATTTGCCCACCGAAACATAGTTCCGAAAAAAAAATATACACTGTCTCGCCGAGATCTCAATAACTCGGAAAACTCGACCTGGTCGAGATGGCTGTTCGAGACGAGTTTTTGAACCATGCCTGAGGGTATGGTGAAGAAAATCAGGGGTTTATGGAACATAGTTGTCAAGGCATTACCTAAGCAATGCCTAGGTGTCTAGGCGCGCCTATGCAGTCGCCTTGACGCCTTGTTGGTATCTCCCTGTGTCTAGACCCCCTCCGATGCTTTGGATTGCCTAGACGCCATGACAACTATGCTATGAAAATTAAGATAACAATTACCAAGATGGGGACTTGGTATTTCCAACCATGTAGCAACAGGATAATACCATAGAAGCATCTTTTGGAGATTTTTGTGGATGAGAGTGGAGGATGATATTTGTCAGTGTGATAAGAAGATACTTTGTACAAGTGATGATGGAGCATTCTTGTTCTAAAGATGATGGAAATGTGATATGCTTCAAATAATTATTAGAATAAACATAGCATTTCCAAATATTTCATAGGGAGAGGGTTCTCTGAACTTAAGGCGTTCTCTACACCCACACACATGAGAAATTTGTATTCGATTTTTCTATGGAAAAAAAAAAAAAAAATCCAGTGTGTAGGTGTAGAAAACGCCTTGCGTTCAGAGAGACTTTTCCCTATTTTATAATAACTTTGGAATTGGAAGTAGGTAAAAAAGGATAATCTGGATGCACGGTGATACCATCAAAGCACATATTCCACCGGTAAACTGTGATTTCCAAAAGGTTTGGAAATTGTTGATGCTCCTCTGATGAAAGAAATGATTAGCTATCAAGATTTGGATTTCTGGGGGGTAGTTCAACTGAATTTATCGGCCCAAGAAAAGGGAGTATGGGTAAGATTGGATCAGTTGGTCTGGAAAGGAAATCCAATAAAACATTGGTTTTACCTTTTTTATGTCCAACCTTAAGACAACTGGAAAAACAAATTTGCCCATCTGAGGAGTTGAGACTGAGGAAGCATCTTTCTTTTGAATTGAAGCATGTGAAGGAAGGAGATCATATACATTTCAATCTGAAGAGTGTATCCAATGAGATGAAACTGAAACTTCTCAATTCCTCTTCTGACTGGTAGGATTCCTTTGAAATTAGAGAGGTAGTGAATGATGCAGCAAGGACTCTCAGTTGGGCCATGGTACGGCTGTATCTGCCCCAAATTCTGGGTTTATTCATATCAAGTAACCTATGCCAGCCCATTCTGCCATATCAACCAGAAGTTTAGTTGGGAAAGTTATTAGCTATCGACCAGCTCTTTTAGGAGATTATTTTCCAGATTTTTCTTTGGCCATTGACTTGCTGATTTGTAGGAAGCTATTTTCCAGATTTATTTCCTTATGTCTCAGTTTTCCTTGCAGGTTAAGGAGGAGATAATGACCAGATCATGTGGGCTCCGCGGCCAGCTAGCTTGGAGATAATTGACAAGATCTTGTGGACCCCATGGCCAGCTTCTGCTATTGTGTGGAAGGTTGTTAGATAGATTAGTCTTTGTTACTAATTAGGATATTATTCAGTTATTTGATGTAATTAGAGTTAGAGATAATTTAAGATTATTTTCTTTATTGCGCTAAAGACTAAAGAGATATCTACCCAGATTTGGTGGGCCCATGATCTTGCATAGCGTACTTTGAATCCAAGAAGGTTGCTGCCTTGCGTGGGGTTTTAGAAGTTTATTATTTGGTTTGAGATATTTTTAGGAGAACCTAGGATGTAATCGGTTGGATTTACAAATAAAGGAATAGGCTGATAACCAGCAAAGTTGAGTTTGAGAAAAGAATAAGTTTTTGGTTAAAACCATTAATGGCTGTGAGATACATTTGAGAGGTTGAGATACCTATTGGTGAGAGGCCTGGGAGCAAGGTTTAAAGTATCGATACCAGGTATCGTATTGGTCAGGCGATTTGACGTATCGTATCGAAGATACATATCGAAAGGTGCAGAAACGCATCAAAATGGTCAACATACACATGGAAATACACTTTTGGACACAAAAAACAATATAAACAAGGAATATATAACATATATCATGCATAAACACCAAAATGGAGAATAATGTATAACCAGACAAGTGCGTTAAATTGAAATTGTTATAAAAGATGATGTTTCTTACATGTTGTAATCGTCTATATCCATGAAGAGTATTGAATGATGCAAAGGATGATGTTGTAGCACTCCTTGATTCATTAAAGTGTGAAAAACCAAGATATAAATGCAAGATTTTAGTCTCTTAGTTGAGAGTTTTCCTTCATTTTTATGTTAGAATAGAAGTTGTATCAAGTCTGTGAGTGAATATGGTTTTTGTATGAAATGTATCAATGGTATCAGTATGTATCGAATCGTATCAGTCGATACGTATTAAACCACCCACAAAATCCTTTACTGGACGTATCGATACGTATCGGTCGTATCGTATCGTATCGGCTGATACAATCCGAGACAATCCATTTAAAAAAAAAAAATACGTATCTATTAGAAGACAGAATTGAGAGAATACTTGGTTGATCGATGAGATCAGCCAAGCCTTTATATTTATAGAATGAAATAATACAACCAAAAGTCAGAAATAGCCCTAGTCATAGCCGACATATGACTAGGAATACATAAAATAGAATAAGAAATAAAATAAAGCAGGAAAAGACCAGAATACCCCCACGGTTGGTATTCTGGTATATCTTAACACTCCCCCTCAAGTTGGAGCAAAAATATCACTCATGCCCAACTTGACTAGACTAGGATGAAAGACCCTTCTAGGCAGTCCCTTGGTGAACATATCAGCAAGCTGATCAGCAGACTTCATATAAGGAACACAAATAAGGCCTTCCTCTAATTTTTCCTTGATGAAATGCCGATCCACCTCAACATGCTCCGTGCGATCATGTTGTATCGGTTATGTGCAATACTAATGGTAGCCTTGTTGTCGCAATACAGCATCATAGGAAGGCAAATAGGAACTCCAAGATCTTGTAGCAAACCTTTTAACCAGAGTAGCTCAAAAATACCTTGTACCATAACACGAAATTCTGCCTCAGCACTAGAACGAGCCACCACATTCTGCTTCTTGCTACGCCAGGTGACAAGATTGCCACTCACAAAAGAACAGTAACCAGAAATAGACTTACGGTCTGGGGAACCTGCCCAATCAGCATCAGTATACGCCTCAATGCGTAGGTGACCATGGGGAGACAAGAGAATTCCTTTCCCAGGAGATGACTTCAAGTAGTGAAGAATCCGAAGAACAGCCTCCATATGTGAAGTGTAGGGATCATGCATAAATTGACTGACAAGACTAACAGCAACAGCAATATCAGGACGAGTATGAGAAAGATAAATCAACTTTCCCACTAGTTGTTGATATCTCCCTTTATCAACCGGATCACCCTCCTTTTCCTTTAGACGAACATTTGCATCTATAGGAGTATCTAAAGGACTGCACCCTAACAAACCAGTCTAAGTCAGTAGGTCTAGGACATACTTTCGTTGGGAAAGAAAGATGCCTTTTGAAGATCTGGCAACTTCAATCCCAAGAAAATACCTTAGTTTTCCTAGATCCTTAATCTCGAACTCTTGGCCAAGAAATGTCTTCAACCTGCTGATCTCAACACAATCATTGCCAGTGACCACAATATCATCAACGTAGACTATCAAGATAGTGAGTTTTTCGCCAGCCCTCTTGATAAAGAGAGTGTGATCTACATTACTCTGCTTGTAGCCTACAGAAACCATTGCTTTGTGAAAACGGCCAAACCATGCCCGGGGGGACTGTTTTAACCCATAAAGAGCACGCTTCAATCTACATACCTTTCCTCGATTGCTGTCACAAGAGAACCCTGGTGAAATGTCCATGTATACCTCTTCATCGAGTTCCCCATTGAGGAAAGCATTCTTCACATCAAATTGTTGTGAGTCCCATCCAAGATTAACTGCACAAGATAATAGTACTCGACGGGGATATTTAGCTTAGCAAGAGGGGCAAATGTCTTTCGGTAATCAATCCCATATGTGAAGAGTAAATCCTTTGGCCACAAGACGTGACTTATACCTCTCACAGCTTCCATCCACCTTCGTTTCACTCACAAACACCCACTTGCATCCAACAGCAATACACCGCCTGGTGGAAGAGTCATAAGCTCCCATGTGTTATTTTTTTCATAGGCGTCCATTTCCTCCATCATCATTGATGGCTTCCACTTTCCATTGGGAATAAGTGTAGGGTTGGGATATACATATGTTGGGCCTTTGTTCCCAAGGGTTTTCTATGTATTAGGCCAATTTAGTGGGCACGAAATAGAGAACCTATATAGGTTGCATACGGGATTAGATACTTAGTTTTTATTTTGTGTTTTTAATTGAACGGTTTAAATTGGTTGCATCCAATTGGTTCAATTGGTCTAATTTAAGTGAAGTGATCCTATTTGGCTAAGAGGTTCTTATATCCTATTGGCTAGTAGGAATCTTCTTTTATTTTAAGTAGTTTAAGTTGTTTTAAGTCATTAGGACTCTATTTTGGTCTATTTGAGTTTCCTAGTCGGTTTAAGTTTTGCTAATAGGTTAGGGATAAGGTTAGGCCATTCCTTTTTGAGTAATACAAATCTATTTTTGAGTCTTCTATATAAGTTTAGGGCGTAAGGGAGGCCAGATTGTATACGAAGTATTGATTAATAAAAATTAGCTTTATGCTTCTTGCCTTTGCTCCATCGTGAGTGTGCCTTGTGAGTAATATCAAGGTTGAAGGGATTGGTGGATCTCCAGTCGACTCCTTGCATCGTGAAGCTCCGGAGGGCTGCTACTATCTCCTTGCATTGTGAAGATCGGAGACCCCATTGTTCATCTTCAAAGTTGTTGCCATTGAAGACCTGCAGGTAAGAAATTCTGCAACTATTCTTCTTCCTTCTAGAAGGTCACATACAAGGTGATTTTCGTGAGAATTCTGCCCAGCCAAATCTAACCATTAGAATCGCTAAAAATTTGATCAAGTCTTTCTCAAATCCTAAGAGAGACTCGATTCAAATTTCAGCACCATCCACCCATCGATTGTCTGAAATTACAGTTTTACCCCTCTCTCCTACTTCTACTAGGAAACCTCCATAACTCCAAATCTGTCCATCGTTTCAAACCAAACTTTCAGCATACATCCCTTACATCATTGTTGACACTCGATCCAAGTTTCAGCCCCAAACTCCCACTTTATCCCCTCCATTCCTTCACTCCATTAAAACCCAAAACTTGTAACACAATTCTGTCCAGTAACTGCAGAATTTTAAAACCTTCCCAAATCCTATTATTTTCATACCATATTGACCCCTGCACCTGCCCATTAATACCCTATAAACCCCTTTCCCAATATCCAACCCTAACCCTAGGAATTGACCTAAATCCTAGTGCTGTCCATTCGAACCAGCGCCCTATTTTTTTGATCGTTGTTGCTAGTAGCCTCCCCTATCTAGGACTAGAACATCTCCCCCGAAGGAGAATAGGAACCTCCCCGTGTAGGAATATCTCCTCCTGACATAGAGGGAAGGGTAGGGATAGGCATACTCGGAACAGCAGGGACAGTCGGCTGAACATCAGGGACAGCAAGGGTAGACTCATCATAAACATGCCTAAGAGGGGGGTCTACGGTCAACACATCTTCACTAGAACTCTCCACCTGAAGAGGTGGGGACGAATAATAAGAGAGAGCCTCGTGAAAGATAACATCCATACTGACCATGGTACGGCGGGCAGGAGGATAATAACATTTGTTCCCTTTTTGGGTGGCAAAGTAACCTAAGAAAATGCAACGGAGACTACAGGGCTCAAGTTTGCCAGGAGATCTAGTATCCCTAGCATAACAGACATACCCAAACACCTTAGGGGGAATAATATAAAAGGAAGAGCCATAAAAAAGCGCAATAGGGGACTTGGAAGCAAGAACCCGAGTCGACAGCCTATTAATCAAATAGGCTGCAGTAAGGACAGCATCTCCCTAATAAAAGGATGGAACATGACGGGAAAACATTAGGGCCCGGGCCACCTCCAAGAGATGGCGATTTTTCCTCTCAGCCACACCATTTTGGGCTGGAGTATCAACACAACTGGTTTGATGTAAAATGCCATGGGCAGAAAGGTATTTTGGAACTGACCTTCCATATACTCTGTCCCATTATCACTCCTTAAAATCTTGAGTGGCATTAAACTGGGTCTAGACCATCTTATGAAAATGCTGAAAACAAGAGAAGACTTCACTCTTGTTATGCATGAGGTATACCCAAGTGAAACGGGAATGACAGTCAATGAATGTAACAAACCATCGCTGGCCATGAAGAGAGGCCTTACGACTAGGTCCCCACACATCAATATGAATTAAGTGAAATAGGGAAGAACTTCTTTTATTAGATATAGGATAATTGGATCGTGTCTGTTTGGCCAACACACAGGGGTCACAAAAAAATTCTTCCTTATTACAATTTTTAAACAAAGTTGGAAATAAAAGAGATAATGTGCCCAAAGAGGGGTGTCCTAATCTAGAATGCCATTGGTGCAATTCAGAAGAAAAAGAAGATGGCTGACATAACTGAGAAGGCAAAGCCTGTTGCGGTCCATCATCAAGAAGATACAATTCACTATGCAGCCTACCCGATCCAATCGTCCTCCCCGAGTCCAGTTCCTGAAAGACACAATGAGTAGGGAAAAAAGTCACTTTGCAATTCAAATTTTTTGTAATACTACTAATAGACAGATGATTAGTAGTAAATTTTGGAATGTGCAAAACAGAGGACAGGGTAAGTGAAGGGGAGCAACTGATGGACCCCTTTCTGGAAACAAAGAAGAGGGAACCATCAGCTACCCGAACTTTATCTTTGCCAGAGGAAGGGGAATATGTATAAAAAAGTTTAGAAGAACCTGTCCTGTGATCAGTGGCACAGGAGTCTATAATTCAGGGAGCAGAGACAACCGATGCACAGTGACCAGCAAAAGAGATACCTGAGCGGGCAAAGTGGGAACCTAATGGAATGGAATAACCGACAGGAACAGATGTAGTAAATGCAGTGGAAGACTATAACATACGCCGGAGAGCCTGGAACTCCTCCTGGGAGAAACTATTTTCAGCAGTGGGTGCCGGAGCTACACTTTCAGTGTGGTTGGCTTTGTTTTTAGGTTTAGCACAGCCACGTTTAGCCTCAAAATCAGCAGGCTTCCCATGTAATTGCCAGCACTGGGCCTTAGTGTGATAGAGTTTATTGCAATGTTCACACTTGACAGGCTCCCTTGGAGGGGCAGCAGTAGTGTCACATGAAGTAGCTTTAGAACCAGCAGCCTGTAGGGCTGATCTTTCAACAGAAGACCCAACAGTATTGCAGCCCGACGTGTCTCCTCAATAAGAACATAAGAGAAGGCCTGCTCCAATGTAGGGAAAGGCACCCTACCAAGTACTTGCACACGGATGGGATCATAATCAGCATTAAGACCAGCCAGGAAGTCATAAACACGAAACTTATCCACATAGGCTGAATAAGCAGTAACATCAGCAGTTGTGGTCGGCTGAAAGGGGGCCTAGTGATCCAATTGTTGCCATAGACTTTTGAGGACAGCATAGTACTTAGTCAGTGACAGTTCCTTTTGGGTAGTAGAATGGAGCGTCTTCCGGATGTCATACACCTGTGCATCATTCCCCAATTGTCCATAAGTGCCCTTAGCAGTAGCCCATATCTGTGCAGCTGTGTCAAGAAGAAGGTACTGGCTGGAAAGTTTTGTGGCATGGAGTTCAAGACAGAAGACATAACCATAGCATCATTGGCAGCCCATCGGGTCTTGGCAAGGCCCTCTTCAATAGGCTGTTTAGAGGTGCCATTAAGATGCCCACTGAGTCCTCTACCAGCCACAGTCAAGGAGAGAGACCTGGCCCATATGAGGTAATTGGTGCCATCAAGTTTAATAGAGGCTGCATAAGGGAGGAATTCTGTCCGTGGCTGAGAATCACCTCCAGAGTTGGCCGTGGTCACTTCTGAGTCTCCCATGGTGTAGATAATAATGTGGCAGCAAAACAGAAATAAAAAACCTGATCGAGCAATCCCTTTGGTAGCAAAAGACAGGGAATAGGATGGCAGCAACAAGCAGCCCTAAATCCAAAAAAATCGATAAGCAGGGTTTTGAGGAAAACCCTGGAAGAGAAAATCGATTGGGATTTAGGGGTCTTCAAAAGGTGATAAAAAAACTGCAGATATATCCTTGAATGTAGATGAAGATGTTCTCAAAAAACAACAGCCCACGCAGAGAACAGAAATATGCCCAAATCAACAGTTGTCAAGGTTTTTCAACCCTGAAAGGAGATCGATATGGGGAGGTGCTTCAATGCTGGGGAAGATAACCAGAGACAGCAGCTGTCCAAAAAACTGCAGTGATGGATCCCAATAAGAAAAACCAGCTTCAATTTGTAAGGGGGGAGACTGATCTTCAAGAGGGGAGAACTCCAAAAAAATCGCAGAAGGGTGGGCAGCAGCTATCGAACCAAAAATCTTCTTAAACCATCAAGTGTAGAGGTGATTGATTAGGGCAGCATCTATATCACAGATCACCTCATTAGATCTGCCCTAATTGGAGAAGAAAAAAACAGAAAAAAATGGAGAAGATCGAGTAGGAGGGGGGGGAAAGGGATCGAGTGGAAGAAGATGAAAAAGGAGAACAATGGAAAGGGAGGGGGCTTAGAAACAGGCTAGATCAGAGAGACCTGCTCTGATACCATATTAGAAGACAGAATTGAGAGAATACTTGGTTGATCGATGAGATCAGCCAAGCCTTTATATTTATAGAATGAAATAATACAACCAAAAGTCAGAAATAGCCCAGTCATAGCCGACATATGACTAGGAATACATAAACAGAATAAGAAATAAAATAAAGCAGGAAAAGACCAGAATACCCCCACAGTTGGTACTCTGGTATATCTGAACAGTATCGGTATGTATCGTATCGGTACCGACCGATACCGATACGGATCAGCCGATACGATACATACCGATACTTTAAACCATGCCTAGAAGAGAGAGACTCAATCCAAATCTATCCTTCTACCTTTCTTTATTAATCGATTTGCTTGTGAGAAATTTGTGTCCAGAATCTACGGCAATCTGAGATACATTCGAAGATCTAATTGGGTGGTTGCTACCCTTGTTCGATTGCTGAGAAGTGCTACTGCTATGGAATTAGTTCCTAGTTTGGGATTAATTCTACATTATTTGGTATCAGAGCCTACCGTGGTCAGCCATGAAGATAGACATGCAACAAGAAGCTTTGTCCAAGAATGATCAAAACTCGAGGACAAGTTTTTTCTGTGGGGGGGGGGGGGGGGAATTAAAGCAGCAAGGACTCTCGGTGGAGCTAAAGAAGGGATTAACTCTAAGTTAGAACTGTGGAGGTCAACCTTGGAAGCAAGAGATTTTAAGATTAGTAGAACGACGACAAAGCATATGATGTGTAATTTTAGTCACACCTTGATGAATACTAATATGGTGCGAATTGAGGAAAGAGAGATACCACAAAGTGACTATTTTAGATATATGGGATCAATCATAAATAAAGAAGGTGACATAGAGGATGATGTTACACAGAGGATTAAAGTGGGTTGGATGAAGTGGAGAGGTACGTTCGAAGTGCTGTGTGACCGACGTATTCCTCTAAAACTTAAAGGAAAGTTCTATAGGACTGTTGTTCGCCCGGCC
Source organism: Telopea speciosissima (assembly GCF_018873765.1). Lineage (NCBI taxonomy): Eukaryota > Viridiplantae > Streptophyta > Magnoliopsida > Proteales > Proteaceae > Telopea > Telopea speciosissima. The sequence goes on from NC_057917.1 coordinate 54,295,233, forward strand.
ATGATGTACGGGGAAGAATATTGGGTAGTTAAGAAGTGTCATATTTATAAGCTTTGTGTAGTAAAGATGAGGATGTTACGTTGGATGTGTAGAAAAACATGGAAGGATAAAGTACGGAATGAACATATAAGAGCGGACTTGGAAGTTGCCCCGATCAATGGCAAGCTTCGAGAGAGTCGCTTAAGGAGGTATGGTCACATTCAAAGGAGACCTAGGGATGACCCAGTAAGGAGGAGTGATATGATTCCGATTGAAGGAGCCAAAAGAGCTAGGGGAGACCTAAAATGACTATAGGAGAAGTGGTGAGGAAGGACATGCATAGTCTAGGTCTGGTCCCAAGTATGACCTCGGACAGAGCCTATTGGAGGGCAAGGATCCATACCGCAGACCCCATTTAGCTGAGATTATCCTGACGTGTTGGGCTGTACTTTTTGCCTCTTATTATCTTTCATCTTTCTATTTATTTCCAATCTTCCATTTGTCATTTTCCTTTGTCTTTTCTCATCTCTTTCCCCTTCCCTCTTCTCCAATTTTTTTCTTCCCTTTTTTGAGTATATCTATGTCTTCTCTATTCTATTTGTTTGGATCCATGTAGCCGAACCCATTAAGTTGGGATAAGGCTGTGTTTGTTGTTGTTGTTGTTACTCTCGGTGGGGCTAAGGCAGGGCTGTATCTGCCCCAAATTCTGGGTTTATTCAGACCCATATCAAGTAACATATTCCAGCCCATTCTGCCATATCAACCAACAGTTTAGTTGGGAAAGTTATTCGCCATCAATCAGCTCTTTTAGGAGATTAGTTTCCAGATTTTTCTCTGGCTATTGACTTGTTGATATGCTGTTTGTAGGAAGATATTTTCCATATTTGTTTTTGCTGATGTAGACATTGATGCCTTCCCTTCCCTAACAGTTCAAGCTTTTAGATGAAACGGTAACAAAAAATGGTATGAAAGCAGGGAGGTCAAGTGTTCAACCCTTAGGAAGTACATCAGAAGAGTTTTCCCGCCATTTCTTCTCCCTCGATGCCGCGCGAAGGAAATGCCGTGAACTCCACATGCAAGGACCATGGGGATCATGGCCTGCACGTGCGGGGGAGTGTTGATGTATACATCGATACCAGTCCTTTCCTAACAGTTCGAGCTTTTAGGTGAAACAGTAGTAAACAATTTCCATATGTCCCAGATTTCCTTGCTGGTTAACGAGGAGATAATCACCAGATCGTGTGGGATCCAAGGCCAGCTAGCTTGGAGATAAATGACAAGATCCCATGGCCAGCTATTGTTAAAGACCAATGATACTGCATGGAAGGCTGTTAGATAGATTATTCTTTGTTTCTATTAGGATATTGTTCAGTTATTTGATGTAATTAGAGTTGGAAATAATTTTGGATTATTTTCTTCATTGCTATAAAGACTAAAGAGGTAAACCCAGATATGATGGGCCCATGACAGCTTGCACAGAGTATTTTGAATCCAAGAAGGCCTTACGTAGGGTTTTAGAAGTTTATTATTTTAGTTATTTTCTAGATTAGGAATAGGAATCCTACTTTAATTGGGATTTTTGTTTTGAGATATTTCTAGAAGAACCTAGAATGTAATCGGTTGGATTTATAAATAAAGGAATAGGCTGATAACCAACCAAGTTGAGTTTGAGAAAAAGAATGATTTTTGGTTAAAACAATTAATAAAGTTGAGAGGTGAGATGCCTTGAGTGGGTGAGATATCTATGGGTGAGAGGCCTGGGAGAGAGTGAGACTCAATACAAATCTATCATTCTACCTTTCTTTATTAATCGATTTGCTTGTGAGAAATCTATGTCCTAAATCTACTCATAGAAGAAGGACTCGTCTCAAGTACAGGTTTCGGCCAGACAAAATAGCGAGTTGGGGTAAATTTTTATTTTTTTTCAACTCGATGGCTGGTTTTGATGGATTTTAGACCTAATTTGGTCATGAAAGTTGGTATACAGCCTATTTTGAGCCATTTAAACACAATGACACTATCAAAGTTTGAAAAATCAAAGTCCAAATAGAAGTTTCACTTAGGGGGAAACCAGGACAGATACTTATTTACACTTATTCATGCCTAATATCATTTAAGTAAATGTTTTTGTATTTGTATTTCAAAACAAAGTTTTCCAACAAATCCAAAATTGCTTAAATCTGATTTATATTGAAAAAGTTATGTACCGGTCAAACTTAATTTCGTGTGCGCGAATGCTGTCAAAATCTTTCTGAATGAAAATATTTTTTGGAAATCAAAACAAATGAATATTTTACCGCACTTTTGGTTTTTAGCAATGTTTTACCATATTAAGATTTATGGAAGTTTTAGAATTGAGAAAAAACCATAGTTGTCATGGCATCGCCATGGCGGCCATGGCGTCCTGACGCTGGAGAAGCCTGCATGGCGACCTACGCCATGGCGTCCCTCTTTGATTTCTTCTTCCTATCTCTCTTTCCCTCTTCGATTTCTTCTTTCCCTCTTCGATTTCTTCTTTTCCTTTTCGATTTCTTCTTTCCGTCTTCGATTTCTTCTTTATTTCTTCTTTCCCTCTTCGATTTCTTCTTCCCGTCTCTCATTCCCTCTTCGATTGCTTCTTCCTGTCTCTCTTTTCCTCTTCGATTTCTTCTTCCTGTCTCTCTGTCTCTGTTTTGCAACTAAGAAGTCGCCAGATCTGATTCCAGGAATTAAATATTCCTTGCTTAGTTGATTTCTGTGATGAGTTCTTGCTGGAATTGATAGAACATGATGTGGCGATGCTTTTACGAAGGTTTAGATGCATCGAGAAGAGTTGAAGGAGTTATTATCTCCTTCGTACTTTGCCTTTTCCGTCCCAGACTGAAGTCGTAAGGTTGAAGATAACCATAAATCCGATCGTGGGTTATTACAAACCCTTATTTTTGCCTTTTTCCTAAAGTACCCTTCTCTCCTTTTATTCCCCTTTGTCCATACTTTACACATCCCTCCTAGTTTACCCTTAGTCATTAAATCAAAACCCTTTTATGCCCTTTCTTAGATTCTGCTTAATTACAAGATTGCCATCCTTAAAACTTGAGAAACAATAGAGAAAAATAAAACATGGTTTGAGTATACATCTATTAAACCATTAAAAATAGAGAAAATAAAAAATAAAACATGGTTGACATGCTCGCCATGGCGTTGCGACATGTCGATATATCGACGTGACACCCCTCCCCCATCGACTTGGATCGCCGTGACGCCGTGACAACTATGGAAAAAACCCAGCATTAAAAAGTTGAAAATTGCATCTACCGTCGAAAATCCAATTTTTGTTCTTGAACTGGGGGGTTGACTTTTTATCCTTTTGGAATTTTATTTTTTAACTATTTTTATTGGATTCAAATAGGGGGATATTTGCTAATTTATGAATAATATCTTAAGTAAATGAACTACAAAAACATTTACTTAAATGACTAAGCATAAATAAGTATCTATCTTGGTTTCTAGCATACATAAGTGTCTGTTTACCAAGATTTGCATAAATAGGTGTCTGTATACCAAGATTTCCCACCAAGATGACCAAAACCACGAGATCTCGCCGAAATGGGGTAATAAATGGTATCAAGATTACCAAAACCATGAGATATCGCCAAGATCTCGCCTGAGATGGGTAATTTTTCGTATTGACTGACATCTTGTCTCGACCATTTCAAATAGCGAGAAACTCATCTCGCTAGTTCTCCTTCCATGAATCTACTGCAATATGAGATCCATTCAAAGATCAAATTGGGTGGTTGTTATCATTGTTCGATTGCTGAGAAGTGCTACTACTGATATCTTAGTGATCTTGTTGTGGAATTAGTTCCTAGTTGGGGACTAATTCCACATTAGTGATACTCAGGCTGCTTGAATGTCCACTCTTGTAACCACAAATAGATCTCTTTCCTGCTTTTTCTTCAAAAAATACTGCCCAGTGAGTATCATTGGCATCTGTTTGAAGCATGGTTCAAGGTCTCGGTTTTGGACCTGGATTGGGCCAGGTAGAAAACCGAGTTGGGCCGAGAACTGGATGAGTTGTTTTTTTTTTTTTACTCAAAGCCAAGTTTTGGTGGGTTTTTTACCTAGTTAAGTCATGAAACTTGGTATACAGCCTATTTTGAACCATTTAAACACAATGGCACTATCAGATTTTGAAATATCAAAGTTCAAATAGGAGTTTGACTTCGGACCCTAGGTTGGTAGGCTATGACATACTAATAGGCCCTATTCTACACATAATTTAGTAGTAGAAAGCATACAATTAATGTAAAATACCGAGATAATACCGAAATCTCGAGTTAATGTTGTTTCCTTAACTTGTCCTGTGTGTCGTCTCGGACCTTCAAAAAATCGAGATATCTCGGATATCTCGGCGAGACCTTGTTTGATGGTTTGAAGCATTTGAAGGCCATCCGAAGGAATCTGTAGTAGAGGAAGATTGTCATAAAGCTTCTTGAGGGTTGATACTGCTTCAGTATATTGGCTAGACCACAACATAGTTGTCACGGCGTGCGACCCAAGGCGTTGGAGAGGGTCCAAAATCAAGGCGATACCAACTCGGCGACCAAGGCCTCCGCCTAGGAGCCTAGGCGACGCCTTAAAAACTATGGACCACAGAGGTGGATCTTTTTTAGTAATGCATGAAATGGAACCGTATATTTTATCAAATTCGGAATGAATTCTGCCATATAATTTACAATGCCAAGAAATTGTTGAATTTGATTTCTTGTGAATGACTCCTCTGGGAATTTCTGCAGAGATATGGTAATGTGTGGCTGAAGATGATACTGCCAATCAGAAATGGTAATTTGCAAAAAATCAACTTTGTCAGTGCCAACCACAATCTTCGTTGCTATTATACCAAATTTTGGATAATTTGGTGGAACTATTGCAGCAGTTTGACATGATCAACAACATTGCTGGAGAAGAGCAGAATATCATCAATGTCAATGCTTGAAATTGTATTGGTTGAAAGATTTTCATCATGGCCTTTTCAAAAACTGATGGAGCATTTTTGAGTCCTAAGGACATTACTGTCCACTGATAATGATGACCAGGGATGCAGAAGGTTGTCTTGTGTCTCTCTGTATGCTCAATTCCAAGTTGCCAAAATCCTGCCTTTAGATCAAATTTTGACAATACCTTTGCACCAATGAGTTGCAACAATAGAGTGGAACAAGTTGGCAATGGAAACTTGTCGTCTACAAAAAAAAATGATTTAATGGCTCATAATTTATTACCAATCTCATCTTACCAAAAATTTGCTCTGACCTGTTGTTGACATAAAAGGCTTCGCATGCCCTTTGTGATGATGTGGGCTCTATTAAACCTTGCTCTTGCAAGAGTTGAAGTTCATCAATTGCCATTGCCAAATGTTATGGGTTCATCCCTGAATTACTGGCTCAAGTAGGATTAACGTCTTCATTCTTCTTGAAGGGCAGATGCATCAAGAATTCTGAATTTTGCCAAAGTGGAGAAGAATGTTTCTGCAAGAATTTTGTATGAGACTCAGCACAGGACTGTCTCAAAATCTCTTCTTTGAGGGGAATGAGACATTCAGCAAGATAGAGATATAGGAGTCAAAGGAAGACTGAATCTTTTATACTCAAGACCACCGCATGACCATTTAAATCCTAGAAGTTTTTGCAGAATATCAAAGCCAAGAAGCATGTATTTTCTTGGGAGGGAAGATTGATGGAGGGCCGGTAGGGGAGAAGGGAATCTGGGAAAAAAAACAGAGTTGCAAGGGGAGAGAGAAGAAATTGCATAAGAAGAAGGGGCGAGAAGAAGAAGATGGTCACACAACCATTGCTAAGTCATTGTACCTCACCAATAGCAATAAACAAAACTCAAAATTCCATTCAACAAATCTGCCACTTGCATAGTTACAAACTGGTATTTAAAGAAAATTAAAACTCCTAATTGTAATCTAAAACTGAAAATTAAATTCCTAAATCAACTCTATCATTAATTAGCCTATTAAAACTTAAAGTATGGAAAGGACTCTACCACTAAGTGGCCCATTTAAAATAAAAGATTACAAGATAAAATCCCAACTAATTAAAAACCTAATAAATAAATAAATTAAATATCCTACTAAACCCAAAAACCCAATTGGAGCCAGTTCATCTTCACATGGATACCCAAATGAGTTTGGGTCGGTCCAAGGCAATGCACCTGCATCAAAGATCCTAAGATCCGGTGAGAAATAACTTTGGTGGGACTAGGTTATGGGTTTCTAGAAGCATAAGATTACTAGGTTCAGAAATCCAATGAAACCAAAATTAGAAATGTAAACGGATTGAAGAGGAGACTTTTGGCATTCGAATTCGGTTAGTCATCCGGCGGAAATATAAAACCTTTGACTGGATTCGTTTTCGACTGTGAGACGGATATCCGAAAAATCCTATTTGAAAAGTGCGAGTTAGAGAGAGAGAGCAGCTGGGCAATCTCTGGCAGAGAGAGAGAACCCCACGAAGAAATTTACATCTCTTTCTCTGAAAAATTCAATCAAAATTTCATTATAATGGTAACTGTAATGAAATAAAGAGAGAGAAGTTCCAGCAGTTATTTGAGATTCCTCTATTACCGTTCTTCCAGTCTTGTTCTTGCCTTTTCCCTTTTGGTTTGTAGATGTTATCCTATTTCCGTCTTAGATCTGGATCGAAGATGATGAAGGAACGAACAGCAAAGATGCGAAGAGGCAAGAGTCAACTGAACAGAGATCACTTGAATACTCTATTGCCGGTCTTCCAGTATTCTTCCTGCCTTTTCCCTTTTGGTTTGTAGATGTATCCTATTTCCGTCTCAGATCTGGATCGAAGATGATGAAGGAACGAACAACAAAAAAGATGCAACGAGGCAAGAGTAGACTGAACAGAGATCACTTGAATACAACTGTGCTCCACTGTCTCCACTTTATTAGTTTTTTTTTTAATTATTAGTTCAAATTAAACTAATGCGTTTACTAAACACTTTTTAAGGGGTAAACGTCCACTAACACATTCCACCAGAAAGAAAAAAAAAAAGAGTCTACTAATACTATCTTACTAAAAAAAAACCACTAACACTGTGAAATTAATATTTATTTTATTTTATAAGGGAGAAAGAACGCCAATTGAGCGTGTGCGCTGCCCCTGCACCCAGACGCAGGGGCACACGAAACGACCACCACTCCCCCCATGGAAAGGCGGAATTTCCCAAGGGTGCGGCAGTCATTTCGCGCGCCCCTGTGTCTGGGCACAGGGGTAGCACACTGCACGCGCCCAGGTAGCATTCTCTTTCCCATTTTATAATATTACCACTAAACGAATCAGATACATAATGGGATATCTGTATCCGTATCTGATTAGTTCTCGAATGGATTAGAATATTTTCCAGATAGTGATTTTCCGAATACGGATACCCCTAAACGAATACGAAAGCGAATCGAATTCGGATTTTCAACTATCTGTTTGCATCTCTAACCAGAATCGCATTAACAGGTTTAGAAACCATATTATAAAGAGATTTGATAACTAAGAATCAGAAACTCAAATGGGCCTAAAATTCTGATCGCAGCTCAAAACTATGGCCAAGAATAACTCCTCAAAATCTGATTGAAATCAGATGACCAGATCTGGAGTTATGGATTAATGCTATTGGCAATAGGGCTCTAGAATTTAGGGTTTCAGCATAACAATCAGAAACTTAAATCTCTAATTTGATATTCAACAAAAGAGCATAATAATGATAAGGTATTAGATTTAATAAGTGACTCTAAATCTGAAATAGCAAGTAGAATCTGATCTTCAAAACAAGTAGAATGAAGAAACGCACTGCAGTAGGACTCTAAGAAATCAACATCAACATCAAAATTTTAAACTGTGGGTATGTTTAGAATAGTTTACAATTAACAAATATGTAGTTTGATTTAAAATCTAAAAAGCAAACCATGGAGAAATTGAAATTCCAGCACATAGGACATGCTCAACAATAAAATAGAAACCAGAAAATACCAACTTGATTTGATGATGGATAAGATGACGAAGAAAGGAAGAAAGATGGATATGAACCAAGCATCTCACCTGGAACTATACTAACATCCCATCAGCCAACCTTAGCATCTCACCAAGGGTTGCTAATGCAACTCATAGAAGCTGTTCTGAGTCACACAGAACATGGGAGCAAAGCCCCACTTTATTCATCATAAAATTTGTATGCCTTGATGGCTGATTACAAAATCATATATAGAATCTCCAAATATGACTTATAACATGACTAGAAAAAAAGCCTAAACCAACTAGTAATCAAACTGGCTACAACTCCTAAACTGACTCAAGAACCTCCAGTTGTGTTTGGAGTCCTAAACCAACTAGAACTTGACATAATGAAAGAAAATCGACTCATAACAAGACTGGACTAATAGATTCCTAATCCAGCCTCAACTAGGACACAAACATAATCAAAATAGGAAAAGAAACTGAAAACAAAACTGTACTTAAATAGAACTCCATAGTAGAGTAGGAAGAGGATTGCAAGTGAGACTAGGATTCCTAGAGAAACTAAGAATTCTGAAATTCCTTAAACCACAAATTCTTATTCTTCTCTTGGCACTGCTGCTAGCGACCAAATACGGCATCACTAGGACTTTCAACTAAAATAGTTTAATTTGAGTGCTTGTTAAGGTTCATGTTATAGACATGTAGCTGAGTAAATGAACACCAGCCATTTTCAGCACATGCATGTGTTTTACTTAATATCATGTGTACTTGTGCACATAGTACTAAAACTCGTTTCGTCTCGGTCGAGATTTCGAGAATTTCGAGTATCTCGGTCGAGTCAAAACGAAATGCAACATCGAATTGAAAAATGCAATATTTCGAATATTTTGGAAATTTCGATCATCTCGTTTCGGAAATTTCGGAAATCTCGGTAATTTGGGTCATCTAGTTTAGAAAATTTCGGAAATCTCAGTCATTTTTGGCATTTTACACCCACAGAAAAAATACCATATTTTGACGAAATTTCGGTATCTCAAAAATTTCAGTCAGACCGAAACACCGAAACGAAACGAGATTTAGTACTATGCTTGTGCATTCCAGAGCAGAAACTTGGACAAAGAAATGAACAAAGTTACCTTGCAAATAAGCTCTCCCTGAAAACCTCCAGCAACTACCAACTTATCCTTTACTGCCAATGTACTAACTTGGGTCTGAGTAAATCCCTCAAGGAGACTCCCAGGATGTTTCTACACAAGGGAAATACAAACTCAAGTTCAACTTCAGGAAAGAGCCATGGCAACAAAATATCTACTATTTTCATATAGCCAATACTAATAATATGAAGCAACTTTGTGACACACAATTTTTGTGAGAAACATGCACCTCACATGGTGCAACATGCCCTGAAAGATTGAGAATTTCAGATTTGTTGCAAGTTAGTGAAGACCAATGAATAATGGAGTAGTGTGACATGAGGTAGACATCGTGCTTTGATGTAGCCCAAACCAAATTCCTGAGCTGCAAAGACCAACAAGAAATATGTGGGTTATTCACACATCATGCAGACATGCTAAGCTGCAGATGCTACAAAACGTGCATATAATATCAAGAGAAATTGTTATAAAACCTCCAAGACTAATGACCATCCAAATAGGATGTAAAGGAATGATGATAAGTCCTCATATTCAACAGTTTATGCATGTAGAAGATAAATATGCACATAATGATTTAGATGGTGATTTTAGCCTTAGATGATTCCGCAAAACATTCTCAACTTTTTTATCGTGATACTACTAATAATAAATGTTTTTGGTTGTTTTGGAGGAAGAAAAGCAATTCTCACTACAGATGGACCATCTTTTTCAGTTTTTCCTACTACGAATAAACCATGCAGAAAAAAATAAAGCCCTTATGATGGAAGGTACAAGGTCAGAATGAACTTTGATGTCAACATACCTGGAAATGAAGGATTGTTGACTTCACAGATCTTGTATTGCACTGGAACTCATAATACATGCCTCCTTTCATTGTGCGTTTGCATTCCTAGTGTGCAAAAAAGGAGTGAACGTGAAAATTATCAAGGGCTTAAGATAACAAACTTGTGACTATTTGGGAGGGGGGGATGGGTAGGGAAAGTAATATTTACCTTTTCAGAACCCTCTCCAGATTGAGGAATATTCTCATAGTTCTTGTACTGTTCTAATCTGGTCTGTCTATACTTTAACCTGGTAATGTTTAATCTATCCCAAGGGATTCCTTGGATATCTTTTCCTCTCCTAGCTTGTGCAGACGAAGTATCTGTTATCTTGTTGTTCTGCAAGGGTGGGGAAAAATGGATATTCTGAAATGGATATATATAGTGTATTCATTGAAAAGCTATGCAGAGGAAGATAATAAAAGAAAGTAAGAAGTTGCAACAATTAAAAAATACAACGGAGGTTCAATAAATAAAAAAAATGAACAAACCAATTGATCATATTCATCATCATCCGACTCTGAGTCACCCATTCCTCTACCACGAAACTCTTGATCCATATCATCATCAACATCCGCCATTTCATAATCATCAGCCATGTAGTCGATATCATCCCCTTGGTACTGGGACATGTTCTATGCAGAAAATGTATGCCTATGCCAATATAAACAATGCACATTACCCTCAACAAATGGAAAGATTGGATTAGAACATAATTTCAAATGTCAAAGGACAAACAAAACAAGTTAGCGAGCCAAATGCTCTACCAATAAAGAAGGCCCTGAACTGTTGTAAGACGGTTTATATGCTCTTTTGTAATGTTCCTAGCAGATAAAATAAATCAACCCTGACTTTATTTATAGATATCTATAGCATTAAAATTAACCAAAAGAAGACAACAACAAAAAAAAAAGGTTCCATTTCATCTCATTGAATTAGCTCCGTCACATGCAATTTGAAAACAATTTGCATGTTCTAAACCCTGAAATGGATGAACGTATAAGGCATCGAGAAACCCTCAGATGAAAGCAGGAAGGTTGGATTTTCCACGTTATTTATGCAAAAAAATAAAAAAGATAAGATTTTTAATTGTTGGATCCATGAAGGAAAGTTTTTTTTTAAAAAAAATAATATATAATTGATTAATTAAAATCAGAAAAAAGATGGTATAGGAGGATGTTGGAGAAGGGGGGGAGGTGAAGATGAGACCTCCTGCTACACCCTAAAATATGCAAATACAAATTGTATCAGGGCGGGGCAGCGGAGAGTAGAGATGCCCACACTGTGCATTGTTTGTGCTTTGTTCTCGTGAACGATAAACACATTACAGATCGGGGGGTGTTTGAAGTGAGGATGCTGATGGCTAGAGACACCGAATGCAGAACCATCAGCAAATCCCGATTCACATATGGAAAGGAGAAAACAAGTATACGAAGAAATAAATCGAACTGAAAACAGCAAATATGCAGAAGAACATACATACAACCGATATTGACAGCAAAAAAAAAAAAAAATCAGGTCTTGAGTCCTTAGTCCAATACAGAAAGATTTAAAAGAAGAAATAAAGAAAAAGATACTACCGTCAACTGAAACATGCAAACCCTTGAATGAGAAACAGAAAAAAAGGAAGAACATTGGAATTATTAGAGAGAACTGCGAGGGTTTCTGACCTTCGAGATTACTTTTTCACTAGTCTCCCCTTTATTGGGCTCTGTGGGGATCCAAACCGATCAAGCTTCTCCAGGTCTAGCTGAATTCAGATAAAAATCGATCAGTATTCATGGCCTGACCTCCTTACTGTAAATCTGCAATTCGTTCGTTCCGGAGAGAGTGAGATTGTAAGAAGGTTATACCAAGAGTAAGAAAAAATAAAATAAAAAGGGAAAATGGGATTACAGGTAAAGGAAAGAATAGGGGTGCGTGAGTCTGTGACTGTTCTCCTGTCCTGGAGGTACTGGTTCTTCCCCTTTCCCCTTTCTCCTTTCTTTCAACTCTTCGTCGCTAGTGAGTCACCCGAGTCCCGAGTAGTCCCGAGTAGTCCCGACTCCCGACCAACAGATATGAGAACGACAATGACAGATGTTGGATCGTCAAAATCAAGGACTATTTTTTTTTTTCACTGAATGAGGTTTACACTTAAGCCCTTCGCTATTTATGGAAAGTGGAAACCACCAATCAGTACAGGCTCTCTCACGTAAGTAATTCTTTCAGATGTGCTACTGTGGGGCATATAATAAGTTGGAATGGGTATTGTTCAATGCCATATTTGAGTTTTTAGGTTTCTTCCCTCATTGGTGTGACCTTATTAGTTACTTGATTTCTCTTTTTTTTTTTGGCAAAAGCTAATTGATTTCCTTCGTATCTTATTAACGTGGGACTTTTGATTTTTTTGAACTATCGGGAGGGATTCGACAGGGATACCCGTTTATTGTTGTATATAGATATTTGAATCTATTTAAGGGCATAAAAATTGCTAGATCTGCCTCTGAAATCATTATGAAATTGTAGAACATATGTTAAGGTAAGAATCTAGAATTATAAATGGATCAAGGTTAACATAAATTCGACAAGAATTAAAATGAAATCACACTAGACATAATTTGAATGCTAAGAATCAGAACCCCATCGCAGAACTTTCCTGATAGCGAGTCATCTTCCTAATAGACTCATGTCACAGACATTCCCTTCTTACAATGATGCTGCTTAAGGGTTTTCCTTCTCCTGCCATTGTTCTCTCTTCTTTAGTCCTCCTTTGAACCCTATTTTTCACTCTACTTACCATCTTCACCTCTCATTTCCCAATATACTTCACAATCATACATTCCAGCTGACGGTTTCACCAATGATGATGGTTGTGATCTTGAAATGTCACCGCAAGTTCCACTACTGCATCTTGATTCCTTTAAATTGTGTTTTCGAATGACATTTTCCACCTTCAAATGGTTCTCTAGCTTGCTCAAGCCTTTATTGGAGTGTCACGACCCTGTTGGGTCTCTCCTCAATCTGTCCCACAAAATTAGTCTCAGCATCGGTCTTCTTCGATTGGCTACTAGTTCTGGTTATGCTTATATCTCCAGTAGATTTGGAATCTCAAAAGCCACATCCAGGTTTTGTACCAAGTTGTGTCATGTCCTCTGCACCAATTTTAGGTGTCCTCTGCACCAATTTTAGGTTTTGGGTTGCGTTTCCCTGCCCTTCCTAGTTTCAATCCGTGTCGGCGGGCTTCGAAGACATCAGTGGAATCCCAAATTGCTCCAGTGTTATTGATTGTACTCAATTCAGGGTTGTAAGCGAGGGGGGTTATAGTGAGAGAGAGAGAGAGAGAGAGAGAGAATCTCTTCTCCCATTCCTTGTTATGAAAGGGTAAAATGGACATTTCATCTCCAATCTGAAGGCCACGTCATTAGTTAACGTTGGATGGCAAACGGTCAGTTAGTTTAACAGGGTTTTGAAACTACGGGGGAGCACTCGTTCACTTTTTGAAACCTTGAGTGGATTTGTATTTAATGCAAAGTACAAGAGGTGTAGGCATAATTTTCCCTTTTTTTTCCCCAAATCTATTTGCTTTACATTAGATTCTATTCATGCTTATTTCTAGAAAATAGCACCCACGAGGGGAAAAAATTGTCCTTAATTTCATGGTCTTCTATGTGTAAACCAACAAGTTCAGGGGGTTTAGGTTTTCAAATGAATTATATTCATAGTGAATCTTTATTATTAAGGCTAGGTTGGAGTTTTATCACTAATCATGATTAGGGGTGTCAACTGGTCCGGTTCTGGGCTATCGGTCCAGTTCTCTAGTGGTTCCGACTCTAAGGTGTCAAGACCAGATCCGGACCAATAAGCTCACCGGTTCCAAATCTGAGATCTAGGACCATTAACTAATGGGTGGTCCTGTTCCGGTTCCTAATCAGGTCCAAACATGCCCTTGTTGAGTAGCCAAATGCAAAGCATTTTTTCCATTGGAAGTTGGAACTAGAAATCTCAAGTAAGCTAGAATCTTTCAAAAGCAATTCATTAACTACTAGTGTGTGTTCTCTATGTGCAACAGATATGAGAGGGGTAGAATACTAGAATTTGAGGGGCCAAGTGTCTTGCTTAGTCTTGAGTCATGTTCAAACAGCAAATGGACAACAATTGTATAATACAAGTCACTTTTAACTGTATGTTAAAATAGCAAAAATCATCTTTAACATTTTAAAATAGAAAAAATGGTGCAAGACAAGTTCAAGTGTATGCATTTCATCCGGCTCCAACGGTTCCAAGGACCAGACCAAATCCGGACCAATAAACTATTGGGTGGGTCGGTTCTGGTTCTTAGCGGGACGTTTCGATCCGGTTACCTGTTCCAGTCCAAAATTGACACCCCTAATCATGATAGCCTATGGAGTAGGGTCCTTAAGGCCAAATACTTCCCGCAATCTAGTCTTATTAGTCAAAAGTTTGTTTTGAATAAATATGGGTTCTTAGATTTAATAGAGTATATCTTACATTGTTTCCTCTTTGCGTCGAATCGTCTATTGGAAAGTTGGTATTGGGACTTCGATCTCAATATGGGAAGACTCATGGCTTCCGCTGTGGCCACATCTCTTTATTGGGATCTATTATGAACCATTTTCCTACTATTACAAATGTTTCACATTTGATGGTCAATAGAAGATGTTAGAATTCCTCTCTTATTTCTACCATATTTCCATTAGGGGTCTCCTCTTTAATTACTAAAATTCCTTTGGCCACCATCCCTCATAATGATTTTATATATTGTCCTTATGCGAAAAAATGGGATTCTTCCAACCAAAGTGGCGGCCAAAACATCAAGTTTGGGTTTTTTGATGGATGATACTAATGCTGGATCATGTACTCGTCAATGTGGACAACATCTTTGAAATCTCCTTTGGAAACTAACGATACATCCTAAATTTAAGATGTTTTTTTATGAAAACTGTTGAATAAGGGTCTTGCGACTAGGGATATCCTTAGCCATTCATCGATCTTGATAATCTGTTTGTTTTTTGTGGGTCTGAATGGGAAGCTGGTTGGCATTTATTCTTGTCTTGTTCGTTCTCTAAGATAATATGGGCAGCATGATTCTTAGGATTGAAAACAAAAGGCCTCCATACTCATTCTCTCTTTGATCTTTTGAATTCTCTGTTTTTTTTAATGTTTTTCAAGTACTTCTCTTCCCACTGATAAAAGGTTTTTCCTATCTATTCTCTAATACCTGTTACCTCCTTTGGTCTGCTAGGAACCAATGTATTTTCTCTCATTATTCTTTTAATCCGCATGCCATTATGTACAACATTAACCAGCGGATTTTAGAACAGGATCTCTTTACTTTTTCCTATCATTATACTCTACCAACTACCTTAAATTTAAGCCTATCACCAGCAGATTACCTTGGACTTCACCCTCTAATCCCATTACTTTAATATGTAATGGAAGTTTCATTGTTGATTAATCTTGTGAAGCAAGAAGGTCTTGTGTTGCAATTTATCATCAAACTTTTATCTTTGCTTGTGCGGACTTTGGATATGCAGGGACAGCACAAGAGGCCAAAGCAAGGGGTTTGCTTACAAGTTTAAAACAATAGGAGAATGTATTGCGGCAATCTTGACACTTGGACTGATTGTGAGGACTTAGTTCATTGGCTTGATCGAGATATCTATAAATGGCCATGGGCAATTTTTACCTTTTTGTAAGATATTTACTCTATTTTAAAAACTTTTCGTCATGTAAATATTATGAAGAATGATACACTGGAGTCTTCATCAACTAGTCATGGGCTTCTTTGTTGAGAGACTTCATTGCACTCATTGACTTCTAGAACTGAAATGTATTGTGGGCTTTGGCAACAGACCAGAGTTGATTCCTCCACATAAGGCTAAGATATTTGGCCTTGAAATTATTATACAAATATCTGCTACAATGCTTGTGGTTTGCATATGGGAGTATTTCCGAAATTGCTTCTGAGAGATCTTATAAAACAAAATCATACAAAACACCTAATTCAGAAAAAATAGTAGTATAAAACAAAATCATACAAAACACCTCATTCATCATACCTTTCGTTTGTCTGTCATGAACTTGAGGGAGTGATAAGTTTCTTTCTGAATTGAAGCATATAAGTGGCATAGGAAGAAAAGCCAACTGTCCTTGCATTTAGCCTTAACCACACCAAAAGCAACAGGGGAACAAGCCAATAATACACCACCGTACATTCCTTTAAGGCGGCAACCATCAAGTCCTATAAATGGCCTACACCCCTTCAAGAACCCTTTCTTACATGCTTCAAAACAAACAAACGGATGCTTGAACATAGGATTGACTCTCACATTTGGTCTCTCATGGTACTGTATCTTGCAAATACTTCCTGGATTTTTATCTCTTACCAACTCCTCATACTTTGGTAATTGAGCATATGACCTTGCATGGCTTCCTTCATTTTTTCCCCTTTGCACGCATGTGAGACCTGTACAATTGCATTGGGTGAGGTTTAATTGCATACTTTTCATTCAAAAACTCATACATGGTCTCTACTTTCATCTCTGGGTCCGTTCTAAGTTTGGAAGCAAGTTTATTTGCTATCCACATGGATGTTGCGTTCTTCTTTCTAGAAACTTTGGGATAGGTGTGCTCTGGGGTGTAGGTCATAATCATGTAATAGACCCCATCCTCAATAGGTGAAGCATGGATACTCCATATACATCCATTAGCTTTACATATGGCAATGATCCTTGCCTTCTCATGTTTTCATCTCAAAATATCAAAGCTCTCTTGAATGACAAAATCACGAAGGGCATCCCTGAATGCAATTACATCCACAAAAACTTGACCAACCTCCAGATTCACTTTTTGCTCATCCTAGTTTTCTCTATTTCTTCCTTCCTCCTCTTCAGACATGTAATGTGACAAGTCATCATTACTGTCTACATTCCTTTCTTCCTCCTCCTGTTTATTTGCATAAGAATCATCTTCAATCGAGTTTTCAGTCCGATCACTCTTAGAGTCCTCACTCTTATAATCATCTTCATCCCCTCATCATGCTACTCATCATCATCTGATAAGTCATCATATTGAAAAAACTCGCCATCATTGGCAGCCCTCTTGCTACCTAAAGCAACATTTTCATCCCCTCTATCACTACTTTCCTCTAGAATGGCTGCACCCATACTTAAACCATAACACCACCACCATTGCCAATGCACTTACTTGAAGTGCCAACTTGATCAAAAGCCATATCGCTACCAGTAACAATGGCAGTATTTCTACTAGAGGATCTGACAACAGATGGAGTCCTAGTACTTTCCCCAATTGTAGCAGTACTCATACTATTAGTCCCTACAGGACTAGTACCCCTATCAGTGGGTACCACCCCTCTTAACAGTGGCTTTTGGAGGCCTATTAGTACCAGCACCCTTTTGAACATCAGTGCTAGGTGTTTCAACAGTGGAAGCAAACTTATCCTTCCTAACTGGCCTACTACTTGTATCATCCCTACCAACCGTTGTATCAAGAAATCCATTGATGGTATACATATCTACACGTGGTGATTAATGACATCCATCTACTCACACATAGCAAACATCTGCATAACATCTGGATTAGACCTCACATCCATCTCTTGAATCTTATCAAATAATTTGAATTTCACAGAGAACCTCAATGTTCTTCCTTCAAGGACATATTTAAAGACTTGAGTTTTACACATCATGCACCACATCAAAGGTAGCCATACTTGTTTGGGTCTACCAATCTTGCTTTAGTAATTAAGCCCATAGTAGTGATAAACTATGTTGCATACGACTACTATTGTGTCTAGAATTCTTCAAATAGTGGCCTACAATGGTTAACAGATAAACATTACTCAATTAAGCAAAACTCATACAACCCTGAGAAGAGCTCGCAGCCACATGCATACATAGCTCATTACAATAGTCATGTACGTTGAGATTAAGCTTGTCCCGGGTTTCCTCTTGAAGCGGCGCAACTCCCAATCCTGGCTTCTAAGCTCCAAGCCTATCTCCCACTTCCATGCACAACTCATATAACCCAGAGCACAAATCAAAACCACATACATGCACAACTCATTATAGTGATCATATAACCCTTAGTACAACTCATATAACCCAGAGCACAAATCAAACAATCCAGATCTTCTACGGCGTGCCTGCCTGTAGCGGAACACAAATAAGGCGAGGCGCAATGACTGCCTTACCCCTGCCTGAGCGTCTTGCCCGAGCGAAGGTAAGGCGGTCATTGCACCTCGCCTTATTTATGCGCCGCTCAGGCCGCTACAGGCAGCGCATCATAGAGGATCATGATCCCAAATCAAAACCACATACATGCACAACTCATTACATTGATTATATAACCCTTAGCACAACTCATATAACTTTGACCATAGCTCAACATCAACTCAAAATCATTTCAAAACCAGTTCAGTTCATATTAAATTTCTTGGGGTTAACCATCTTTCCTAATTTGCTTAATCAGAAAGGGGGTTTTAACTTACAGTGAGGGGATGGGATTTTGGTCAAAGTGCAGGGATGAATAGCTCAACTTCGGGTGGGGATGAGTAGCAGGTACAAGGGCTCCTATTGCAGTTTGAACGCCGGTAATGTGTAGCAGGTACAAGGGCGGGTATGAAGACGTCGATCAGGACGAGGATGAGGTCGTCAGTTAAGCTTTTGGGAGATGGAGTTAGCAACAACGATCGAGTACAAAGTTAGAACTTCATTGAGGGCAAATTAGTAACATCAACTCTCTAAAGGGTAGAGTGGTCAATTAAAAGTTTATTTTCAAATTACGTCGTCTGGACAAATCGGTAAATCACTAGCAGATCGGAGCTGTCGGTAATAAGGTTTGGAAAGTATGAGCAGCCTGAGTAATTATCAGAAACACATGGGAGATCAATGTAATTAAGGTTTAGTAAAGGAGAGGTCCATGTAATTTACTCTTTTAAATTTAATCGAGAACTTTAACCGCATTCAAATGGGTATAACGATATTTTGAGGAAAAAAAATCGTTTTCCATGTGTGCGTGCGTGCGTGCGGGAGTGACGTGTGTTGCATTCCTACCGCTGTTCTAAAATTCGTTTATTCCGAAACGTTCAAAGTTGGATTGGGTTGGTAGAGACTAGAGACGTTGCAGAGCCGCTGGTCTGTTCTTACGTTGCTAATTTGTCGTATTCATATCTCCGAAAGGCTTAGGTGACTAAAAATATGATTTCTGATCGCCCAAAATTCAAACTATTTCATCGAAGGAGTCGGAGTTAACTACCCTGTTCAGCTGACCTGTTCTATCATGGCAACGTTACTGAGGAGGGTCTGGGAATCCATATCTTGTCGTTCCAACTCGAATTGGAATTCATCTGGAACAGAATGGCCAATCGTCGTTGAATCATCTACCGGCGCCTTTGATCAGATACCTTCCGATATCTTCATTCAAATTCTCAAATTTCTCGGGCCCAAGGAAGCTGCCCGACTAAGCCTTGTATGCAAATCATGGAAATTACTTGTTTCCGATAATCGTCTTTGGATTTTCTTCCTTCAGAATCAACAGGAATCATGGGATGCGATTGTGTTCGCTGAAACGAATTTGAGATCCGGCTACCCTCCTAAGTAAGTCGCTAACTTAGCAGTTTTCTTCCCCTGTTCCCCCTCACTCTTTCTCTTCCCTGATTTTTTTCCTATATGACTGATTGGGATTCATAAACTTTTAAGGTCAATGAATTTGGTTCAGTGGCAATATTCCAGTCATTCTTCTTCGTGTTTTTGATGGGCAAGTGGTCACTCTTTCTTTCGAGTTGTCTTAGTTTGTGAAAATGTAGGAACTGAAGGCTCGTTCCACCCAGTTATTATAAATTAGATAGATAAATAATCAAATTAAATTTGCTCATGGGTCTAAACAAAATATCAGCTACAACTATTACCATTGTCATCATCACCATTATTGTTTTTATTATCATTACCATTTTATTCATGTTCTTGTTGAAATGATTTCAAAATTAAGTTGGTTTTTATTGTTGGGATGTCATATTAACCAGTAATAAAGTCAATTACTGGAAGAAATGGTGGTTTTTGTTGGTTCCAATGATGTTGGAATGCCTTTTATTTTTTGTGTGTGCGTGCGTGTATGTTTGTTTCTATTGGGTTCTTCAATCTTATCCTGTCATCCCATTTGTGTTTCTTCTTTTGTAATAGTTCATGTGCTGAGAATCTGTTTTATTGTTTATGTCCTCCCCGTCAACCTCTTCTCTGTGCTTGATGCTTTTGTTTCCCACTCCATAAGACTATGAGTTATTATTGCAGGACATTTTGCCATCAATTGACTCAAATATCTTTTATGAATGTTTATGCTCAACGTGCAAAAGTAACTGGTTCTGTTATCATTGATGGTGAGTTTCTGCTACTTTACCTTTGTAAACTTGATCATTATCTAGGAGAAATGATCCAGTTCTACTTTTCTATTAGTTTATTTCGTGGATACATTGATTCAACATGGTCATCTTTGTTACTAGTCTGTTGTTTTTTGAAGTATAAAGTTCAAGTAACTATGTAGGTAACTCACAAAGCATTATGTATGGAGATGACTGGGTACAAAAGGAATCACATTTTACAACAAAACCAATTATTTTAATTAATAATTTCTTACAATTGGGTGGGTAACAACTATCAGTTTGTCTCTAATTTAGTACTTGGTAAAACTTCTTGAGGGCAGACCTCGGCGCAACGGTAAGGTTGCTCCACTCGTTCGAGTCAGGAAATAGCCTCTCCGCGAAGCAGGGGTAAGGCTATGCACATTATGACCCTCCCCAGACCCCGCAGGGTTGGGAGCCTTGTGCAGTGGCTACGCCGTTTAGTTGGTAAAAATTCCTCCATTTATCTGGAACAGGAATTGGACAGGAAGGGCACAAGTATTTCCTGAGCGGTGCACTCTCCCAGGCAAAGTGATAATTCTGCACACTTGGTAGCATTGAAAGGTTAATAACATTTCCTTTTTAGGAAAAGTATCAACAGGATTCTCCGTAGAAACTTACAACTCATAAGGCATGAGGTGTGAAGGCAAAGATGGATTCGGAGGTATTGGGATTTTATTTTTCGGGGAGGGGGCATGGTGTGAGTGAGGAGAGGAGATCATATATTCTATGTCTCTTGAAGAGGGGAGTCAGATCTTTCAATTCTAGTTTAGTATGGAACTTAAACTTTGTTAAGATGTACCGTAGGGGTATTATAAAAAAAAGTGACTTGGCACTGACAAACTGCCGATGAGTAAGGGGATCCTAATACTTGTACCCTTTCTGAGATTTGGAGTAACCAAGAAACACACAATTGATAGCCTTAAGAGACAACTTATCAACCTGAGGTTGTAAATTATGAACAAAGCACACATATCCAAAAACTTAAGGTGACAAAGTGTTAGATGTGTATAGAGTTGTAATAAGGGTAGTTCTGGTACTAGTCTTGTTACTAGGTACCTTATTATGTAATTCTGTATTTTCTTCTTTTTTACCTTTTACCTCCCTAGGGAGTGAGTTGTAATACTTTAATTTATGACTTTGAAGTAATATAGATGTGTGGAGATCTCTCTCACACACACAACCATTACAATCGAAATATTACTCTTCCATTCTCTTACTCTCTTCTTCTTCTCTTCCTCTCCACCATCTTCCTCCTCTTCTCTTACCTACATCCTTAAACTAAAATCCAACTTGGTATCAAAGCCAAAGGTTTGAGAGTCGTATCATCTCTATTTTCCTCATCTTTTTCCCTCTCTTTGAGATCCTAGAACTCAAGGGATTTCAAAGAAGAGGTTCCTATGTAAATCCTTTGCAAAAGAGGTATGAAGTAGGTTCTCTATAACCTATTTAGGTGATTGAGGATGATTCTTGAGCTACTTTGGAGCTCCATTGAAGCTGTTTTGAAGTGAACTAAGCAGCAGTTAGGGTTTCCGCCAGCTCAAGAGTGAAGGCCATGTTTCTCTCATTCTCGGCATGTTTTTGGAGCTTGGAATAGCTCAACAGAATCGTATAAGGGTCCTCTATATGCTCCAAGTGTGCCTCCTTGATGAATGAAGGTACTGTCCAAGCATAGCTCAGTTTTGTGGATCTGCTCTTCTGCCCAGATTTCCGCCAGTTGCAGGTTGAATCCATGGATCAGGTCCATTTCAGCATGGGTTTGGCTGTTGGACCAGCCTACTAGGATCATATAAGGACCCTAGTTATAGTCTTCGTGTTCTCCTTTGATGGATGAGACTCCTCTTTGAGTTCTACTCAGTTTCGTGGTGTTGTTCTCTGCCCAGGTAAACTCGATAATGCTGCATTTTCCTTGTTCTTGCATTTAGGGTATATTGGACCTCTTGTTTGATTGAAAAGTGATGATGAATATCTGCATTTGAAATATTGGGGCTTTTTAAAGCTGTTTTATCTCTTGAAGAGTGTGGGAGTGAAGCTTTGTTGTGCGGGAATCTTTGTCTTTAAGCTGGCAGCTCTGTTTTTGTGTGTTGGGATAATTTCCTTGGGTTGAGTGTGCACTCCCCTTGCTGGTTGTTACTTGTTTATGGTTAAGTATATCAGACCGAACAATTTTGATCCTTTTGTGTCTACAGCTCAGTCTTATGTGTGTGGCCGTAATGATAGTAGTTCTGTGGCGGCTGTTTTGTTACGGCATCGTCGTCTTGGCCACCCTTCTTTTGTTGTAACGAGGAAATAGTTGCCTCACTTATTTTCTTCTGTTGCTTCTTCTCATGTTTTTCAATGTGAATCATGTATGTTAGCCAAACATTGTCGTTCCTCTTATCCATATCATGGTAATAGAACTACAACCCCTTTTCACATTGTGCATACTGATGTTTGGGGACCTTCCCCTACTACTTCTTTATTTGGCTTTCGTTATTTCGTGTTACTTGTTGATGATTTTTCTCGTGCTACATGGACTGTTCTTCTGAAACATAAAAGTGATGTTTGTGATGCATTTCAACATTTTTATCAGATGATCCTTACCCAGTTTGAAACTCGGATCAAAATTGTTCGGTCTGATAAAGGGGGGGAATACATGTTTGGTGGCCTTCAAACCTTCTTTACTGATCATGGCATTATCCATCAGCTTGCGTGTGTTGACACCCCCCAACAAAATGGGGTTGCTGAAAGGAAAAATCGCCATCTATTGAAGGTCACCCGTAGTCTCTTGTTTGGCATGCATGTCCCCAAGACCTTCTGGTCTGTGGCTCTTCTTACGGCCTCCTTCCTCATCAATCGCATGCCTACTAAACTTCTTGACTACAAATCTCCCTTAGATATTCTATCTCCTACAGTCTCTGCTTTCTCTCTTCCTCCTAAAGTCTTTGGATGTGTTTGTTATGTGCATGTTAATAAATCACATCGCACTAAACTTGATCCCAAAGCTCTCAAGTGTCTCTTTCTTGGGTACTCCTCTACTACCAAAGGTTACAAGTGCTATCATCCCTCTTCTCGCAAGTATTTCATCTCCAAAGATGTGACCTTCCTTGAGTCTGTCCCTTTCTTTGCACCCTCTCAGCATCCTCTTCAGGGGGAGAATTATAGTAGTGAACAGGCTGCTGATCTCCTTCATTCCTCCCTACCTATCTCTCCCTTTATACTTGACATTGGTAAGCACAGGGCTGTGGGTGTAGATGTGAATACAGATCTGGATGTTGACAATGATACTGGTAAGGATAAGGATTACCATATTACCTACAAGAGAGGTGAAGGCTTGCATAATGAAAGAAAGAAGACCTACCAAGAGTCCTCTTTGGATCCAGATCCACATCCTGAGCCTCCTCAATCAGGTGATATTCCTTCCCTCCCATCTGACTTAGACCTTGCCATTGCTGTTAGAAAAGGGAAAAGAGCCTGTACTAATCCTATAGCCCAGTTTGTTTCCTATGATGCTCTTTCTCCTACAGGTCTTGCCTTTGTTACTGCTCTCTCTACTGCTTCTATTCCCAGGAATGTTGTTGATGCTATGTCTGACTCAAAGTGGAGACAAGTCATGTCCGAGGAGATGATGGCCCTTGAAAAGAATGGTACTTGGCAATTGGTGGACCTTCCAAGGGGACGTGTCCCAGTTGGATGCAGATGGGTCTACACAATCAAGTATAAGTCAGATGGGATAGTTGAGAGATACAAAGCAAGGTTAGTAGCCAAGGGGTACAGTCAAGTTTATGGGATTGACTATCAGGAGACATTTGCTCTTGTGGCTAAGCACAACTCTATAAGAGTCCTATTATCCTTGGCTGCCAATAAAGATTGGCCACTATATCAGTTAGATGTGAAGAATGCCTTCCTTCATGGGGACTTGGAAGAGGAAGTGTACATGCAAACTCCACCAGGCTTCAAAATGCCTTAATTGAAGGGAAAGTGTGTCTCCTAAAAAGGCTCTATATGGTCTCAAACATCACCAAAGGCATGGTTTGAGCGCTCCGAGGCTATTCTAAAGGATGGGTATTCCCGAGTCAAGCTGATCACACTCTCTTTACCAAGCGAGGAGATGGTACCATTACAGCCCTCATAGTGTATGTTGATGATATTGTAGTCACTGGAGATGATCTGGTTGAGATTAAAAGACTGAAAATCTACTTGGCTCAACAGTTTGAAATCAAAGATCTAGGTCCCTTGAAGTACTTCTTAGGCACTGAGGTATCAAGGACCAAGAGAGGAATCAACATATGTCAGCGGAAATTTGTTCTTGGTTGATAGAGACAAGGATGTTAGGATGCAAACCGGCAAATTCTCTTATTGAACATTACCACAAACTAGGAGAAGATTGTGGTCCTTCTCTTGTTGATGCGGGAAAATACCAAAGGCTTGTGGGGAAACTTATCTATCTTTCTATGACACGCCCAGATATCTCTTACGCAGTGGGAGTTGTGAGCCAATTCATGCATGCCCCCAAGAGTGGCCACTTGGATGCAGTGTATCGCATTCTCAGATATTTGAAGTCTTCTCCAGGGAAAGGACTGTTGTATGTAAAACACAGTCACTTAAGAATGGAAGGTTTTACTGATGCCGATTGGGCTGGATCCATTACAGACAGGAGATCTACCTCAGGTTATTGTACCTTTGTAGGAGGTAACTTAGTTACATGGAGAAGCAAAAAGCAACATGTTGTGGCCAGATCTAGTGCAGAGGCAGAATTTAGAGCTATGGCTCATGGAGTGTGTGAGCTCATTTGGTTGAAGAGACTAGTTCAAGAATTGGGATTTGGCACTGAAGGGCCTATGAGGCTATACTGTGACAACAAGGCTGCCATCAGTATTGCTCACAATCCTGTCCAACATGACCGAACTAAGCACATTGAGGTTGATAGACACTTCATTAAGGAGAAGATAGACTCTGGCTGTATTTGTACTCCTTTTGTGAAGACCGGTGATCAGGTTGCAGACATCTTCACCATGGCTCTCGCCTCTCCTCAGTTTAGTACTCCCCTAAGCAAGCTGGGAATGCATGATATATATTCTCCAGCTTGAGGGGGAGTGTTAGATGTGTATAGAGTTGTAATAAGGGTAGTTCTGGTACTAGTCTTGTTACTAGTTACCTTATTATGTAATTCTGTATTTTCTTCTTTTTTACCTTTTACCTCCCTAGGGAGTGAGTTGTAATACTTTAATTTATGACTTTGAAGTAATATAGATGTGTGGAGATCTCTCTCACACACACAACCATTACAACCGAATTATTACTCTTCCATTCTATTGCTCTCTTCTTCTTCTCTTCCTCTCCACCATCTTCCTCCTCTTCTCTTACCTACATCCTTAAACTAAAATCCAACTCAAAGAATATAATGGAGATTTTGGAAATAGAATAGAAAAAAGGTGAACAGTTAGCTAGACCCGAAGAGGGCATTTGGTTAATCAAATAACAAGCGGCTAGAACAACATCACACAAAAAATGTTTGGGAACATGCACATGGATCATGAGAGACTGAACAATTTTCAATAAGTGTCTGTTTTTCCGTTCAACAACCCCATTTGTTGGAGTGTATAAGAACAACTTGTTTGATGAATCATACCATGAGCCAAACAAAAGGCAGAGATATCATGCTGAGTGTATTCAAAAGTATTATCAGATCAAAAAACTTTAATGGAAGAGGGTGAGATATCAGCCACGGCCTCACCCAGAATAGGTAGAATCTCAGCCACGGCCAACAACAAATGCATACCCTTCCTTGGGAGAGGGTGAGATATCAGTGCTGGAAGGAGGAACTGTACCTTGAAGGCGGGCAAAAGTCTCATTGAGTGAAGGCACCTTCTCACTAGCAAGCAACTGGATCTTAACCAGAAACAGAATTTAGTTTGGCCATAAACTTAACAACTTGAAATTCACTATGCTGAATTTTCAAATGTTCTAGATGCGTAGTATGAGGTTGATGAATTTTAACTCTTCATACATACCCTTAAAAGTATTGAAGTACTCATTCAAAGACTTGTCCCCCTGTTTGAAGTTAATTTTTTTTTCATAGAGATCATAACTCCGGACATATTCCTCTTGGGAGAAGCTTTCCTTCAAGTTATCCCAAACCCCTTCTGCAGTGGTGTGGAACATGACGTTTGTTACAATATCTGGATCCATATGGTTCCACAACCATATGAAAAGAGTGACATTCTCACACATCTACTCCTCGTATGCTTTGACATCAAAAAGTAGTTCGGATATGAGATTTTCATCTTCTCTTTAGCATGAATGTAGATCATAACTGCCTGAGCCCATAACATATAATTGGAAACTCCATTGATTTTAATAGTAGTGATCTGGACATTGACATTGTCTGAAGTAGATTTTGGATCAGCCATCATTTACAGCCACAACAACACAGTGTGCAATAAAATCAGGTAGTTACACCTCTGGCCAGCAAGAATGTTCCTTAAAATAAATATGTATGCAACTTCGGAGTAGTCCCCAAGTCTGGAGAGAGGTAGTAGAGCAGTAGGAGGTACAAATCCTCACAAGACAACACTGATGTGATAAGAACTAACAGACCAGCAGCAGAAAATATTAAATCTGGCCTTGAAAAACTCAGAAAATAAGTGATTTATAATTGCAGAAAAATATGGTGTTAGATGGATTCCGAAGCAGGATCGAAGGGCCCACGATGAGAGAGCAACATTGCCCTAAAAACTGGTAGGGATCTAATGGGCAGATCCAAAGTGATTCCAGAAAATTGCTTCTGGAAAAAATCTTCAGAAAACAGAGTATTGCATGGCCTTATGGGCATGGTTCAAAATTTCGCGATATATCGCCGATATATCGGCATATTTTGGAAATTTCGACACTACCGAGACGAGATGGGCTTCCGAAATGAAAAATGTTCAAATTTCGGTATATTACTTAAACAATGTGTATTTAACTATTTATACATCAGGGTCTGACCGTACACTGTCAATCAAGGGTTCAAACCCAAAACACCACTTTGAGTTCATTTTTTTTGCAATATGAAGGTTTATATGTATTTATTTAGCTTAAATAAGGGTGTACATGAAGTATCAGGTCTTAATATGGCCAAAAACCCACCGAGATGGAGTGCCGAAATATGGCAGAAAAAATACCATATTTGCCCGAAATTTTGGAATATTTCGGAAATTTCAACCAGCCCGAAATGGCGAGACGAGACAAAATTTCGAACTATGCTTATGGGTGATTTCAAATTGCACAAAATAAGGGGCTCTGATCAGCCCCAAACTGAGATTGAGTGGCCTTACCAAGATGGTGAACAAAGGCCTGAAGTATAAGAGGAATCTGCTGGCTTGATGAAGAGTAATTGCATATTGCAATGCTTAAAAAAAAACCAGAATATGATGCCGCCAGCCTTTATATGCATAGATATTGATTCCTGTAGATGGATAACTCAATGGGAAGCAAGATGAAGGTAGTAGATGCAAGGAGACCTTAGTTTATCTTCATATAACCATCAACTAGGGCCTTAGATAGAATGTAGGCAGCATAGGTTGCTGCAACCACAAGAACAGTCCTTGAAAGGACTATCAGACCAGAATTTGAAGGTGAAGACTGATTATAATGGCTCTGATACCATGTAACAAAAAAGAAACCAATAACCAGTGCACACACAAAGCTTGTAGATGTGAGGGAGAGAAGAAGAGGGAGAGAGAGTAGGTGGAAGAAGAAGAGAACTGAACCATGGTAGATTCAGTATGACTTTATCATGGTACTTCCACCCTATTATACTATCAAACAATTAACTGTTAGTAGGAGTCCTGCCAAGAGTATACAAGACTAAAACTAATTACAGATTTACAGAGAAACAAGGAAACTAAAAGGAAACATAAACATACCACAATAGGGATACTCCCCCTATTGTGATCAATAACAACTTAACACAACTCAACACAATAGAGTACTGTAGGCATGGTTTAAAGTATCGGTACGTATCGGTACCGATACATCTTTTTATTTTGTATTTTAATTTTTTAAAATGGACTATCTTCAATTGTATTGAAATGTATCGGCCGATACGGGTCGATACGATACGATCGATACATATCGATACCATCGAGAAAACCAGAAAAGAGTTTTGTGGGTGGTTTAATAAGTATCGATATGTATCGGCCGATACAACTCGATACATCTTGATACATACCGATACCATCGATACATTCTGTAAAAAAGTCCTTTTCACTTATAGACTCGATACAACTCCTATTCGAATGGAAAATGAAAGAAAACTCTCAACCAAGAGTCTAAAATCTTGCATTTAATCTTGGTTTTTCACACTTTTGGACTAAAAAACGAATCAAGGAGTGCTGCAACATCATCCTTTGCATCATCCAATACTCTTAATGGCTATAGACGATTACAACATGTAAGAAACCTCATCTTTTATAACAATTTCAATTTAATGCACTTGTTTGGTTATACATATACATTATTCTCCATTTTAGTGTTTATGCATGATACTTGTTATATATTGTTTTTTGTTCCAAAAGTGTATTTCTATGTATATCTGACCATTTCTATACGTATCTGTAGTGTTTGATATGTATCTCCGATACGATACGATACAATACGTCTCTTACAATCACTCGACCGATACGATCCCCGATATTGACACTTTAAACCTTGATTGTAGACCTAGACAATAATACCCCTGCGGTACACAAGGAAATTTATAGTTTAAAATAGTTACCTAGAGCCTGGTTTGACAAGTTTTGTTCAATTGTTACTTGGTGTGGATTCTCACAATGTTATCTGATCACTCTGTTTTTGTTCGGCCCCGGGATTCTAGAGTGGTAGTATTGGTTGTGTATGTCAATGATATTTTCATATATGGGGATGATGCATCTGAGATTACAGAGGTGAAATCTTATCTACATCAACATTTTCAGATGAAAGACTTGGGTTCCCTCAAGTATTTCGTTGGTATTGAAGTGCTACAAAGTAAGAGAGAGATCAGTTTGTTAGAGAGAAAATATGTGTTAAACCTCTTGTCTATGACCAGTATGCTTGCTTCTAAACCAGCTGATACTCCTATGGATCCACACCAGAAGTTTGGGACAAATGATGGTGAGGTGTTTGATGATAAACACCGGTACAGGAGATTAGTAGGTAAACTCATTTACCTTACTGTTACTAGACTTGACATATATTTTGTTGTTGGAGTTATTAGTCACTTTATGGAGTCACCTAAGAAGATTCGCTGAGAGACAGCATGTCAGATCATAAGGTATTTTAAGGGGGCTCATTTATCGACCTCATCGGTATATTGGTTTGGTCGAGTATTCTGATGCAGACTGGGCTGGTGCTGATGGTGGTAGGAGATCTACCACATGTTACTATACATTTATCGGTGGCAATCTTGTCACGTGGAGAAGCAAGAAGCAAATGACTGTGGCTAGATCCAGTGCTAAGGTTGAGTATAGGGCTATGGCTCATACTGCAGCTGAGTTGATGTAGTTGAAGTCACTTCTTCAAGAGTTGGGATTTCTAGTTACTAAACCTATGAAGATGTTCTGTGATAATCAAGCTGCTATTTACATTGCCAGTAACCCGGTGTTTCATTAAAGAACCAAACACATTGAAGTTGACTGTCACTTTGTAAGGAATGCAGTTATGAGAAAGTTGATTGATATTTTGTTTGTTTTGTCTTCAGATCAGTTGGGTGATATGTTTACCAAGCCTCTGTTTAGTCCTGCTTTCCGGGAAGGCTGTTTCAAGCTGGGCATGGGTTATTTATATGCCCCAGCTTGAGGGGGAGTGTTAAGATGTATCACAGGGGTATTATTGTCCAGGCCTGTGGTACTTTATTGTGTTGAGTGATGTTAAGTTGTTATTGATCATGTTAAGAGGACCAGATTTAGAACTCGATGCTTGGATGATTAATCCATCCCAAGCACATTCTTATTTATAAGAATAATTGAATAGTAAAATATGTACATGAGCAATGTGGGACTAAACCACATAATACAAAAACTAACAAAATAACAAAGAAAAAGGTCCAGAATACCCCACGGTATTCGCCATATATCTAACACTCCCCTCAAGTTGGAGCATATATATCATGCATGCCCAACTTGACTAAGATAGGATGAAACGACTTGCTACTCGTCCTCGTGAACACATCAGCCGGTTGATCAGAGACTTCACAAAAGGAACACAAATGAGGCCGGCCTCAAGCTTCTCCTTGATGAAATGTCGATCAACCTCCACGTGTTTAGTACGATCATGCTGGGACGGGGTTATGAAGCAATGCTAATGGCCGCTTTATTGTCACAATAAAGCATCGTGGGAAGATGAATAGCAATACCGATATCCCTGTAATAATCCTCTAAGCCACGAAGTTCACAAATTCCTTGGGCCATCGCACGAAACTCGGCTTCAAGATGGACCGGCCACAACATTCTCGCTTCTTGCTACGCCATGTGACAAGGTTCCCACCAACAAAGGAACAAGAACGGAGATAGATTTCTGTCGGAGAACCAGCCCAATCGGCATCGTATAGGCCTCAATATTAAGGTGACCCGTGGGAGATAGAAGGATTCCCTTTCTGGAGCGGACTTCAAATATCTCAAAATACGACTGATTGCATCCATATGAGAGGAATAGGGATCATGCATGAACTGGCTCACCAAACTCACAAGAATCGCAATGTCAGTCGTGTGTGAGAAAGGTAGATTAACTTGCCCACTAACCGATAAATACCCTTGTCACAAGCTCACCCTCTTTCTCCCTAAGTTTTGTAGTAGCTTCCATAGGAGTATCTCAAGGATGATAGCCTAGCAGCCCTGTCATCGTCGATAGATCAAGGACATATTTTCGTTGAGAAAGAAAGATGCCCTTTCAAGAGCGAGCAACTTCTATCCCTAGAAAATATTTCGAGAGGACCAAGATCTTTGACCTCAAATTCACGGCCAAGGAGGAGCTTCAAATCCCGATAGCATCACCATCATTACCGGTGACCACAATATCATCCACATAGACTATGAGAAGAGTTACCTTGTCACCAACTCGTCGATAAACAAAGTGTGATCAGCATTACTCGCCTATAATTCGCTGAAATCATAGTCTTGTGAAATCTGCCAAACCATGCCCTAGGTATTGTTTCAGCCCATAAAGTGCACGCTTGATCTCTGGACCTTGCCCTTGGTCCTGTCATCGAGAAGCCTGGTGGAATGTCCATATATACCTCCTCCTCAAGCTCCCATGGAGGAAGGCATTCTTGACATCTAACGTTGAAGATCCCACCCAAGATTTATAAGCACAAGATAATAGCACCGGACGGTGTTGAGCTTCGCGGCTGGTGCAAAGGTCTCCGATAGTCAACTCCATAAGTTTGAGTGAACCCCTTTGCAACCGGACGTGCCTTATATCGATCCACAGAACCATCAGCCTTCTGTTTGACCACGAAGACCCATCTACATCCAACTGGTTTCTTTCCCGGAGGAAGAGTCACAAGCTCCCATGTATTATTTTTATGTAGTGCTCTCATTTCTTCCAACATTGCTGCCTTCCACTTTCCATCTGTAGATGCTTCCTGCCAAGTTTTAGGAATCGAAACAGAAGAAAGAGAGGATACAAAAGCACGAAAAGATGGAGAAAGAGAGCTATAAGAAACAACACGAGATATGGGATGTAAAGTACAAGTCCTAGTACCTTTGCGGTGAGCAATAGGTAGGTCGGATGAAGAGGGATTACCAGGAGATGGAGGAT
Source organism: Telopea speciosissima (assembly GCF_018873765.1). Taxonomy (NCBI): domain Eukaryota; kingdom Viridiplantae; phylum Streptophyta; class Magnoliopsida; order Proteales; family Proteaceae; genus Telopea; species Telopea speciosissima. The sequence continues at coordinate 54,327,367 of NC_057917.1, forward strand.
CTGGATCTGGAGCCGGCAATTGGATGGGTATTGGTGCTAAAGGGGATTGCAACTGCCCTCTGTTGGTTCTGCCCCTCGTGTAGGTGAGTATGTTGGAATTGTCAATTCTCTTCTGAAATGCACCAATAGTTCTCTGGACTGGAGTCAGCTCCCCCTGAAGAGGAACATTAACAACACTATTTTCTATGGTCTCCCCCTGTAAAGGATTCCCATTAGGTGAGGGAGGAACAGCCGGAGGAGTTGGGACATCATCCAAAGGAGGTTGGGCATCGTGCAAAGGAGGTGGGCAGCAGCCGAGGAACCTCTAGTGGAGGAATCTCAAAGGGCGACATCTTCACTAGAACTCTCCCCTTGAAGAGGTGGTGAAGAATAATAAGAAAGGGTCTCATGGAAAACAACATCCATACTCACCAAGGTACGACGGGAAGGGGGATGGTAACACTTATAACCTTTCTGGGTTGGAGAATAACCCAAGAAAATACAACGGAGCCCACGAGGCTCAAGCTTGCCTGGAGATCTGGTATCCCTAGCATAACACACACACCCAAATACTTTGGGAGGGACAATAAAGGAGGAATGACCCAGTAAAATATCAGAGGGGGGTACGGGAATTAAGAACCCGAGAAGGGAGCCTATTGATAAGATAGGCGGCAGTGAGAACCGCATCCCCCCAATATTGAGAAGGAACATTCCTCCCAAACATCAAAGCCCGGGCCATTTCCAACAAATGACGGTTTTTCCTTTCTGCCACACCATTCTGGGCAGGGGTATCAACACAACTAGTTTGGTGAATGATGCCATGATCAGCCAAATATTTTTGAAATTGTGATTGATGAACTCGGTTCCATTATCACTTCTCAATATTTGGAGAGTAGCCTGGAACCGAGTTTGAATCAGCTTATGAAAATTGCTGAAAACATGAGAAAACCTGATTTTTAGTGTGCAAAAGATATACCCAAGTGTTCCGAGAATGACAATCAATAAAAGAGACAAACCAAATGATGACCGAAATAGAGGGCTTGCGACTAGGGCCCCAAACATCGAATGTACCAAATTAAAGCAAGAAGAACTCCTTTTATTTGAAATAGGATAATTTGAACGTGTCTGTTTGGCCAGAACACAAGCCTCACAAAAAAAAGTCATCCTTAGTATGTAGGGTGACCAAACGAGGAAATAAATGAGCTAAAATTCCTAAAGGGGGGTGACCTAACCGAGAGTGCCACTGGTAAAGTTCAGAAGAGACCAAGGAGTTCTGATGCAGCGGAGAAGGCAAAGGTGGTGGAGAGAAGCGACCGTCATCAAGCAGGTACAAGCCACCATGCACTTTACCCAATCCAATCGTCTTCCCAGAGGCCAGATCCTGAAACACACAATGAGAGGGAAAAAAAGTGACTTTGCAGTTAAGATCACGAGTAATACTACTAATGGAAAGAAGGTTAGTAGTAAAATTAGGAATATGTAAAACAGAAGACAAAGGAAGAGAGGAAGTGCAGTTGATGAGTCCTTTTCCAGATATTGAAGAAAGGGACCCATCAGCCACTTTGACCTTATCTTTCCCAGAAGTGGGAGAATATCTGTGAAACAGACTAGAGGAACCGGTCATATGATCTCGTAGCTCCAGGAATCTATGATCCAAGGATGGGAAGCCACGAAGCACAATGACCTACAAATGGAATACCCGACCGGGCAAAGTGTGAACCTCAAGGAGCCGAGGAATTGGCGTGAGCTGATGTAGTAGAGGCAGCAGCTGAAGTCCTGAGCATACGAAGGAGGGCCTGTAGATCATCCGGGATAGACCGGTGTGTGTGAGAGTTGCGATATGATCTCGGTCCCGATGGGCCTTGGTCTTTGTCTTGGCAACCCTTTTAGTTTCAAAATCAGCGGGTTTCCCATGAAGTTTCCAACACTTCTCCTTGGTGTGGTAAGGTTTGTGACAGTACTCACAAACAACAGACCCTGTAGTAGAATCACCAAGAGAAGCAATGCCACTAGGTGTAGGAGTGGCAGGGGCAGCAGCTTGGAGAGCTGATCTGTCAGTAATAGGAGGGTGCAACATGGCAGCCCTACGGTTTTCTTCAGAGGAGACGAGGGCATAGGACTGTTCAAGTGTGGGAAAAGGCTTGTGACCCAACACTTGAACCCGAATCTGATCATACTCCACATTTAATCCTGCCAAGAAATCATAAACCCTGATCTTGTCCATGTGTTGCTTATAAGAAGTAATATCTGCAGCTGTACTTGGGTGAAAATCAGAAAAATGGTCCAATTGTTGCCAAAGGCTGCGCAAGGTAGCATAGTATTTGGAGACTGTCAATTCTCCCTGAGTAGTGTGAAGGACCTTCTTCCTGATTTCATATACCTGGGCATCATTGCCAAGCTGTCCATAAGTCTCCTTGCAAGCAGCCCAAATTTCTGAGGCTGTATCAAGAAGAAGAAAATTGTGTTGTAGATCTGTAACCATAGAACCAATCAAGTAGGACATAAGAACTCCATTGTTGGCAAGCCACTTGTCTTGAGCAGCCCCAACCTCAGTAGGCATAGGAGTGGATCCCCTAATATGACCAGTAAGGCCACGGCCAGCAATGGCAAAGGAGGCAGACCTAGACCAAAGTAGGTAATTGGTGCCATCCAACTTGATTGGATTTGGAGAGAAAGTATGATACTCTGGTTTGCTGTTTCCATCACCAACATAAGTAGCAGTCGAATCCATAGAGTCACCCATGGAGACAGTGAAGAATCCCAAATCGGAGAAGAGGGCTGTTGTGAAGAGAAAGCCAAGAACACCTCCAAGTTAAGGGCTGAAACAAGGATGAAAGCCCTCTAATAATAAAGGAATAAGTGTCTCCAAGAATCAGCAACAGCAGGCAGAGAAAACCTTGAGATCGATATTTTCAGGGTTTTGAAAAAAACCCTGAAATTGCTGAAATCGATAAGATGATATGAGGCCTGGAAAATGACTGTGTGAGGCTGAAATTGCAGTCGAAGTACACTTGAACAGATGTGAAGCACTCCTCAAAAAATCAGAATTAACTGATAAGTGGAACCCCAAGATCGACAATTGTCAGGGTTTTGAAAAAAACCCTGAAAGTGTGAAGAGATATCGATCTTGAGGGCTGGAACTTGATGTAGCTTGATGTAGGTGCTGGAATACTGATCTGCCGCAGGTCTGAAGCTCCAATATAGTGAACAAAATCCTTGTAATATAGTGTGAATCTGTCCAATGAAGGCTGAAGTCTTCAATATTCGCAGCAAAGGAGTGCAGCACCTTATCGATCAATTCTTCATATCATGGGATGAGGTAAAGGAGGGCAGCAGCTGGATCAATTGATCACCTCATCAGTGCTGCCCTATGGGACAGAGAAGAACAAAACGAAACAAAGGGAAGAAGAGAAGAAAAGAGAAGAGAAAGGGAGAAAGATCGAGAATTAGAGAGGGAAGGAGATCGTGGATTGCAATCTGAGTTCTAATCCAGCTCTGATACCATGTTAAGAGGACCAGATTTAGAACTCGATGCTTGGATGATTAATCCATCCCAAGCACATTCTTATTTATAAGAATAATTGAATAGTAAAATATGTACATGAGCAATGTGGGACTAAACCACATAATACAAAAACTAACAAAATAACAAAGAAAAGGTCCAGAATACCCCCACGGTATTCTGGCCATATATCTAACAGATCATGATAGGAAGAGTGGCCCTATTGTGGTATGTTTATGTCTCTTTTTAGTTTCCTTGTTTCTCTGTAATTAGTCTTAGTCTTGTACACTCTTAGTAAGACTCCTATTAAGAGTCTGTTGTTTGTTATTATAAATAAAGGGGCAGTACCACGATAGAGTCACACTGAATCTGTCGTTGTTCAGTTCTCTTCTACTTCTTCCATCAATTCTCTCTCCCTCTCATCTACGAGGCACAAGCTTTGTGAGTGGGCTGGTTATTGGTTTCCCTGTTGTTATAAACTTCAGCAGAGACCTGAATAAGGAAGAGACTGTCTCTATAATAAAGTCCTTCTTGAGGAAGGTTTCTATTTTACACAACTGGGATATTCTAGTGTGGTCACTTAATGTCTCTCTGTCTCCAATTTTGTTTTTCTCAGCTTGATGATGTACTGAAGCTGAAAGTCACTTCACCAGTTCTCCTCATAAGCTTATTAGGAAATCACTCTCCCTAAGATATATTATATACTGGTGATGTCCTTGAGAGAAAGAAAAGTTAATTTCTGCTTCCTCATCTGTGTCCAGTGTGCATGGAGATAATTCATCAACCATCTTGTCATTTATTGCCAGTTTTTGTGAAGTTATATCCTTGTGGTATGGCTTTGAAGAATTTGGGAAGAAGCTGATTGGCAGGATATACTGTCACTGGAGGAGTGCAGTTCCAAGCTCAGTGGGGTTGGGCTTGGTTTGAACTTGGAGTTCTCTAGTGAAATCATTGGTTTTCTGTGGGCTAGTGCTTGGCTCCCTTTGCTTAGCAAGTTTTTGAGGAGTTATGTCCTAGGTTGGGCTTTGAAGAATTTGGGAAGAGCTGATTGGCAGGATATTACGTCACTGCAGGAGTGCAGTTCCAAGCTCACTGGGGTTGGGCGGCACATATCTTCAGAGGCTTTCAGTTTGATTTATTAAGGGATTGGACAGATACTTCGAGTCCTCTGTAGATTCTCCCTAGATCGTTCTGACTTGGGCTCCTGTCTCATGTATACTCCATTGGGTTGAACTTTGGGTTCTCTTTAGGGGTAATCTGGTTGAAAGAAAACTTTTCCCAGGAGGAAAATATTTCTCGTACTGATGAATTGTATGAGAAAATATTCAATTGCAAACAAGGTGATAGGTCATTGAATGAATATTTCAGTGGTTACAGGGATCATTAAAGAACTTCAAGTGCACCAAGCACTCACCACTGATCTAGACCAACTAAAGCTTCAGCGTCCTGAATTTCATGTTGTCAAGTTCCTAGCTGGATTACATCATGATTATCAATCAGTCAAAAGTCAGCTCTTGGCTTGTGAAAAGGTACCCTCTGTGAATGAGACATTCTCTCGTCTTCAACATTACATATATTGGCTCCAAGGTGGATACTTCACCACCTCTCAATGAAAATTCTGCCTTCACTACTAGTAGAGGCTGTGGTTCATTTGGATGAGGCCATGGTCAGCGTAGAGGCCGTGGCCGTGGACCTAGTGGTCGTGGCACCAGTGGACAAACTGTTGGTAAAGGTTCTCGTCATTGTTCTTATTGTGGGAAACAAAACCATACTATAGAGACATGTTAGGCCAAACATGGACGTCCTGAATGGGCTAATGAATTGGTCAACACTGCTATGACTGACCATACTACTGAGCAAGCATCTACTGGAGTCACATTCTTCATCCAATGTTTCTGTGCCCCATGATGACTACAATCAGATTCTCAAACGACTACAACAACTTGGGGCAGCTACTAGCCTACTACTTCCACAACCAATCTAACCCATACAGGTAACACTGCTTTATTTACTACTACTACTCCCTGGATCATTGACTCCGGAGCTTCTTCTCACAGAATTGGTGTGACCAATTTATTTTCATCCTTTAATAACATTCATCAACATTCTCTAGTTATTCTTGTTGATGGCTCCTCTACTCAGGTGACAGGTCATGGCATTGTTTCTCCCACATCTTCCATGACATTGTCATATGTTCTTCCTGTTCCCTGTTTACCATTGAGTCCTTTATCTGTCAGTAAACTTATTAAAGCTCTTAATTGTTCTATTATTTTTAATCCTTCCTATTGTGTCTATCAGAACCTTCAGACAAGGAAGACGATTGGTGGCGGGCAAGGTTTAAAGTATCGGTATCGTACATAGTTGTCACGTCGTCACGGCGATCCAAGTCGGTGGAGGGGTGTCATGTCGATATATTGACATGTCGCCTGCCATGGTGTTGCCATGGCGATCATATCGACCATGTTTTATTTTTTATTTTCTCTATTTTTAATGTCATTTAGTATGCTATAATATATACCCTATAACGTAAAAAATTAACATGAAAGTGTATTACTAATCTACTATGGTTTAATTCATGAAAGTGTAATATCCATTAGTGTATATGAAATCATGGATTATCAAATAATTGATAGCAATAGTCTTGCTGATAATAAAGTTGAAATATCATGAGAGTTGAGATATGATTCATATGAAAGTGACCACAAAAGTAACAAAACAAAAAAAACAATTACAAGAACGTAATTTATATTGAGTGAATAAAGCTAATAAACAACCCATCTAAATAAAAAAAAATTTGCTGATGTGAATATGCGATTGTGTATTAGTCAATAGTGTATTAGTGTTTTCTGTTTGATGTTTTTTTTAATTTTTTTTATGTTAAGGAAAAAGCATTAAAATAAAAAATGGTTAAAAAAAATATTGTTAAAAAATTAAGTTTTATAATTTGAAACAACCATGTCGCCTGATATGGCCATATGTCGTGGTATGGCGTCCATGGGGCGCCATGGCGACGACATGGAGGCCAAATTGGTCGATATTCTTACATCATCCATATTGATTGTCGATATGCCCACTTCTCCAGCGATATGACGCCATGGTATCGTATCACGAAGGTGATTTAAGAGATGTATCCTATCGTATCGTATCGGAGAGATGCAAGATACACTAAAAATACACATGTAAATGTTAAGGATATATGCCAAGAACAGTGTTGAAAGCATAACAACAACAACAAACTCAACCTTATTCCAACTTAATGGGGGTTTGCTACATGGATCCAATTAAAACAACGTAGGGAAAACTGAGGTCTACACAAAAAAATGGGGGATGGGAATGGGATGAGAAATGAAAAATGGCAAATGGCAAATGAAAGATGAAACTAAGAGGAAGGAGGTACAACCCAGCAAGTTAGAAGAATCGCAGCTAAATGGGGTCTTCTACATGGATCCTTGCCCTCCAATAGGCTCTATTTGAGGTCATACTTGGTACACGACTTAGTGATGTAGATGACAAGTCAATATGTACCCGCATGAACAAGCCCCAAAACCAGCCCAGCAAGGTCATGGGATTCGACTGTTTGAGAGGCTGCCTGGTCTGATGATGTGGCAAGTTTTTGTTGGTTTGATGGAGCATCATCTAAGGCAGCCCCAGCCTAGAGAGAAGCATGCAGAATATAAGAGACCAAGACAGAAATTTTTAAAAAAAGTTACTGTTCACATGAACAGTGATTTGGGGGCAGATATGGACAAGTTGGTGGAGAGTGAATACAAATTTGAAGACTTCTAGAAGACTTTCTATTTTAGTGTGTAAAGAATCCCAGAACCTATAATTAGTGAGAAGATAGAAAGAGATGAAGAAGATTAGAGAACAATGGGAGAAAAGGCTATATGATAGAATGTTTATTCTACCGTACCAACCAACATATATTTATATTAGGTCAAAATAGAATTACGAAAAGAATATAACTCTTACCTAGTTAAGCCTAAAACCTAAAACAAGAAACTAACAATTACAGACATAACTAATAAAGGAAACCAAGATAGGGGGACTCCCCCTATCGTGTTACATATCTCTTAACACTCCCCCTCAAGCTGGAGTATACACATATCAGAAGAAAGCTCCAGCTTGGACCAACAAAAACAGATATGAAAGGTAGCACTAGTCTTAAAAACCAGCGAACTCAAACTAGCATTTCAATCAATTATCATAAATCCATCAACAATAGCAACCCAAACAAATCCAATCAGCAACAGCATCACGCCAACACCAAAAGCTCTTCCCAAGGAAGGCAACAAAATGTAGCACCATCACACATCACTTCCAATGAAGGCAACAAAATTCAAGTAGTAACCTGCTCAAACAAAGACAAATAAAAGTGCAACTCCAATGGTTACACAAAATCCCATAAAAGCAAGGATTTAAGTCTCGGACCGTATCGTATCGTCTCGGCCGATACGTCTCGGTATCGGTCGTGGTCGATACGATACAGGCCAAGACGTATCTTTTTTTTTTTAAATGCAAATGTCTTGACTGTATCGAGACGTATCGACCGAGACGTACCGATACGATACGATACGATATGATCGATACGTATCGATACAGTCGAGAGTTTTTAAAAAAAAATATTTTATTATATTTAAAAAACGATATGTATCGAGTCGTCTCGAGATGTATCGATATGTATCGACCGATACATACCGATACATATCGAGACGACTCGATACGTATCGTTAACTTTAAAAACACATGGCCATTTCATTCTTTTCACCTAAAACTCGATTTCTAGCAGTCCTGGCGGAAAAAAAGCTCTTCCCAGCTTTGAGAAACCCTTCCAAAAACACATTTAAACTTGCTTTTTGGGTAAGATTTCTTGAGGGCTTTCAATTCTTTGCCAAAAACGAACTTAGAGGAGCTGAAATCACATCATTTGGTGGATCTAACAGCCCACATTTGAATTCAAAAGCTGTTCTTGAAGGGTTAGGTAAGTTTTTTGAAAAAAACTTGAATCTTTTGCTTTAATCTTTGATTATTGGTATGTTTTTTGGTATGAATCAAAGAGAATATGTTAAACAAACATAGAAATTGCATTTTTTGTACGCATTTACAAAGATTTGGTTTCAAATCCATGTTTCTTTGACCATTTTTACCAAAAACCGAAAATTCCTTCTTTAAAATGAAATTTTTTTTTTTTTTCTTCTTAACTTTAAAACAAATGGTAATGTTTATAAGATATGGAGTACATTATGTATAGATGCATGACATCCCAAGAAGATTATACATTTACCCTAAAATCTGTATTTTTTTTTTTTTGTGGGTATTTTCTGAATTTATAAAATACTTAAAAAAATGTAAAAAATCTGATTTTTCCATCTAAACTCTTTCATTATAGTTTGATAAAATGTATAATTGGCTGAAATAGAATCAAAGACTTAGATTCATATATGTAGTACATTATGTCATTTTTTTTCATTATTTAAAAAATTAAATAATGTGTAACTAGTTGTAGAAAATATAAAAATGTTTAAATATTATTTAGGGCAACTTTGCTAGGTTGTAAATAAAAGAAGATGATGCAATGCATGACATGCATCATAATGTCTGTCTATACTTGTATAAATAATAAATTATTGATGTGTGGATTTGAATATTGTTTAATATATATCTTATATAGTTATCTACTTTTGTTTGGTATTTAGGACGATGCCGTGACAACAAGACATTGGGTGGTCTTATTGTACCAAAATAAACAATAATAGATTGCATACACAGTGTAACTTCTGTGACACCCAACATCTTGGAGGTGGGGTAACTCGGCAAAAAGAGCACATGGCAGGAGGATATGGAAATGTTTCCAAGTGTACAAAGTGCCCTGTAGAGTTAAGCAGGGGAATGCAAAAACACCTTAGAGATTCCAAAAAAAAATCCAAGCAAGCACATGATGATGTTGATGCATTGGTGAAAAATTTGATGGAAGATTTTGAAGATTATGAAGGATCGGATATAGAAGCAGAGGAGGACCCAGAGTTGGCATTGGCGATGAAACAATCAAGACATGAAGCAAAAGAGCAACAATGGAGAGCTGAGCAATTGATTAGAAGTCAATCAGCTCGACCCAACCAGGGCCCTGTAGATATTGGTGTTGGCTCCTCTTGTCGTCCATCTTTAAGTAAGGGTAAGCAGCCTGTTGGCCTTAGTAGAGTAACCAGTGTGAAGGGGATGTTTGACCGGTTTACAAAGAATGGTAAGGGTAAGAGAAAGAAGAGCCCAGATATCAGAGACATGGATCCTAATGTCTATAGAGCAAGGGATGCTAGCCAACAGAGGATTGAAGAAAGCTTTCAACCCAAAACACTTAGTAAAAGGATAGGCAGAGCAATCTCCAGATGGTTCCACAGTTCTATGATTCCACCACATAAGGCCAAAGATCCCCACTTCAAGGCCATGGTAAAGGAGATTCAGCGGTGTGGAAAAAATGTTAAGCCACCCACACCTCATGAGATTGTTGGGCCTTACTTGGATGATATTGTCCAAGAGGTGCATGAGTATGTAGAGAGGTTCAAGGAGAAGTGGCCACTATATGGAGTGACCATCATGTGATGGATGGAGTGGACCAACAAGATTATCCATCATCAATTTTCTTATCTACTGTGATGGAAGGACGATCTTCCACAAGTCAGTCAATGCATCTAGTGAAATCAAAGATGCCAACTACTTGTACAAGTTAATGGATGAAGTTGTGGAGGACATAGGAGAAGAAAATGTTGTCCAAGTAGTAACTAACAATGCAGCAAATTTCAAGAAGGCTGGTCAGTTGCTTATGTTAAAGAGGCAACATCTATTTTGGACACCATGTGCAGCTCATTGCATAGATTTGATGTTTAAGGACATAGGAGAATTGCCCAAGGTCCAAAAGTTGGTTGGTAATGCAAGGAAAATCACCAACTTTATTTACAACCATAGTTGGGTTTTGGCATTGATGAGGAGTTACGCACAAGGGGATTTAGTGAGGCCTGCAACAACAAGATTTGCAACAAATTACGTTGCAATTGATAGTCTCATTTCCCGAAAGCATGGGCTGCTACAAATGTTCACCTCTACTGAGTGGTTGACTAGCAATTATGCAAGGTCTGAAATTGGGAGATTTGTTCAAGATCTTGTCACCTCCTCAAAGTTTTGGGCTGCAATGGGCCGACTTTATAATGTTATGATGCCACTCTTTTGTCTGCATGCGAGAGGTTGATGGGGATAAAGAGCAGACCATGGGTAAGATGGTAGAGGCCATGGGATGTGTGAAGAGAAAAATACATGAGAATGACCCAACATCAAACAAGAAGTATTTGAAGATTATATCCGATCGATGGAAAAATATGTTGGTTCAAGATGTTCATTGGGCATGTAATCTTATAAGTATATGACTTTGGTTTCATTTTAAACACTTAGTAGTTAGTAAGTTACTATTTATTTATTTATTATTAGAATTTCTAGGTTTCTAACCATCCATTACAAACCATGTGCAGCATATTATTTGAATCCGGATATCCAATACTCCAATGATATAGGGTGTAGACCGGATCTATTGCGTGCCCTAAGGAATGTTGTGAACAAAATGGAGCCAGATGTAGCGAAGGCCACACTCATGGATGAGGTTAGAGCTAAATTAGTTGTATAAATGATTGAAACCAACAATAAAGTGATTGGTGGAAGTGGAACTAATATATATATTTTTTTAATACCTCTCTAGGCTAAGTATTTTCGGGAGGCCACTCGTGGTTTTGCTGATAGAATGGCTATCCATGCTAGAAGCACACAACGCCCAGGTAAGTTAGGTTTTCCTAATTTATTATATCATTTAAAATTTGTTTTAAGGTTTTGTCTTTTAATATTTCATTTATTATTGTGCAGCTGATTGGTGGCTCAATTATGGGGGTACTAGTGCTCCACACTTAACCCGAATTGCAATTCGAGTATTATCCCTGACGGCATCCTCTAGTGGCTGCGAACGTAACTGGAGTACATTCGGGTTGATACACACCAAACCCCGGAATCGTCTCAGTTATTCAAAGTTGGAGAAGCTAGTGTATGTCCATTACAACTGGAAAGAGAAGGAGATGATGTAGATGTCAACCCAATCGACATCAACCACCTACTTGACGATGAAGATCCAGTTAGAGTATGGATAGAAGATATCGATAAGGTATTGGTGATGGATCAATTAAGTGAGGATCGCCAGACAACCAAACCTGATCCAGTGATAGAGAGCATCATTCAACAGATGGATGAGGATGCAACACAGCCACCATCACAAGATCCTTGTCCTAATGTTGAAGGAAATGAAAGTAGCTCTAAAGAAGGTTTAGTCAGGAGGACAAGGTCAGGTCATCTGTATGGAGGAACTCAACAACATGTTGATGATGAGGATGAAGACGACGATGGTGATGATGATGGTGGTGGTGGTTCTGCTGCTGCTGCTGCTGATGCTGATGATGATGATGATGACGATGATGATCATGATGATGATGACGATGATGATGATGGTAGTGGTGGTGGTGGTGGTGGCCATAGTTGGAGGTAGTGGTGGTGGCCATGAGGCTTCACAACATCGTCTTGGGGTTCGATTCACATGTGAGGCAAGATACACACATACTACCCAAGATATGGATCATGGTCCCGAGCCTGCGGCCATAAGACTTACTCGCGGAAGCCGCATAAGGGCAAGTCTGCCAAGCGCTCCCACAATCCATATGATAGTGATGTGCTTATGAGTGGCATAGAGTCACTTAGCATTAGTTCTGATTATGCTGGTGCTTCATCGGCCATGGGCATTATGCATCGAGTTCTTCTTCGCTATGGACATGGGGCTTCGAGGGTATGGAAGTTATGGATACGGAGAGAATCAAGCACAAGCATAACCTAGTCTTGTCGTGACATTAGCTACTCCAGAGCAAGACACACGATTCTACTATGAGTGGGAGAGTCACTACCATCGATATTTTGACCGGGCTCGATGATTGTGCTTATGTTCGGACAAGACACAACATCATCCTAGTCGCTCCTATTGTTAAAGACCCTTACAGACATGACTTTGATCCACCCGACATTCTTCATGGCAATAGAGTGACTCTACATGTAAGGAATTTCATCTTTTAATCTTTTATAACAATTTCAAAGTGCTGCACTTGTCTGGTTATTAATTATTCACAATTCTTAGTATATATGCATGATATATTACACAAATTGCTTGTTTATATTGTTTTTTGTGTCCAAAAGTGTATTTTGATCATTTTTCATTTTCACGATCAATACGTATCTATCGATCACGATCTCGATACGATACGTCTCTTAAAATCGCGACCGATACGATACCCGATACCGATACTTAAATCCTTGCATAAAAGTGTGCAACTCCATGGTTACACAAAATCCCATAAAAGTGCAGCTTCAGTGACTACACAAAGGTCCATAAAAATGCAGTTCTAGTGGCTACATAAAAATCCATAAAAGTGCAGCTCCAGTGGCTACACAAAAGTCCATAAAAGTGCAGCTCTAGTGGCTACACAAAAGTCCATCCCGAGGATGGCACTCCAACAAATAATCAAGTCCCGAACCCAAAAAAAAAAGGTCTTAGATAAAATTGCTTGCAGTAAACATCTTCAATCTCCCCCTCACGTGTAGCATTACACGTGAACAAATAATTCAGAGAATATTCCACCAATACATAGCAGTAATAAATATCATCCCATAACAAATAAGATCCCAATAATCTTCAATCAAGAGCAGCCACATGTAATCGCCAATAAAAGAAACACCCCTCACGATAGCAACCAAAAATTCAAACCAATGTTATCTGGGGTCCACCAAAGCAAGATAATGGCAAATTTGTAATTAATCTATCAATCCCAATGTAATCCCAATCTTAAAACCCAACTATTGATCCACTTAAGAGAGGTAAAACACAAGTACAAGGAAGTAGTAGCAATCTGGTAATTAACCAGAATTTTCAAGTGGCTCTTGGGTAGATAAATAGTGGAATGGCAGAATGGTAAATAACTCAAAGTTGAAAAAAGGAATGGCTTAGCTGTAATTAACCAAATAGTGGAGGGTCAAATGATATATAAAAGCAAAGGACATAGAGGGAATTAATATTTATAGATGGGGGACATACTTGGAAGGCATGGTAAAATATGGACATAAGGAGATTCAGTTAAGAAGTGAGGGACTAAAGAGGAAAACTAACTTTAAAAAGATATGGACGTAAGGAGACAAGAAGGTAACGTGGCTGTCCTCTTCTCCTTGACAGTCACGGAACCAGCAAAGCAAACAAATGGCAGGAAAACCAACTCAAAAAGAAACCCATTCGTAATAAAAAACCTGAAAATCGAAGAGTAGCAGTGGTCTCCCATCTTCAGCTTGAACCAGAGGCAGAACCTGGGAATCGATCATACCAATATCACTTCAGAAGGCTCTGGTAGTTCAAATTGATACCAACTCATAAAAGGAAACCCAATTTGAAATATCGGATCTCCTCTTCACGCAATAAGCACCCCCTTTGCGAGAAAAGAGAAGTAGATTCCTCACAAAACCAGCGATGGGTCTTCTTCCTTCGCAGACTAGCAGTCAAAAACAGGGAAACAGAAACAAATCGACAGCTGCAATCAAAGCAGAAAATCGATTCTCGAAGGTAGGCCAGCAACAGTCGAAGCCATATCAAGTAAGTCTATTAGAAAGAGAAGCAAATCCCAACAACATACCAGATGCAACGATACAAATCAAATACGAAATTTGAATCACAGGCAGCAACATCAGCATCGATAGGAGCATTACAAGTGCAAATAGATTCAGCAAATCAATACCCAAACATAGTTGTCATGGCGTCGCCATGGCGTCCTGGCGCTGGAGAAACTGGCATATCGACCTTTGACATGGCTAATGTATAAAGTGCCGCCATGGACGCCATATCACGATATATGGGCATATCGGTCGATATTAGTTTAAAAAACTTAGGTTTTAAATTTTTTTTTTTAAAACCATTTAAAAGCTTAAATGCTTTTTCCTTCATTTGTATTGGTCACATTAACATTAAAAATTAAAACCATTAAAGATTAAACAGTACACTTTAGTAGTATTCCCTAAATCCCTAATTGGAATTGAAATTTGGGGATTTTAGAAATCGCAAAGTTTGTCGAGACAGAAGAGAGACTTCGTGAGACGTCGGAGATCGAAGGAGTCAAGAAGACGAAGAAGTGAAGAAGAAGAAGAAGAAGAAGAAGAAGAAGAAGAACCAAGCCGCAAGTCCGCAACTCTCGGCAAGTTCGAACCCCTCCGCAACCTCCAGGTAAGTAATTTTTATTTTTATTTATTTGGTTCTTCTTCTTCTTCTCCAATCTCCTCCCGATCCTCCGTGAGTGCGACTCAATCCTTCTTCTTGCTCCTTCTTCTCACTTCTTCGTCTTCTTCACTTCCAGCAACTTTCTCCGTCAGTTCTTCTTCTTCTTGATTCTTCTTCTTGCCTTGCGATTGCAGGTTTGCACACGATGACGAGACCTCTCGAGTTTTTTTTTTTTTCTTTTTCTTCTTCTTGCCTTGCGATTGTAGGCTTGCTTACGATCGCAAACCTCTCAGTTTTTTTTTTACTTTTTCTTCTTCTTGCCTTGCGATTGCAGAGCTTGCACACAATCATAGACCTGTCGGTTTTTTGTTTCTTCTTCTTGCCTTGCATTGCAGGCTTGCACATAGAAAGAGAAGGTGTTTTTTTATCTTCTTCTTGCCCGCACACAGCCACACATACACAATTACACACACAGAGACGGGGAGAGAGTCGAGAGACAGAATTGGGGGGGTGGAGGGATTTATTACAGCCAGTAATTCTCTCAGTTTTTTTTTTCCCCTTCTTCTTGCCTTGCATTGCAGGCTTGCATAGTCAGAGAGATGGTGTTTTTTTATATTTTTGTTCTTCTTACCTTGCACACAGGCACAGTACGCATCACGATTATTTGATAGGCTAATCTATGTTTTCATACTTTCATGTACACTAATGGATATTACACTTTCATGAATTAAACCATAGTATATTAGTAGTACACTTTCATGCTGATTTTGATGTTCTAGGATATATACTATAGCATACTAAATGACATTAAAAATAGAGAAAATAAAAAATAAAACATGGTCGACATGCTCGCCATGGCAACGCCATGGCGGGTGACATGTTTATATATCGACGTGACACCCCTCCACCGACTTGGATCGCCGTGACGCCGTAACAACTATGTACCCAGATAAGCAAACGAAGCAGCAATCGACTCCAGGAGACGGCATATACTCCATCGACCAAACCTTCGAACCAACAAATATCAGAAACCATAACAGGGACCGCAATAATTGAAGAACCAATGAACCCCTCAACATCAAACAGAAGGGGTTTTAACAATATCAAAACGCCATCAACAATTGACTACCATATTCAGCAATTTCAGAACCCCAAAATCGATAGCAGAAACCAGACAATCCATACGGCAAAATAAACACCACGACCAGCAAACCTTCGAATCAAACATGTATGATTCATCATATAAAACCCTAGTTCTTCTTCTTCTTTTATGAACTAGGGTTTCCTTCTTCAAACCAAAAACTTAAAACGACTCTCAAAGCGGCTATATGGAGAGAATTAGTACTGGTTACAACAGCTCTAATACCATGTAAAGAATCCCAGAACCTGTAACCAGTGAGAAGATAGAAAGAGATGAAGAAGATTAGAGAACAATGGGAGAAAAGGCTATACGATAGAATATTTATTCCACCGTACCAGCCAACATATATTTATATTAGGCCAAAATAGAATTACAAAAGGAATGTAACTCTTACCTAGTTAAGCCTAAAACCTAAAACCTAAAACAAGAAACTTACTTAGACTAGGAAACTAACAATTAAAGACATAAACTAATAAAGGAAACCACGATAGGGGGAGTCCCCCTATCGTGTTACATATCTCTTAACAGTGTCCTTCCTTTTGTTTTAGAAGGCTGAAATATATAGCCTTAGTAATTCTAGTTACTTTTTTGTTTTCAATAAGTTGCCATTGTCACTAGTTGCTAGGTGTAGTAGTTTCTATTTCCTAATTTATATTTTCAGTTAGTTTCTTTTATAGGAAGTTTCTATTTTGTCTACCTTCTATTTTGTAAGCTTGCCTAAGCTATTAATAGCCCCCCTATTGTAAGGAAGGATCAGAATTGGAGAATAGAAGTTGTGGCCAAGCTTGCCATCGGTTATGGGAGAAATTCCATGTTTCAACAGCTGAGATAGCTGTGGGTGAGAGACCCAAGCTGAGAGAGCCATTTCCTACCCCCTTCTCGTCTTTATCTTCTTCTCCTTTATATTCTCCATTCATATGTAATAGAAAACAACAATAAAAAAAAGTGAGTTTTAGTTATTTAATTTGTTCCTTATCATGTTGATCCTAGCTGCAATTGATCTGCCACTGGTTTCCCTGGTTCGAGGTCGACTCTTGCATTAATCTCCTTCTTTACATCTTCAACCTCCAACCCATCTCCATTAAACCTGCAACTCAACTTAACCTTTCATCTTCCATTCCTTTAAAGGCCTTACAACCCTTAAACCTAACCACTTTTATTCCTCATCCCTTCCACAACACACCAGCCCCCATCCCTCACCTATCCCTCAAAACCGTGGTCTGTTTTGAAGTTTACTGTTCACCCCCCAACAGCCTGCAACTTCTCTCTTCATCCAAGATCCGAATCTGATCTTGAAACCTTGTCTTCTCCCTTTATCCTATCCCTAACCTCCCTAAAACTAGATCTGATCTCTATATTATGGATCTGAACTTTCCGTCTGCGCCAAACCTACTTGTTTTGTAATATTTTTTCTTATCTAGTAGATCTAGGAAGTTGTCCTTATTATATTTGCATAGAAATCATGATCAACAGATTTGGAGTCTCCTAGTTTGATGCATTACTTTGATATTGATTAGGAAAAAGATATGTCTGATTCCAATATGAGTTCATCTGGATCTGATCGGATGAATTCAAATATAGTTAGATTGGATCTATCTTTGAATCCTTTCTTTCAAGATTCTTGTTTGCGAGGGGCTCCCATGCTAACTGCCTCTCTTGACTTGGTAAATTTTACTACTTGGGTAGATAAGGGTTTGATGATCTCTGATTTCTCCTCCAGATAGTACTTGATGATGATCTAGAATTTTTATGAGATGATGATGATATTGGATTATGTAGCTATGGTTTATATCTTCTTCCAACTGTGGTGAAATATGCAACATGGTATGGCCTACCACTTCCATAGATGTGAAGTCTTTCTCCTGCTTTTTCTTTTCAATTTCTCTTTCATTGCATGAGGAGAGTGGCTTGCAGCTGGCCTCTCAGGGAGTTCTGATTTCCAGATTTTCAGTTTTTATGGTGGGGCATAGTGCTGACAACTTCGTTTGGTTCCCATGCATCTAATAGCCTTTCTAATATCTCAATAAGCATTTAGTGTAGCAGATGGTTTTAAGTTGTTTCCTAGTTTGAACTTATAAGCTTTTAAAGTTTGGTCTGGAGAAAAATGGCTTCTTGTTTATTCTTCTCTTACTCGTGAAACATTATTTGTCCCAGTGTCAGAATTGAAGAGATGATAAGAAGCCTCTGAAGTCTTGTATTATGTTTTTGGTCCAGTTATGCAGCTTTGATTTACTCTATAGCTCTTCATGGCATTAGAATCTATGCCTCAATTGCACTTACAGTAGGACTTGTCCCTTGATGCGACATCTGTCCCTCTGAAATTATTGCAGAGTATTCTTTCAAATCTATAAATGTTTGTGTTTATCTTATTGTGTTGTGTCTTTACATGTGTTAATGCATGTCAAAGTTTAATGTGGATTGTTCTCATGTATTTCCTGCCTGGGTGTGCATTAAATCCAATTAGTCATTTCTGACATCATTCTTTAACTCATCAAAGGTTGAATGGGTTTGATGATGTTTTGATTGCAGGGCTCAAGTGATATTGATCAATTAGGAAAGATCTTTGCAGCTTTTGGGACCCCAAAGGCTTCCCAGTGGCCTGACATGATTTACCTTCCAGATTATGTAGAATACCAATTTGTTCCTGCTCCTCCATTGCACTCATTGTTTCCAATGGCAAGTGACGATACTCTAGATCTATTATCAAAGATGTTCAACTATGACCCAAAAGCAAGAATTTCTGTTCAGCAGGCATTGGAGCACAGGTTTGTTTCTTGAGAGTATTCGAAGGGTGATGATTCTGGTTGATACTCTGTTTTCATTCCTATTTTCTCATTTAGGTATTTTTCATCTATACCTGCACCAACAAAACCAGCTCTGCTTCCACGGCCTGCCCATAAGGGAGAATCTAAGCCTTCAGATTATAATCCACATGATGGTCCAATTGTCTTATCTCCCCTGAGAAAGTCAAGGAGAGTCATGGTCCAACGTGAGGGGCTTGATGGAAATACATATCAAACTGATAAAGTTGATTACCATGCAAATGAAGCAACAGACGGGATTTCAGGAAGGAGTGAAACTATGCCAATGTCGATAGATTTTTCTGTGTTTGGATCAAGACCTCCTCCCAGACCAACACTGAACAGGTAATGTAAAAAATCCATCTTTTTATCTCTATTACATATAGCTTTCGGTTCAGGATTATGGTTCATTTAATTCACCTCTTGTAGAAGACATGCAATTCCAGCCATTGGCTGACCCTAATAAAAAAGGGCCATTATCCAGTGCTGGTCCCGCATATAGGAGGGGTCCGTGCCAACTCTGGCCCATAGTCCGAAATCTCGCGTGGCGAGATCTCGCCGAGATTCTCTATTTTCCAATTTCCCGAGTCGAGATGGCCTACGAAACTTAAAATGTCAATATCTCTCCGAGATCTCGGTTTGACATAGGAAAATGCCCATCTAGATCCTTTATATGAGTGCCAGATCTCGAGATCTTGTTGGAAATTCTTGGTATACAGACACCTATCTATGCCAGAAACCAAGACAGAGAAGACAGACACTTATTTATTATTTATGTATTTATGTCTAATATCATTTAAGTAAATGCTTTTGTATTTGTATTTCATTTACTTAAGATATTATTCATAAATAAGCAAATACCCCCCTATTTGAATCCAATAAAAATAGTTAAAAAATAAAATTCCAAAAGGAAAAAAAGTTAACCCCCCAATTCAAGAACAAAAACTGGATTTTCGGCTGTTGGTGCAATTTTCAACTTTCTAATGCTGGGGTTTTTCTCAAATCTAAAAATTCCATAAATCTTAATATGGTAAAACATTGCTAAAAACCAAAAGTGCGGTAAAATATTCATTTATTTTGATGTCCAAAAATATATTTTCATTCAAAGCGATTTTGACAGCATTCGTGCTCACCGAATTAAGTTTGACCGGTAAATAACTCCTTCAATATAAATCAGATTTAAGCAATCTTGGACTTGTTGGAAAGCTTTCAAAACATAGCTTTCCAACAAGTCCAAGATTGCTAAAATCTGATTTATATTGAAAGAGTTATGTACCGGTCAAACTTAATTCTGCGCGCTAATGTCGCAAAATCGCTTCCAATGAAAAATAATTTTTGGACATCAAAACAAATGAATATTTTACCGCACTTTTGGTTTTTAGCAATGTTTTACCATAATAAGATTTATAGAATTTTTAGATTTGAGAAAAACCCCAGCATTAGAAAGTTGAAAATTACACCTATCGCCGAAAATCCAGTTTTTGTTCTTGAACTGGGGGGTTGACTTTTTTTCCTTTTGGAATTTGATTTTTTAACTATTTTTATTGGATTCAAATGGGGGGGGTATTTGCTTATTTATGAATAATATCTTGAGTAAATGAAATACAAATACAAAAGCATTTACTTAAATGATATTAGGCATAAATAAGACTGTTTGTCCTGTGTCTGTCCTGGTTTCTAGAATAAGTAAGTGTCTGTCCTGCTTTCTCACTAACTGAAACTCCTATTTGGACTTTGTTTTTGCAAAATCTAATAATGCCATTGTGTTTAAATGGCCTAAAATAGGTTGTATACCGATTTTCAGACCCAAAAGATGTCTAAAACCCACCGAGATGGACTTCAGAGTCGGAAAAAAAAAAAGAAGGCACAAACTCGCCGAGATCTCGGCCCAACTTGGTTTTTTGCTGGGCCGAGATGGCTCCGAGACCCGAGTTTTTGAACCTTGCTCTGGCCATCCTCAAGACTCAAACTTGGGATAT
The DNA here is from genome assembly GCF_018873765.1 of Telopea speciosissima. Classification (NCBI taxonomy): domain Eukaryota; kingdom Viridiplantae; phylum Streptophyta; class Magnoliopsida; order Proteales; family Proteaceae; genus Telopea; species Telopea speciosissima. The sequence continues at coordinate 54,348,095 of NC_057917.1, forward strand.
TCGTTGGCAGACCAAGCTTTTTACCATTGCTCTAAGCAATGGCCCCCTATTGGCTGACCATAACCACCCAATCAAATCTCTATGTTAGGGACAAGAATAAGAGGGAAAACATTCATGGATTATTGAAGCCAGTCTCTGGATAAAAGGACTCCTTTGCTCCGGCCGATAATTCACCTCAGCCTCCTCGCTACTGAATACAAAATTGGATTTTTACAAATTTTAACTTTGTATTCTTTGTTTGTTCGTGCATGAACATTCTTCAGCTACAACAAAACAGAAAGAAGAGCCATTGGGCGCACGAACTAAAACGTAGAATACGAAATTGGAATTTGTAAAAATCCAATTTTAGGTGTGACAACCACTGTGGTTGCCTTTGACCATACCTTTATGCCTATATTCATATCTATGGATGAAGAAGACAGGACAGTGAGAGTTTTTATGGTTAATCTTACTCTAAAAATATCTCACACCCATTGACTCCATATTAAATATCAGTGGTTCTGTTTGATTCTTAGTGATAACTTTAGTGAAAAGGTTTGTTTCGAATAGGTTTTTGCATCAAGCTTTGTTATCCCACTCCTCAATTGATCCATCGTTATTGCCCAGAGGAGAAGTAATTGGTAGGGATGACAGGATTTGAACCCGTGTAAATTTTTATCGAACACAAAGGCGTTATCAAGCTGCATTAAATCCCCTTTATCTTTTTTTACAGTGTAGTATACAAAACAATCGCTATAGTCCTCACTCTGGCTCTACCCGAAGCCCTAAAGCTTCGGAATGAATATCAAGGTTCTAAATCTCAGTTTCGAGGCCCGTTTCGGTCAAGCCCGAAACCAATACGTGTTGGATCTCGTTTTCGAGGTTCCAACACTGAGTTTCGACCCTTGGCCTCCCTAGGTTGAAACCTAGGGTCGAAACTTGGATCTCGACCATGGGTTTCGTTTCGACCAGACCTGAAACTGAGACAGCTAGGGAGATTTCAGTCAGTTTCAACCAAGATTTAATTCCATGATGACTAGAGCCCCGAGGAGTAAATTTCAATTAGGAGCCATTTGTTTGACGGGGAGGATGGGATGGGAATGCTGTGGGATTGGGTCCCATAGTGTAGTGGGTTGGGGAACAGGGGTGGGATATTTACTTTTCCCATAAACATTAACCAAAATTGGTGGGACTTTGGATAGGATAGGGGTTGGATTTTCTAGTGCCACGTCAGCAGGCAAAGCATTATTGTTGTTCCCTGAGCTTTTGTAAGTTCACCACCCCAGCTTAACCAAACAAGGTTGGGGTGGGATTTTGAGGTGCCACGTCAGCTCTTTTCATCCCCAATTCTTCCACCCACCCAAGTACCCGTCAAACAAGCGGCCTCTTAGTTTTTCAGCAAAGTTTAATGCCTCTGGAATTCCACCAATCCTATATCGTCCTTCCATTCCTCTTTTCTCTCTCCAATTCTGAAAGACTTGTCGTTTAGAAGCTGACTAGTCGACCCAAAGAACATCCAAATAAATTCTGAAGAACATGCTATATTGTGCATAATCCATGATAAGCCATTTGCTTGATACTGATTGCTGAAGTAATGCAACTGTTGGTTTTTATTATGCATCAGCCTCACTTAGGCTGTGTTAGGTATGCATTCTTGGAATAGATTCTTGGTCTAGAACGCATTTTGAAGCCTAAGTGTGTCTCTTAAATAGAATGTTGCATTGATGTAAAATCTACTGTATGCATATTGATTTTTTATTCTTCTCACCCTGGCAGTGCTGATAGAACGCATTTAAAGAGAAAATTAGATCTTGAATTTCCTACATCCTGAAGGAGGAATGATCCATGCCATAGTTTGGACTGAGGATGCATCAGTTATTTCACATGTTAATGGTTCCAAGTGTTTTTTCTGTCTCCATTGGAAAACTGTGAACCGGTGGTGGAAATGAGACCAAGTGAAGTATGTGCTCTGCGGTGTTAAATTTGGATGTTGGCATTATTCTGATGGTTCATTTGGATGCTGCTATTCAACTTTTAAAAAGTAGTTAAAATATTTGGAGTCAATTTTTTTAATAATTCTTGCGGAATTGTGTACTAGCACATTCATGATCAAGCTATTTAGGGTTTTGTTTCCATTAATGCCATAAAGTGAGGTACAAGTAAAAGGATAGAATTCCTGTTTGGAGTTGGGAATATCTGCAGTTTCATGTGTTTGAGTTGTTGCATTCTTTTTCTGCGGTGACTGGCCAAACCAAAGCTTGGAAAGTGTATTTTGTAAACCTAATAAACTATTTTGGAAAAGCTTTTGTTCTGCTTTTATTGGTTATGAGGAACTTATTTTACTGACCCTCAGATCAGAGCCAGAACTTTGAATTCTTAATGCTTCCAACAAAGTGTAGATTTCCAGAATCTTTGCATTTAATTATGTGGATTACATTCCTAATGGTGACCAACAAAGTGACAAGAAGAGGAACCCGTGATACTGAAATGCTGAAACCAGTGACTGAAGCAGAGGTAGCCATGTAAGCACTAGAGAGAGTAAACTATCCAAGGTGACCAGCAAACATGAGTGAGATAACAAGCAAACAGCATTGCAGGAAGTTGATACATATCAAAGGCTCTGCCAGCCACAACTGTTAATACATATCAAAGGCTCTGCCAGCCACAACTGCTTCTTCAACTCCTCCCCTCATCTCCCTTATGGCTTCCAACTCCTTTTGCTTGAGAGCAAGGAATCAATGGAGACCCACCCAATACCCTGCCTTTGTTATCTATTCATTTCCTCTGTTTTGAACTTTGTTATCTCCTCTCCTTAATAATCTGAAATTCTGTAGACTTGACTTCCCCCTACCTCTTCTGTACTTAAATCACGTGTTTAATAAACGACCAGAGTTTCCTGGGCGGTTTAATGTAGGAGCTGGGAGAATTCTTTTAGTTCCACTGGACGGTGGAGACTGGAGACAAACAGCCACATTTGATTTCATGCATGTAGCAATCCAGCCTTCACCATTGTGCCATGTTGCCCTGTCTTCTATAGATTCTACACCAAGCCAAGCAACCAACAGGGTGTGAGACAATTGATTAGAAGGTTGGTGTAGGAACATGAAATTTTTGGGTTTAATTCAATTTACAATTCTGAGGAAATTGATTAAAAATTAGGGCTGTAAACGGGTCGGATTTGGCTCGGATATTGCTATATCCGCATTTGCATCCGATTAGCTATCGGACGGATTCGGATAGTGCTAAACGGATACGGACACGGATATGATTGGATATTTTATCTGTTTACATGTAAATATAGCTTTTTATCTGTATCCGCATTCGTTTATCTTTCAGACAAATTCGGATAGTGCTAAACGGATACGGAAACGGAAACGAATTTCAGCTATTCATATACACCCCTATTAAAAATAGATAAAATCCAATGAAGGGCAAGGTTTCCCACGCCATCATCTCTCATATCACACTAGTTAGTATGTGGGAATTTGTTTTGAATAGGGGGGGGGGGGTTGGGTTTGGGGGCCTGCAAAGTTGAGGAGAGAGAAAATATCAGAAAAAAGAGTGTTAGTTATGTGAGAAGGTATAGGAAAGAATCCCTACACTTGTCTTTGGGAATCTTTCCCAAAAAAAAATATGAAAACGAATTAACAAAATGATGCCCTTTAGGGCTGCATGCTTTTTTTTTTTTTTTTTTTTTGGGGGGGGGGGGGGGGGGGGGGGGGGGTGTTTGTGTTTACTTCAAGTCATTTTCAAGGGAGCTTGACTGCAAGACCCACCCGTCGAGCAGGGACGAAAGTTGGCCTTAGTGATCTGACGGTGCCGAGTGGAAGGGCCGTCGCTCAACGGATAAAAGTTACTCTAGGGATAACAGGCTGATCTTCCCCAAGAGTTCACATTGACGGGAAGGTTTGGCACCTCGATGTCGGCTCTTCGCCACCTAGGGCTGTAGTATGTTCCAAGGGTTGGGCTATTCGCCCATTAAAGCGGTACGTGAGTTGGGTTCAGAACGTCGTGAGATAGTTCGGTCCATATCTGGTGTGGGCGTTAGAGCATTGAGAGGACCTTTCCCTAGTACGAGAGGACCGGGAAGGACGCACCTCTAGTGTACCATTTATCATGCCCAAGGTAAACGCTGGGTAGCCATGTGCGGAGCGGATAACTGCTGAAAGCATCTAAGTAGTAAGCCCACCCCAAGATGAGTGCTCTCCTATTCCGACTTCCCCAAAGCCTCCGGTAGCACACCCGAGACAGCGACGGGTTCTCTGCCCCTACGGGGATAGAGCGACAGAAGTTTTGGATTGATGCTAAGGGACCAGCAATGTTTTGGAATAAAGTCCAACTAAATGATGCCCTCTAGGGCTGCATGCTTTGATCCTTATCCAAACATGTCCTCAGGGACCTATTACATGTGGGTAGCTGATCCGGATTCTGTAAGAGTTCAGATCTGACCCCTCCATGGGGCATGGGTCCTACACCCTAGAGGTGGGTCTCACACCCCCATGGAGGGTTCAGATCTGTTCTCACCCGTCCCCATGTGAGTAGCAGGTCTGAACTCTAACAAGGGACCCTCTCCTTAGCATCACTCTTACAAAGTTGGGGACCAAATAATTAATTTATTTTTTAAGAAAAAGATTTACTAATTATTGGTTGTTTATGAATACGTGAAACACTCCCTCCTTCACGCCTATAGCTTGGTGTGGAAGATGCTAATATATTACGTTTTTGAATCATTTGTGAGAATTATTCACGATGGCTGAATTTTTGGAGTCCCATTTTGTGGGTTGAATTATGGGAATAAGTGTTTTTTTTCTTTCAAACTAACTACTTTTATATTTGAATATTTACTAAGCGATTTATGAATTTTCTAATTATTGAATGGGTTGTTATTCATGTAACAAGGGTAGGTTACGTTTGGAAAAATAACAAAATGGTGAAAATACCAAATATGCAATAACCAGTGGGACATTGAACGATTAATTATTGGGGTAATTTTGGCATTTCATTTTCTTTTATTAAAATCACAAGATTGTATTTAAAATTAGTATATAAAATGGTGTTTCTGTCATTTCATCGTATTCCTATCTGGATTTTCATCCAACGGTCCATTTTAAAGTTCCCCTAAAGCGCAATCATTCACTTCTCTCTTTTAGTTTCCCGCATTTACCCCTCCTCTCTCCACTCCTCCTCCTCTGAGAAAGAAAGAACCACTTTGCCAGAGATAGGCGGTCGGAGATCTGCAACCCGCGCCGCATCGCTACCACTCCTCACAGTCTCAGATGCGATAGGCGGTCGATTCTCTTGCAAGCGAACCAGGTTTCTCTCCCAATTGTTAATCTCTTGTTGTCGGAATACCATCGGAGACGGCAACCAGAGCCGGATCCATCGATTTGCTGCTGTTCCCATCTGTGAAAAAAACCGAGATGTCACGCGAACTCCTCTCTTCTGTTCCCATCATTTTCTAATGATGGGGAGAGAATTATAGGAAAATCAGGATAATAAAGTCAGCAAAAATTCTTTGGTCATATCTCTCTCACAATGTGGTGCCAAAGAAACTTTAATTTTTCTTGGGCCTGAGGTTGATCAAATTATTCATTTGAAAGAAACTGAGAGTTTTTTTAAGGCATTACAGCTCTAAGAGTGAATGCACAAATAAGCACTTGGGTATTGGCAATAGTGATCAAGATGTGGTAGAACATGGTGCTGGCTTGTTGGGTTGAAATCAAAGTTCCTTCGCTACCACAATCACCTCATTCAAAGCTCTAAATCCACAATTCTAAATTGAAAATCCTAATTCATGATTTCAGAATCTAATCATAAAATAGAGAACGAAGGTGGGAGGAAGAGATGGCGAGTTAGCCATGGAGCATACATGGAGTGATTGAAGTTGCAGGAAGGTCCATTAGTAGAATGATTGAGTTGTAGAAGGAGATTCCTTTCTCTACCGTCTGGTTTGGTCGTCGTGAGAGAGGAAGAAATTTGTTCGGTTTAGCGCTTTTAGGGTAGAAGCCGCTAATGGAAGCAGCGGCTTTGACGGATTCTTTTCTCTACCGTCGCGTGAGGGTGCGCCGGCATGAGGGTGTCGCACCATCGTCAGAGAGAAGCCTGGAGAGGAGACAACGGATTCTGGTTTGGTCGTCGATCGTCGCGTCGTGAGAGAGGAGAGATGAAGGAGGAGCAACTCTGATAGGTGGGGTGATTTTTTGGGCAATCAAAATTGACCGTTGGATTGTAGTGCACAATTACGGTTTAACCCTTTTTAAAAAATTAAGTTAAAATTTGTGGGTTTTCCCTATTTTCAAATAATAAATGTGATTTTACTCAATTATCCTTATAAAATTATTTCCAACTGGATCCTAAACTGTAGTTTGAAGAGGGTAATAGGTGTCTTGTTATGTTTGGATAAATAACAGACCCTTGTTACATTAATAGTTCCCCTTAAATAGACTAACATGAGTTTCAATTACTCAAAAAACACTGCAAAATTAAAAGGGAAAGGGAAAATTACGTTTACCACCCCTGTAGTTTGAATCTATCACATCTACCACCCTTGTAAATTAATCTATTTCAAAAACATCCCCTGTATTTTGGAAAAACTTAACAACCGTACCCTTTACCTTTAGATTAGAACAGTTAAGATGTCATCGCCCAATTTTAATCTAAATGCCCATACAACCCTTAATAAAACCTCATTCCTTATTTACCTCCACTTGAAATAAGTGATTTTAGTTTTTTACCCCTAAAACATCATCTTCTCAAATCTCAAAATGAAAAAAAAACGAAAATCAGAGGAGAACCTTCATCGCCTCTGAAAAAGGTTTAACCTTGGGGGAATATTCTAAGCTTCAACCTTGTGGGAATGGGCAACATGGGGATAATACTCTAAGCTTGGGTGAAAAAGGTTTACCATAACAATGGAACCCTTTTTGTTTTTGGCGCTGGAACAAGACCCTCATGCAAGCTACTGTCAACCCTGTTTTCTCTGCAGGCATGACCCAGCCCATCCCAACATTAACCACTACAATCCCCAACACCACCTGCCACTGTGACTCATAACCCCATAGCCCCGCAGTCCCCACTGCTGTAATAACCCCATTGCTGACTTGTCACTTTCGCAACTCATCCCATGGGAGGATTCGGCTAGTGATCCAAATACCCGAAGTATTCGAAAACCTTTAGGATCCAGATGCAGTAAATACACGTCACAAGCACAACACAATATCGAGATAACAAGTATTTCATTGATCAGAGCGCATGGAAAATAAATGCCTACAAGTATATGTACATTATTTATATATATTATTGACAATAAAAGTCCCAAAAGTTCAATATCTCTAAGTTCACAATCATCGAACCCACACACAACTATTCTAAAATATATACAATGAAAATTCTTCCATCAAAAGAATAGTGTTAAACAAAAGAAAACAAAAAGAAAATATCACGTCATCAGTCTCTGTCTCCAAACAATCCTCTCCACCACCATCGCATTTACCTACAAGATCATCTAAAAGAAAACATTCCACAGGGGTGAGCTCCACCGAACCCAACAATTGAATGATAGACCACACACACACAAACTTAAACAAACAAACCCCTATGTGCATGGATTTAATTTTATTATTAATTCCACCTATCAGAAATGCCTAAGTCACTAAGTCTGTACTACGCCAACAATTCGGGAAACATTCTCGGTTCCTTCCCACTTCCCCGAGATGTATTCTCAATTGTTGTATGTTGTCCACACCGGTCGTAATCCTCTAGATCCCCTGTGGGTAGACCCCCAATAATCATAGCCTGGACCCCATCCTGGTGTACTCCACACTCCTCAGTGATACAGAGCTATGATTACCCAAGACCTGAACTCATGCTGGTAAGGGTTGTAGCATCAATGAATGACATTCCTAGCCATAAGCAATCTAATTGGCATAATACGAGGTGTATAGTGCTCCCGCATCCCATGCTACGACACATCATACCTCTCGTTTTCAAGCCGACTACAACATCTAATCTAGCACAAAAATTCACATCTACAAATCATTCCACATCATATCATTTATAACCTCAAATCATAAATAATAGAATCAACAACTTATTACAAATAAAACATAAATTCAAAAATACGTATGGTTTCTAACATATAAATCTAATAACAAATTAAATATTCTCAAAAGAAATCAAAGCTTACCCCCACTTACCTCAAGCCTTGGGTTGATGTCAAACAAAGAGCAGAGTTATCCAAGTGATTGAGAGAGAATCAAGATAGTGCAAATGCCCTAAAAATGATGATACAGAAGGTTAGAAAGGGTCACATATGACCAACACCCAAGTTCAGCCCAAACTGGGCCAAAATCCGGACTTAGTAAAAGATCGGATCTTCAAGCCCAACCAGAGCCGGTCAACCTCCCTTGAAGATCCGCCCCCTGAAATAGCTTAGGATTTTTTTGGGGGTTTTTCCATGTTTATGTTTCAGAACCTAAGTCTAACACAAGGGAAAGTTATAGCATGATAATTATGTATGAAATTTAGGTTTTTAAGGTTCAATTTAGGTTAGGAAAAATGGGTAATTGATGAATTGGAGAATGGGAAAGGGTGCATGCAATGGCTTTGGGGTTCTAGGTTCAAGGATTCCATCATGCATGGCAGAATTGATTTTCATTTGCTATAATTTGGTATAAAAGATCAGATTTGATCATCATCTATGCACAAAACAGAATTTGGGGTTAAGGTAGAGTCCCTGAATCAGACATGCATGTAGTTACTTGAGTCCACATAGCCTTAGTCGGTCAATTGAATGCTAGTCAGCCCAATTCAAGTTATAAAATTAGAATCTGAAACATGATACATGATCAAAGAAGGGAAGTAGAACCAGAATTTTAGGTTTAGAGTAGAGGTTAGTCCAATCAAGAGTTTTAGCAAAGGATTTCAGATTTTTCATTACAATTTCTCTTTTCTAAACAAAATTTTGGGAAGAATTAATATAGGTTCAAGAGACTTGACTAGAGAAATCAAATGGGTTGAAGAGAAGGTAAAGGAAGTGAAGATTCCTTACCTTAGGTTGGAATTTGAGCAATCCAACGCCCCTCTCTTCCACTTCTTCTTCTCCTTCATCTTCTTCTTCTTTTTCTCTTCTTTTCCTCCTCTGCTTCCAACGTTTTCAAGTGTAGAGAAGTGAATAGTTTAGTTTTTAGGTGGCTTTATATAGTTAGTTGCCCTTAGGGCATGTTTGGTTAATGGTTAAAAGAGAATGAATTTTTGTAAAGTGTTTTTAAGGTCCTAAGTGGATTTCGATGCCGAAATCGAAAATTTATGCTCCAAATGTTATTTGGATCGTACCGACATGCGGCACGGGGTTTTTAAATAAAAATTAGAATGTGCGGGACCCACAGGGTAAAATTAGGTATCAAGCCAGCGCGACTAGTCTTTAGTGGTAATCAGATAAACACGACCGATCGACTCAGATTACGTAAAATAGGAACTTGATTTTAATAACTAGAAGAGTTTGGTACCTATTGGTCAGTATCTGGAATAGACTCGATTTAAAGGCGAGTTTCACATTCTCTACATTATTTATATCCTTAAAATACCTGATACATAATTAAGGTTGTTTACCGTGATCGATAAATTTGATGATGAACCTTGTAATTGCACGTGGAAGTTATCCGTCGTTTTATTGGTATATGAGACATTATCGTAAAGATTCCTTCTTCATCATTAACCTGTTAGAACACCTAACCAACATTCTATAACGTACACAGTGTTACGACTTCGGATTCCGGACCTACATTTGGATTCGGATGTGGATTGGGATTAGAGTCTTACAACTAAAATTCAAATTAATCCGAATTTTTAGGCACGGATGTAACATGATTGCTTCAAGCCCAGTCCCATCTGGACGCCATCGCTCACTAGCTATGACTAACATCATGCGCCCCAGCCCATCGCCGCGACGCATCACAATCCCATCACATCATATCGCCCACCGCATCTCCCGCCCGTGAATCACAGGAGGTCTGCAACTTCCCCATGCAGAGAGATTCATAAAATCAAACTTTCCTAAATTTTCCATTCTTTTAGAAGATTTTTTCAAATGAATTAATTAATCCCTGCTTAATTACTAGCCCATTCATCTCTCCACCCTTCTTTCAGCTCCTGTCCGAGAGAAGGTCAAGGGACTGAACATTAAATGTAGGGAAGAAAATACACCAAAACCGCATACTATGCCTTTCTATGTCGTTTCTTTTCTTGTCTTCATCTTCTTCCAGCAGCATTCATGGAAGGAGGAGCTGGTATAGGATACAGTATTCCAGCCAAGAACCCTCACTTGGCTAGATCCACTCGGCCATTGACTGCAGCTGGGGCGGGGTGGGAGCGTACTCAGAAGAGAAGTGGACTTGGGGACTAGGGAAGAGAGATGAGAGATTGCAGGGGCGAGTAGAGGTAGGGAGGGCTCGTAACAGGGGTGGGTTTTGGATCCCGCAGGAAGAGGTTGGGGTGGGGCTGGCAGCGGTGGACCTGTTGGATCACCGGAGAAGGTGGTCGTCACGGTAGAAGATCTGGATCCGGAGTTAGTTTATTAATAAAGAATAGGGAAGGACACACCTAACTTTTCAAATTAATAGGGAATATAGAAAACTAACAGAGTTAGCATTTAGGGATACAGACGTAATTAAGGGGTGATAAATGTAATTTTCCAAAGGAAAAATTACTTGACACTCCTAGACTATTGCCCATTTTTCTTCTAATACCTAATATTTCAAGTAATTTTTTCTTCTAATACCTAATTTTTCAAACAATTACTTGAGACCCTCTGAAACCTGACGATGTTAATTTACTGTTAGTGATTGAATAGAAAAATCCATTTTACCCTTATGAAGTTAAATGATCAATTTTTTCATTTTACCCTTATGAAGTTAAATGACCTACTTACCCTTCTTCTCCATCTTCTAATTCTTCTTCCTGCTGCAACCCACAAGGGAGGGTAACCAGAAGCAGCGAAGCTCCGAACAAAGATGAGTACTATGAATATCCTCCCTTCCCACACGTCTTAACTCGCACAATCAAAGGGTCTAGAATAGCCCAAAACATGTGCACTCAACGGCCCCACATCCTCCCCATCTCGATCTTTATCCTCATCTCTGATTCCTTCTGACTGCATCTCTGAGATATTTCTCTCTCGTCAACGCCACTATCTCTCTAAAGAGTAAAGTCTAAACCCCGAGATCCCTCTGACCCTCTCTCTCTCTCTCTCTCACTCAAGTGTGTGTGAATGAAGAGATGAAGAAGATGACGAAGTTGAAATCAGAGACAGTAACAGTGTCTTTAGCTTGAAGGTTTTGCCGTCTATGCTCATCACCTTTGTAATCCTTCTTCCTCCTACTACTGTGTTCCCCATTGCAAATTGAGAATGAGAATTTTGGAATAAGAGAAGAATTGCTTTATAAGGGTCTCTTTTCTGGGAAGATAGAGAAGAAGAAGAGTCACGGGTCAGAAATGGGAGGCAAGAGATGAACTGAGAATAATAATAATGTAAGTAGAGGAGGATGAGTCTAATAATGGAAAACTAAGTCTTAACTTTTTTATTCTGAGATGATTGTTGTTTTATTTATTTATTTATTTATTTCTCTAACAGTCCAAGAATTGTGAATCTGAAAATGGAGATGAGTAGATGGCGTGAAAATGAGTTATAAGAAAATGGATTTAAATGGAGAGATAGAGGGAAGGGGGTTTAAGGGAGGGAGGTTGGGTTTGGGAAGTTTCTATTTTGGTGATGCTTGTAAACCTGGCGGGGATCATGGAGAGAGCAGACAAGTCACTGCTCTCAGGTGTGTACAAGGAAGTTGGGGTCGCCCCCCACACTGACCTAACTGGCCTCGGCTCTCTCACCCTCTTCCGATCCATTGTGCAGTCCCTCTGCTACCCAATCGCAGCCTACTTTGCCACCACCACTAATCCCGAGGCACAACCGACCTGAAATCGATAGAAATCTGCAGAGAACCCTTGAACCATCCTTTGCATCAATTTTTAGGGTTATTTCAAAATTTTTTTCCCATTCCACGGGTACCGAACTGTCATGTTGCAGATGTGATGCAGCAAGGGGGTCGGGCGAAGGGGTTGCAAGAGGAAAGAGGAGGAGGGGGTAAATCTGTCACTTCAGTACCTTTTAAGGATAGCTTAGATATTATAAAAATTTTAATCGATAACATCATCACTAAACTAATGGACATGACTTACTTGAAAGAAATGGTAAAATCTAAGGGTATTCAAGTAATTTTATGAAAAAAGAATAGTAATCCCAACCAAATTGTCACGTGTGTTACGTTTTACAAGGGAACTAGATACAGAGATGACGATTAGGGTTGTTGTTTCAATTATTATATAATTTCAATTTCAAGACAGTAGAATATAGGAAACACTCAAATTCATTCTCCCCTGACGTTGGTAGCGCAACTCCATGAACCGCTAAAGCTATAAGGTTCCTCACACGCAGGTTAATATCTCCATGTTATGCGTTCAACAAATTCCAATATTCTGTGTGAACTTCTATTTGTACAAGTAAAATTGCCACTGTGAAATTGATATTCTAAACCCTTGGTAGCATACAACTTCCATAAACTCCCAATGAAACAACTGGAAATTAATGATTGGGAAAATTACACCTACACTCCCTACACTTTGCCTAAAGTGATAATGAATCCGAGGTTTCAAAAAACCTCCTTGTAACCCGCAATCGTTATCCTTTCCAATTCGCTGTCTGTTCCAATTCCCTCCAATTCTTCGCATAGGAATGAAAATGACCATCCTACTCCAACTTGAGCAGTGTGTTCGGGCAGGGGATAGGGTGGTCATTTTCGTTCCTATGCGAGGAATTGGAGGGAATTGGAACAAGCAGCGAATTGGAGATGATAATTATTCTTATACACCCCCTCTTTAAAAAAACACACAAAAGTAACAGTCCGTTAGAAAATAAAGGTTAAGTGATGAGGTGGGCTTTATTTTGGACATGAAATGACTCTTTTACCCTTTCATTCTATCCTTAACAAACCAATCGTCTCTCCCAAACCTCACCTATCATCCCTGTTTGGCAAGGTTCAAAATCCAGGTATTGGACTCAGTATTGGTCATTGCCAAAACCTTTCACGATTGAGATCGGATCAGTACAAATTGGTCATGATCAGTCAAAAAACCCCCCAAAATCATTTTTTTATGGATCGGGTCATGTATCGACCAAAGTTGGTCGATGTTTGGAACTTGGGATTGGATCGGCCGATATTTTCTAGATCGGATCAGTCAATATCGATTGGTATCGGACAGTATCAATCAAGATAATATAAAAGAAAAACTTAAAAACTTTGAAAAAATAAAAAAAAATATTCAGTCGAATCGGATCGGCCGATCCAAGAACAATCCAATCAATCCTTGTTGTATCGGTCTTATCTCGGGATCGGTCTCGACTGATACCGATCCAATCCAGCCAATATCGGCCGATTCGATCTGAGACTCAGAACCATGTTGTCTAGCGCAGAGGCAGACCAACTCTGTTCCTCCTCCGGCGGAGAGAAGACCAGCCCTGTTCTAGTACATTCTCTCAGGTGATGGGCTGTCTTGCGAGGGTAGGGCAGCTTTAGATCTGATCCTCTTCCATGTCGGTATTCTAGTTGCTGTGCCAGCAAAGGCTGCCCAGATGGGGACGGCGATTACTGTGGATGCTTTGGGAAGAACTCTTGTTGATTGGAAGGCATGGATGAGAGAGAGAGTAATTTAATTTGGAGGAACTACAGAGATTTAACAATCGAGGGGTGGCCGCCGGTGGGCACTGGGCAAGACAAAGGAGTTGTTCATTGTAATTGGGGGAGAAAGGGAAAACGCAGAAGGCCTCCCCTTCTCTGGCTTAATGGAGGTAGGCCTTAGCAATCAATCAATCCCCTATCCCGATTGCCTCTTTTTCTTTCTTCTTTCTTTCTCCATTTAATTCATTAATTCATCCATTTCTGTTTCCATCCCCTACTTAATACCCTAACCTCTGTTTTTTCATTTTTAATAAATCAAGTCCTGATTGTTCATCAATAGGTTATGGTGCGGCTGTTGAGTTGGGCCCTCTTCGTGTTAAAAGAAACGGAGTTGGACTTGAGTTCAATATATGTATGCTTGGAATAAAAGCTTCGTACTTTCTCATTATCACAATTATTTCTTTCATTTTGTCCTTATTGTACAGACTCCCAATTTACCAAAATAAAAAGAGAAAATTACTTGAACACCCTCTGTACTATGACCAATTTACTTACCATTACCAACGTTTAAAACAATAACTTGACACCCCCCGAAACCTGATGGTGTTAGTCTGTTGTTAGTGTTTAATTGAAAATATCCATTTTACCCTTATCACCTATTCAAAAGAAAACAGTGGATAAATTACCAAATTTCCCTTCTTCTTATTGCAAACAACCTAGAATATCCTACCGACGGCCATTAAAAAAAAACCCCAACCATTGTTTTCGTCACGACGATGGCAGAATCTTTCTCAAACCCTCTTCGCCAAACCCCAAAAGATTACGCAAAATAGCAGATCCAAAGAACCAGCAGAGAGATCGATTAACAATCCACCAAAATAGGGAATCAAAATTAGAAGGTTTAAACTAGGGCTTAAAGCAGCCAGCCAAATAGACCTTTAACCTGGATCGAGTGGAGCTCTCTAGAGAAAGAATAAATTCTTCGAATATGGGCCTGATCAAAAGAATACTTGCAGAGAAGTTGCACCTTGAGATTGTAGCAGAGACAATCCTAAAACCAGTGAGCTGATATGAATCCCAGGAGAAAATTCCAGATCTGATAGACTGTGTTCAACAGGCCTTCAAAGGTAGGTCAAGTGCTTCTTGAATGGGACAGGAACAGCCCTCCAAATCTCAGTCCTATTGACTGTATGATGGCTGAGATCTGGGTCTTCGAATATCCAACAGAAAACAGAAAATATATGTATGCACATGAAAAAAAAAAAAAAAAAAAAAGGCAACCATGGCTGCTGCTTCAAGAACTGGCAGTCAATGTGTTGTTTAAACATTTTTTTCGGCCCTTAACAATCAAAAATAAAGGAAGAAGAAGATGTCCAAAGTTTTTTGATTGTTTTCTGGGCAACAGAGCAACGGCATCTCAGATTTATTATTATTTTTTTTGTACCTGAATCGGTCATGAAAGAGATTTATTAGGGTTTGAATCTGAAATCGATTAAGAGTTTTGGGTTATTTTGATTTGAAATTTGTTTAAGAAAAAATAAATTTTTTCTTAAATCTGTTAGGGTTTGAATATGAAATCGGTGGGTTGTAGGGAGAAGGAGGAGGAAGAGGGTACAAGAGTCACTTCATTTCCCTTTAAGGGTAGTTTAGGCATTACAAAAAATTTAATTGATGACATCATCACTAAACTAACGGACTTGACCTACTTGAAAGAAATGGTATACTGCAGGGGGTGTTCAAGTAATTGTTTCAAACGTTGGGGCGACCAAGCAAAATGGCCATAGTACAGCGGGTGTCCAAGTAATTTTCTCAAAAAAAAAAGAGTAAATTACTCCCCCCTCCCCTCGATTATGCTCTAATGACAAACCCCTCCCCTAGGTTTTGAATAATGACTCTCCCCTCCCCTGCATTCCCAAGATTCTATCAACCGTACCCATTCCGTTAAAAAGGGCTGTTAAGTGTTGAAAAAGACTATATTGCCCTCTGACCCACTTCTTCTTCTTCATCCTCCTCCTGCAACTCCAAATCGTATAGAATTGAATTCAATACCGCTAGTACAAACTGCAATGCATCTAGGTATTGCGATTTTAATCCTTCACAAGAAGAGATTCCAGGCCGCTTCTCATCCAATGATGCTTCAAGTTTACTGGGTCACGAATTTCGCCATTGTTTGCTTGTTCTCTGTTTCAGCTATCAGTCGCCTGAGCTCTGTTCAATGGAAACAGGAACCAGAGCTACGAACGGACGATGTGTTCTTCATTGCTTATTACCGTTCTCAACGCATGGTACACAAGGAGCACACGTCTCACATATATTCCTTTCTATTCTTTATGTAAGTGGATCTGTTTTTATATCTTTCTTTCCACTTTCTTATGTAAATGGATCTGTTATTTTATGTTTCTTTCCACTCCTTCATGTAAGTGGAGCTTTCTTTATTCTCATCCCAACATTAATAGGATTGAACCTTGTAACCTACATATATATATATATATATATATATATTCTATTCATTGAATAACGGAGACACACAGGAAATATTCAGAAGTTTGATTATTGTTAATATCCCTGTATCTGTTTTTCTTCTCCTCGTCGCCATTAGAGGATCAACAGGGATTACGACGACAGGAGAAACGAATTTCTGAGTTGGAACCAGATGAAATATTGGGAGAGCCTTCTTCATTGAGCGACCTGAATGTTAGCCTCTACGCTTCAGCTTCTTCGCTGTCTAGAGCAGTATGGTTTTGGATGAATCCCATGTTGAGTAAAGGTTACAGATCTCCTCTGAAATCGACGATGTGTTATCGCTTACCCCTCAACATAGGAAGACAATTTTGTTTCTAATGCTGAAGTCGCACCTAATCTGAAGAAGATATAGACAAAGGTTCTATCTGTTCCCTCTTCGTCAAACAAAACCTCAAAAAAGACAGAATTTTTGAAACCCTATCTCACTCTCTGGCTGTCTCAGCAAAAGCAGCTTCTACTTCTAAAATTGTAACTTGATCTTCCTGTTTGCCTCTTGACCATCGCCATTACCGTCACTCTAGGGTTCCATTTTAAGCTTCGATTTCCACTATTACATTCAATTGGAATTTTCTCTCTTCTTCACATCTCTCTCTCTCTCTCTCTCTATCTCTCCCTGTTTTAACCATATACAAGATATGGAAGATGAAGGCAGTGGAGGGTTTCGAACCTGATCCGTTCCTTGCATCTATATTGAACTGTGTAATGTGGATCTTCTAGTGTCTTTCCTTTGTGCATCCCCATAGCTTTCTCATCATCACCATCAATGGCGTCAGTCTCATTTTGGACCTCGTGAGGGCAGCGGTGGTGGATACAGCCATGGTGGTGATCGTGGCTACGGAAGTGGTGGCTAAATTTTTAGGGTTTTGATATGGTTAGGGGGTATTATTGGAATATTACAAATATAAGGGCAGTTTGGGATTTAAAAAAATAGATATGTCATCACTTAACAGCCCATTTTAACGGAATGGGTACGGTTGATAGAATCTTGGGAATGCAGGGGAGGGGAGAGTCATTACTCAAAACCCAGGGGAGGGGTTTGTCATTAGAGTATAATCAAGGGGAGGGGGGAGTAATTTACTCAAAAAAAAAAATAGAGACTCTCAAATCAGGGTTTTTTCTTCCAAATTCGTATTGGGAGAATGTTTTCTATGTGGGACACAGGGGTCACGCCCACACATAACAGGTGCCAAAATGATGGCCATACCCCCATGTATGGTGAAAATTCTGCCCCCTTTTGTACCATTACATGCGTTCTCATTGGCTAGTGCACACTGCATGGCCCCTGCATCCCACCTAGAAAACAGCACCCCATCTTTTATAATGGGGATTTATCAGCCAAGAAACTTCAAGTTGAAAATGGATGGAATTCATTTTTTTTTTTGTTCTTTTGATGATGCAGAAGCAAGTTTGTTATTCGTGGAATCTCCGGTGGGAATTGGGTTCTCATACACCAACACCAGTTCTAATCTCACCAGATTAGATGACAGTTTTGTAGGTAATTAAAATGATAAACCAACAAAGCGTTAATTTCTTCTTGCTTTTACATTTTTGTCGAGAGTCCATCTCTGTTAAAGGTCTCAATAGTGACCCATCTAAAAGAATGTGCCAGAATAGAGGAACAATGCTGGTTCGCCTCTTCGTCAGAGATAGGGATGGTGAGGTTTGGAAAAACAATTGGTTTGTTAAAAGTAGGGTGAAAGGGTAATAGAACCAATTAATGTCCAAAGTAAAGTCCACATCATCACTTAACGTCTACTTCCTAAGGACTATCACTTTTGTGTTTTCTTTAAAAAAGAGGGGATGTAGAAGGTGGTTTTTTGAAACCTCGAATTTATTATTACTTTAATTAAAGTATAGGGTGATGAACCCAAGTTCACACCAACCAATCCGAGGCTGCCACGTGTCTGGCCCAAGGAGGTGGACCATATCGAGGCCAAGGGAAGACCAAGCGCAAGCGCCGACCCTTGACGCCCACAGGCGCGAACCCCCTTGGGCGCGGCCACCCTTGGGCGCCAACCCCCTTGGGGGCGTGGACCTCCCTTGGGCGCCAACCCCCTGGGGGTGTGGACCTCCCTTGGGCGTCAACCCCCCGTGGGGCGTGGACCTCCCTTGGGCACCAACCCCCCTTGGGGCGTCAACCCTTATGCACACCACCGCCACCATCTACAAGACGCGCACCATCTCCAAGACTCTGGAATACCGCATATCAGCTGTACAGTCCCAGGCGGACACAAACACCAGGCACCTCATCTGACAACATATCAGTGTCTATCCGCTAGGTACATCAGCCCTACAAGGACATTACCACCTCTAGGAGACAACCAATCAAGGAAGAACCCTACTACCTAGGGACTCTATCAACTACGAGGACTACTCACCATCAATCGGGACTCTCCACACCGCCACACTCCACTATAAAAGGGAAGGTATTCTACCCCATCAACCCATCTTGAATTTTATCCATTCATCTGTTTGCTCAGAGGGATCTAACTTAGGCATAGGAGAGTCCTAGGCCGGAACCACACCGGTTTTCCTTTGTCACCCAGGTTCTTTTGTAGGTTACGGCACTCGAAAGGACCCTCGAATGGTTTCCTGACGCAACAGATTGGTGCCGTCTGTGGGAACGACGCTAGCCATCATACCTACTAGCTTGTTTCCATAACTGTTCAATAATGGCACCACGAGGCAAGAAGACCGCTCCCTCTACCCACAACGCTGCGAGGGAGAGAAACGGATCACCTCCTCCAGAGAGCTCACGTTGCAGAGCCACTGACCATGTCTCTCAGGAGAGGGAGGTCCCCGAGAATTAGCAAGTTGGGGTAGTCAACCTCAACCCTGAAGTAGCCATTGAAGCCGCCACCGCGGAGCCAGTACCTGATCCCAACGCACCAGCGACTATAGGTTAGATCAATGACTTGTAGCGACAGATCCTCCATGACCAACAACTCTTCCGCGACTACCTGAGGCAACGCGCAACATCCCACTGTCATAGGATAGATCCCGTCCCTCAACAGGAGCAAAGCCCTAGGAGGTCACCTCCCAGGGGTGATAGATCAGAGAGGCACACCAGGCGGCGAGAGGATCCT
The DNA here is from genome assembly GCF_018873765.1 of Telopea speciosissima. Lineage (NCBI taxonomy): Eukaryota > Viridiplantae > Streptophyta > Magnoliopsida > Proteales > Proteaceae > Telopea > Telopea speciosissima. Next base: position 54,367,410 of record NC_057917.1, read on the forward strand.
TCCCAACCTCCCAGGAGAACAGCAGACCTTCCAGTACGATCAGACCGTGGGAGAACACCATCACACCAGTCCGTGGTACCCAACCCAGAAGGGTCCATCAGGAGGTCGATGTTCCAAGGTCGACTAGGAGGGTGTCCAGACCTATCGAGAAGAAAGCCCCTCGAGTTCATGCCAGGGCTAATCGCGACGTGATCACTCACCATCCCGCCAACACTCAAGGCGGGAGGAGACTTCAAGGAGAGGACGAGAACGGGGTCGCAGTGAGCGTCTGGCCAAGCATGAGGGACAGTCACAGGATGAAGAGCTAGACAAGAGACTCTGAGATTTGGATGAGAAGTTGGAAGGACTGAAGAAGCAGACCAAGGGTGAGACACACTCGATCCCCAGGTAGCATCCATTCTCGAAAGAGATCATGTCAGCCTCACTCCCATCCAAGTTCAGGTTACCCACCTTCGAACTCTACAATGGTACCATGGACCCCAACGACCATATCAACTACTTTAATGGGATGATGACTCTATATGGGGGATCGGACGTGGTCTCCTGCAGAGCATTCCCTGCATGCCTTAAAGGTGCAGCCACTTCATGGTTCTCCAGACCACGACCAAGGTCGATAGGTTCATTTGCAGAGCTATGTGAATAGTTCGTGACCCGTTTCCAGAGCAGCGTCAAGTAGAAGAAGACCACAGTTAATCTACTGAACGTGATACAGAACCTTGGGGAGTCCCTCAAGGAGTATGTCAGCAGGTTCACCAAGGAGTCCCTGGAGGTCCGAGACCTAGATGACTAGACCCAACATGCAGCCTTGGCTGGGGGCATCAGGGACCTGGACTTAATCAAGGACCTGACACGTCATGAGACCAGGACCATGAAAGAGCTTCTGGAGCGGTGTAATGAGTTTGCCAACATGGCCGAGGTACTATAGGCTCGAAAGAAGGCGATTGAAGCCAAGCCACAGGATAACAAGAGGTTGGCACGGGACTACCGCAAGGAAAGCAAGAGGTCAAAAACCGAACGTCGACAGGAGAAGGGTGATCGCTCATCCGAAAGGAACTACCGTCGGTCAGAGAGGAGTGAGAGACCAAGCAGTCCAGAGTTCACACCCCTAAACACCACCAGGTCCCAAATCCTTATGCAGATCCAAGATCGTGACCTACTTCGTTGGCCACGACCCATGCTAGCCGGACCTGAGAAGCGCAACCCCAACAAGTACTGTCTCTTCCATAAGGACAACGGGCATGACACAGAGGATTTCTATCAACTGAAGAGGGAAATAGAGCAACTTGTGAGAGTAAGGAGCTTGGACAAGTATGTGAAAGAAAAACGTAATGGTCGTTTGGGCCAAGGAGACCAGGGTCGTGATCGAGAAAGAGAGGAACCAAGAAGGGAAGAAAGGAAGGCGGATCGAGATAAAGAGAGAGACCACACAGAAGAAAGGAGAGATGTACCAGAACCCAGTGGCACCAAGGGAGCCCCCATCCTCACCATACTTGGCGGACCAAGGCAAGAATCAACCAGGAAGGCCAAAGCCCATGTCAGCTTCGTGGGAATAGCAGAGAAGCCAAGCAAGATAGCAAAGACCAAGACGGTGATCTCCTTCTCGGATGCAGACTTGGAAGGTGTGAGCTTTCCACATGAGGACTCCTTAGTAGTGCAGGTGGAGATAGTCAATCAACCAGTGCACAGGGTGCTGATAGATACAAGGGCGTCCGTGGACGTGCTCTCATTGGAAGCCTACCGCCAATTCGGATTCGGAGATGATCAACTCAAGCCAGAGCCAGCCTACCTCCATGGGTTCTCGGGTGCCATTGCCTCCATCAGAGGCACTATAGAGCTACCCGTCACCTTTGGAGAACATCCTCAGCAAGTAACCATCATGGTGAACTTCATGGTCGTCAGATCCGTGGTGTCATTCAAAGGCCTCTTAGGGTGACCATCTCTGATAGCCCTTAGAGGAGTCGTGTCTCCACTTCACCTAAAGATGAAGTTTCCCACTGACAACGGAGTAGGCGAGGTCCGAGGCGATCAGAAGAAAGCCAGAGAATGCTATGCCACCTTTATCAAGAAGAACAATGGCAACACACGGGGAATGACACTACGCATGGAGAACCTGGTCAGTGACCAGAGGGATGAACAGACAGAGAAGAGAGGTAGACCGGTAGACGACCTCATCCCATGGCCACTCAGCAAGGATGACCCTTCCAAGGTCGTACAGATTGGTTCGCTATTGAACGACAGAAAGAAGAACTGGGACACCTCCTCCAAAGCAACATGGATGTCTTTGCATGGTCGAATGTCGACATGCCTGGCATACCCAGATTTATAGCAGAGCACTGGCTACATGTAGACCCAACCAGGAAGCCCATCCAACAGAAGCGGCAGAATTTCACCCTCTACCGACAAGCAGCTATCAAGGAAGAGGTTGACAAGTTGAGCCGAGTAGGGTTCATCAGAGAAGAGAAGTTCCCCACCTAGCTTGCGAACGTGGTCATGGTACCAAAGTCCAATGGGAAGTGGAGAATGTGCGTCGACTACACTGACTTGAATAAGGCATGCCCAAAGGATGAGTACCCACTACCTAGGATTGATTTGCTGATCGACGCTACCGCCGGACATGAGATGCTGAGTTTCATGGACGCCTACTCTGGTTACAACCAAATCCTCATGCATGAGGATGATAAGTCTTACACTGCCTTCCAAATGAACAAGGAGAACTACTGCTACCGTGTCATGCCGTTTGGACTGAAGAATGTAGGGGCCACCTACCAGAGGATGGTCAATAAGATGTTCGAGGAATAGATCGGGCGCAATATGACAATGTACGTGGATGACATGCTCATGAAAAGTGTCCAAGCCTACCAACACCTGACCGACCTAGAGGAAGCATTCACTATGCTAATAAGGAACCAGATGAAGTTAAACCCTGCAAAGTGCGCCTTCGAAGTAACGTTAGGGAAGTTCCTAGGGTTCATGGTCTCGGTACGCGGAATAGAAGTCAACCCATCCAAGATCAAGGCCATCTAAGAGATGGCACCACCTCGAACAATCAGAGAAGTATAGAGGTTGAATGGAAGGATTGCCGCCCTTTCAAGGTTTGTGTCACGATCAGGGGACAAATGTCTACCATTCTTCAAGACATTGAAGAACCTTCAAAGTCCAAAAGATTTTGCATGGACGGAGGAGTGTCAAAAAGCATTCGAAGAACTAAAGAAATACTTGGAGAACCCACCACTGCTTGGGCGACTAGAAACCAATAAAGAGCTACAGATCTACCTGGTAGCCACCCCAGTCACGGTGAGCGCAGTACTGTTGAAGGAAGAAGGAAAAATACAGAGACCCATCTACTATGTCAGTCATGTCCTGATTGACGCAGAGACCAGGTACACAAGGATCAAGAAGGTAGCCTACACGCTAGTGATCGCAACTAGAAAGCTACGACCCTATTTCCAAGCCCATACTATCACAGTACTCACCAACCTACCACTGAAGAAGGTGTTGCACAAGCCAGACATCTTCGGGCGATTGATTGCTTGGGCGATAGAGTTGAATAAACATGACATCAGGTTCCAACCAAGGACGACCATCAAAGGCCAAGCTTTGGCGGATTTCGTCGCTGAATGCACTTTATCCGAGATCGATCCAGAAGCAGAAGAACCAGAGGAGCATGATCGAGGATCGTGGGAGATGTATGTGGATGGTTCGAGTAATGCAGCCGGAAGTGGGGCTGGCTTCATATTCACCAGCCTCGAAGGATTTTGAATCCAGTATGCTCTCCGATTCACCTTCCCAGCATCAAATAATGAAGCAGAGTACAAAGCATTACTAGCTGGACTCCGGGTGGCCAAGGCCATTCAAGTCACACACTTATCCATCCGTAGTGATTCCCAACTTGTAGTGAACAAGGTGAATGGAGAGTATGACGCAAAGGTCGAGCGAATGGCATCATATCTAGCACGTGCTCGAGCATTGATCGGGGAGTTCGTGAAGTTTAGTTTCCCAGTATCAAGAACGCCACAGTCGATGCCCTGTCCAAGCTAGCTAATGATGAGCTCCAAAACCTGGCCAGTGCCGTCTACATCGAAGTACTACATGAGTCAACATATCAGGAGAAACAGGTCAATGAGATTGAGGAGGGGCCTAGCTGGATGGACCCTATACTCAACTACCTATAAAATGACGTCTTACGAGAAGACAAGCTCGAAGCAAGGAAGATAAGGATGAGAGCTACAAAGTACACTGTCCTGGAAGGCGTACTTTATAAGAGGGGGGTCACAACACCACTACTCCGGTGCCTAGGACCCAAGGGAGCCAAGTACGCCCTGATAGAGGTCCATGAAGGAATATACGAAAGCCACATGGGAGGGCAAGCTCTAGCCTACAAAATCCTTTGCCAGGGACTCTACTGGCCAAGAATGTAAGAAGAATTATACAGTATGCCAAGACTTGCGAGCAATGTCAATTGTCCGCCCCAGTACCCCATTTACCCGCCACCAAATTGACATTAATCCTCAACCCCATTCCCTTTGCCATATGGGGAGTGGACATCCTAGGCGATTTCACAACAACATGAGGGAACCGCAAGTACTTGGTAGTTGCCATAGACTACTTCACCAAATGGGTCGAGGCAAAACCATTGGCCAAAATAACAGAGAATGAAATGGAGAAGTTCGTCCGTGACGACGCCATCTACAAGTTCGAGGTACCAAGGATACTAGTCTCAGACAATGGGAAGCAGTTCAACAACCCCAAGTTCAGAGCCTTCTAGCAAAGCTACAACATTGGCTATCAGCCTGTTTCGGTAGCCTACCCACAGGCCAATGGTCAGGTGGAGGTGACAAACAGAACATTGCTAGATGGAAGCAAGAAGAGGCTAGAAGGAGCCAAAGGGAAGTGAGTCGAGGAACTACCAAGTGTCCTATGGGCATACCGAACCACAGTAAGGACACCCACAGGAGAAAGCCCATTCCGCCTAGCGTATGGCACAGAGGCACTGGCATCAGTAGAGGTCCTCGCCATGTCCCACAGGGTACTGTACTTCAATGAGCATACTTACAACGACGAACTCCGAGCAAACCTGGACTTCTTAGATGAGGTCCGTGAGAAGCCACTCCTAAGGAACGTGGCATATCAGCGGCAAACAACCAAGTACTATAACGCTAGAGTTAGAGAGAGGCTATTCCACTAGGGAGACCTAGTCCTACGACGGGCAAGTGCATCACAACCACGAAAATAGGGAAAGCTGTCGGTCAATTGGGAAGGACCTTATATAGTTTCCAAGCATATACGCCCAGGGACCTACCGCTTTAAAACTCCTGAGGGCAAGAAGATAGATTGCACCTGGAACTCAGAACACCTAAAGAAGTATTACCAGTAAGAGGAGCACAGTAGCAGTAGCATAGTCGGCTGTCAGCCACGGTACACAGTAAGTCACATTACAATTATAATTTTCAAGGATAATTTGAAATTTTATATTAGGATACATTCATCTACTCTACCCATCGATCGAATCACCGCCAAAACACCAAGGCGCAATGTCACCAAGGTCCGTAGACCACCAAGGCGCAATGCCACTAAGGTCCATAGACCACCAAGGTCTGTAGACCACCAAGGCGCAATGCCACCAAGGTCCGTAGACCGCCAAGACTCAAAGCCACGAAGGTCTGTAGACCACCAAGGTGCAATGCCACCAAGGCGCAATGCCACCAATGTCTGCTGACCACCAAGGCGCAATGCCACCAAGGTCTCTGGACCACCAAGGCACAAGGCCACCAAGGTTGAATGACTACCAAGGCCTATCGGCCACATACGAGGGATGAGGAACAACACCCAAAAGGGAGACTACTTACTTGGGCGGTACTTCCCCAACGTCAAGCCGCCGACCCGGGAGAATGGAAAGCGAGCTGCAACGATCAACAAGTGAACCCATAAGGGCCGTAGACGACAGGCCATGGACATGGGCGAGGTTCGAGGTTTGAGGTCGAGGTCCGAGGACGAGGTTTGAGGTCCAAGGTCCGAGGTCGAAGTTCGCGAGGGGTCGAGATCAAGGTTTGAGTAAAGACGTGTCTATGGCTAAAGACCAATTCGACTCAATACCAAAAAAAAAATTTCTACCACAGCCTAAGGCCGTAGGCGACAGGCCATGGGCAAGGACGAGGTTCGAGGTTCGAAGCCTGAGGTTCAAGGTTGAAGTTCGAGGCCCGAGGTCCGAGGTCAAAGTTCGAGTAAAGATGTATCTATGGCTAAAGACCAATTCGACTCAATACAAAAAAAAAAAATAATAAATAATAATAATAAAAGAGAGCAAATATTTTATATACCAGAGAAGGACATGCATGGACCAACGGAGATGGGCGTGGACAAGCCAAACAGGCGCGGACAAGCCAATGGGCATGGAGCCAATGGGCGTGGATGCCGGATGAGCGCGAAAGTCGGATGGGCGCGACGATCGCCAATGGCCGTGGACAAGAGAGCACGGCCAAGAGGCCACAGTCAAAGGGCCATGGGCACCATCAATGGGCGTCGACTCTTAAGAGAGAGAGAGAAGAAAGAGAGTGAAAAAAAAGATCCATCAAGGGGCCACGGCCTTTGGGTGTCAACCCCTTGGGCGAGGAGACAAAGAGAGAAGAGAGAGAAGAAAGAGTGAAAAAAATATCAGAATCCATCAATGGGCGCCGCCCAACAGTAAAGGAGAAGAGAAAGAAGAGAGAGAAGAGAGAAAAAGTAGGAGAGAGAAAAGAAGAAAAAGTAAGAGAGAAGAAAGAAAAAAAAGGGGGTCTTTGGCCATGGCCAAGGACCGCAGTCGACAGGTGCCAACGGGTAAGGACAATGGAGCGGCGCCAACGGGCGAGGACAGTAGAGCAACGCCAATGGGCGCAGACAGTAGAGCGGCGCCAATGGGCACAGATAGTCGAGTGGCGCCAACGAGCGTGGAAGGACGGACGGGTACGGACAATGGAACGGCGCCAACGGGCGCAGACAGGCCAGCGGCGCCAACAGGTGCGGAGGAGTACAGACAGGGCCGAGATACGAGCAAAGGACGTGAGATAGAGGCACGGGCCGACACGGGGGCAAAGAGGCGACAAGCTCATGACCGAGACCGCGAACAGGATCAAGATCAAGAGTAAACAACACTAAGTAGGCCAAGGCTGGGCAAGCCACCAGGAAGGCCAAGGGCTAATAGCCAAGAAAGGAAGAGACTAGAGGAGAGAAAGGGAGACAAAGCTTCAAAACAAAAATGAAAAAGTTACTCTCTTGAACATTCTGACCCAAGAGAGTGGGGGGAAAATGATAAACCCAAGTTCACACCGACCAATCCGAGGCTGTCACGTGTCTGGCCCAAGGAGGTGGACCATATCGGGGCCAAGAGAAGACCAAGCATGGCGCCTACCCCCGACGCCCACAGGCGTGAACCCCCTTGGGCACGACCACCCTTGGATGCCAACCCCCCTGGGGGCATGGACCTCCCTTGGGCGCCAACCCCTTGGGGCGTGGACCTCCCTTGGGCGCCAACCCCCCTTGGGGTGTTGACCCTTATGCATACCACTGCCACCATCTACAAGACGCACACCGTCTCTAGGACTCTGGAATACCACATATCATCTGTACAGTCCCAGGCGGACACAAACACCAGGCACCTCATCTGACAACGTATCAGTGTCTATATGCTAAGTACATCAGCCCTACAAGGACATTACCACCTGTAGGAGACAACCAATCAAGGAAGAACCCTGCTACCTAGGGACTCTATCAACTACGAGGACTACTCGCCATCAACCTGGACTCTCCACACCGCCACATTCCACTATAAAAGGGAAGGTATTCTACCCCATCAACCCATCTTGAATTCTATTCATTCATCTGTTTGCTCAGAGAGATCTAACTTAGGCATCGGAGAGTCCTAGGCCGGAACTACACCGGTTCTCCTTTGTCACCCAGGTTCTTTTGTAGGTTACGACACTCGAAAGGACCCTCAAACGATTTCCTGATGCAACACAGGGAGTGCATGCATAATTTTCCCTTTAAGGATAGAACATCAACATCATCGATGCATTCACATATAATGAGAAGAAAACTTAAAATTTCACTTTTTCCCAAATAAGATCTGTAAGCCAAAAATCCTTTATTCTTAACTTTGAAACAAACTTAAAAGTTTTTATATGAAAAAACACATCAATGAACCATAAAAGAACTCTTGGTTGCATTTATAGGTGGTTTCTCCTATAAAATAAGTATAGAGCTAAGAAATGCAATACCAATACAACATCAGTCCCTCACACCTTTGAATTAGCTGTGAGACCTCATTATTATAATGCCAGTTCACACAAGTTTCTGCATTAATTTGTTCTGATATCTGACCACTTACATGGATTTAATCTTTAATAGGTTTCTGTTGAAGACTTGAGATAGCTTCTTATAATTGAAGGAAGAAGTATACTAGTTCAGCTTCATGCAATCCTATCAACTGGTATCTCTGTGTCACGCACTCTATCCATAGCTTTTTCTGCCTGAACCAAACATTAAAAAGAAATAAAAAAACAAATCCAATGTAAATATATAACAAGAACAAGTGATTAACTATAGCTATTCAAGCTAATTAAGCAAGGTAAAATTAGATTACTTCTTTGTTCCAATTGGTTCGAATGGTTAGGATTAGAAAAGCAAGCACTTGCACAAAGAGTGCACATACAATCCCCAACCAAAGACCCTGTTTAAAAGACATTAACAAACAGAATAACTTGTCATTACATGAATGAAAGAAAAGAAAGAGAGAAGGAAAGAAAAAAGAAAAAAGCTAATGGATGCGAACAAGTACCTTTCCACCAAGATGTAAGATAAAAGCAGAGATAATTGCGATAGGAATTCCAATAAGGTAATATGCTCCAATATTGATGTAAACTGCTGTCTTCTGCCATCCACTTCCTCTTATAATGCCTTGAATTAAGAGAAGCTTAGTTATTAACTAGAAATCAATAAGAGTTCCAATTTTATGGCTCATGTTATATCCAGAATATTTTATATTGAGGCTCATTGATCTGTTTTCAACTAAAAACCACGTAAAAGGAAATGTATTTTTGGATGAATGAAAATTATATTCAATGAAGCAAAAGAATCTTTCCCCCAAAAAAAAAAAGAAGAGAAAGAACAAGAATAGAAGGAGAGAACTCAGATAACAAAACAAAGGACAACCCTACAACCAAATCAAGCCCAAACTACCAATCACCTGAATATTAAATTGACCTTTTTCCCATTAGGATTGTAAAGAGGAATGGGAGGAATCACCCATCTCTCGCTTTGATTCTTCAAAATAAAGGAAGGATTCTTCTGATCTAGAATGATACCATTGAACCTAGTAAAGTAAAAAGAAATTTACAAGGTTTTAATCTTGAAATAAATTGTTCGGAGTTATAGAATTATAGTCCAAAGTCAGTTTGTTCAGGTGCCCTCGATGCCTTCATATACTTGAGGAGCTCTCTCCACCTAAAGCCTTAATGTTTCCTTTGTGTGTTTTTCTATGTTAATTCTTTTCCTCGTGTGTCTTTCTACATATACTACATCATCTCACTCGCCTACTTGAAGAGCTCTCTCCACCTAATGCCTTAAAGTTTTGGGTTGGACCCTCCAACACAAGCAGAAGCCCAAGAGGAAAGATCTGAATGAAGAGTTCAAACCTGTAAGCGCACACTGATATCCATCCAAGAAAATGGTAACTGCCAGCAATGGGATTATGTCTGCGACGTGTCTTGCTACCCTTTCTTCATTGCTAAACAGGTAACCCCAATATTCACGTAACAGGAACATGGCTAGACCAAGCAATGTACCATCTACAGTTGCCATGAGTAGAACAGAATGTACAGCTAAACGTGCAACTTGTGGCCTCCCAGCACCCAATTCATTGGAAACCCTTGTGCTACATGGAATTGAATGAGAAAAAACCAGCTAATATATTACGGATCTGATTGATCATAAACACTAGGCATTGGAATTTGAGAGTATTCAAATGAACTAACCTTGCAGTGCTACTAAGACCAAATGAGATATTGAATGTCAAAAAACATGTGTTGAGGCTGAGAACATATATGGATGATAAGAAGTTATTAGAATTAAGAACAAATATGTTAGAAATCCAGTTCTTTGATTTTGTACAAATTAAGGCTATGTTTGGTATGCATTCTAGGTTGATTTCGCATTCGGACGATAAAAACAATTATTTTATCATTCAAGAATGCGCAATCAAACTAGAATGCATTCCAAGAATGCATACCAAACGCAGTCTAAGTTTTAATTGCCACATTCTTAACTGGGCTTGGATTGGGATTTTCATTGCATGTGCCTAGCTAGGGTTGGCAATTGCTTACTTTGTTTTGGGGGAGTGGGGGGAGGGTGGACCTTGGAGCAATGGTAAGATTGCTCCATTGTGACCAAATGGTCACAGGTGCGAGTCAAGAAACAGCCTCTCCATGAAGCAGGGGTAAGACTGCACTGCATACACTATGAATCTCTTCAAGGCCCGTAGTGGCGGGACCCTCATTTATTGGGTACATCTTTTTTTTTTTTTCGAGGGGGAGGGAGAGAGAGAGAGAGAGAGTTTGTATTGGGAGAGATTTCTTGCTAATCTTGTTAGAAAACTAATGAATATATCTATCATAGCATGTGAATGAATCTACAAAATAAGTTCTTTCTTTAAAATTAAGTAATTTTCAATTTCAACGAGACTCACATTATTGATAGTGTTGATGTTTCTAGTTGTGGGTCAGGAAGAAGACCAGACATAAGAACCAATGTCTCAAATGACCAATACTCTATGCTGTTTGAGTCATCAAAGCATGAAAAATGTCAACTAACTTATTAAAATGCAATGAACAACTATTAGCATTCTAAAGAGATCACATAAGTAAATTTCTCTTAGTGCATTCATTTGGACTAAACAAAAGGCATGAAGTAAATTATAGAATGTAAAAAGCTATTCTTTAAGGTTTCGTTTGGTTGAAAGGGAAATTAAAGGGAAGGGAAGTAAAAATTTTCAAACTTTAAGAAAAAAAAACTTTTGTAATAATTACCCCACATGAATATTATACACTAACTCAAAATCATTTCACATTTGGTTATTAAAATTTCACTTTAATTTGCATTCAAATTCCCTTAGTTTGAAAAGTAAATTAAAAATTACATCTAAAAAAATATACTAAATATGGTGAGAAATTTAAGTAGCTTATATAATCATGTTGAATAATGAATACAAAATTACTTTTTTTAGGTTTGAAAATTTTCACTTTCCTTCCCTTTAATTTTCCTTGCAACCAAACATAGCCTAAAAAAGCTATCTCATTTAGTTTTGAAGCATGAAATAGTTGGCCATTCTACAGAACTACACATTCCATATGTTTATTTTTTATAATATACTTCCTGGCTCCATTTATTCCGGTATAAAAATGGGGAAAAATAATTTTTTTTCTATAAAATAATAGTTTTCATTGTTTGTTTTAACATAAAATTCCAAAAAAAAAAAAGGCATTGAAAAATGCAAGATAATTTTACATGGAGAAAACTTTTCATGAAAAATTTGCTCGAAAAATTTACTACAAAACAAATACGCCTTACACAAAAATTTCACATTCTTTATCTTACTTCCAGCCATTTTAGGGCAAAACAAATGGAGCCTACTGCAAAAATCCAAGACAAACTCAAAATAAAAATGTGATGAGCAGAAAATTGTTGCTTACCAGACCATTAAAGTTGAAGGAATACCAAGCCTCAAGAAATCAAGGATATTGTGTAAGGCTTCCCTTGAACAACCAGTCCAAGTTGACTTACAAGCAGTAGAGAACTTAACATAAATTGCCATCAGTAACACACAAATCCAATAAGAGAGCCCATTTGCCAAAGCAGCACCTCTATTACCAAGTCCAGATTTGAAAACTAGAAACCAACAAATTGGAAAGTGTAGTAAAACTGTAATTCCTGAGATTATCATCGTTGGAAAAACAATGTTTTGTGCTTGAAAGAACTTGTTGAGACATTGAAGGATTCCAAAAGCAAAAACTGTAGGTATGAAGTAATAAACAAAAAGTCCAGCTGCTTCAGATATATCTGGATCTTGCCCTAAACTTATAAGTATATGGGCTGTGTTAGACCAAAGATAAGCTACAGGAATACATAAAAGTAAAAGAACAAACATTCCTCTCTGCATATGTATTCCAAGCATATGATATTGTTTTGCTCCATAAGATTGACCACATAAGGTATCTAATGCACTTCCCATTCCTGTCTATTCAGTTTTAAAAAAAAAAAAAAAAAAAAAAAAAAAAATAGATTATTAGTCTAAGGAAGATCATATCACAAAAGCAATTTTATTAATTAAACAAAAATTAAGAAGTTCTTTAATTATATATACCATTAAGTTGAAACCAGTGACTGAAGCAAAGGAAGTGCCTAGAGAAGCACTAGCTAAAGCTAACTCTCCAAGGTGACCAACAAACATGATTGAGATCAGTTGTAAACAGAACTGTAAGAAACAAACACATGTCAAAGGCCCTGCTAACCATAATTGGTTCTTTATCTCCTTTACAATCTCTGATCTTCTAATGTAGTTATCACCTCCAGTTCCATTAATCAGAGGTGTTTCAAGACTTGTAGGCTCTTCTTCAGCTCTTTCCGTTATTTTATTTGTTTCAATTCCAATCTCTTCACTGGAAAGATTCAACATTTCCCTTTCCCCTCTCTCGTTCTCTTTTCTCCACTCACACACACACAAACACAAACACACACACAGAGAGTGAAGAAGAGTGAGAGAGAGCGAGAGAGAGAGACACAGTTTTGTGAAGAAGTTTTGATAATTAATGTGTGTGGCTAGGTATGCATGGGTCCAATGGAAAACGACAAGCAAGTGAAATGGGGTCCACGCAGGGATGGACTGATGCAATTGAGTCCGTCCAATTCATTTCAATCTAACCAATCAAATTAACCAATTGAGATTGCAATTGTGTAGACTGACAAACCTAGCTGGGCTTCCAGAGTGTTCGAGCTGATGAGAGGGCCTCTCATGACTCATAACTCAGAATAAGTATTTTAAAAATATATAGGAAACCGTGCCCCCACTTAGCCTTTAGCAAAAATAAATAAAAAATCCACCCCACTTTTATGCTGTCGGCTTAGATCTCCATTGTAACCACACGTTCTGCGTACCTCCTCACTTGCGATTTTGGGATAGATCCAAAGCTGGGGATATGATTGCAACATTTCCTTGCTGCTCTACTGATAGTACACTGCCATCCCTCAATAATAAGCTAGCTGCGTTTATCTTCTAGTCCCTTCTCATGACAACTCGATATGATCGACTTTTGGTTAAAGTAGATTATATCAGCCGACTGTCTGCCCAAGCAAACTCAGATTATATAAAGAATAGTGTCTACAGAGGTAAATCTATCTTTTTACTGCTTTTACCCGTTACTCACTCATATTAACTTCTACCTAAGCCCTGACTAATCTTAATATTTGCATAATTCGCAGTTTCGCACCGTGCCTTATCTCCAACAGGTCTCATCTCCAATAGTTTTTGTATATCCGGACTCATTCATCTCTCTCTCTCTCTGTCTCTCTAACATTGCAAATTCTATGTAAAAGGGGTAAATCACTCACCTCACATTTGTCCATTGTAGCATGCAAAGACAATGCATGGAAGAAGAAGATAGAGGGTAGCGGCCATTGACAACACGTTTCAAATGAGAAAGTCTTGGACGGTGCATCCCAAAGGAAAAAAAAATGAGAGCCTATTAGGTGGGCATTTAATGGATAGAGATAGAACTGATAAATGATGCACAGCTTCATTTCCTTTGCTATAAATAGGAAGAGGGGATTGAACCAAATGACAAGTGTTAGGAATTTTTCAAATTATGACGAGTGGACTTAATTAATTATCGGGTCGATCATTGATGGGGATCAAAAAATACAAGGGCTAACGTGGCTTGCTACTATTTATTGAGATAGACTGGACCGGCCTGGCCCATTGTGGAAGTGGATTAGGGTTTTGAGGAGTATTATAAATACTAATGATGGGTCCCTGCAGTCACTATTCTCTTTTCTCTTTTCTCCACAAGAAAAGAAACTCTGTGGGAGAGTCTAGGAGACTGTAGAAGATCTCCACCGCGGTTGTCTGAGATTATTCGAAGACTTGCATTGACTATCTGACGGATCGTTGCTGCTATTGGATGCGTTCTTATCTGTTCTTTATCAGCACAAGTGGGTGCCAGGTACACTTTATTTCCCTGTTACTTTTAGATTCAATCGTATTCTAGATATCTGTATAATGATGGATTTGGGTTTTACAAAACCCTTCATCGATCTAACAAGTGGTATCAAAGCCGACCATACAGACCTAGGATCGATTGATTGTCAGTTTAAGAACATGAATCGAGGTTTTTTACGACGGAAATATGGATTTTTGACTGAATTTTTGGCAAAATCGTACGTTTTGGCCGCTGTCGGATTTTTTCACTGGCAAAAATCAAAAATTTTTATATGAATGCGTAGTGCTCGTCGAGACTATCGTGGCGACATGTGGATCGTCACCGTCGGGCGCCGACATGCACCAGCCAAAGGTGCGAGTGAGATCCACGCTCCGACGACGATTATTCAAAAAAAAAAAATCGTAGCGATTCTGACGTCATAGGGTTGACGTTAGCAGTTGCTTTCGGGTCAAGTTTGACCCGATCAACCGAGACTCAGCCAAAGATTCCTAACCCGATCAACGTCAACTCGACCTGAGACTCGAGGGTTGACCCGGGCGACCCGGTTGGGTGAACCGATGGTCCAATTCAGCTAAATCAAGTTCGGCCCTGTTTGGGTTGTTTCGCCTCATTTTTAATTGGTTCAAACCGGTTCAGTTCGATCTTAAAACAAAAACAAAGGGGAAAATGATCAGAAAACTTTAAATGGACAGTGTGGGTTCGTTTGGATGAATTTTGAGATGCGATTTTTTCTGGTGTGTTTGTTTTTTTGTGCTCTTCGTTTTGATATGCAATTCGGTATATTTTAGATAAACAGAGACTATGGTTTTGATAGTTTTTACGTTTTCCAACTATCTTGGGAACAGAATCAACTGTTTGTATTTCGGAATAGTTCTAGAACGTTTTTATTGTTTCAAAAGCTGTTTTTCTTGTTTTGGAATGCCGTTTTGATTGGATTCTTTCCTGGGATGCCCCATTTTACTTGTATTTTTCAAGGTCGACGTTTTGGGTATCTTGTTTGAATATTTTGTTGAATTTATGGGACTTGTTAATGATGATTGTGTCACATTCGAGTAACGTATGGACGAGTGAAGCATCTGATTGGGCTTCGATTGGTCTTGTTTCGTTTGTAATTTTAAGACCTACCTACTGGTACCTGATTTTGGGAAAATTAATACTTTCAGGGACTTGTTTTGGACGATTATGCTACTTTGAGCATATTTTGACTATTTTGGGTTGACCATTGCCACTTGGACGATGAATGTGCATGTCACAACACATTATGGACGATCAATGTGTTTACTTCCACATATATTATTGCATATCAGGTTGAGGAATTATGAGAGGGTAAAATGGTGATCCACTAAAGTGGCCCATTAAATCCTTTTATGGTTCTGTCAAGGCAACGGAATAGGTGACATTAGCCCAAAGGCGATGTTGCCAAAGTTTTGACGAGGTGATATGCACATGGATTGGAAGGGATAGTGGTCTAAGGGTTCCAGTTGCCCAAAGGTGCTGGGATTTCTGAAAACTACTGATCTTTTCACAAAAAGGCAGTGTGTCCATCCAAAGATAGTGTACTCAAAGAATTTGGGATGCGTGGTCTAGGGATTTTCTTACCGCCCAAAGGTGAATGAGAATTTCCAAAAATCATTGACATCTCGCGGTATTTGCAGTGCAATAAATCATTATAAAATTGAGGTACATAATCTAGGGGTTTCTCTATCACCCAAAGGTGGAGGGAGATTTTTAAAAGTTGTTGCTATCTCGCGGTACTTGCGGTACAATAAAGACATGTGTATTTTGATCCGAAAGGGCAAGAATACAATATTGTGAAGAAGTATTGTTGATTGATATTTATCATCTTGATTGTATGCATACATATATTTGGTGTGTTGCTGATAAATGTATATAACCACTGATTTTATGATGATATGTTGATGCATGTTTGAATGATGAATGGACATGCGATGGTTAAAGAACATGTTGATTTGTGCGATATAGAAACCTTTAATATTTTGATGTTTTACTTCTATATGTTGATGAAAACGTTATGTTATTGATGAATGATAACTTATTATGATAGATGAAATAATAAGTGAATAATTATGGTAACTGGCGGTTAACCAAAGTGCATAATGAACCATGAACGAAATAATCCATCAATGAGAATTGAAATGATGAAAGATTATGTTAAAACCAATTTGTAACCTATGGGGTATAACTGGCCTTGAGCCATTTGACGGAAGCTACTTCGGTGGCATGGATTGAAAATGTATCAATAATATGGAATGATGAGGCTAAACATTAAAATAAAATAAGGATTAATGAAAGGAATGACTGAGCAAATTAAAAATCATGAAGAACATATTAAAAGAAATTGATGCACTTAACAAACTATGATTATACCCTTGAGGGAATTGATATCTAATTATGCAGAAGAAAGAATATTGAGAATGGTGACTTGACTGAGAACAAAAGAAGTAATCAGTTCGAGTAGTTTAATGGTTTTGATTGCATTGTGTAGAATTTGTGGTTTGAATTCTGATTTTCAATCTTGGTCGATTTAGTTTGTTCGATTATCTTGATCAGTGGGAGTACTTCTTTACATGATTGATCTGTTTGTAGATTGAGAGTTCTTCTTATTTCATTGATATGCATGTTGAGTGGGAGAACTTAAATATATGTGTTTCGTTTCGATTATGATGCTTCCGCTTGGTGTGATGAATAGCATTTACATGCATGCATATGAATAATGTGTTGAAGGCCATTTTGGTCTAAGGATGTTCAATTGGTGATAAACCAAGTCATTCGATTACCAACGAATATGACGATGTTCAAAGGTAATCTATGAGATGCTCATGATATGTTCGAGGACCCATAAGGAATGATGATGATATTTATGTGATCACAGACGTGTACGACATTCTTTGTACAAAATTATCTCAAGGCTGTTCATGTTAGTAAGTAAATCTTTGTTTGTAGCTGACAGAAAGTGATATACCGTATGTTGAGGTGTATTTTCTGTTGTTGCTCAACATCGATATATTTGCTAACTGGATCAAGGTTTAGTAGTGTAAGTACCGTGGTCCTCGGGACGAGGGTTCCTCAGCCTTATGGTGACAAGGATTGGATTCGATGAATCACGGCGTATCGTTCCGATATATCATCATGGGGGTTGGGATCATGCTTTATAAAGAAATGGAGTCGCCACCTAGGATTAGGGCCTAGGACCCAATGGGTGTAGCCCCATCCGGGGTTAGCGGAAAGGGCTACGTGATTCCATATGGTCGGTCGAGATTCAAGGTAAGTAGTCGTTACGAGGGTGGGAAGGTGTTAGGGACCCACCTCGCCCGGATAAACCGGTCTTTCTACTAGATCTTGGTTTTTGAATATTCTCCTTGATAATATATCTTATACTATCATGTAAGGCTAAATTATGATACACTAATCCTCGACAAAGGAAGAGAAAATCATCTATTATGTACACTAAACGAGTCGCTTTAATTGTCTACATTATGCCAAAAATAATGAAAGGGAAAGAGACAGACACTGTCTAAAAATGCAAGAAATAAATGAAAGCGCACCGAGGGCAAAATATGTGATGTCCCACGGCTCTGTGGAGACGGACGATCGGCTTGTCTCTCTCTTATCGGACAGAATGAGGCTATACGAGATGAGTTTTGTCACTCGACTTGAGCAGAGTAACGGCTATATAAGAGATTCTCGTTATCCGTATACGTACGAATAACGGTAAAGTGGGGTTTTTCGTTATCCGTACACCGACGGTATAACAATACCCAAGAGCGAGAATCGCTCTATGCTTGGATGGATAATCGAAGGATCTACCCAAGTCGAAGAACTCCACTCACTCACATACTCAAGAGGGAAAGACAGAGGAAAAGAGGGTGAAAAGGGGGCAAAACAAGCTCGGAGGGTCTCCTTACCCGAGAAAAGCTTGAGAAATGAGGGGGAGACCCTCCTATTTATAGGAGGGGTCCCCTCTCTCTCTGGCTAGATAAGTCCTCCACGGCGTCGTGGAGATGTCCACGGCGCCGTAGGTGACGTCAGCAGGCTGATGTCACACCCCTTCATGGCGTCGTGAAAATCCGGTACACATCCCCACGGTGCCGTGGGAAGGCGCCCACGGTGCCGTGGGAAGGCATCCACGGCGTCGTGGGAAGAGTCCACGGCGTCGTGGGAGCGCAGTGCCATTTTTCCTTATTTTTTGGGTTTTTGGCTCCCTTCGACTCTTCACGGACCGCCGTGGTGGGGAGGGTGAGCAGACCTCCTTCATTTGATAAAAGGGTCTTATAAGTCATTTTAGGGATGTTAGGGTGATTTGGTTTATATGTAGGGACAAGAGTCCTTCTTGAGAGAGATACCGATGTCTGTCCGTGTCCTGTTGTCATCATCGCCGGGGGGTGACAAAATTCAATGTCTACAAGTAGCATTATTGTTGTATTGAGATTCCATGGCTACATCTGATAATGATGACCTTATATTTAATCTAGCCCAAGTGGGAGATTGTTAGGAATTTTTCAAATTACGACGAGTGGGCTTATCGGGTCGATCATTGATGAGGATCAAGAAATACAAGGGCTGATGTGGCTTGCTACTATTTATTGAGATGGACTGGACCGGCCTGGCCTATTGTGGAAGTGGGTTAGGGTTTTGGGGAGTATTATAAATATACTAATGATGGGGTCTATGCAGTCACTATTCTCTTTTCTCTTTTCTCCACAAGAAAGGGAACTCTGTGGGAGAGTCTAGGAGACTGTAGAAGATCCCCATCGTGGTTATCCGAGATTATTCGAGGACTTGCATTGATTATCTGACGGATCGTTGCTGCTATTGGATGCGTTCTTATCTGTTCTTCATCAGCACACGTAGGTGCCAGGTACACTTTATTTCTCTGTTGTTTTTAGATTTAATCGTATTCTAGATATCTGTATGGGGATGGATTTGGGTTTTACAAAACCCTTCATCGATCTAACAAGAAGCTCATCGGCTACAGCAAATCGAAGCAAAGAATTACATAGAATTCTTGTAATATTTCTGTTTAAGAGATAGGAAGAATTCAGGGGGGTGTATTTGGGCTTTGGGTTTGTGTGAGAGAGTATTCTTGTATTCTCAGTTGTTCAATAGTGAAATCATCTCGCCGTCTTCACCCTTTGGATGTAGGCTAAAAGTCGAACCACGTAAATCCTTGTGTTTCTTGTGTGTGTTTATTTTTACGTCATTTTCTCGTGCCATTAAGACTCACACTTAGTAGGCAAATTCTTGAAATCCTGGTATTATTCACAACAAACTAGTATCAAAGCTGCTATCTACCGGTGTCTTGTTACGATGGCTGCACACGTCTCAGCTGCTAAGTATGAGATCAAGAAATTTGATGGGCGAAACAGCTTCAGCTTGTGGCGTATTAAAATGAAAGCTTTGCTTGTTACACAAGGGCTGTACAAGGCCTTAGAGGGTAAAGAAAAATTACCTGCAAGTATGGCAGAAGCAGACAAGGAAGACTTGCTGGCAAAGGCTCACAATGCTTTACAATTGAGCTTGACGGACGAGGTGTTGCGAGAAGTTGCAGACGAAGAGACGGCTTTCGGTCTATAGAAAAATTGGAGAAGTTATACCTGCACAAATCTCTCACAAACCGACCTAATTACCTAAAGCAGCGGTTATACACCCTGCGGATGAAAGAAGGTACACAAATAAATGAGCACCTTGATGAGTTCAATAAAATCATTATGGACTTGAAAAATATTGATATTAAAATTAGTGATGAGGACCAAGCCTTGATTGTACTATGTTCTCTACCTCCCAAATACGACCATTTCGTTGATACTCTACTCTATGGACAGGATACTCTTTCTATGGAGGATGTTAAAGCCTCCTTGAACTCTCAGGAGTTGAGAAAGAGAGCATCTGAAATTGGAGTAGAAAATCAGGCAGAGGGTCTGGTTGTGAGAGGTAGAGACAAAGCAAGAGGTTCAAGAAACAGAGGTCGCTCAAAATCTAAGTCCAGAAAAATTAAGTGTTACCACTGTCACAAAGAAGGGCACTTCAGAAAAGACTGTCCAGAGAGAAAAGATAAAGGAGATAAAGGTAAAACCTCTACAAATGTTGAAGCAACTATCGTAGAGGAGAATTCTGATATTACAGAAAATGTCTTGTCCGTGACCTCCGACCGTTCAAAAAATGAATGGATTTTTGATTCAGCTTATTCCTTTCACATATGTCCCAAGAAAGATTGGTTTACCACCTATCAATCAACCGATGGTGGCACTGTCTTGATGGGAAACGATATGGCTTGCAAAATTATTGGTGTAGAAACAATTCGAATCAAGATGCATGATAACGTTGTAAGGACTTTGATAGACGTGCGACATGCTCCAGAATTGAAGAAGAATCTCTTATGTTTGGGAACTCTCGACTCCAAAGGCTACACATATTCATCTGTAGGTGGAGTTCTCAAAGTTTGCAAGGGTGCTCTGGTCGTGATGAAGGGGCAACTGATCAATGGCCTCTACCACCTTTAAGGTAACACTGTATCAGGTACTGCATCAGTTTCTGAGTCAAGAAACTCCAAAAGTGATACCACTCAGCTATGGCATACGCAGCTTGGGCATATGAGTGAATGGGGCATGACGATTCTGAGCAAACGAGGTTTGTTGTGCGGTCAGAATACTGGAAAGTTGGACTTCTGTGAGCATTCTGTCTTTGCTAAGTAGTGCAGAGTCAAATTCAGCACGGCGGACCACAAGACCAAAGGTACAATAGATTACACCCACTCAGACCTTTGGCCGGGGTCCCGCTCCTATACAATCAAAGGGTGACTATTGATATCTCTTGACCTTTATCGATGACTTTTCAAGAAAGGTCTGGGTGTATTTATTGAAGCACAAAAATGATGTCTTTGTCAACTTCAAGCAATGGAAGGCATTGATCGAGAAGCAAACTGGGAAGAAAATAAAGCGCCTGAGAACCGACAACGGCATGGAATTTTGTGAAAATAAGTTCAACGAGTTTTGCAAGAATGAAGGCATAATGAGACACCACACTATTGTAAAAACACCACAACAAAATGAGTTGCAGAATGGATGAATAGAACTCTCTTAGAGAGGGAGCATTGCATGCTGTCAAACGCTGGTCTCTCTAAGGACTTTTGGGCTGAAGCAGTTAACACTGCTTGTTATTTGGTTAATAGGTCTCCATCAACTGCTATCGAGTGCAAGACCCCTGAAGAAATATGGTCTACTACTCCTGCTGATTACTCTACTTTGAGAGTGTTTGGTTGCCATGCATATGCTCATGTGAATGATGGTAAACTTGAGCCGAGGGCACGAAAATGCATATTCCTAGGCTATACATCAGGTATGAAAGGATATAGGTTGTGGTGCACCGATCCTAAGTCACCTGGGTTTCTTATCAGCAGAGATGTAAAATTTGATGAGTCTGCGATGCTACACCAGCAAAAGGAAGAGTCTATCAATGCAGGAAAATACCACGGTGTTAGTAAAAGGGTGGAGTTAGAAGTTGAAACTCCAGACGATTCACAGCCCATCCAGGAGAAAGCAAAAGAAGAGGAAGAATAGTACACTATTGCCACTGGTAGACAAAAATGACAAATCAGGCAACCTCGGAGGTATGCAGATTTTGTTGCTTATGCATTATCTGTTGCTGAGAACGTAGAAGAGCCTTTCACGTATCAGCAGGCTATCACGGGTTCTGAGTCTGCCCAGTGGACTGTTGCCATGATTGAGGAGATTGAATCTCTTTACAAGAATCATACTTGGGAGTTGGTGAAACGACCCAAAAGCCAAAAGATTGTTGGGTGCAAATGGGTCTTCAAGAAGAAAGAGGGAACTCTAGGGGTTGAAGATGCAAGGTTTAAAGCACGCTTAGTGGTAAAGGGCTTTACTCAGAAGGAAGGTGCAAATGGGTCTTCAAGAAGAAAGAGGGAACTCCAGGGGTTGAAGATGCAAGGTTTAAAGCACGCTTAGTAGCGAAGGGCTATACTCAGAAGGAAGGTGTCGACTTCAACAAAGTATTCTCACTTGTCATGAAACATAGTTCTATTCGCATGTTGCTAGCATTGGTTGCTCTGTTTGACTTAGAGCTTGAACAGCTCGATGTCAAGACAGCCTTCCTACATGGAGAGTTGGATGAGCAGATTTATATGCAGTAGCCAGAGGGGTTTACTAATCAAGGAAAAGAAGATCATGTTTGCTTGTTGAAGAAATCTTTGTATGGCCTAAAGCAGTCTCCTAGACAATGGTACAAGCGGTTCGACACTTTCATGATCGAACACGGATACTCAAGGAGTGAGTATGATAACTGTGTTTATCACAAGAAGCTCTTAGATGGATCTTTTGTGTACTTATTATTGTATGTTGATGACATGTTAATTGTTTCCAAGAACATGTCAGAAATTAAAAAGTTGAAGACTCAATTGAATAGTGAGTTTGAGATGAAAGACCTGGGAGCAGCCAAGAAAATTCTGGGTATGGAGATTCACAGAGATCGATAAGCAGGCAGACTGTACTTATCTCAGAAGAAGTACACTGAGAAGGTGCTCGATTAATTCAATATGTAGAGTTCGAAGCCCATAAGTACCCCACTTGCTACTCATTTTAAGCTTTCAGGTGAATTATCACCTCAGACTGAAAAGGAGGAGGAACACATGTCTTGTGTTCCTTATGCTAGTGTTGATGGCAGTATAATGTATGCCATGGTGTGCACTTGATCGGACATTTCACAAGCTGTCAGCATTGTCAGTAGATATATGGGACATCCTGGTAAGGTACATTGGCAGGCAGTGAAATGGATATTGCGCTACTTGAAGGGTACTACAGATATTGGCTTAGTATATGATAGGAATAATGATTCCAGCGGACATGTAATTGGTTTTTTTGATTCTGATTATGTTGGAGATCTAGATAGAAGAAGATCTCTAACAGGTTATGTTTTCACTTTCTCTGGTTGTGCCATTAGTTGGAAGGCAACATTACAATCTGTAGTTGCCTTGTCTACAACAGAAGTTGAGTACATGGCTGCAATAGAGGCAGTGAAAGAAGTTTTGTGGCTTAGAGATTTGATTGGTAATCTGGGCTTGCAATAGGATCAGACTGTTGTGTATTGTGACAGTTAGAGTGCCATACATTTGACCAAAAATCAGATGTATCATGAAAGAACCAAGCATATTAATGTTAGAGTTCATTTCATTTGAGATATAATCTCTCAAGGAGGAATCACGGTGAAGAAGATTCCAATGGCAGAAAATCCAATAGATATGATGACCAAGCATATTCTAGTAGGCAAGTTCAAGCATTGCTTGGACTTGATCGGTGTCAGTATCACGTGAGAGCCCCATTGGGGGCTGAGGTGGAGATAGCTAGAGAAGATAAACTTTCGAGCATGAGAGAATTCAAGCTAAGGTGGAGAATTGTTGTTATGTCTTGAATAAAGTAGCCAAAGTCAACAATGGCTACTGAGTTATTTAGATGGAGACAAATGTGTCTCTCCTACATTAATGAAGGAGTGGTTGGCATCCATCATTGTTGAAAAAGGTAACATTGCAAATTCTAAGTTAAAGGAGTAAATCACTCACCTCACACTTGTCCATTGTAGCATTCAGAGACAATACATGGAAGAAGAAGATACAGGGCACCGGCCATTAACAACACATTCCAAATGAGAAAGTCTTGGACGGTGCATCCCAAAGGAGAAAAAAATGAGAGCCTATTAGGTGGGCATTTAATGGATGGAGATAGAACTGATACATGATGCACAATTCCATTTCCTTTGATATAAATAGGAAGAGGGTATTGAACCAAATGACAAGCTCATTGGGTACAGCAAACCGAAGCAAAGAATTACATAGAATTCTTGTAATATTTCTATTTGAGAAATAGGAAGAATTCAGGGGGTGTATTTGAGCTTTGGATTTGTGTGAGAGAGTGTTCTTGTATTCTCAGTTGTTCAATAGTGAAATCATATGTTCGTCTTCACCCGTGGATGTAGGCTAAAAGCCGAACCACGTAAATCCCTGTGTTTCTTGTGTGTGTTTATTTTTGAGTCATTTTCTCGTGCCATTAAGACCCGCACTTAGTAGGCGATTTCCGCGAAATCCTGGTATTATTAACAACAGATAGCATCTCATATCACAATATGGATCAGAGCATACTGACCATTCAGTTTGGTAGTCAAACCCACCACCATACAGACCATCTTGTCATTGGCAGTCTATCTAGTAGCTCGATGTTCGTAACATCTTTTTTCACAACCTTCTTGATGAGGAGGTCTATATGACTCAACTTCCAAGATTTGTTGATCCTATATATCTTGATCATGTGTGTCATCTCCAAAGTCTCTATATGGCCTTAAGCAGACACTGTAGGCATGGTTCTACTATCTTTCTCAAATTTTGCTCTAGTATGACTTCACCGCCTCCAAAACATAACCATCCTTATTTTTCTACATCCAAGATCAGATTCGCCTTTATGTGCTTGTCTACGTTGATGATATTTTGGAACACCTTGGCAGTGAGTTTTCCCTCAAAGATTTGGAACCCCTACACTTTTTTTTGGGTATCATCGCCACTTCTCATGCTTTTGACTTACTCCTCACTCAAAGTCACTACATCACCTATCTACTTACTATGGTTGGAATGTCTAATTACAAACCGATTCACACCCTTGTATCTATTTCTACATCGCCAAGTGAGCAAGGGGGTGCTTTGTTCGATGATCCCACCAAATACAAATCAATTTTGGGGGCTCTACAATATCTCACACTCACTTGATCGAAACATTCCATTTGTCGTGAACCCTAGCTGCCAGTTTATGCACTCCCCGATTCATGATCACTAGGGGCTCTCGTCAAACTTATCCTGTGTTATCTACAATACACGTCCCATGGCTTTCTTCTTGAGTGGTCTTCTTCTCTCACTCTTCAAGCACTTACTGATGCAAATTGGGCTGGTTCCTCTACTGATCGTCGTTCAATAGGGAGCTTTGCCATTTTCTTAGGCAATAATCTTGTTTCATAGTCCTCTCGCAAGCAACGTATTGTGGCAAAGCTCTAGCAGATGCTTCTACTGGGCTCACTTGATTGTAATAACTACTTGGTGAACTTGGATATCCAACACGCCAAACCCCAAATTAAAACAATGAAAATTTTCATGTGTGTTACGTTTTACAAGTGAATCAGATATAGAGATGACGATTAGGGTTGTTGTTTCTATTATTATATAATTTTAAAACTACTAAATATAGGAAGGACTAAAATTCATTCTCCCCTGACCGTGGTAGCGCAACTCCATGAGCCGCCAAAGCTATAAGGATCCTCACACGCAGGTTAATATCTCCATGTTATGCATTTAACGCCTGAAATTAACGGAATGGACTTAAATGTCTTTAGTTTGAAAAGTAAAGTTATACATTGGAATTTTGAGGAAAATTAATTCATCCATTTCTGTATCCATCCCCTATTTAATACCCTAACCTCTGTTTTTCCATTTTTTATAAATCAAGTTCTGATTGTTCATCAATAGGTTATGGTGCGGCTGTTGAGTTGGGCCCTCTTCGTGTTAAAAAAATGGAGTTGGACTTGAGTACAATATATGTATGCTTGGAATAAAGGCTTAGTACTTTCTCATTATCACAATTATTTCTTTCATTTTGTCCTTACAGAATTACAGACTCCCAATTTACCCAAAAAAAAAAAAAATAGAGACTCTCAAATCAGGGTTTTTCTTCCAAATTCGTATTGGGAGAATGTTTTCTGTGTGGACACAGGGGTCACGCCCACACATAATAGGTGCCGGAATGATGGCCATGCCCCCATGTATGGTGAAAATTCTGCCCCCTTTTGTACCATTGCATGCGTTTTCATTGGCTAGTGTGCGCGGCATGCCCCCTCCATCCCACCTAGAAAACAACACCCCATCTTTTATAATGTGGATTTATCAGCCAAGAAACTTCAAATTAAAATTAGATGGAATTTTCTTTTTCTTTTGATGATGCAGAAACAAATTTGTTATTCGTGGAATCTTCGGTGGGAATTGGGTTCTCATACACCAACACCAGTTCTGATCTCACCAAATTAGATGATTGTTTTGTAGGTAATTATTAAAATGAAAAACCAACAAAGTGTTAATTTCTTCTTGCTTTTACATTTTTTTGGAGAGGCCATCTCTGTTAAAGGTCTCAATAATGACCCATCTGAAAGAATATGCTAGAACAAAGGAACAGGGCTGGTTCGCCTCTTCGCCGGAGATAGGGATGATGAGGTTTGGAAAAACAATTGGTTTGTTAAGAGTATAGGGTGAAAGGGTAATAAAGTCAATTAATGTCCAAAGTAAAGTCCACTTCATCACTTAACGTCTACTTCCTAAGGACAGTTACTTTTATGTTTTCTTTAAAAGGGGGTGTACAAGGTGGTTTTTTGAAACATCGGGTTTATTATTATTTTAATTAAAGTATGGGGAGTATATGCATAATTTTCCCTTTAAGGATAGAGCAACAACATCATCGATGCATTCGCATGTAATGAGAAGAAAACTTAAAATTTCACTTTTTCCCAAATAAGATCTATAAGCCAAAAATCCTGTATTCTTAACTTTGAAACAAACTTGAAAGTTTTTATATGAAAAGACCAAGGTTTTAAAACTCGGGTTTCAACAAGGTTTCGACCAGCCAGAAATTGAGTTCATCTCGATTTCGACCATATCTCGGTCGAAACCTGGGATTTTTTCCTATTGATGGGGAAACCAAGGTTTCGACCCTAAAACAAGGTTTTTTAAGCCTGATTTTTTGCAGGTTGCCTATTTTTCACATTTTAAACACAATCCATGAATCACATTGACAAAAAAATCACTAGAAATAGTACTTGTAGTTATTGACCCAAGTTTACTAACGTACACGCAGATACGATACAAACACTACAATGGTATTAAAATTTTATAATTTGTTCATATAATTATAAAGTACTTGAACCCTGAATAATACATTGAATCCAAATAAAACATTAAAATGCCCCTCTTCGAATTCCATGTGGAGTTTTTTGGTGGGTCTAATCTATAAGCAACGTACCATTGAAGATTGCGAAGCCGTTGTTGGGTTTTGGGCCTCATTAACACAAGTATTTTTTAATTGGGCCCATAAAAGTTATTAACCCACTCTAGTTAGTCAGGGGCATAACTGACCTAACGCATTGTGGGGATGTGATTAGGGTCAGGGAATATGCTATATATTCAACCCAAGGTCCCCACGTCCGTCATTCTGATTATTCTATTATTCCTACTCACGGGAGAGAAAGGTGAAAGGCTGTGGAAGGCTTTTGGGGAGAAGTTCAAGCTTGGGGATCGACTACAAGTTTCAACCAAAAAGGTATCAATCTATCTCTCCTTTATTTATTTGTTTTTCATACCTGTGTAGGATCATTGTTTAGAGATCAAGGTACTGCTTTGAATCTCACAAGTGGCATCAGAGCCAACCTACATAGATTTGGAAACAGATTTAATTTTTTAAAAAATTTTGGGTTTTGAATCGTCCTTGTCCGGCCACTGCCAACAGTCTCCGGCCACCAAAATCCAAATATTTTTGTATGGAATGGTAGGGGAAGATGAGACGAACACGACGGTATAAGCCGTTTCACCGAAATCGTCCTGACGCGCCGGCACGTGCCGCCAAAAAAAAAATGTGAATCTCACGTGCCAGCAATGTTTTAAAAATAAAAAAATGGTTACTTACGCTAGCGGTGGACGATTCATCGCCGGGTCGACTCGGTAGGGTTTTCGAGTCAACCCGGTGGATGGTTGGGTCAACTCGGTCCAACTCAGATGAGTCAAATCAGGCCTGACCCAAATGGGTCAGGGCCAGCTCGGCCCAAGTGGTCTGGTCATAGCCCAACCCAAATGGGTCAGACCTGGATTGACCCAAGTGGGTCAATCTTAGACCGAGCCGGATGTCTAGACCCGATCCAACTGGACCAATCCGACCCGAAGAATATGGGTTGACCTGATCTGAAGAATTTGGGTCGACTCGACCTAAAGAATCTGGGTCAACCTGACCCGGGTTGTGACCCAAAAAGTGACCCGACGGGTCAGACCAGACCGGTTCAGGCCAACCGGTTTGATTGGCCCAAATCAACCATGAGTGATATCACGTGTCGGATTCAAGCCGCGCGTGGGAGCATTTTTTGAGGTGGGGTTTTTTCCACTGTGTTTGATTTTGTGAGGCCTATGTGCATGTATGCCTCACTTGCTCCAAATGTGGCTACTGGGACCCACAATGAGCTTTTAAAGTGTTTATGCAATTCTTTAAATGTGGATTTCTGCATTCCTTATTTAAACTATTGACCATAGGCAACCATATGAAACACTATATCACAATGCAATGCAGAATAACAGTAGATTTTATAGAATTGTTGTGTATGATAAAATTCATGTATTAAATTATTTGAATTTAAATACTAATATCCCACAGTTGCATCATAAGTGGTTGGGTACTTTAATAGGGTCAGATGGAATCCACCAAAGTGGTACAATCTGATTTTGTTATAATACCCAATAACTCAAGGTTCGTGTTTATGGCAGCAAAGGATAGTGGTGCTCACCCAAAGGTAGCACTATCCAAGACCAAAATAAAATACACACACACTTATAGGGAGAAACTGACCTAGGAATTATTATCTACCCAAAGGTGACAATTTTGTCAAAGGTTAGTGTTATCCCGCAGTAATTGCAAAGTATTGAGTTGACTAGTGCATTTCAAAAATCCAAAGGTTAGGAATGTAGATTCAGTTGACACTCTTGGTTAGGTGTTGGTACATTAGTTTATACAACCAGCACAAGTTAGTGGTATTGAAATATCCTGTATTTTATATTCTATTATGTGTGATAGATATATGATTCTATTATGTCCCTATGGCAGATGTCTCTAGGTCATGGTTTATCGGACATTCCGAAACTTTCTAGTGAAAATTATACAAGTTGGTATGAGGATCTGGATGTGTATCTATGCCTTAGGGACCTAGATCTTTGTTTGAGAGAGCCCAAGCCTACAACACTCACTCCTGACAGTACTCAGGCAGAGAAAACAAAACTTGAGAAGTGGGAAGCTGCAAATAGAAAATGTCTGAAGGTCATCAAGCATGCTATCCCTGCGACCTTGAAGGATAGCATCACAGTGAAAGATACTGCCACAGAATTTTTGGAAGCTATTAGAGTTAAATTTGAGTCTTCCAAGAAGGCTCAGTCAGGTGACTTGATGAGCAAACTGACCAATGCAAAGTTTGATGGGAATGGTAGTACCAGGGAACACCTTCTGGGACTTGTTTCTTTAGGAAACAAGATTAGGGAGTTAGAGATTAACTTTGATGATGACTTCCTAGTTAATATTGCACTCAATTCACTCCCAGAGCAGTATCAGCATCTTCATGGCACCTACATTGCCTTTAAGGATAAATGGACCATAGATGAGCTGATCACTATAACTGGACAGGAAGAGGCAAGAATGAAAAGGGGAAAATTGGAGAGTGCTAATCTCACACAAGGCAAGGGACCCTCATTCGAAGGACCTCACAGAAATAACAGAAGATTTTTCAGGAGAGGCAGGTTTGCACCCTACCGGACTGGCAGGAACCAAACTGAGCAGGGCAACAGAACACAGCAAGACAACAGGGGCAATATAGGGTAAAAAGATTTGAACAATGTGGTTGAGTGTTTCTGGTGCAAGAAAAAGGGACATATGAAGAAGGACTGCTTCAAGAGGAAGGCATACTTTGAGAAGAAGAAGAGCACTGGCAAGGGTACCTCTTTGGTCTGTTATGAATCTTCCCTTATAGATGCACCAGTAGATTCTTAGTGGTTAGATTCTGGATCCTCCATTCATGTCACTCATTCCTTGTAGGGGTTCATAAGTAGGAGGGTACCAAGCAAAAGTGAGGTGACGGTTTACGTCGAGAATGGAGCGGAAGTTGAAGTGAAGGCCATAGGATTAGTTACATTATCTTTGAATTCAGACAATTTCATTACTTTAGAGGATGTAGTTTTTATTCCCTCCATGAGGAAGAATTTGATTTCAGTTTCAGATGGTTATTCTGTTGTTTTGAATAAAGATGGCTTCACTTTACTTTTGAATTCTGTGGTTGTTGGTTCTGGCTATTGTTCGGATGGTTTGTATAGACTAAACTGTGTCTTTTCTTGGGTTATGAATGTTGGCACCAAATGCCAACTGGTGGATGAGAAGTCTTCTGTACTCTGGCACAGAAGATTAGGCCATATCTCTAGAAAGAGAATGGATAGGTTGATCAAGGAGAAGTTACTTGATGAGTTGGATTTCCAGGACATGAAAGTTTGCATTGATTGCATAAAGGGGAAGATGACTTCTTCTACAAAGAAGGATGTTTTTCGACATAGTGAGGCTCTAGATCTTATTCACATTGACATATGTGGACCTTTTCCTACTCTGCACTTGGAGGCCAGCGTTACTTCATCACTTTTATTGATGACTGGACCCGTACTAATTGAGAAACCAAAAGCGCTGGAGGCTTTTATGTTTTTCAAAGCTGGAGTTGAACTCTTCCATAGCAGAAAGATAAAGTCTGTCAGGGCTGACAGGGGTGGAGAATACTATGGAAGAACAGGAGATACAGGGCAGCAACTTGGACCTTTTGCTAAGTATCTACAGGAGCACGGGATAGCTCCATAGTACTCAATGCTTGGTACACCACAACAAAATGGTGTAGTAGAGAGGAGAAATCGTACTCTGCAAGACATGGTGCGAACCATGGTCAGTAACACCAGTCTTCCAGAGTCCTGATGTGGAGAAGCATTGAAAACTACGGCCTATATTCTCAACAGAGTACCAAGTAAGTCAGTGTGCAACACATCGTTTAAACTCTGGACAGGTAAGAAACCTAGCCTGAAGCATCTTCGAGTCTGGGGTTGCCCTACCGAGGCCAGACTCTTCAATCCTCAGCAGAAAGTCTGGGACCCAAAAACTGTGAGCTGTCATTTTGTGGGTTACCCAGAAAGATCTAAAGGGTATAGATTCTATTGCTCAGGCACAGGGAATAGAATTGTGGAGACCACCCATGCCAAGTTCCTTGAGTCAGAAGGAGATCACTCTGTGCCCCGTAACTTGAGGTTTGATGAAGGACAGAGTGGAACATCTGTTGTAGCACCGGAGTCGAGCAGGCCCTTATTGCTTTTAGACCGTGATTCTCACATGGATATTGATTTGGATGTGCCCACTGATCTTGCTATCCCTGCGACCGTAGTAGTGGATGTGCCACCACCTCAGGAAT
This sequence comes from Telopea speciosissima, assembly GCF_018873765.1. Taxonomy (NCBI): domain Eukaryota; kingdom Viridiplantae; phylum Streptophyta; class Magnoliopsida; order Proteales; family Proteaceae; genus Telopea; species Telopea speciosissima. Next base: position 54,398,948 of record NC_057917.1, read on the forward strand.
ATGATCGGACACCGGCCGACACGGTCACTACTACAGACCCAGAGCCTTTGAGGAGATCTATCAGGACTCACAGATCGACCATTGGCCCAGATTATGTCACATACCTGAATGAGTGTGAGTTCGACATCAGTAAGGAGGAGGATCTTGTTACCTTTTTGCAGGCAATCAATTGCAGGGAGTCAAACAAATGGGTGAAAGCTATGAAGGAGGAGTTATAATCCATGCACAACAATGGTGTGTGGGAGCTGGTTGAGATTCCACAGGGCTACAGAGCGATTGCATCAAAATGGGTCTTCAAGACCAAGACTGACTCTCAGGGTAATGTAGAGCGCTACAAGGCCAGACTTGTGGCAAAGGGCTTCACACAGAGAGAGGGCATAGATTTCAAGGAGACTTTCTCCTCAGTATCTTTGAAAGACTCATTCATAATCATCATGACCATAGTAGCTCATTTTGACCTTGAACTACATCAGATGGATGTGAAGACGGCTTTTTTGAATGGTAATTTGGCTGAACAGGTTTACATGCGGTAGCCCGAGGGTTTCGAGGAGAAAGGGAAGGAGCATCAAGTTTGCAGACTGAAAAAATCACTATATGGACTGAAGCAGGCTTCGAGGCAATGGTATTTATAATTTGATCAAATAGTGACTTCTTTTGGTTTTGCTGAGAATGCGATTGATAATTGCATCTATATGAAGTCTACCAAGGGCAAGTTTATTTTCTTGGTACTTTATGTTGATGATATCCTTCTTGCTAGCAGTGATCTTGGTTTACTTCAGGAAACCAAGCGGTTTTTATCCAGTAACTTTGAGATGAAGGACATGGGAGAGAGCACCTATGTACTTGGCATCCAGATAAGTCGGGATAGAAAGAGAGGTCTTCTTGGTCTGTCACAGAGGGCTTACATTGACAGAATCTTGAAGAGATTCAACATGTCTTAATGTTCAGGGAATGATGCACCTATTAGTAAAGGAGACAAGTTGAACAAGCAGCAGTGCCCGAAGAATAACCTTGAGAGAGACTCCATGAAGGACAAGCCATATGCCTCAGCTATTGGTAGTTTGATGTATGCACAAGTGTGCACTCGACCGGACATTGCCTTCGCAGTTAGAGTGCTCGGGAGGTTCTAATCTGATGCCGGATTGGCCCATTGGACGGCAGCTAAGAAGGTGATGTGGTACTTACTGAGGACCAGAGATTTCAGGCTTGTTTACAAAAGAAGTGAGAGACTAGATGTGGTACTTATTGAGGACCAGAGACTCTGATTTCAGTGGTTGTACTGATGACATGAAGTCAACTTCTGGATATGTCTTCATGATGGGTGGAGGCGTAATTTCATGGAAAAGTGTCAAGCAGACAATCATTGCTTCAGCCACCATGCAGGCAGAGTTTGTGGCAATGTTTGAAGCAACCAAGCAAGCAGTTTGGCTGAGAAACTTCATTGCAAAACTGAAGGTTGTTGACTCCATCTCCAAACCGTTGCGACTATGGTGGGACAACAACTCTGCAGTCATCTTCTCAAAGAACAACAAGAAGTCCAACAGTTCAAAGCACATTGAAATAAAGTACCTTCTTGTTAGAGAGAAAGTAACTGAGGGAGAGGTTGATGTGGTACACATCCCTACAGAGAAGATGGTGGCGGATCCTCTCACTAAGGCTCTTTCAGTGGGAGTTTTCAGAGGTCATGTTGCTAGCATGGGACTTGCAGAGTGTTTTGATATGCTTGTCTAGTGGGAGTCTATTTTGATGTACTTGTTTAAATGAAAGTTTGTTTTGAGCTCATTTATTCAAACCAGTGGTTTCTGTATTCCTTGCTATTTTAATATATTTACTGGTTATATTTTCTTATTTGACATGTCTTGCGAGATGGCGGTTAGCCATAGGCGGTAATTAGCTGAAGTTTCCAAAATGACAATTAGCCATAGGCAGTATTTAGCCAAAGTTCCTAAAGTGGCGGATAAGCCACAGGCGGTTAGCCAAAGCGTGGTATTAACTCAAGTTTATGGCGGTTTAGCCCAAGTATGAGTTAATGTCAAAGTATGCTACCTATGAGGATTTTCAAGGTGGAGGACCTACAGGGAAAGAGCATCACTTGCTAATCAGTCTAGTTTCCTTGTTTATACATATATGCCCAAAGTGGTTCGCGTTGATAGATCATTTGTGGCTGTGATGGCAGAAAGTCGTATGCCGTATATTGAGGTATATCTTCTGCTGTCGTTCGACACAAATGGATATTGACAGAATCAAAGTTATTTGAGTGGAGAATGGGACTTTGGCCAATTCCAATGAAGATACATGTGTTAATTTTGCCCAAGTGGGAGATTGTTGGGTTTTGGGCCTCATTAACACAAGTATTTTTTAATTGGGCCCATAAAGGTTATTAACCCACTCTAGTTAGTCAGGGGCATAACTGACCTAACGCATTGTGAGGATGTGATTAGGGTAAGGGAATATGCTATATATTCAACCCAAGGTCCCCACAGCCATCATTCTGATTATTCTATTATTCCTATTCACGGGAGAGAAAGGTGAAAGGCTATGGAAGGCTTTTGGGGAGAAGTTCAAGCTTGGGGATCGACTACAAGTGTCAACCAAAAAGGTATGAATCTATTTCTCCTTTATTTGTTTGTTTTCCATATCTGTGTAGGATCACTGTTTAGAGCTCAAGGTACTGCTTTGAATCTCACAGCCGTTCCTCCGAATACACAACATACGTATCCCATGACATGTTATGGGACCAATTGGTCTGTTACTTAGTAGTTTGTCTACAACCAAAATACAATTTATCATAAATATTAGAAAACGAAAGCAGACTCAATTTTAACATGACTGAACAATAATATTAAATGCCATCTAGAGAACAACAATTAATCAAGAACAAAACAATTCGTGCCAACAAAATCCATCAAAATCTAACAGGAAGCCAGCACATATAGGAATACAAAGCCATTTAGGAAAGCACCGTTGTCATAATAATTTAGACCAAAACCCCCATGAGATGGAAATTTTGAAAATAAAAAGAGAAAGGTAACCGGGCAGTGATTGGCATTGAAAGCCGTAACAGTGAAAGGTCCATCAGGGTCATCGATAATAACCGACTCGCCGACCTCAATTCCAACAAATAACGAATCCTCTACCTACAAAGAAACATAGTAACGAAATGGGTATCTCTACTAAAGCGGGAACGAAAGAGGAGAACGCAAGAAAAAAGAGGGGAGGGGCGAACCGAAAGGAAACCATAAAATTGCGGGAATAATTGAAGGATCAGTGTTTTCATAAGGTGGGTAGCGTAAATAGGGTATGAAGGGTAGAGAGAAATTCCAGTGCAGTGGTCTTTGTGGGCGTGAGTGAGGAAATGGTATCTCTTCTTTCTTGAAGAAGGGCTCCAAGCATTGAAAAAAGTAAATGACAGCCTTGGTATTGTTATTCTTCAACAACCATTGAAAAGAATAAATGACAGCCTTGGTTTCAACGGTTTCGTACTGGTTTCGACTGAAACCAGTGCAAAACCGAGGATTTTTAAAAGTTCAGGTCCAACTCGTCTCGAAAACTATCGAAACCGAGTTGTCTCGACGGTTTCGACAGGTTTTGACCGAGTTTTGATTCCATGGAAAAGACACATCAATGAACCATAAAAGAACTCTTGGTTGCATTTGTTGTTGATTTCTCCTATAAATTAAGTATAGAGCTAAGAAATGCAATACCAATACAACATTAGTCTCTCACGCCTTTGAATTAGCTTTGAGACCTCATTATTATAATGCCAGTTTACACAACTTTCTGAATTAATTTGTTCTGATATCTGACCACATACATGGATTTAATCTTTAATAGGTTTCTGTTGAAGACTTGAGATTGCTTCTTATAATTGAAGGAAGAAGTATACTAGTTCAGCTTCATGCAATCCTATCAACTGGTATCTCCGTGTCATGCACTCTATCCATAGCTTTTTCTGCCTGAACCAAACATAAAAAAGAAATAAAAAAACAAATCCAATGTAAATATATAACAAGAACAAGTGATTAACTATAGCTATTCAAGCTAATAAAGCAAGGTAAAATTCGATTACTTCTTTGTTCCAATTGGTTCGAATGGTTAGGATTAGAAAAGCAAGCACTTGCACAAAGAGTGCACAGACAATCCCCAACCAAAGACCCTATTTAAAAGACATTAACAAACAGAATAACTTGTCATTAAATGAATGAAAGAAAAGAAAGAGAGAAGGAAAGGAAAAAGAAAAAGCTAATGGATGTGAACAAGTACCTTTCCACCAAGATGTAAGATAAAAGCAGAGATAATTGCGGTAGGAATTCCAATAAGGTAATAAGCTCCAATATTGATGTACACAGCTGTCTTCTGCCATCCACTTCCTCTTATTATGCCTTGAATTAAGAGAAGCTTAGTTATTAACTAGAAATCAATATGAGTTCCAATTTTGTTGCTTATGTTCTATCTAGAATATTTTATGTTAAGGCTTAATGATCTGTTTTCGACTAAAAACCACGTAAAAGGAAACGTTTTTTTGGATGAATGAAAATTATATTCAACGAAGCAAAAGAATCTTTCCCAAAAAAAAAAACAAAAAAAAAGAGAAAGAACAAGAATAGAAGGAGAGAACTCCATAACAAAACAAAGGACTACCCTACAACCAAATCAAGCCAAAGGGAGACCACCCAAATGGGGACAAAACAGAATCAACCCCAAACTACCAATCACCTGAATATTAAATTGACCTTTTTCCCATTAGGATTGTAAGGAGGAATGGGAGGAATCACCCATCTCTCGCTTTGATTCTTCAAAATAAAGGAAGGATTCTTCTGATCCAGAATGACACCATTGAACCTAAGGTCTCCCCTACCATTAACGCCAAAGTAAAAGGAAATTCACAAGATTTTAATCTGGAAATCTTCTTGAGCTTGGATGGAGGTTGATCACTGAACCTCATTCACTTTGGGCCAAAATTCTCAAGGCAAAATATTTTCCAAAGACATCGTTTTTTGACCCAATTACTAGATCCAAGAAAGGTTCATTTATTTGGAATAGCATTTCCAATACCATTCCCACTCTTGAAAACTTGGTTACTAGGAAGTTGGGTAATGGAGAGACCACCTTCTTTTGGACTATGGAATAAATCAATTCCATATAGCCTGATCACTTATTCCAACTCGGAGCTTTCAATACAACAGAAACAGGCTACCATTTCTCAGATTAATACTGCTGACGAGCTCACTCGAAATTCTATTAAGGGCATGATTCCAACTAGTTTGCACCACATGATTTTTTATTTCAATTTAATTGATTCTCATGATAGTTGGTGGTGCTCTTTAACCAAAACTGGTAAATTCAGTACTAAACATGCTGCTATGTTTCTTCTACCTCCTCCAATTGACAATTCGCGTTGTGTTTCCGCTTGGTGGAACTTCTTTTGGAAACTGAAGCTTCATCCAAAATTTAAAGTTTTCTTCTGGCGTTTGATACATGCAGGACTTCCGATCAAGGTGACTATCTCAAAATGGTGCCAGGTCGACCCATACTGTGCCTTCTGTGGAAATTGTATTGAATCCTACTGGCATCTATTCCTATCCTGCGATTGGGTCAAACATATTTGGGTGGCTGGACCTCTTGGTCTACATACTGAATCTCTGGTCTTCAAATCCTTGAGCGATCTTTGCTTTAATTTTCACTCTTCAATAAAGATAGATAAGGCTTCTTATACATGGTTCATTGAGGTTTTCATTCTTACTTGTTATTTTATTTGGTCTGCCAGGAACAAAGTTCTATTTGGGGTTGAGAAACCAAATGCTTTATGGATATTAAACCAAGTTAACCGATGGATAGCGGATTTAAAACTTTACCCCACCCCAATCTACCCCAATGATGTACACATAATGAGAGACAATTTACATGATTTTAAAGATTGGTTGTCTGTTCCACTGCTTAAATATCCCATTTTAATGTGTGCAGGATCCCATATTCCAGGACTAAGACTGGGAGGCTGGTCGTACTTTTTTTTGTTGGATGGAAGATTTTTGTGTTTTGCTATAGGAAAAACGGAATCATCATTTTCGTGAGAATCTGAATTGTACAGCATCAGGATAGGTTTAGACCATGCAGTCCAGTTAGGCTTGCAGATAAAGGAGATTTGGTGTACTAATGAATCCATAGTCAAGGCTCTTCCATCACCTTCTAAAAAGCCATGGCCTTATAATTATATTAAAGAATTACTGTATATAAGCAATAGAACTCAAAACACTATCTTTAGCTTGTGTAAGGATCCTCTATGTCTAGCTATAGGTTTAAATCTTGCATCTTCCGTGCAAGACAGAACTATGTTATAATTTAGTAGTTCTATCTAATGAACTTTGTTCTCATCAAAAAAAAAAATCTGGAAATAAATTGTTCGGAGTTATAGAATTATAGTCCAACGTTAGTTTGTTCAGGTGTCCTTGGTGCCTTCATATACTTGAGGAGCTCTCTCCACCTAAAGGCTCAATATTTCCTCTGTGTGTTTTTCTATGTTAATTCTTTTCTTCGTGTGTCTTTCTACATATACTACATCATCTCACTCGCCTACTTGAAGAGCTCTCTCCACCTAATGCCTTAAAGTTTTGGGTTGGACCCTCCAACACAAATAGAAGCCCAAGAGGAAAGATCTGAATGATGAGTTCAAACCTGTAAGTGCACACTGAAATCCATCCAAGAAAATGGTAACTGCCAGCAATGGTATTATGGCTGCGACGTGTCTTGCTACCCTTTCTTCATTGCTAAACAGGTAACCCCAATAGTCACGTAACAGAAACATGGCAAGTCCAAGCAATGTACCATCTACAGTTGCTATGAGCAGAACAGAATGTACAGCTAAACGTGCAGCTTGTGGCCTCCCAGCACCCAATTCATTGGAAACCCTTGTGCTACAGAAGAAGAACATGGAATTGAATGAGAAAAAACCAGACAATATATTACAGATCTGATTAATCATAAGCACTAGGCATTGGAATTTGAGAGTATTCAAATGAACTAACCTTGCAGTACTACTAAGACCAAATGAGATATTGAATGTCAAACAACATGTGTTGAGGCTGAGAACATGGATGATAAGAAGTTAGACTTAAGAAACAAATATGTTAAGAAATCAAGTTCTTTGAATTTGAACAATTTAAGGCTGTGTTTGGTATGCATTCTAGGTTGATTACGCATTCTTGGACGATAAAAACAACTATATTTATCATCCGAGAATGCGAAATCGACCTAGAAATCTAGAATGCATACCAAACACAGCCTAAGTTTTCAATTGCCACATCCTTATCCGGGCTTGGATTGGGATTTTCATTGCATGTGCCTAGCTAGGGTTGAGCAATTGCATAGTTTGTTTTGGGGGAGTGGGAAGAGGGCGGACCTTGGCGCAATGGTAAGGTTGCTCCATTGTGGCCAAATGGTCACAGGTTAAACAGCCTCTCCAAGAAGCAAGGGTAAGGTTGCATACACTATGACCCTCTCCAGCCCTGTAGTGATGGGAGCCTCACGCATTGGGTACACCCTTTTTTTTTTTTAAAGTTGGGGGGGGGGGGGGGGGAGGAGCTTGTATTGGGAGAGATTTCTTGCTAATCTTGTTAGAGAACTCATGAATATATCTATCATTGGATGTGAATGAATCTACAAAATAATTTCTTTATTAAAAATTAAGTAATTTTCAATTGCAAGTGAGACTCACATTATTGATAGTGTTGATGTTTCTAGTTGTGGATCAGGAAGAAGACCAGACATAAGAACCAACGTCTCAAATGACCAAAACTCTATGCTGTTTGAGTCATCAAAGCATGGAAAATGTCAACTAACTTATTAAAATGCAATGAACAACTATTAACATTCTAAAGAGATCACATAAGTAAATTTCTCTTACTCCATTTGTTTGGACAAAAAAAAGGCATGAAGTAAATTATAAAATGTAAAAAACTATTCTTTAAGGTTTCGTTTGGTTGAAAGGGAAATTAAAAGGAAGGGAAGGGAAGTGGAAATTTTCAAACGTAAAAGTAAAACCTTTTGTAATCATTACCCCACATAAATATTATACACTAACTCAAAATCATTTCATATTTGGTTATTAAAATTTCACTATAATTTGCATCCAAATTCCCTAAGTTTGAAAAGTAAGATAAAAATTACATCTAATAAAGTATACTAAATATGGTGAGAAATTTAAATAGCTTATATAATCATATAGAATAATGAATACAAAATTACCATTTTTAAGTTTGAAAATTTTCACTTCCCTTCCCTTTAATTTCCCTTGCAACCAAACGTAGCCTAAAAAAATATCTCATTTAGTTTTGAAGTGTGAAATATTTGGCCATTCTACAGAACTATACATTCCATATGTTTATTTTTTATAAAATACTTTGGGGCTCCATTTATTTCGATATAAAAATAGGGAAAAATATATATTTTTTTCTGTAAAATAATAGTTTTCACTGTTTGTTTTAACATAAAATTCCAAAAAAAAGGCATTGAAAAATGCAAGATAATTTTACACGGAGAAAATTTTTCATGAAAAATTTGCTTGAAAGATTTACTTCAAAACAAATAGACCTTTTGGGATTGGTGTGTGGTTTGTGTGATTGCACTTTCATCAAAAAAAAAAAAAAATAGGCCTTATACAAAAATTTCACATTCTTTATCTTACTTCCAGCCATTTTAGGACAAAACAAATGGACCCTAATGCAAAAATCCAAGACACACTCAAAATGAAAATGTCAGCAAAAAAACATGTTGCTTACCAGACCATAAAAGCTGAAGGAATACCAAGCCTCAAGAAATCAAGGATATTGTGTAAGGCTTCCCTTGAAAAACCAGTCCAAGTTGACTTACAAGCAGTAGAGAACTTAACATAAATTGCCATCAGTAACACACAAATCCAATAAGAGAGCCCATTTGCCAAAGCAGCACCACTATTACCAAGTCCAGATTTGAAAACTAGAAACCAACAAACTGGAAAGTGTAGTAAAATTGTAATTCCTGAGATTATCATCATTGGAAAAACAATGTTTTGTGCTTGTAAGAACTTGTTGAGACATTGAAGGATTCCAAAAGCAAAAACTGCAGGAATCAAGTAATGAACAAAAAGTCCAGCTCCCTCAGATATATCTGGATCTTGCCCTAAACTTATAAGTATATGGGCTGTGTTAGACCAAAGATAAGCTACAGGAATACATACAAGTAAAAGAACAAACATTCCTCTCTGCATATGTATTCCAAGCATATGATATTGTTTTGCTCCATAAGATTGACCACATAAGGTATCTAATGCACTTCCCATTCCTGTCTATTCAGTAAAAAAATAGATTATTAGTCTAAGGAAGATCACAAAAGCAATTTTATTAATTAAACAAAAATTAAGAAGTTCTTCAATTATATACCATTAAGCTGAAACCAGTGACTGAAGCAAAGGAAGTGCCTAGAGAAGCACTAGCAAGAGGTAGTTCTCCAAGGTGACCAACAAACATGATTGAGATCACTTGTAAACAGAACTGTAAGAAACAAACACATGTCAAAGGCCCTGCTAACCATAACTGTTTCTTTATCTCCACAATAATCTCTGATCTTCTAATGTACTTATCACCTCCAGTTCCATTAATCAGAGGTGTTTCAAGACTTGTAGGCTCTTCTTCAGCTCTTTCCATTATTTTCTTTGTTTTAATTTCACTCTCTTCAAAGGAAAGATTCAACATTTCCCTTTCCCCTCTCTCGTTCTCTTTTCGCCACACACAAACATACACAGAGAGTGAAGAAGAGTTAAAGAGAGAGAGTTTTGTGAAGAGGTTTTGATAATTAATGTGGGTATGCATGCATGGGTCCAATGGGACACATGTAGGGTTATGAAAAGGACAAGCAAGTGAAATGGGGCCCATGCAGGGATGGACTGATGCAATTGAGTCCGTCCAATTCATTTCAATCAAACCGATCAAATTAACCAATTGGGATTGCAATTGTGTAGACTGACAAACCTAGCTGGGCTTCCACAGTGTTCAAGCTGATGAGAGGGTCCCTCATGACTCATGAGTCAGAATAAATATTTTAAAAACATATAGGAAACCGTGCCCCCAGTAGCCTTTAGCAAAAATAAAAAATCCACCCCACTTTTAAGCTGTCGGATTAGATCTCCATTGTAACCACACGTTCTACCTCCTCACTTGCGATTTTGGGATAGATCCAAAGCTGGGGATTGGATTGGATTGGATTGGCTGGATAGATCATTATTCATGTGGCCAACCTTTTTCTCGAGTTTTATAAGCCAATTGCTTAGTGGGTAATTTGGTGGATTAGCTATCTTAATATTTGCATAATTCGCAGTTTTGCACCGTGCCTTATCTTCAACAGTTTTTGTATATCCGGACTCACTGCTCTTATCTCCAACAGTTGTCATATCTCTCTCTCTCTCTCTCTCTCTCTCTCTCTCTCTCCTGTATTTTATGCACTCTTTATCACGTAATAATACAAGATAGCATCTCATATCACAATATGGATCAGAGCATACGACCATTCAGTCGGGTAGTCAAACCCACCACCATGCGGACCATCTTGTCATTGGCAGTCTATCTAGTAGCTTGATGTTCGTAATATCTTTCTTCACGGCCTCCTTGATGAGGAGGTCTATATGACTCAACTTCCAAGATTTGTTGATCCTATATATCTTGATCATGTGTGTCATCTCCAAAAGTCTCTATATGGCCTTAAGCAGACACTGTAGGCATGGTTCTACCATCTATCTCAATTTTTGCTCTAGTATGACTTCACCACCTTCAAAACAGAACCATCCTTATTTATCTACATCTAAGATCAGATTCGCCTCTATGTGTTTGTCTACATTGATGACATTTTGGAATGCCTTAGCAGTGAGTTTTCCCTCCAAGATTTGAAACCCCTACACTTTTTTTTGGGTATCATCGCCACTTCTCATGCTTTTGATTTACTCCTCACTCAAAGTTGCTACATCACCGATCTACTCACCATGGTTGGAATGTCTAATTACAAACCGATTCACACCCTTGTATCTATTTCTACATCGCTAAGTGAGCAAGGGGGTGCTTTGTTCGATGATCCCACCAAATACAATTCGATTGTGGGGGCTCTACAACATCTCACACTCACTCGATCGGACATTGCATTTATCGTGAACCTTGCCTGCCAATTTATGCATTCACCAATTCATGATCACTAGGGGCTCTCATCAAACTTATCCTGTGTTATCTACAATACACGTCTACCCATGGCCTTCTTCTTGAGCGGTCGTCTTCTCTCATTCTTCAGGCGTTTACTAATGCAAATTGGGTTGGTTCCTCTACTGACCGCCGTTCAATAGGGGATTTTGCCATATTCTTGGGCAATAATCTTATTTCATAGTCTTCTCGCAGGCAATGTATTGTGGCAAAGCTCTAGCAGATGCTTCTACTGGGCTCACCTGATTGCAATAACTACTTGGTGAACTTGGATATCCAACACGCCAAACCCCAATCTTATGGTGTGACAACATTGGTGTCATATACCTGTCTACCAACCCTGTTTTTCACCCTCGCACTAAACATGTTGAAATCGATTTCCAGTTTATTCCTGAAAAAATAGCTAGACCTGAGTTACAACGACAATTTATTGCCACCTAGGACCAACTTGATGATATCCTCACCAAAGGCCTAAATAGTCCACGGTTCCACTTCTTAAAGGACACGTTGACGATACTTGATGGGGTGTATCAGTTCACCACTTCACCGTGCCTTATCTCTAACAGTTCTCGTATATCCGGACTCACAGCTGTTATGTGCCTAATGGGGCCCACTCTAGTGTATGAGAGCTAGATTGGGCCAGCCTAGTATGAGATAGTTAAAGTGCTTGATTTAACACGTTCCATCAGCTTCGGGGTTTTTGGTATCGGTAAAGTACCTAACATTTGGTATCAGAGTTGGACACCACGTCACGGGTTCAAGTCACGGAAAGGGCTACCTAGAAGAGGGCTACCTAGAGTAGAGTGAAAGCTGTCAAGAAAGGGCTACCTATCGCCAAGAAAAAACCTGTACCAGAATGGAGCCGCTTGGAAAGGGCTACCTACTGCTAGAGTGAAAGCTGCCTAGAGTGAGAGCCACCGAGGACGACAGCTACGGAAGCATGGTGGTCTATTATGTGCCTAATGGGGCCCACTATAGTGTATGGGCGCTAGATTGGGTCGACCTAGTATGAGATAGGTTAAAGGTCTTGATTTAACGCGTTCCATTAACTTCGAAGCTTTTGGCGTATCGGTCAAGTACCTAACATCAGCTTTCATCTCCAACATTCTTATATATCCGGACTCTCTATGCATGTTGTCTTACTCAGATAGATTAAGATCAACATAGTTGGATCTCTCTCTCTCTCTCTCTCTCTCTCTCTCTCTCATACGTTGTAATCTCTCTACTCACGGTTTCTAGTACTGTGACTTATGTATTTTATGCACTCTTTACTGCATAGTAATACAAGATAGCATCTCATATTAAAATAACTATTGTTATGTTCCTTAGTTTATCTAAACCTTCTTTTAACTATCATGATTCATAATCTAAGTATTGAATCGGTCGATTCACCCAAATTGGATTGATAACGATCGACTAATCCCGAATATTGACCAATCCCATACCGATCCACTAGTACAACTCAAAAGTAAAAAAGTTCTTACAATTGTATTTTTATTAAGGGAGAGGGATGGGTATGCTAGCGGTATACCGTATGCTAGCACTCTGTGTCTATTTCTCTTTTCTCCCCTTTGAAATGATTCTTACCCTTCAAAGGGAGAAGAGAGAGATAGACACATAGGGTCCTAGCATACGGTAGACCGCTAGCATACCTAACCTCTTTCCCTTTTATTAAAAATCAGGGACAAGTCCATTCAATCTGGAAAAATTCAAAGCGATTTAAATCAATATTGAATTGGTATCAGCCGAGACTGATCCCGCTTCGATTTCGATACCTTAAACCATGTAACATATGGTTGCTTTGGTTTCTTCAAAAAGGTATGGAATGATGCTGCCAAGATCACGTGTAGTACAAATGGCTAGGGCTGCTTGCTTTGATTCCATTACAAAGCATATCCTATGAGACCTATTTCAAGGGACGATTTCCTTAGCATAACTCTAATTACAAAGTTGGGATCAAGTCAACTCAGCCTTATCCAAATTAAATAGGGTTAGTTATATGGATCATTTTTTCTCCAATTAACTCTATTCAGAGTCATACTTGTTACTAGTCCTAAACATGCATGTCTTTCCTCACTTCTCCTAGAGTCATTTTAGACCTACCCATGACTCTTTTTAGTTTTTTCCATTTGAATCAAATCACCCCTCCATATTGGATCATTCAAAGGCCTCCGTTTCACATGTCCATGTCACCTCAAACAACTTTCTCACAACTTATCATGCATTGGAGCTACTCCTAAATTAGCTCTAATCTGTTCATTCCTTATTTTATCTCTTCTAGTTTCACCACACATCCATCTCAACATCCTCATTTTATCTACACTGAATTTGTTTATATATATGTTATTTCTTCATTGTCCAACATTCAACTCCAACAACTACACTCAGCCTTATCCCAACTAAATGGATCCTTGCAAAGACAAATTATTAATAACAATACAAGAAAAAGAATGCAGCAACGACAACTAAGCCTTATTCCAACTAAATGGAGTCGGCTACATGGATCCTCGCCCTCCAATCAGTTCAATTTGAGGTCATATTCTTGATACAAGGCCTAAGCTATGCATGTTTGCTCATGGCTCTTTTAGTTACTTCAATCTGAATCAAATCACTCCTCCGTAGAGGGACATATATCCAAAGGCCTCCGTGAACATGGGCATGCCGGCCACCTCAAACGAATTTCTTGTAACCTATCATATATCGAAGCTACTCCCAAAACAGCTATAATATGATCATTCTTAGTTTTACCACTCATCTATCTCAACAACTTCATCTTTGCTACACTAAGTTTATCTATAAATACTTTTTAATCGTCCAACATTCAACTCCATACATCATTATTGGTCGTATAACTATCCTATAAAATTTTCCTTTGAATTTTAAAACAATATGTCGATCTCACGACACTCTGAACACACCCGTCCACTTCATCTACCTATTCTAATTCTTTGTGCACGCCATCCTCTGTTTCTCCTTTTTTATTTATGATTGAACCTAGTTATCTATAATTTTCACTTTGCGGTATCATCTTGTCATCAATTTTCACCACCTCCCTTTTAGTCCTATTGTTAGTAAAGTTACACATCATATCCTTTGTTTTTGTTCTACTTATCTTTAAACATTTTGATTCCAATGCTGATCTCTATAATTCCAACTTTGCATGCATCCCTATTTTTGTATCAACCAAAACAAAATCATCAATAAAAACATACATTAAGGGGCCTGATCTTGAATGTCTCTAGTCAACTCGTTTATAATTAGCGCAAAAAAAAATATGGGTTTAAAATTGATCCTTGTAATCCAATTGTAATTGGGATTTCACTACCATGTCCCTCCCCTATAGTTCTTAGACTAGTCACTACAACATTATATATATATATATATCTAATTATGTCTACATAATCTTTTTTTTTAATTAATAAAGACCATATGGAGATCCTTCTTACATTCCCTAAATCTTTCAATTAGCCTCCTAAGAAAATAAATTAGCTTCTGTGTTTAATCTTCATGTCACAAAGCCATATTGGTTATCTTAAATATTAGTTTTTTTGTCTTAGGCAGGTTTCAATTACTCTGATCTCCCATAATTTCATAGTAATAAGTTCTATTCCGACAATTATTACAGTTTTGAATATCACTTTATTTTTATAGATCAGAACCACAATGTTTCTCCTCCATTCATCTGACTTTTTTTTATGTTCATAATCTTATTAAACAACTTAGTTAGTTAAGTTCTCCCACAAATTCTTAAGTTCTTTCACACCTCTGTAGGAATACCATATTGACATGTTGTTTTACCTATTTTTATCTTCTTCAAAGCTTCCTTTATAAGGCTTGTGGTTTCTTGATGATTATTAGAAATCTTTTAAAATATTATTCCTTGTATTATTAGTAAATTAAAGAAACAATTTGTCTATCTCTCTTTAATATCCTCATCACTTGTTAGTACTTGCATTTTAATTTTTAATGCATCTAATATGGTTGAAATATCTGCTCTTTATTTCCCTCATTTTAGTTAGTTTATAAATACTTTTTTCCTTTCCTTTGAGCTCAAATTGTTATAGAGATTCTCATATTTGTTAGTCCTTGCTTTCCCTACTATCTTCTTATCTTTATTTCTATCAAATTTATACATTTTTAAATCCTCCTCATTCATCTTTCGTCAACTTTTAAAACTAGATTTCTTATTCTTAATGGTTGCTTGAACTTTATCCTCCCACCACCAAGTTTCCTTAGATGCATGGATGTCATTTTCCTTTAAATTTGCCTAGAACTTCTATAAATAACCACAATCTTAATATAAGTACATCTCATTTCACATCATATTAGTGTCTATCAAAGTCTCACTTTCCCTATTTGACTAATTTATCAGAAAATATCAGGTTTTCTGCTTTTAATTTCCACCATCTTATCCTAAGGCAAATAATCTCACAATTCCTATGATTTTGTTAAGCTCTCTCCTAGCATAACCTTACATTCTTTACATAATAACATGTCGATCCTTCTATTTAGAAAAACATTCATTGTTACTACTTTGCCCAAGGTTATTAAATGTTCTTATCTCTTTCATCAAAACATGTGTTCAATATTGATAGATCATAGTCATGTCAAATTCGAAACCTGGAGTCATCTCCTTATTCCTATCTCCAAAATCATATCCTCCCCGATTCTTTCACAACTTCTGCTATCACTTCCAACATGACCATTTAGAACTCCGCTAGTGTTCTATGTTGTCAGTCCCAAGCCCAAATAAAGGAGGAGGGTTAGTGCATCAAGTCAATAGTCGGCATCATAAAACATTAGCCCAACTCTTTTGCATAGATCGTAGAGCTTTATATCTCTTTCATTTCTAAATACATATCCTAAATCTAGTGCATTGATGTATAGCCTAATAGCATCGATCAACCATTAGCACACCAAAATCTAAAACATAAAGATATAATAATAATAATAATGATCTCTCAAGTACTCTAGGAACCAATTGCATTCAAATTATGTTTAAAATTAAGGGTTTTTTACAATTACCACTCCAAAAATTTTGATATCTACTATTACCCCCCTAAAAACTTTCAAACAACTGTTACCCTCCCCTGTTGTATACTAATAACTAACTGGCCCCCACCGTTACATACCCGTAATGGACGGGTTTAATCGTGAGAGTGTACCGTTGTCACTAATTTTTTAGGACCAAAATACCCTTATGTCAAAAAATTAATAAAACAAATCTTCTAATGGGACCCTTCCTCTTCACTTCCTCTTCACTTCACCTGCAATTCATCCTCTTCACTTCCTCTTTACTTCAC